>NC_090929.1:1060010169-1060635169 GCF_040938575.1 Ambystoma mexicanum | reverse complement strand
TTTGGTCAAGAGCCGCCTGTCCCAACAATACATCATGGCACAGGGTTCTGCAAACCTGTATTTTGGGTCAGCGTTCTCAGGTGCTGCTGTCTGCTGTATATTGTAGATAAAGCGCCTCCTGGTTTTGTTCCTAAACGAATTGATGTCTGTAAAGAAATGGGTTTCTCAGTAAGTAATTAAGTGAGTAGATCACCTTCATTCTGTAAATAATGACCCAGGGCAGATCTGTTTCTTAAGTGCTCAGTTAAGGTTTAAGCGCCTCTGTCTGCCGGGCTGCCAATCTGCAGCCATTAACCCCATGGCTGGCCTGGCACCATTGATTTCACTTGGACTTTTCCACAGTATGAATCCACAATGAGGGACTGAAGGATTGTATGCTGCACGTGCTGCCTACGGAGGCACTGCTCTGCTCAAACTATAAAGGCTGTGTCACTTTCATTATGCTTTTGCAGGCCAAAGCCCGGCCTCTTTAAAAGCTGGTATCTGTGGCCGGTTTAAACTGCTTTCAGCTCTCTAATGTGGGCGGGGAATATGCTTGGGGAATAATGAATTTCAAGATGGGGCTCATGTTTTGCACCATCCATGATACACCCAAGGAAATTACACATTGGAGTTTGCATTAGGAAACTTCTCCATTATAATCTATGCCCCACACAGCTACCTCCCCTTGTGAAATGAGCCCCTATGCATCTTCCATAGGCCCAAGCCTCCCATACATGGGGAGGAAGGACAAAACCAATTTATGCTTTTTTTTACATCAAATAAAAGAGCATTTAGGGAACATAAGAATTGGTAGATTTTATATGACATATCTGACAATGATTCAAGCCTGCCACTCTCCTAAACACATAATGTACAGTGGCCTGTTTGCTACTTTAATTTCCATTTACAGGTTGTTCAATGTAGTGTGTTCAGAATATATGTGCAACAGACAGCATATACCATAATACCCAAGACAATGGGCCTCATTACGAGGTGCCGCCAACCCCGTAACACCAGATCCACCGCCTGGCTTCCCGGTGCCACCAGGACATTACAAGTCCCGTTGGAGCGGCAAGTCAGGCGGCAGATCTTGTAAGTGCCCATTCCCACTGAGTCCGATGGACTCATGGGCACTCGGAAGTCCCGGCACCATCTGTGACGGTGCCAGTGCTTCCATGGCAACTCTGCCTGCCGGGGCTACTGCTCCCAGCAGGGTAGACCTGCCGGGAGCAGCGGCCCCGGCAGGCAGTCTCGTAGTGCAGCAGTCTGCAAATAAAGGTGCCGGTAAGTTTACCGGGACCCTTGTTTCCAGAACGCCTCACTTGTAATGTGGCCTAATGATGGCATGGCAACAAAGCTTGTTGTGAGGGAGGCCCACTCTAGAAATGTGTGATTGCTAAATCACAGGTTTGATTATACGTAGGGCCAAGTTAGCCGACATAGTATTTCATCCTTTCATGCTATAATAAAAATATATATTTTAGTGTGTTATAAATTGATACAAGAGGGTCAGATCTTAGTCAGAAACGTTAAGGGTGTTATGAAGAGGGACCCCCATCCTGTAATTTGTATAACATTATAACTTGGACCGTTTAGCTTCAGAAATGTACTCTGCCAACTTCAGAGTAAGAACATTTAACGGTGAGTAATGCTGGTGATGTTGACAAACTGCTGCCTAGTGCCTACTGTAACCATCAAACAATACTCCTTCATTTACAATTATTTCATAAATGCAGGACACAAAGGAGCAGATCTGCAAGGTGATGGAGGTCCAGACTGTCATCACTCCTAACAGTTGCCTGAAAGATCTACAGAGAGGGTTGTCAGGGGATTGAATTTCATGTACTGATTGGCTGCATCTGATAACTGAAAAAACAGACATGTGGGGTATTTCATATAACAGCAGTTAGCATTTGGGGGTTAGTAGTTTGGCTTTTCCCAAGGGTTGGCCTAGAAGAAAGCATGGGGTTTTTAGAAAGGGGAAAAGGGGGGTCCTCTTTGTGTTTTATAGAGGGGCCTGAGTCTGGAGGACAAATTTACAATGCAGACAAAAGGGGGTGGACTCTGTTTGCCTCTTCCTCTGAGACACTAACAGGTGTCGCACTGGCATACATCAAAACAAGTCTAAACTGATAGGACCTGTATTTTTTATAGTAGAACACAACACAAGTGCAATGTTACTGCGCATGCACTGAAAAGAGTCTTTTCAGTGCATGCGCAGTAACATTGCACTTGATAACTATGTTGTACTAACAATCATTTGTTGTTGATATTATATGCCGATACAATATAATGGAAATGCAATTTGTGAAAGTGGACTTTAATTTGTATATCTATTGGAAAAAAGGAACACTTCTTGTGTGTTAAATAAATAAGTTTTAGCACCTTTGAAAAAGTTTTGTTGTGTTCTACTATAAGAAATACAGGTCCTATCAGTTTAGACTTGTTTTCATGTATGCCAGTGCGACACCTGTTAGTGTCTCAGAGGAAGAGGCAGCCAGAGTCCACCCCCTTTTGTCTGCACTAGAAGAAAGCATGACATAGAAATTGCTATTGGCTAAAAACAAATAATGGCCAATTGACCACTGCTTTTCCACCATTACATCCTTAGCATGCATGGTAGTTGTTAAGCAGCGATATACATTCACTTACACAATGTCCCAGCCTTGTTTCTCTCCTTGCAATTGTGTGCCCACTACCCATAACATATTCCACTATATGTGTAGAACTGTAGGGACTGGAATGCAAAGATAAAAGTACTTCTGGACTGGATAGGCCTCTTCACATGCGACATTGGACTACTTGAGAGCTGTCGGTACCATTTGCAGCCCAGGGTGCAGAGCACACTTAAAGCAGTGGTGTGTACGGCTGTCAATTTACAGTAGTTCTTCATCTATGTCTCTCTACAGTCTTCATGGTACAGAGCCAGGCAGCAAGGACACTTACAGGGTAATTCATAGAATCCAGCGCACAAGTAGCGCACGCGGCTGGCGCACAGCGTGCGCCTGCGATAGTCTGCGCCAGGCACGTGCGCTAAAACTGATTTCCGCGCACAGCGTATTCATGGATTTCATGCTCCCAAACCAGCCGTGGCGCAGAGAATCGCAGCGAGCCTGCAGCAGCGCCAGTAACGCCCCCAAGAACGCCCTCGCGCAAGGAAAAGCCATCAAAATCGCTAAATCATCGCTAAGGGCTGCGCTAACCCTGGACCACTTCACAGGGCAGGCAAACAAGGAAAGCAAAGCGGGCAATCTTCAAATCAGGAGTACGCGGGAAGTACTACACGCGACTAGGCAGGGAACGTGAATTACAGGGGTACGCGGGAATTATCACACGTGAACAGCCAGGGAACGCGTATTACAGGGGTACGCGTGAAGTAGAACACGCGATAGGCCAGGGAACGTGTATTACAGGGGTACGCGTGAAGTAGAACACGCGATAGGCCAGGGAACGTGTATTACAGGGGTACGCGGGAATCATCACACGCGAACAGCCAGGGTGCGTGTATTACAGGGGTAGCGGGAAGTTCAACACGCGATTGGCCAGGGTACGTGTATTACAGGGGTACGCGTGAAGTAGAACACGCGATAGGCCAGGGAACGTGTATTACAGGGGTACGCGGGAATTATCACACGCGAACAGCCAGGGTGCGTGTATTACAGGGGTAGCGGGAAGTTCAACACGCGATTGGCCAGGGAACGTGTATTACAGGGGTACGCGTGAAGTAGAACACGCGATAGGCCAGGGAACGTGTATCACAGGGGTACGCGGGAATCATCACACGCGAACAGCCAGGGTGCGTGTATTACAGGGGTAGCGGGAAGTTCAACACGCGATTGGCCAGGGTACGTGTATTACAGGGGTACGCGTGAAGTAGAACACGCGATAGGCCAGGGAACGTGTATTACAGGGGTACGCGGGAATTATCACACGCGAACAGCCAGGGTGCGTGTATTACAGGGGTAGCGGGAAGTTCAACACGCGATTGGCCAGGGAACGTGTATTACAGGGGTACGCGTGAAGTAGAACACGCGATAGGCCAGGGAACGTGTATCACAGGGGTACGCGGGAATCATCACACGCGAACAGCCAGGGTGCGTGTATTACAGGGGTAGCGGGAAGTTCAACAGGCGATTGGCCAGGGTACGTGTATTACAGGGGTACGCGTGAAGTAGAACACGCGATAGGCCAGGGAACGTGTATTACAGGGGTACGCGGGAATTATCACACGCGAACAGCCAGGGTGCGTGTATTACAGGGGTAGCGGGAAGTTCAACACGCGATTGGCCAGGGAACGTGTATTACAGGGGTACGCGTGAAGTAGAACACGCGATAGGCCAGGGAACGTGTATCACAGGGGTACGCGGGAATTATCACACGCGAACAGCCAGGGTGCGTGTATTACAGGGGTAGCGGGAAGTTCAACACGCGATTGGCCAGGGTACGTGTATTACAGGGGTGCGTGGGAATTATCACACGCGAATAGGCTGGGTGGGCCCTCACAGGTGTACCCTGTACACCCTCCACGGCCCCTGCAGGCAGCCCACAAAACAGGGGACTACCCTGCACACCTGATCATGTCCCCCTGCACCCCCATCCACCAGGGGCACCCTCCACCAGGCCCCCACCCATGTCTCCCACCACCCCCACCCCCCAGCAGTGCAGGGGCACCTGCCATCAGGCCCCCACCCATGTCTCCCACCACCCCCACCCCCCATCCACCAGGGGCACCCTCCACCAGGCCCCCACCCATGTCTCCCACCACCCCCACCCACCAGCACTGTGGGGCACGTGGCCAGCAGGCAGTCAGGCAGCAGCAGATGGCAGGTGGGAGCGTGCTCAGGGCTCTGGGGGACTGTAATTTGGCCTCCTGGCCAGGAGCGTGGTCTTTCGTGTTTGAACGCGTGGACAGCCTGATAGGGAGTGATTTTGCACGTGAAAACCCCACACTCAGCGAATCGCGCGAAAACCCGTCACCAGCATATGTGCGTCTATAGTTACCTACACGTGCAGTGTCAAAGCGTGTGATTGGTGAAAATGGATCTACACGCAGGAGTGACAAAGCGTGTGATTGGTGAAAATGGATCTACACGCAGGAGTGACAAAGCGTGTGATTGGTGAAAAGTGAGCTACACGCAGGAGTGTCAAAGCGTGTGATTGGTGAAAAAGGATCCACACGCAGAAGTGACAAAGCGTGTGATTGGTGAACATGGGCCAAGCACGTACACGCCGTAAGTGACGCTGTACGTGTGGGCCTGTATATAAGGTAGTGTAGAACACCATTTCCTTGTACGTGCTTTTCGTGGAGAGCGAGTGGGTGAATTCTGTACTTCTTGTCGTTTCACACGCGATTTACTTCACGGCGTTTCCAGTTCGTACTCCCTGTTACCTCTGACAGCTTTTTCTCTTTTTCCTCTTGTACTGGTTTACCTGGGCCTGTTCCCTCAAACAGTGTCCCCTTCTACTGTTGTCCTGTCTCCTCAGACAGCGTACACATCTTCTTTTGGCGGGGGTGTTGCCAACCAAACGCGCTCATTTTTCACGCTCTTTTACCTGGCAGACGGTGAGTCACGCACGTATCTAACTTCTGTGCTTGCCCCGTGTGTAGCCTACCCCTTCAGAGGTCATTCTAGGCTGCGTGTGACACGCATACGTTCATTGTGTTACTGGATGCCACAGCGTAGTGCAGGGTTTTCCATCAGCACACGTGGTCTAGGAGGGGTATTGTGCACGTTCCTTAACTTTTCTGGGGTGCCTGTGCGTTGCGTGACCCGTCATCTTTCCCCAGGGGTGTCATATAGCCTTGCCACTGCACTAGGGTACGAATACCATCTGGTACCCAACCCCTTTGACACCCAATTGCCCAGGACAATTGTGCACACCGACTCCCATACGCACAATAACATCAGTGCCATGGTTGGGAGGCGTGCAAGCCGTAAGGGTGGCAAAGGTGGCCGAGCCACACGTGGTGGCCGTGGAGGATCCACTAGGGGACGTGGTTGTGACTTGCAGGGTGCCCCTGTCCCTCCCAGTCTGGAGGACCAGTCAGGGACACCCATGCCCCCCCCCCCCAGTTGAGGGTCATGTGGCTGATACCAACCCTGATCAGCCCTTGTCGGACCAGCCCATTGTGGCAGCAGACCTGTCCGAGGGTGATCCCATCGCTGACATCCAGGTCAGCAGGTCCACTGCACGTGCACCGGTGCACATTGGTGTCATCAGGGCACGCGCATCTATGCCAGATAGGTCATCTGCTGGCCCCCGTAGCCAGGGTGTGGCTCCATCCACCCCACCTCTCATACACCCTGCCAAGACTGTGTCGGTCCTAGTTCATGCACCTCAGATCAGGCCTGACCCCATCCCACTACCCCCAATGCCTGCACCTACTCCCATGCTGAGTGTGCAATCCCACACACCCAGTACTGAGTCCACCACGGCTCCTGCCCCTAGTGTCCACAGCGGCGTAGGACACTCTGGATCCCCACCCCCTTCCAAGCGCAAGAGGAAGAGTGCACGTCCGGCACAGGCTGATTCCCCAGGCACGGCTGCACAGTCCGGCCCATCAAGGAAGCCAAGCTTCACAGACGCCGAACTGAATGCACTTGTTCAGTATGTGTCAGATCATGATAGGGAAATGGTCATCGTTGCAGGGTCCAAGACCACACATGCCAGACGCCAGGCACACTGGCAGACCATTGCTGACAGAATAAGTGCCCTTGGAGTAGTGAGGCGCACAGCTAGTGATTGCCAGAAGCGCTGGAATGACCTTAAGCGCAGGGCAAAGGATAAGCTGGCCTCAAGTCATGCCGCAACCTTGGTGACTGGAGGTGGGTCCCCAGCACAGGAAATAGAACTCACACCACACGAGTCCGTAGCTGGATCCTACGTCACCGAGGGACAACTCCAAGGTGTGGGAGATCTCCCTGATTACGAGGCATCATCCGGTGAGTGCACATGCATGTGTGTATTATCCATGTGCATGGTGTGTGTGTGAAGCATTCATGTTGGGTGCCTGTCAAGGGGGTGTGTGGCAGAGTTGATAGTGGCACCCATGTGCCTCATCCAGTATGTTCAGTGCAACACCATCTGCCCACAGCACTATCCCAACTGGCAACAGTGCACATATGGCCCTACACCATGGAAGTTGCCCTTGAATTGTCATTTTGTCACTACATTGTTGCTCATACTCCCCTGTCTATTCATCTGATGTCTTACATACCATTCCTATACTTTCCCCCAGCCAATCAAGTTTCATCTTCACATGCCTGACATGCAATGATACCACATGCTAATGCGTCCTCTGTATATAAATGCCAACCAACATGCTGTCATACTGTGGATGTTGCCTTGACATCCACCTCCTACCTGTGTGCTTTGGTACCGTCTGGTTTCGAGCCCCATTCCCTCACACTCCATGCTGCTCTTCATGGTCTATCTTCCCTGACTTCTACAGTTCAGACCATCGTGCCCTACTCACGACACCTGCTTGCTAACAGTCAAATGAGGGCACCCTGCCCTCCAATGCGACCCACCCTATTGCTGACAAGTGCATCTGAGCCTACTCAAAGCCAACTCTCACTGACATCTGCTCATACATGCCTTTGCCTGTCCCATAGACCCTTCACATGGTCCCTGTCCTCTCTCCTTGCTCCTCTTCCACCATCAATGGTGGGACCCGTTGGGGTGTACTCCTGGCCTCCTTCCAATCCTCAGAGGCCACAATTGATGTGCATGGTAATGGGAGCATCTCAGTCCAAGGCCCTTAGGCCAACCTCATTCTCCTTGAGAAATGCTAGCCACATCTCATCAACTTCCTTTCCTCTCCTGCTGTCCCCCCTCCTCTCTCCTCATCAATCCTGCACTGCCTCCCTGCACCCTCCCATGATCCTTCTCCGCCTCCCACTCCAACTCCTACACATGCTGCACCTCTGATCTCTAGCACTCCCCGTAAGTCCTCCAAGGCTGTCAACCTCCTCCACAATTACACTCCTTTCACTGCGGCTGCATCAGGCATTCCTCCGATATCTGTCACTTACATGAGGTTATGCACCTTGACATCCTTGGTCTCATGGAAACATGTCTGACGGCCAGCTCTGTCTGCATCCTTCACACACTCCTACCTGATGTTCAGGAGACCCTCTCCTTGGCCCGCCACTACTGTGCAGGGGGGGTGTGCCCTTGGCTTCCCTGAGGGTATTCCTACCACTGTCACTCCTACTTAGACCTACTCCACTCTGGAATGGCTTGTGTGACGTCTCTCTCTACCACACCTTGACATTCACAAACTGTGCGTACTGTGTCTGGGAAAACTGGTCAAATGTACTACTTCCTTTCTGAGTGTCCTCACCTCTCCTCCTCACTCATGTCCCCAGACACAGAAATCCTCTTCCTTGTTGCTGTACGCATCCACCTGCATGCTTGTTGACCCCCCACGTGACCTTTCTGTGACCTCAGCAACTCCCTCTCACCCTCTAGACTCCCGTCTGTCCCTACTCATTCTGCAGGGCACACTCTTGATGCTCTGATCTCATCTGACTTTCCCCTCTCCGTCCATCTCTGCACTCCTCTCTCCTGGAGTGATCACATTCTCCTCTCCTCCCAGCTCACCCTCACCACCCCACAGGCAAAGCCACCCTCACCACTGTCACACACCTTCTTGGTATTCCAACCCATGAAGTGTGTGTCAGTCGAGGCTCATGCTGCCAAAATCTCACCCCCATCCAGCTCCCCCTTAGGCTCACTCCCATCCTGACAGGGCCCACTCCATGCTCCACTCTATGTCAGGTACACTGGATGTCTTTGCCACGGTCATGACCACCTGTCTGAAGCCCCATGCCAATGCAGAGTCCTGGCATGACTCGGATCTTGTGAACCCAGACCACAGGTGCCGGGTGGCAGAGAGGGAATGTCCTGCATCATGCTCATCCTCTGGCAAACTGGCCTGCCACATGCTCCAAAGGCAATAGCGCCTCACCCTTTTCACCAAGATGAGATCCCCAATCCAAGGGCACATATTTGCGGCATGTGACAACTCTGCAGGACACATAGAAATCTGCAAGGACCTTGCCGAGCCAGATGCAGTGTGTACCTCCCCTGTCCCCTCCGAGCCCACAGCACTGCATGATTGTCTCTGTACCCCTATAGGCCACCCCCCCAGCACTTGTCTGCGCCTAACACCATCTGCCCTTGACGTTAAGTCCTACTTACCTTGTACAGCACTTCCAGCCGCCACTTCCCCTTGCACTTCATTGTGCCACCCACCCCTGCACTTGCGTGACATGAATGACACCAGCACCAGTAGGATTGTTGACTGGCATCCCCTACTGCCCCACCACCCCTCAGTGCTCCGCTGTACCTTCATACATTTCTGGACCGGTGCTTCACGAATGCTATATGATTCCTTTACAGGTGATGGGGAGGTGGAATCTCATTGTTTACTGCATTTTGTTGATGTAGACAAGGCACTGTGCATCGTGGCCAATTTGGACTAGCAGATCCATGTACAACATGTCAACTTATTGATGTGATGATGCAATGTCAGGACCAGAGTGGTAGAAATCCAAAAAAGTTGCCCTCCTCTCCCTCTTCACTTGGTGGCTATGTCACATGCCATGTGTGTGATGGCATGTGCCTTTGACATGGCAATCACCGGCCAATGTGTGATGGCAGTGCTAGGCAGCATGGTGAGCAGGCGTTGCTCTCCAATCTGTACATTGTATGCCCTGAGCCTCCCCTACAGACCCAGTGATGGTGAATGCATAGGAGGTCTCCCAGTCATGTGGGACATGTGTCGTAGAACTACTGCCTCTGTTGTTCATCAGCCCTTGTTGCATGCCATGGTGCTAATGCCTGTTTCCATTTTTCTCTTTCATGTCTTTGCAGGGGACGAAGCACTTGTTGATGCTGGGGATGTGGTGGTTGAGCCGTCCCAGGAGGGCAACCCGGGCCGACCTTCCACAAGTGAGGGACGTGGTGTGTTTGTGGGTGAAAACCCACAAGTGCTGCAGGTCGTGCTGTCGAGGGGTGTCTCTGGGGGTTCCTCCCCCGAGCAGTATTCAGGTGTAGACTCGGAGGATGACACCTATGTGCAGTCGCAGGTGAGTGTTCTTGGGAGAGAATCTCCTCTGTCCGACCCACCTGCAGCCGGGCCATTGCCCTCAATGGGGATGTCAGTGTCGGCAGCTCAGCCTCCGGTGGTTACGGATGCAGGGCCACACCACACAATCTCTGATCCTGTTCCTGGGGCTGCAGATCAGAGAGGGAATGCAGTCCTGCAGCCTGAGGCCTTGCCGGCACAGCAAGGCGCAGTCCGCCTTGCCCCAGGCAGGTGTGGTGCCCGTCAACGTGGTGGCCGTATGCCACCTGGCAATACCGCTTGGGAGCAATCCATCTACGGTATGGCCAACCAACAGGCAGCATCATCCGAGATGATTGCACAGGCCATGGATAGGGTGGCCACTTCCATTGTCCCCCCAGAAAGGCTGATGGAGCGACTGGAGCAGGCTACAGAGTCCATCTGCCAGGCACACAGGGAGGATATGTTGGCGTCCAACAAGGACAGGCGGGCGGCACTGGCGACTCTGCGGGAATCACTTTCCATGGAGTCCCAGCGCCACAGGGAAGGCCTGAGGGAAGAATTCCATCACCTCAGGTCGACCCTGTTAGAGCTTGAGGCTTCATCCCATAGAAGGACAGAGGAGCAGCTGGAGCGTCTGACACGGACGCTCTCGGCCGAGATGCAGGCAACTCGTGCGGAGGTCAGGTCATCCCGGGAGTTACTGCATGGGGACCTCCGCATGATTATAACCCAGAACCAGAACTACCAGACCCGCCTGCTTGCAGCCATGGAGGAGCAAACTCGTGCTTTGCGTGGGCTGCCTCCCATTGTCACACCATCTTCTGAGGCAGCTCCCCCACCTCCTGAGTCAGCTGCAGGGTGTGGCCAGAGCGATAGCGACTCATCTCCCACAACAGAGTAGCCGTGTGGGCCACGAGCCTATGGGGTGTTTTAGTTTCCCATGATCCACACAGGTGGATTGTGGCGTGCATCCTGTCCTCGGACCTCATAGGTGCCCCCCCCCCCCGCCGGCCCTTTCATGGCCATTTTTTCTCAATTTTCTTTTTTCTTTTCCAAGAGTGTTGCCTTGTGTGGGTAGGTACCTGGGCATACACTGTATTGTGGCTGGGCACATGCAGGCTTGTCCTGAGTTTGGTTTAGATGCTTGGGTAGCAGACATCCACACCCCTCCTGCTTCCGTTTCCATGGGCTTGCAAAGGGTGTGCCCAAGTGACAGCAAATTACACGGTGACATTGGACTCCCATGAGCTGTTGGCCAGTCCATAGTCAATACTGTGTAGACATTCATAGTGTACATTGTTGTTGCACCTAACTATGCATGATGGTTTGATATGTGCCTCTACTTACATATGTTGCTCATGTTTTGCAGGTATTTCACACAGTTCTTCACACGGGCATACTCTCTGGAGTCAGACTACATGTCGGTAGATGTGCACTGACACTTTTGCGTGGCGCCATCACTGTACATCTGGACGGTGAGGACATACCAGCAGAATCAGGTAATGAGACTACCATTGATTACATGCATTGTGTCTTGTTTGGGTGGGCTTCAGGGTGGGTTGGTGTGTAATTTGATTGAAATTACTCTTACACAGGTGTGTAGTAGTGGCTCCAGCGCGGTTAGCTGTTCAAGTGCGGCTATGTTCCATTTGGGGCACTGCTATTTGTGACACCGGTGTCATGTTGTGATGGCCAGTTTGTTTGCTCTCACATACCATGACATGGTGTCCTCAGTGGCGGGACTGTGAAGGGAATGGGTGACATGGCAATGTTGTCATGTAGTGAATCGCCTGTGGCAATGCATATTTGATTGATGGAGTTGTGTCTTCTCGTTGTGATGCATTGCTGGTGTATGTGTAGGTAGGGGTGCACACATAGTGACACTTCCATGTTAACAATCTCAGGCTGATGTGTATCTGACAGTTTATTGTCAAGTAATTTTGTGACATTGTCAGGTAGTGTCATCATTGATTGTCAGATGGTATGTGCCAGAGCAGTGTGCACTAGCCAGCACTGTGATTCCTAGGTGAAGAAGTTGGCCACCAGTTGCGTACGGGCTGCCACCCCCCGTGCCCTTTCCCCTCCCATGCGCAGCGGGCGTGCATGTGGTTGTGGATGTGGGGGCACCACCATGTCCACGGGCAGGCCCCGGCGTGTTGCAACGTTGTGCAGGACACATGCTGCCACTATGATCCTGCACACTATTCGGGGAGCATATAACAGCTGCCCGCCAGAACGGTCAAGGGAGCGAAAGCGTGACTTCAGCACTCCGAATGTGCGCTCCACTATGCCCCGTGTTGCAATGTGGGCTGTGTTGTACCTTACCTCGGGTGGCGTGGTGGGGTTCCGGATTGGGGTCATCATGTGGGGGCTGATAGGGTAGGCACTGTCCCCTGCGGAGGTGGTGATGGGTATCATTAGTGGTGTTGTGTCATGACCCAGTATCTGACATGCATGCATGTGCAGTGGCATTCATGCTCACCAAGCAGCCATGTATCTCCATGCTGGCCAGCCTCCAGGTCCCGGCATAGTGTAGACATTCTGTAGATGAAGCTGTCGTGGGTGGACCCGGGATAGTTGGCATATACTGATGTGATTATTCCCTTGGCATTGCATACAACTTGCACGTTGATGGAATGCCAGTGCTTGCGGTTTCTATAGATGTGCTCTGTTGCCCTGGGTGGACGTAGAGCCACATGTGTGCAGTCAATTGCACCAAGCACTTTGGGGAATTGAGCCACACCATAGAATTCCTGGATGCACGTCCGCCTTTCTGCATGAGTCCTGGGGAAATATATGTGCCTGCGGACTGATGGCCGTGCAGTGATGATGTTCAAGACCTGGTGTAGGCAGCGTGACTGCGTGGCCTGTGACACACCACCCACTATGGCACTTGTCCGCTGAAAGGATCCAGTGGCCAAGAAGTGCAGTACATTCAGGACCTTCTGCAGGGGGCTGAGTGCTTGGGAGCACAGGGTGGGTGATGTGAGGTCATCCTCCCACTCACTGACCAGGTCCAGTATGATGTGTGCTGGAAACCTGTACCTCCCATACACCTGGTCATCAGGCATCCTGAATAGGCTGGTTCTGGGTGTGAATATTCTGGCCCTGACTCTCCTCCTCCTCCTCCTTTGGTAGCCCACTGCCACTGCTGCTAGGAACGGTATGTTCATCCTGGCATCTGGCTTGTTTATTGATAAGTGCGCAAATTAATGCCTTGCGCGTGTTCTAGGCGAGCGTGTGACCCTCGCACCCCTGGAATCTAGTTCCCACTCCAATAGCGTGTGGAAATTCCCACGCAGCAGGCATACAGGTGCGCTGACGTACTTGCGTGTGTAAGTGCCCGCGCACCCCTGTAATACACGTACATAGGCCAATGGCGTGTACGCGCACTTTTGGCCAATTACACGCGATGTAATACACGTACATTGGCCAATCGCGTGTACGCGCACTTTTGGCCAATTACACGCGATGTAATACACGTACATTGGCCAATCGCGTGTACGCGCACTTTTGGCCAATTACACGCGATGACACTCTGACGTGCAGTATTTCCACGTGTGCTCCGTCATCACGTGCTGAGTGGGGAACGCCCGTGCGGATCACGTCAGACGCGCTTACGAGGTGAGGGACTCTGGTCCAATAGAATCGCGTATGCGTGCTGATGCACTTACGCGCTAAGGCCCTTTCCTCGGATTTCACGCTGACGTGCAGGAATTTCACGTGCCAAATCACTCCGTATCAAGCTGGCCACCCGAAAACACACGGAACACCACGCTCCTGCCCAGAAGGCCGAGTTACTGCCCCCCCAGTGCCCTGAGCAGCCTCCCACGTGCTATCTGCTGCTGCCTGCCTGCCTGCCTGCCTGCTGCCACCGTGCCCTGCCATTTGGTGCCTGCACATCAGCCATCTGCAGGGGTCCAGTTGCTGTGTCCACCCCTGCTGGAACTGAAGACTCCCAACTGGGATTACATCGCTCCACAGCCCAGCCCCAGGACCCAGTTGCCCACCCACACCTGCCTCTGGGGTTGCCATGTCGGGCACTTCGACATCTGGCACCAGTGGCAACCCCAGGCCAGAGGGGCAGAGGGGCACCAGCTTCACTGCCACCGAAGTTGGTGTCCTGGTGGAGCATGTCCTGGGGCAGTATGATGCCCTCTTTGGATCGTCCCGCGCCAGCAAGGAAGGACGGGAGAGGATCTGGGCCGACTGTGTGGTTGCCATCAACGCGGAGGGGGTGGCAACCCGCAACGTCCAGAAGATCAAGAAGCGCTGGGAGGACTTGAGGTCCAGGACCCTTGTGAAGGCCCGGCGCCTCGTGGAGGGGGGCCGGGCCCGCATGAGTTCCATCCAGAAGAGGGTCCTGGAACGCGTACGCCCAGCGCTCCACGCCCAGGTCCTTGAGAGGGAGGCCCGTCTGGAGTTGAGCGGTAAGTGTGCAAGCATTACTGTGTGAGACAGGGCATGTTGCGGTGTGCTGGTTCTATGATACTTGCCTGTATGTGTGCCATGGGCCATGTATGCATGTATGTGTGCAGGGACATCATGGTAATGCATGTGCGACCAGTGATGTGTGACCCACATGGTTGTTGCATGTGTTGAAATGTGGCATGGGGAGCCCTATGCAGATTTAGGACATGAGAGCATGCCAGTCTCTGTACCTGGACATGGATGGGGGTGAAGGATGGGTGCTGATGCCAGGTACATATATGGTAGCCATGTCTGTGTGCCTGACCTGCGTGTCTGTGACTTGTGTATGCCATGGATGCATGACACATGTGTGTGACAATGCACAGATTCTGTGACGCACCCAACTAACCCTTGTTTCGCCTGTGTTCGTTGTGTTTGGGGCCAGATGGATGTGACTGAGGTGAAGTGTGTGCATGTGATATGCATGAGCCATGATGCATGTGAGTCACATATCATTGAATGTTTCAAGAGTCAATTGGACATGCATGGAAATGTGCATGGCATGCACCATGCCTGTTACTGTGTGTGTTTTGCCTGGACTGACCCATGTGTTGTGGAGGGACATGATGGAAGTGTACTTTGACAGGGGTGCTCATCTGCTATTGCTTCCTGTCTAGGGGACCATTTTACAGTAGCCTGATGCTTGTGTCCTTTGTCTCCCTCTACGCAGCGGCTAGTGAAGAAGAGGGCGGAGACGGCGCTGTGGAGCAAGGCGGCGGGGATGCCCCCACGGCTGCAGCGGAAGGGGTGGGTGAGCCCCCACAGGGGCCTGCTACGGCGGGAGACGGTGAGGAGCCATCCAGGTTGGTGGTTTGCAGAGAGGAGGAGGAGGCCGACACTGGTGCACACATGGGGCCTGGTGGGAGCATCCCTGCTGGTGCAAGTGGTGCAGTCCAGGGCCAGGGGCAGGAGGCAGCACAGGTCACCGTGGAGGTGCCTGTGCATGTCGCTGTCCCTGACCCTGTGAGTGCACCACCATGCACCAGCAGGGATGCCCCGTCCCAGGCCCGTCCGCAGGTAGTGGGGGTGTCCATGTCAACTGACTCCCCTCCACCTGCGGCCGTGGGAACCCCTGGCCGCGTGGAGCAGGTCCTGATTGGGGTCGCGATGCGCACGGCTGTGATTCGTGATGACGTGCGTGCTTCCCGGGAGGAGCACGCACGTCATCACGAAGTGCACCGTGCCGACGTGGCCCAATTGGGATCGGCCATGTTCGGGGGGTTCCTGCATGTGTTGGCCAATCTGACGGCCCTCTCCTCCTCTGTGCAGGCTATCCACCGGTCGTTCTCCTTGCCGTCTTCCGGCCCAGATGCCACCATGGCCCCCTGTGGACCTGCCCCGACCAATGCAGCCAGCTCGGTGGGGATCCCATCCCTGCCACAGTTGGGAGTCGGAGGTCCAGCAGGGGTGGACGACACAGCAAGTGGACCCCAGCAGATGGAAGATGTGCCGGCATCATCGGGCAGGGCACGTGCACGACGGCGTCGGTGGTTACCATCAGCCTGGATGCCGTCGTGCTGGCAGAGGCAGTGGCGTCGGAGGCAGCAGCGGGCTCGACGTGGGAGGCATCATGGCTCAGGGCCATCAAGATCAGAGGGGCAGGCATCGGCCGGAGGGCAGGGCAACCCTGGCATGGCGGTGTGTTCCGTGTGGGAGGAGTTTGGCCAGCGGATAGGTGCGGAGCGGCAGCGGGCGGAAGAGGAGCGGCTCGCCATGGCCAGGGCGCAGATCTCCATGCATCGGGCATTGAGGCGGGCTGAGTGCCTCAAGGAGGCTCGCAGGGATTTTGGTGAGCACATGGGGTTGTCCCTGCGAGACCTCGGGGCCAGGACAGAGTCCCGCCTCCAGGACATTGACATGGAGTTCGAGGATGCCCTGGCCAGCATCACCAAGTGAGCCGCAGGACTAGCCCGCTGCCTTTGTATATAGTTTTTTAGTTAGTTAGTGCTAGGTTTCCTTTATTTATTTTTATTATTTTGGACCGCTCGGACAATGGCCACTTTTTTGTACATATTTATTTTATTAGTTAGTATTAGGTTTCATTTGTGCTGTTGGGCTCATGGACCCTGGAACATTCCTGTATATATTGTTATATTTTGGGAGATACATTTTTTAATTTTTTTATTGTTTACACCATGACGTAATGGTTTTTCTTTGATTTCCTACTACATGGTTTTGCTTTGGACAAATTATATTGATTTTTTAATCCTTTGTTTTTTGGTTTATCATTTTTGTTCTCGGACATGGACCTTTTATTTACTTTGCCACATAGTTGTATGTTTTATTGGTTTACTTGATTTGTGTTTTTAATACATTTTTATATTATCTTACACTTGTGTTATTTTCTCTTTGGTTTCTTACATGTCATGATATGGGTTTTGACATTCACTTGCACCCATTGTGTATGTGTGTGTGACGGACATGTGTTCTTTTGCATACTTGGCATTGGGGTTGTGTCATGTGATTGCATTCACTATGTGGGTGGATGCAATCCTTGCCTGGGTGTTTGTGCTGGGTATGCTGGCCATTACTGCCATGATTGTGTATCGTCAGGACCTGGGGCCAGGGGGACATGTGTGGGGACCTGCTGGCAGGTTCCCCACAGTGCTGGGGGGTGGGGGTGGTGGGAGACATGAGTGGGGGCCTGGTGGAGGGTGCCCCTGGTGGCGGGGGGGTGGGGGTGGTGGGAGGCATGGGTGGGGGCCTGGTGGAGGGTGCCCCTGGTGACTGGGGGGTGGGGGTGGTGGGAGACATGAGTGTGGGCCTGGTGGAGGCTGCCCCTGCACTGCTGGGGGGTGGGGGTGGTGGGAGACATGAGTGGGGGCCTGGTGGAGGGTGCCCCTGGTGACTGGGGGGGTGGGGGGGGTGGGAGACATGGTTGGGGGCCTGGTGGAGGCTGCCCCTGCACTGCTGGGGGGTGGGGGTGGTGGGAGACATGAGTGGGGGCCTGGTGGAGGGTGCCCCTGGTGACTGGGGGGGTGGGGGTGGTGGGTGACATGAGTGGGGGCCTGGTGGAGGGTGCCCCTAGATGGTGGGGGGTGGGGGTGGTGGGAGGCATGGGTGGGGGCCTGGTGGAGGGTGCCCCTGGTGGCGGGGGGGTGGGGGTGGTGGGTGACATGAGTGGGGGCCTGGTGGAGGGTGCCCCTGGTGGCGGGGGGGTGGGGGTGGTGGGAGGCATGGGTGGGGGCCTGGTGGAGGGTGCCCCTGGTGACTGGGGGGGTGGGGGTGGTGGGTGACATGAGTGGGGGCCTGGTGGAGGGTGCCCCTGGTGACTGGGGGGGTGGGGGTGGTGGGAGACATGGTTGGGGGCCTGGTGGAGGGTGCCCCTGGTGACTGGGGGGGTGGGGGTGGTGGGAGACATGAGTGGGGGCCTGGTGGAGGGTGCCCCTGGATGGTGGGGGGTGGGGGTGGTGGGAGACATGGTTGGGGGCCTGGTGGAGGGTGCCCCTGGTGACTGGGGGGGTGGGGGTGGTGGGAGACATGAGTGTGGGCCTGGTGGAGGGTGCCCCTGGTGGCGGGGGGTGGGGGTGATAGGGGACATGAGTGGGGGCCTGGTGGAGGGTGCCCCTGCACTGCTGGGGGGTGGGGGTGGTGGGAGACATGA
This sequence comes from Ambystoma mexicanum, assembly GCF_040938575.1. Taxonomy (NCBI): domain Eukaryota; kingdom Metazoa; phylum Chordata; class Amphibia; order Caudata; family Ambystomatidae; genus Ambystoma; species Ambystoma mexicanum. Next base: position 1,060,617,035 of record NC_090929.1, on the reverse strand, counting down.
GTGGGGGCCTGGTGGAGGGTGCCCCTGGTGACTGGGGGGTGGGGGTGGTGGGTGACATGAGTGGGGGCCTGGTGGAGGGTGCCCCTGGTGACTGGGGGGGTGGGGGTGGTGGGAGACATGGTTGGGGGCCTGGTGGAGGGTGCCCCTGGTGACTGGGGGGGTGGGGGTGGTGGGAGACATGAGTGTGGGCCTGGTGGAGGCTGCCCCTGCACTGCTGGGGGGTGGGGGTGGTGGGAGACATGGTTGGGGGCCTGGTGGAGGCTGCCCCTGCACTGCTGGGGGGTGGGGGTGGTGGGAGACATGAGTGGGGGCCTGGTGGAGGGTGCCCCTGGTGACTGGGGGGGTGGGGGTGGTGGGTGACATGAGTGTGGGCCTGGTGGAGGGTGCCCCTGGTGGCGGGGGGTGGGGGTGATAGGGGACATGAGTGGGGGCCTGGTGGAGGGTGCCCCTGCACTGCTGGGGGGTGGGGGTGGTGGGAGACATGAGTGGGGGCCTGGTGGAGGGTGCCCCTGGTGACTGGGGGGTGGGGGTGGTGGGTGACATGAGTGGGGGCCTGGTGGAGGGTGCCCCTGGTGACTGGGGGGGTGGGGGTGGTGGGAGACATGGTTGGGGGCCTGCTGGAGGGTGCCCCTGGTGACTGGGGGGGTGGGGGTGGTGGGAGACATGAGTGTGGGCCTGGTGGAGGCTGCCCCTGCACTGCTGGGGGGTGGGGGTGGTGGGAGACATGAGTGGGGGCCTGGTGGAGGGTGCCCCTGGTGACTGGGGGGGTGGGGGTGGTGGGTGACATGAGCGGGGGCCTGGTGGAGGGTGCCCCTGGTGACTGGGGGGGTGGGGGTGGTGGGTGACATGAGTGGGGGCCTGGTGGAGGGTGCCCCTGGATGGTGGGGGGTGGGGGTGGTGGGAGACATGAGTGTGGGCCTGGTGGAGGCTGCCCCTGCACTGCTGGGGGGTGGGGGTGGTGGGAGACATGAGTGGGGGCCTGGTGGAGGGTGCCCCTGGTGACTGGGGGGGTGGGGGTGGTGGGTGACATGAGTGGGGGCCTGGTGGAGGGTGCCCCTGGTGACTGGGGGGGTGGGGGTGGTGGGTGACATGAGTGGGGGCCTGGTGGAGGGTGCCCCTGGATGGTGGGGGGTGGGGGTGGTGGGAGACATGAGTGGGGGCCTGGTGGAGGGTGCCCCTGGATGGTGGGGGGTGGGGGTGGTGGGAGACATGGTTGGGGGCCTGGTGGAGGGTGCCCCTGGTGACTGGGGGGGTGGGGGTGGTGGGTGACATGAGTGGGGGCCTGGTGGAGGGTGCCCCTGGATGGTGGGGGGTGGGGGTGGTGGGAGACATGAGTGGGGGCCTGGTGGAGGGTGCCCCTGGATGGTGGGGGGTGGGGGTGGTGGGAGACATGGTTGGGGGCCTGGTGGAGGGTGCCCCTGGTGACTGGGGGGGTGGGGGTGGTGGGTGACATGAGTGGGGGCCTGGTGGAGGGTGCCCCTGGATGGTGGGGGGTGGGGGTGGTGGGAGACATGAGTGGGGGCCTGGTGGAGGGTGCCCCTGGATGGTGGGGGGTGGGGGTGGTGGGAGACATGGTTGGGGGCCTGGTGGAGGGTGCCCCTGGTGACTGGGGGGGTGGGGGTGGTGGGAGACATGGTTGGGGGCCTGGTGGAGGGTGCCCCTGGTGACTGGGGGGGTGGGGGTGGTGGGAGACATGAGTGGGGGCCTGGTGGAGGGTACCCCTGGTGACTGGGGGGGTGGGGGTGGTGGGAGACATGAGCAGGTGTGCAGGGTAGTCCCCTGTTTTGTGGGCTGCCTGCAGGGGCCGTCGAGGGTGACAGGACCCACCCAGCCTAATCGCGTGTGTAACTTCGCACGCACCCCTGTAATACACGTACCAAGCCAAATCGCGTGTGATAATTCCCGCGCACCCCTGAAATACACGCGCCCAGCCTATTCGCGTGTGGAAATTCCCGCGCACCCCTGAAATACACGCGCCCAGGCTATTCGCGTGTGGAACTTCCCGCGCACCCCTGAAATACACGCGCCCAGGCTATTCGCGTGTGGAACTTCCCGCGCACCCCTGAAATACACGCGCCCAGCCTATTCGCGTGTGGCACTTCCCGCGCACCCCTGAAATACACGCGCCCAGGCTATTCGCGTGTGGAACTTCCCGCGCACCCCTGAAATACACGCGCCCAGCCTATTCGCGTGTGGAAATTCCCGCGCACCCCTGAAATACACGCGCCCAGCCTATTCGCGTGTGGAAATTCCCGCGCACCCCTGAAATACACGCGCCCAGGCTATTCGCGTGTGGAACTTCCCGCGCACCTCTGAAATACACGCGCCCAGGCTATTCGCGTGTGGAACTTCCCGCGCACCCCTGAAATACACGCGCCCAGCCTATTCGCGTGTGGAACTTCCCGCGCACCCCTGAAATACACGCGCCCAGGCTATTCGCGTGTGGAACTTCCCGCGCACCCCTGATATACACGCGCCCAGCCTATTCGCGTGTGGAAATTCCCGCGCACCCCTGAAATACACGCGCCCAGCCTATTCGCGTGTGGAAATTCCCGCGCACCCCTGAAATACACGCGCCCAGCCTATTCGCGTGTGGAAATTCCCGCGCACCCCTGAAATACACGCGCCCAGGCTACACGCGCCCAGCCTATTCGCGTGTGGAAATTCCCGCGCACCCCTGAAATACACGCGCCCAGGCTATTCGCGTGTGGAACTTCCCGCGCACCCCTGAAATACACGCGCCCAGGCTATTCGCGTGTAGAACTTCCCGCGCACCCCTGAAATACACGCGCCCAGCCTATTCGCGTGTGGAACTTCCCGCGCACCCCTGAAATACACGCGGCCAGGCTATTCGCGTGTGGAACTTCCCGCGCACCCCTGAAATACACGTACCCTGCTGTAATCGCGTGTGGGACTTCGCGCGCACCCCTGTAATACACGTACCAAGCCAAATCGCGTGTGATAATTCCCGCGCACCCCTGAAATACACGCGCCCAGGCTATTCGCGTGTGGAAATTCCCGCGCACCCCTGAAATACACGTACCCTGCTGTAATCGCGTGTGGGACTTCCCGCGCACCCCTGTAATGCACGCGCCCAGCCTATTCGCGTGTGGAAATTCCCGCGCACCCCTGAAATACACGCGCCCAGGCTATTCGCGTGTGGAACTTCCCGCGCACCCCTGAAATACATGCGGCCAGGCTATTCGCGTGTGGAACTTCCCGCGCACCCCTGAAATACACGTACCCTGCTGTAATCGCGTGTGGGACTTCCCGCGCACCCCTGTAAATGACGTACCCTAGTTTTTCGCGTGTAGGATTTCACGCGCACCCCTGGAATTCCCGTAGCCTAGCTTTTCGCGTGTGAAACTTCCCGCGCACCCCTGTAAATGACGTACCCTGGCTTTTCGCGTGTGGAACTTCACACGCACCCCTGGTATCGACGTGGCCAGGGCAATCGCGTGTGGGACTTCCCCGCACCCCGGGATACACGTACCCAGGGCAATCGCGCGAGTGACTTCTCGCGCAACCCGTTGTACACACACGCGCGAATTTTTGAACAGTGGGTGTCCGTGTAAATGGCGTACACCTTTGCACATCATTAGTCCTTTGGGGTCACGGTATGGCCCATTGCTGTATGTGGGTGGTATTTGTTGGCGCAGGTTTTGGCGCACTTTCGTTGAGTGCGTCGGGACGCTACCGCCTGCTTACTTGTGGCGTACGTTTTTGGGCCTGTGCGCTGGTTTGATCGAGCGCTGTTTTGCCCTGTTCGAATCCATGAATACGTGTTGCCGGAGAGCGTGTGGGCGTTCCGCGCACTTGCCTCCTGTACTTCCCCGTGCCGCCCACATTCTTCCCCATTCCGAGTGTTGTGCCCCATTTTATTCCCCATTCCGAGTGTCCCGCCCTGTGTTCCGCCTACTTTAGAGCTGTGCGCTGCGCTCGGAGTGATAGCGCAGTGGCCGTGGCGCACGCCGTTGGTTGACCTGTGCGCCGGCGTGCGCCGCGCACTTTTTCAGCGCACGTCCTATGCTTTTCTTACGCACGGACTTCCATGAATCGACGTGCGCTGGTTTCCCTGCGCTTTTCGCTATTTTTCGGCGCAGCGCACGTATAGGCCCCTCTGCGCCGGAATTTTCGGCGCACATTTATTCCATGAATCGGCCTGTTTCTGTGCTGTATGGGAAGATTGCAAATGTGACCAAAGTCTTGCAGAGGGGTATATTTCAAGGTACGGCTAGTTGTCAAAAAATGTAAAGAAGGAGGTGATTCACATTGTCTCATGTGGGACTAACTTCCTTCTCCTTGCACTCCTAGTTCTTTCACTACTTCCTCCCACTTCTCTTGCACTTCTCATTTGCACAGCTCTTCTCATTTACTGAGTATCTATCTCAGTCCTTTTTTCACCTTCTCTCTGTGCATCCATCTTCCTCCCTTCTCTGGGAGATTTCAACCACAGAACCAGTCAGACACTCACTGTGTTGTCTAGGAGAACTCTGACATCGCAGAATGTATAGTTTAAGCTATGGTTTCTTCATTGTCGTTTTGTTGTATCCAATTTCCCCCTTTTCCACGTCCTTCTCTTTTGACTGTTTTAGCAGTGAAACATTTACCGATTTCATTTGTGTACGTGAACATATTTTAAAGGAATAAAAGCCAAAAGATGTTTTATTTTTCATGCTCTATACATGGTACATTTGAATAATGTCTGTGATTGCAAAAGTGATAAGTGAACTTATTTATATCTATTAAAACATGAGGTAGTAATAATAAATTGGTAGCAAACCCCCTTTGTTTCTGAGAAGTAAAGCAAAATATGATGGCCTTCAGTTTGCACTCTGTTTCAGTTCTGTGCAGTGTTTCCAGTCGTACTACTGTTATGTCCTTAGCTCAAGTGCAGCCCCCTTTCCCCCGTTAACATCACTGGGTTGGTTAATTGACCATGTCAATCCGTAAGGTGGATATCATTTGCTAATGCAGACACTCCCAGTTCAATGTCCTTGGCAGCTGGAACGTAGTAATCACCATATATATCAGTGACAGTAACATTAAACCACTCAAATTAAAGAGCCACGTTTTTTCCATTCATACTTTCACATGGTTAAAATGATTGTTTTGTGTTTATTTTTCTATTGCACTTTTAATAGTGTGTGCGATTATTACCGCACTCTTGATCATTTTGAATGTTGGCATGTATTATGGGCATGAATAATTTCGCATATTTCTGCTTACTTATGCCAACCAAGATCGAGAATAGCAATAGCTTACAAGGGACACCACAGGCACTATTGAAATTAACTACGAATCATTCACAAATTCATTAAATATGAAAAGGAGTAACCCAAGGAAGCACTTAAGTGGTGCTCAGAAGCGGCATAGAGTGATGAAACTAGATAAGAGCAAACAGCCAAAAAATGAATCTATATTTAAGCCTAGAAGTAGTGTCCATGCATTGTCTTGTGCAGAGCAAGAACCAGAGAGGCCACTGCCAGCAGAACAACAATCCCACACTGGCCTCATTACTGCTACGTTGCCTAGAGTTGAAGTGCCTGCAGAAAAAACATCCTGCTCTGGCCAATATTTGCCTACTTTACCTTCTGTAAACATGGCTACGTCAGTGATGTTCATAGATCCATTAACTGTTGATGACTATAGAGGAACTAATGAAATGGCGAGTGTAATGGAATCTGACAACGAAGTTGAAATAATTTAATTAAAAATGAAAATGAGTAATCCAAGGAAGTATTTAAGTGGTGCTCAGAAACGACATAAAGAGAGGGATGAAACTCGTAAGAGCAAATAGCCAAACAACAAATCTATATTTAAACCTTGAAGCAGTCCTCAGATTTATGTGAGAAATGTTCCTGTGTTATTATCAACAATGCAACATTTCTAAATTTTCCGTACATATCCAAATCAATTTATTTATTCATATGAGAGACATAAAAACCATTAAAAACTCAATAGGAAACCCCTAGTCTGTGTTTCTAAATGTATACAGTACATGTGATTGAGGTAAACATCAACACAAACTGCATTAGTGCTACAGATCACAAACAGACCTAAAGTGTCAGTGCTTATTGTGTAGAAAAAGTGCAAATCACAAAGTTTTAGACAACCAATAGTTATTCCCAGACATGAACTTGGAGCATGATTAGGAACAATTCAATCACAAAACAGTTAACAATGATTACACATCACCTCTTTTACGGTTATCAATTCCCTAAGCAATTAGTGGCATAATAGGTCGGTCTAGGTCACTTCAATGTTTCAGCATTCTCTTTTTCATCCGCCTTCCTCAGGACCATTCAAAATTCGTATAGGTGTATAGTTTGATTTCCTTACATAAATTAGGGAATCTTCTATGGTTGTGTTTTTCACTCATATATAAAATGCCTGAATACGGAATAAACATATAATTAATCTCTTAATGATCACTTATATCTTTTGCTTTTTATTTTTATTAGTGACCCAGGCTGGCCAAACAATTATGGAACATTGGAGCATCCAAGTCATGTTTCCATATGCAACTCACCCAGACAGCAAAGATGACACACGCTCATCATTGACGTCTGTGTTGACTAGACTGTTAATTCTTATTGTGCTTCACAGTGATGTTTTCCTGTATAGGGAAGCAGGAAAAACACAATCAGCCGGAACGGTTAACATCTGCCAATGATATACCTCCAGATTGAATTGGCAGAGATTTTATGTCATATACTTCTCTTATTATCATGTTATGTTATGTTGCCCCTAGAGAATGCAGGTATACATATGTGGATCTTCTTTTGGGGGGAGGGCCCTTTCTTCTTCTTCTTCAGAAAAATTACCTTGTCCCCTCATTTTTGTTGAACCAAAATATGAACCTCTACAGTTTTTAATTTAGACTTCACCATCTATTGCCCGGGAACATCTGTTTAGTCACCTTCCAGGCACCCACCTATAAAAGGAAAGAGGGGCTGTGTTTAATTATTTTTACAGTGTTCTTTACACATAGGCCCTCATTACAAGTCAGGCGTTAAGGGTTTAACGGCGCCGTTGGCGCCGTTAACCCTTAACGCCTGATTCACACTTTAACGCCTGCTTTTTGCAGGCGTTAAAGTCCAAGGCGCTAAGCGACCTTGGTGCTAATTACGGCACCGTAATTTACGGTGCCGTAAAAATGGGAATGGGGAAGGGCAAATGGTGAATGGGGAATTACCGCCCGACTCACCTTGGAATGGGGCGGTAATTCCGCCATCCACCATGGCGGAATCGTAACCTTAGCGGCATGGACCATGGTGCTAATAGCACCATGGTCCTCCGCCAAGGTTGTAATGAGCGCCATAGTCTTAGGGGTAGGTGGGAGCACTGGAAAGTGGGACACTGGGTCTGGTCTGGTAGATATACGATTGCTCTGCTGCGCGCAAAAGAGTTTGCATGGGACAGGGTTATCCCTGACTGGGTTTGACAAATTTGGGGGGTGAAACCGTTTAACACATGCGCTGGATAGTGTTTGGATTTTGAGAGTTTGTTATCTTCAAAAGTGCCCTGGGCCCAGTATCCTCATGCAACCCCCATGTTTTCTCTCCCCCGCAGGCCCAACCTCGCCCACGAATACAGTGGGAGAGTCCTCACCTGGACCACCATTGACACATCCTGGCATTACATTCGGACCATCACCTACAGTGATGGCCATTTAAGAAATTTGCCCAACCAAGCACGACATCAGAACCTACCATAAACGGTAAGGTCTGCCCTCCATGCCCCAAATGTAACATTCATGCTGATCTAAGCACAGGCCCATCAATTGGGGCTGCATATTAATCAGCATGCTATTTCCCTTCCTTTCTCCCTCATAGTTTTTCCTCTATGTTGTCTACCACACAACCTCGTACTGATCCACACAACCTGGTATTGCTTTAAACATTGCTTTGTCACTGACATGTTTATTTGTTGAATACTTACATCACTGATCGGAATATTCGTATGATGCTAGGCCCATGCCATACATGTAATCTAATTATCACTTTTTAAATGTACACACTGCACCGGACACACTACATGGGATTGAAAACCACTGGTTTAACACCAACCAGTATGTGCCGCAGTTATGTGTAATTCCTGTAGGTGTAATGATTAGCCTTTAAATGGCCCAGGAGGGTCGAAACAGAGTGCCGGCTGTACAATTAAATATAGGTTGCTCTTAAACAATGCTGAACTGTTTTCATTTACTATTGGAGAGAACAAACTCTTAAAATCCAAACATTACCCAGCGGACGTGTTGAAGGGTTTCACACCGCAAATTACTCACACGTATGTTAAAGTATCGGCACAAAGATGTATTTGTGACGGAGCTCATATTTGCGTGTACAGACGGTATTCACGTTGCTGGGATGTTATTTCAGAAACCCCCAGGTCGCCAACCTGAAAGGGAAAGATTTGGCGCTATTTAGGGCTTGGTTCGTAGCTGTACCAACAGTCAAAGCTAGATGACTCACAGTTCTACAAATATCTGCATCCCTTGCTTACTTGAGATCCTCTCTCCTGACTCATATGAGTTATCGCCTAGTCTTTTTACCGGTTCGATTTTATCAATATTGTTACGTTTCCTGTGCATGTCTCTCACAATGTAAGCTGCGTTCCAGTGACACCGGGCGCCATCTTAACAGGTGCAATATTTAGTGTAAAAGGGGAAATACTAACGAGCCACATGTGTATATTCAATGCAGATGTATTGCATACACAGTAGCTACCTGCAAATAGTATTTTATACTGTGCTGCATATTCGACTACAAGATTCGTGTTATCCTACCGAGCACTTGGTAAACGAATATATTGTGAAGCTTTTACTTAGTTAAACATCAGACCTACATAGTATTTCACAATATTAAGGTGGTACATATGGTCTGACTGCTTATTGTTTTACCATTACATTGAAGTTACAGACTTATAAATCTCACATATTTTAACAGAGGTAACATTTGCTAGTATATGCATTCCAATCATTAGATTGTTCACTGCTTTTGAACCAGACAGCCCATGTCTCTAAACCCCTTCTGCCCTTACATCATTTGTCTTGTCTACATATTGTAAGTACTACATGGTTTATGTGCCTCTAAATTATTGACACATATTATTGCTCAACATCTGTTAAGGTACAAATAACACACTGGGTCAAGTTACACTCAAAAGCAATATTCTGCACCTGGATATTGGAAGACTCATTATTGTTCTTATTTGTGGGAGATCACTTTTCCTGGACCCAGACATAGGCCCTCATTACGACCCTGGCGGATTTCGCGGTGCTAAATGCACCGCGAAGCACGGCGGAAAGCCGTCGATAGCGCCATGGGGGTTGGCGGATTTACCACCCCATGCCGACCTTGGCGGAGCGGTAAATCCCCAATCCCCATTTTACCCTTCCCCATTCCCATTCTTGCCCCATAGGGTATAATGGGAGTGGGGAAGGAGTTAATTACGCCGCCGTAAAGTACGGCGGCGTAATTAACAATGAGGTCCCTTAGCGCCATGGTTTTCTCCGCCCGGTAAAACCAGGCGGAGAAAACCTCCATGGCGCTAAGGGAACTCGTAGTACGGCGGACGGGTCCGCCGCGATTAGCGCTGGCGGAAACCCACTCCGCCAGGGTCCTAATGAGGGCCATAGAGAATTACATCATTTGGCAAAAAAAGTACTCACTCTGAATCATTTGCACTTGTCACAATGTCGATGACACACCTGGAGATTTTATCCTGTGTGTGCTGTTTCTCTGTGTAATGCTGGATCAAAGAAGCTCCAATTCTTTTACATTTGATCCTAGATCCGTGTTCGCCGATTCTAATACGAAATCTCTGCTAGTCCGACCCACATACAGTACGTCACTCAGACACTTTATACTATATACCACATTAGTTGTTTTGCAATTACTCATTGGTCTTAGGTACCGGTCTCTATTGCCCACTTTGAAGGACACCGCTTTTCTAGTGTATGTGCATACACTGAGAAAACACACAGTGGCTCTGGATGATTGCGCTAGCCTAGAAAGTCATGTTGCATTAGCAGGAATGGGTTAACAGACTTAAATACAAATCAAGATGCAACAACACAAATCAATGGATGCTCTTAGTTAACAGCAATTTAATTCCATGTAGATCAACAGTTCAGCCCTACAGCCTGTCTTTGTCAAGGCTGAATAATGGACATGACATATAGAATTGAAATATAAATCCTTAATTCATACCACTTTCAGGGTTTTAGGAGGGCGGGGACGGGGATGACAACAAATGGAGAAGGGATGGTTGGTTAATTTCAAAATTACATCATCCATCATAGTACTGTTATTCACATGCTCTTTGAAATTGGTGGGAAGTACATGCATAGTAATATGTAATGGTTACATTCCAGACAGGTCTAGGGGTGGTTATAATGCAGTGATCAAAACTGCAGAATGAGAAACAAAAATTCCACAACTATAATTGGCACCTTAATGGTGAGGTTACATTTTAGGAGTGCAATCAGTGATATATTTATGAGGCATTGCTCTCTCAGTTATTACAATGAGATAGTTGGGAGGGTGAGGGTAATATAAGAGAACATTGTGATTAGGTGATAATCTAAAGAACAATGTTCACACTCACCAAGGCTAAGTGCTATAGAAGGCCTGAAAGAAATTAAGTCGATGGCAACAGGTAAGTGCCTTGATAAACCCGGTGACTCTGCATATATTATTGCAAGAGAATTGGGTAATCCGAGTAAAAAAATAATTTGAGCATGTTGTGTTGTCTCTAATAATGTGCAGGAGAAGAAATAGTCAAACGTACCCCTCCAGCATGATTGTACTGGTAAAATGGAATGTTTAACGACACAGTGGCTGTGTTTGAATATATATCCCTGCAAGATTGAAGGAAAAACCGATATTGTGACACTGTATCTTGACAACGCGTTAAGGAGAAAGGACTCATCTGCCAATTGTCGGGCATGAGAAAATAATGTATATATCTGGAGGCTCTTAATATTAACCCAACTATCACAAAGGGTGGTAGCCAAAAAACACTGCATAAAGTGAAAGGACACATGTGCCAATTGTCGGGCATGGAAAATAATGTATGTACCTGGAGGCTTTTTAGATCAACCCAACTATCAAAAAGGGTGATACCCTAAAAACACTGTATTACGTGAAGCTTATTGTGCATGAAATGCCATGAGGTAGCGTTGCTACTAATATTGATTGATTTGATTGATTTATTTAAATTTAAATTAAATCGGTCCGGGAGACCACGACTCATTTGAGCCTGAACACACAATGTACCATGATCAGCGGGATAGCCTGACCCTTGTGTTGGAACATGACAGGTAAACGGCTCCGGTGTTAGTCCATTGTCTGTCCCAGCGTAAGAAAGTGTTTGTGTTGGAAAAAGGGGGGGTAGAGCTTCTCAATATCCTACGGAATAAGATGGGGTAAAGGTGTTATAGGGAAGAGGGTACTGTATCTCACCTGTGGTTTTCACACTTCCACTCCCTGAAGGCCCCTCATCCAGGTGATCCTCCCCCACTGGTCCAGCCCCAGGTACAGGATTCAATAGCTATGGCCGTATCCTGGCCACCTGGATCACAGATCTGCAGTGACTAGCGAGTGAGACACCTTCAGGTTTCTCACACCCCATACCATACTGCCCCCTCTACCCTCATCAGAGTTCTTGTATGACACTAGGGCACACTTTGGCCTTCATTAGTTGTGCATTGTATTCTTTTATGATCTTCTACTTGTAATTCTCCCTCGTTTTACTCTACCACTTTATGTTTTGTTTCCTTATTTTGGAGCATTCACGTTAATTTCACATAGTTGTCCTCATAGACATTTTCCCCTTCATCCATCCAGTGAACAGATACTTTATTTCCTTGGAATAAACTTTGAGTTCTACTAAGAGACAGGTTAATCAGGCATCCTGCCTCTTTCACTTGACATAGCCTGGGGCAGAAGAACCTTCAACATTCCTACTACATGTGGAATGACAGAGCACACGTAGCATGTGCCATTTACTCTCTCCCTTCCTACACGCATCATTTCATCATACCAGAGATTCCCTGTCAATGAACTATGTTCTTCCTCTGTGTCATGGTGGATGCCCTCCCCATTCATCACACTCCTGCTTCCCATTTTTGTTTTTTGCATTTGATTGTGTTGCGCTTTTTTCTTTGAAAAACATATAAAACAAAAAGAGCAAAGCTATACTAAAACATATCAACATCTTAATGCTCCAAAAACCAGAAAATGTCTGTTTCTTGGTCATCTTTTTACAGTACAACCCTCTTCTGCTTCCTCTTTTGCTAGTTTTTGATAAAATCTCAAGGCAGTTAGAAAATTAAAAGAAAACCTGCTTATACTCCCCACCATGCTGTGCTTTTGGAGGCAGTACTTTTGTCTCTGCGAACATCTGTAATATGGACCCATCCGCGGCGTCCCTGAAATTTCACTGCAGTCGGTGTCTAATAGATGACGGTATGCAGGCCAGTGAAATGCTCCTCTTTCAAGTTTCTCATGTGTTTCCGCACAAGGACGTGGTCACCCGGAAGAGGTTCTGCGTTCGGTAAATGTTTGTTTGCATCACCTGATTGTCCACATTGATTTTTAGGCCTTTATTTAAGGTACGTTCTTTGAGGTACATATCAAATTACCCTCCAAGAATGGCAGAGGTAGAGTGAGCATTAGAGATTGTACACCACAGAGGAATTGGCACATGGATCTGTGCCCTGTAACAATCTCATAAGGAGTCAAATGATGATCTCCTCCAGGCGTGTTTCTTAATACCATACCAATAAAGCAAGCAGAAAGCATTGCACCCATGATTTTCCAAGCGTTTGCATGAACTTAGCCAGTCGCATTTTTAGCAATCCATCCATTTTTTTTACCAAACTGTTGGCTTGCGGATGGTAAACCATACATAGTTTTCTCATCCCCAGGAGAGCTGTTATTTCCTTTATTAATTTGTTAGCAAAGTGCTGCCCATTATCAGAGTGAATTTCATCTGGAATCCCCCACATCGGGAACACCTCCCTCACCAAACAAATTGGCCATCATTGTGGGCACAGGGGCCTGCCTCAAGCCAACATGAGAATGGACACACCACTACAAGCAGTACTTGAAGAAGTACACCTCACTTGCTTATCAATGTAATTGATAGACAAGTGCCAGAAGGGACCCTCCGGTCACGGCAATGTTCCCTGTACAACTCTTAATGTGTGACCCAGTAATAACTTGTGACACAGCATACAATTACATACTCTGAAACATACAGATTTGGCACAAACCAGTCTTCACATATCCCTACTGCCACATGCTCTTTCGATACGTGGGAAGGATAGTGAAGCTGTTCCAATGCCAATTGTAACAATTTCCTTGGCATGACAAACTTCCCTGTACTATCATGTCACCAAACCAAACCAGTGGGAGACAGAGATCATCCTCTGCTCTTCTGATGCATCTCACTGTAATTCAATTATCTGCAATATTGGGATTGCATTGAAACTTTCTGGCAATGCGTCTTTCTCTTTGCTCACTTTCAGTACTGCAATTAGGGGTATTTATTTCTTCCTTGCCAGGGTACAGAACATGTGATTCCTCTGGCATATATGCTGGTTCTTTTGCTGCTCTGTCTGCTCTTTTGTTTCCTAGTGAAATAAAACCTTGCCCTCCTGTATGGGCTTTGCACGTTATTAATGCTAATTCTAATGGAAGTGGTAACATCTCCAGTAGTTCTCTCAACAATCCTGCATGTTGAAGGGGAGTACCATCACTTCTTTTAAACCCTTTCTTTTCCCATCTTTCTAGTCATGAGTGTCCTGTAGATGTGACATAAACTGAGTCAGAGAAGATGTTCACTGCTTGGCCATCAGACATTTTTGGTGTTTCAATTAAAGCCACCAATTCAGCTTCTTCTGCAGAGTAATGATTTGGCAATCGTGTATGTGAGTCCACTATTAACTCCTCCCCTTTTTGTACTCCCCTTCAATATCCCACTACTGCGCACCCTGACTGCCTTTGACCTGTGGCTTGATCAATGCTGGAACTCATGTCAATAACAATCATCTCTCCCCCTTTGATCACTTCTTCCTTAACTAGGGGGTTACCTTCACTCCTGTCGATGCATGCTACACAGTCATGCACACAATCTCCTTCTTCTACTTTTTCTGCAATGAACTCTGCTGGGTTTATTGTTCGGCACCTGACCACTTCTATTGCTGGGTTGGTTAGTATTACCTCATACCCTGAAGACCTCCGAGTTGTCAGTGTTGATTTCATTTTCTCCAGTATTGCAAATAATGCATGTATCACGTGCTGAACTACTGGGCACCCCAGGGTTATTGTGAAAGCCTTTTCAATAGTGAATGGAGCAGCAGCAAGCGCATGATTGCATGGGAAATGTCCCTGTATAAGTGCATCCAGTGACCCACTGTAATATGTAAATTGCCTGTGTCCAAGTCCCCTTTTCTGTGTCAGTAATGCTGTCATTACTTTTCCATCTGAATGTGAGAACAGGTGAAAACGTTCCTTGTAATTGGGAGCTGCTAACACTGGTGAGGTTCTAGTTAACTTTTCAGCTCATTAAAATTCTCACCCATTTCGGCCATCCATTTTATGTGTGTTTTGTTTTTCTGTGCTGCTTTTAGTGCTTGCAACAATGGCCTGGTGTATGTGGAGTAATCAAAGAACATTGCTATGCAATACTTGCACAAGCCCAAACATTGCTGCATCTCTTTCACTGTTTTTTGGTTGTGGAGATGTGTGTATGGCCTCTACTCTTTCTGGCTTTATTTTTCTCTGATCTGCTGACACAATCTGACCCAAGTACACCACCTCTTTTTGACAGTATTGCAAATTCTCCCTGTCCACCTTGTATCCTTTGTCTGCTAGCAGTGTCAGTATGTCACTGAGTGCTTTCTACACTCTTCTTCTGTTGTGCTGCACACTAACAAGTCACCAACGTATTGCATCACTGTGCTCGCAACCTGTAAGTTGCTCAAGTCCATTCGTATAACTCTGTTGACGATGCTAGGCCCTTCACAGTACCCCTGAGGCATTCTAGTAAGTTTGAACTGTGTCCCGTGATATGCAAAGGCAATGAGATACCTGGAGTCGGGTGTAGTGCAATGAAGAAAAGGGCATTCTGTAAGTCAACCACTGTGAAATAGTGTGCCTCTTCAGGAACGCTGCAAAGAACTGTTTTGGGGTTTGGAACCAATGAATATTCTGCCTCAATAATGTCATTTAGAGGGAGTAAATCCTGTTTAAAATACACACCCTTCCCTTTGCCTTCTTAATTGGGTAGATAGCGGTGTTACAAGGTGATGATCCCACCTGTATTATGCCTTGCTGCCATAGATGATGCAGTGGCTCATGCATGCCCTCATCTGCCTCTCGTGATAGGGGGCGCTGCTTTACTCATGGCAATAGTGTGACCTCTTTCAACTTGATGTGTACCGCCTCGGCCCCTTTAAGTATTCCTACATCATGGGGTCCTGTTGTCCACAAACTCTTGGGCACTTTTTCCAAATCTTCCTGTAAATATTGTGCTTTTTCTTTTGTTATCTGGTTCATCTGGGGCACTGCTCTTTCTGTTATTCGTACTGGGCAAGGAAGGCTCAGCTCCAACACCACCTCTCCTTCTTCATTCTCTTCTGTTTCAAACAGCTCTGTGTCACTTTCTCCTGTCAATGTCAGTGTGGGATCAAAACATAATATTAATCACCATCCAAGTTGTTCTGATCAGTAGCAACCAGTATAATCATGTCTTTCCGTACTACTATATCCTCCAAGTACAGTAGAGTGTGAGAACTCATTGGACAGACGGAACACCTTCCCCTCAATCCCTGGCAACTATCCCAGCAACAAATGTACTCTGCATATAAACACATAGGTGTGTAGGTATCCCTCTCATTGTGCTATGTGCATGCTATGCCTGAATCAGTACTGCCACCCGGGCTGGATACATTAACAATGTGGAGCACGCCATCCCTTTCTCTGAAAATTAAAACGTGGCGTTCAATTTGCTGAGTAGGTCCCTCCCCAAAATATTGATGGAGTATCTTTTGAATACAGCAAAGGTGCTACATATGTTGTGTCCCTATTTTTAAGGGTAAGTCTTTCCAGAGGAACTTTAAAATGTGTCCACGAAAAGCCTTGTGTGTCCAAACATTTGTTAGATGATGGAAATCATTCTTCCTTGAGGCATGAGCTGGTTGCCCCAGTATCTATAAGAAAGGAAAATCCCCTCTGTCCTATCTGAACTGCTACCTCTGGTTCCTCCTCGAGGTCCTCAGTTACTGCTAGAACAGGACACACTTGCACTCCCTGTGGGCATCCCTATTGGGGAAAAAGTGTTTGCGGATGAAGAAAAAAAAAAAAGGGTTACAACAAACAATTGACACTCCAGTGTATTGGGGCATGATGTTCTGCCTCAATATGTTTACCCCTTCAGATGTCTGTGTCTGGGCTGTTGCCTGAAGAATGCTCACTGTACCTTGAATTCCTGTCATGCCCTGTGTCTGTGTGGGTTGTAGCTGCAATTTCTGTGGCTGTGGTATTACCTGTCCTTGCTGCGAAGTCTGCAGCATGTATATCTGCTGTTGTTGTGGTATGACCTGCACCTGGTGAGGTGTCTGCTGCATGTATGTCTGCTGTTGTTGCCCTCCCTGGCCAACATGTGGGCATGTTCGTACGACGTGTCCAAAATTTCCACATGCTTAGCACTGTACTCTGAAACGTGGAGTCATTCCTCTGTATCCCATTCACCTTCCATGTGTGTAGTATCATCTCCCCTTCTGATACTGTCCCATGTATGCACCTCCTCCGCCTGTCTGCATATCCCTGAGCAGCTGCATGTTCATGAATGCTGGTTGCTGTTGCATCTGTACTGTCCCCCACTGCTAGTTAGGTGGCACCTGTGTGTAGCCTCCTGGTGGCCTCATTGCAGCCACTGGAAGCCCCCCTTTCTGTGCCAGAGGAACAACAACTGACCCTGTGAGTACTGCTCCCTCCATGTGTATTTTCAATAGTTTCTTCTGAACCAATTTGTTTTCTGCCTTGGTCGCATTATCCACTGTCTCCTGTTTTTTCTTGCAAAAGTGCACAATTGTCACATGTATCTCAGGCCACCCCTTTGCCTCAATTCCCATTACCTTTTCTAAAGATACCTGCACATCCGGGGGGAGCCCCCTTCTAGAATATGGGAGAACAATGGTATTTATTTGTGCCATGACTGTTTATTTTCCTGTGTACACATTTCCTGTATGGATCGTATGTATTCTGTGGGGTCCTCATCAGGCTTAATTTTGCAAGCCAATAGAGAACCCATGTCTGAAGCGTCTGGCTAGAGCTCTCTCAAAGCCTTCCAAACATGTGCTCGATAATTGTTAAAGGTTTCTCCATCCTGCATATTAGTGCTTAATTTTGTCCCCGAGTAGCTGGTCTGTTGTGATATTTTGTCACTTCTCTCCCCTACCAATGCTGCCAACAAACATTTTATATCTCCTATGGCCGATGGGATTCCCGATGTCTCTTTCTCAAAAACACAAATCCATTTGCTCGCCCCTGCCATCAATGAAGGTAAACTAGATTATCCCTGTCCATTGTCTGCCACACTATATAATGAACCTCGCCCCTTGCTTTCTGTAAAAGTGGCCTTTGTTTGCGCGCTCTGCATTTATTGCCGCGGTGTGGTCTTTTTGCTACCACTATTCTGGTTTTCCTGCTGTGAATTCTGATTCCCCAGTCACCCAGTGATTCTTCCCTTCCCTCCTCTTCTGTCTCATCCCTTCTCCTTTCTCATCACCTATCGGTCAAAGAGTGGGTGTCTGTTTCATTATTCCCCTAGTGGCTGTCTTCCCAGTCTGATATGGTGTGCCCTTTGTCTACCCTGTCAGTTTCACTATGGTCCGAGTCCCGTCCCCACTTTTCTATTTTAAACTTTATACGCCCTGCTGTCCAGCCCTATTCTTTGGTTCCCTTCTCTTGTTCTTTTCCTTTCTCTTCTATTTCCCTTTTCACAGCTTTTACTGTCTCTTTGAACACACTGTCAAGTTGTTGCTGCACACTCTTTTTTATTTAATTTAAATATTTCCTCTTCCCTTTCTCGTACTTGCTGATAATGCTTGTGCTGCCCTTGTCTTTCTTTTTATGTGTTCCTTCCTTGTCTTGAGATGCTCATTTAGGATTTGTATACCCCACAGCTGGTTTTAATAACAGGTATATCATATAGGCTGTGGTGGTGCACTTCCCTGCTCCTCCTCCTTTTTCCATTTCTCTGTTTCTTTCTCTTTTTCTTCATACACTTTCCAAAGCCCCAGAATGTCGTGTCTCGTTTTAAGTTTTGCTGCTTTATATGTAGCTGATAAATATGAGTACAAACTTACAATAATATCTTGATCAAACTTTCCCTCTCTGTGCCATTCTTTATAACACTTGCACACTGTGTCGTGCACATACTCAAAATGGTACTTTGATATTGTATTGTAATATTGGGGCAGCTTCCTACGCATGTGGTTAAAGAGGGCATCCATCCAGTAGGACGTCATTGCCTCTGCCTTACTTCTTTCTTATTAAAACATTCTTCTCTCCTACTTTCTTCCTTCTCTTTATACATTTAAAACCTGTAAAAATGTCACTCTTTCTTCAGACAATCCCACTCACTCAATGTTTGCTCAATCCCACTTTGCTCAATTGCCCTATTTTCATCCACTCCGGCCTTCTGAACAGGCCCCACCCTTTCACGCCTCACACTCAACGCTTACGCACAATGGCCTTCTGCACCGGCCCGGCTTGTTATATCGTATTAATATAGAAGTGGGCTTCTCCACAGGCCCTATGCCTTAACAGTGAAGCCCTTTATTAGTGTGTTAGAAAAAGTTGTTACTCTTTTCCATGCTAAAAATTAATCGGCAACTCACGCTACAAAGTTTTGCGCTATTTACATGTTAATTTGGCTCTGGCTCTTCCGTCCCTCCCACAGCCACATAAAACGAACACTACGATCACTCTTTGCAACACTGAAAAACAAACTGCTGCTATTTACAAACATGTATGCACATATACCCAAATGAACTCTTCCCCAAGAATAATAAAATGATACAACTATACCAATTGCCTGCACTGCGCGCAACTCTTGTCTAACAATATCCAATTCTTACAACGCAACCATCTGCACTAGCACAGATGTGCCACTGCCTACCTGCTTCCTATCGATGCAGCAGACCTAATATCTAATACTAGCAGGGCCAGTTGCCCTCTTCCCCACTAACGAAGGAGGTTCAGCCGGGCTCAGACCTCTCAATCACAGCACTTTCATGGGTTCCCTTCCCCAGGCTTTATTCACATTTGTTAGGGGGTTCCCTTCCCCTAACTTATTTCAAATTCCCGGTCCCCCTCAGTCCGGCTCGGACCTTTCACTGATGTTGAAGACTTTCGAATGTGTGAGGCTTTTTTCATAGACCTCCGCAGGACCACTTCGACTTTCACTTCGGCTCTCCCTTATGGTATTTGCCCCAGTGTCTCTTGGTCTCGGCAGTTCCACAACACAATCAGAAAAGTTCAAAGAAAGCTTTCTCTTAAAGTAATTACCTTTGAACTTCCCTTTTCGACGGCATTAATCTTGACCATTGCGCATCTCAGAGTTTGCTCACTTTGTCGCTTTTTAACAAGACATCAAGCAATTCGCAGAGACTTTCAAGTAGGCTTTTTCCTTTTGCCGGACCATTCTGCTACACTGTATCACTGGTTTCACAGTTATCAGTAACTTTACAATTCACTACTGATTTGCTTTGTTCTGCGTCTCATCAGCATGCGCGCAACCTTCAATTGTAAGATAAACTGTTGAGGCTTCCATCTTTCCTTGACACAAACCAGCCTTTCATATCTTTCGCTAACTCAATGGTTGTGTGCATTCCTTTCTTTTCTCTGCGGCTTTGATTCACACGTTGAGGTTGATACCACAGGCTTGGCCTCACCTCCCCCACTCTGCTGTTCACCCAGGATTGTTGTTGGCGTCCTTGAAACACAACACAGGCTTCCGTTTGTCTGGGATTTGGGTTTCTCCACGTATCCTTCATGGTTTCCCAGAAGCAACAACCTCCTGCAAGGATCTTCAGGATATCTCTACTCCTCGCTTTAGTCCCTGGAGTGATCATCCTGCTCCAGTGGTTTCGCCTTTGCCCCAGCAGACCTGCTCCTTCTCGTGTCTCCCCTTGCTCAGAGTGTGTCTCAATGTTCCGCCTTTTATCCATGTGGGGAAGCTAATAGGTATCAGATGTATGGGATTAAGGTCAAATGCCTGACTTTGCCTAACCTTATTAACGGGACATGTCCAATCAGATATGCAAGTGTTAGCCTTTTTACTCTCAGTCCTCTTCCTCAACCCGGGGAGTTGGAACATCAGAGAATCCTATAAAATAGGATGGGGTATGGGCAGGGGAAAGGCGGGATCCCACATCTCACCATTAGTTGCCTCACTCCCACTCCCGGAGATACCTCACCCAGTTGATCCCCCCCCGCACTGGTCCGACCCCATGGTCTGGATCCAAAGGTGATGACGGTGCCCTTCCCACCTGAGAGAGAGATCCCTGGGGACTAGCGAGAGAGGCACCCTTGGGTTTCTCACACAACACAAAAATGATTGGACCTCACATTTTGGACCCATTTAGGACTATATACACTGTGATTTACCAATGAGTTCCTGAACCTTCCCAAACCGCCCTCAATTACAGAGTTGTGACATCACAATCCACCCCCAATTCACACAACACAATGTGAGTGAAACATTTGAGACGACCAGCAGAACTTTATTATTCTGCCCTGGTCGCCTCTTCCTGACTCTCATGGGAACAGCTACCCACCATGACACCATCAGGGCCTTCAACCACAGACATGATAATGAATAATTGTTGCATATTGGGAAAATTCTAAACCCTCTTCCCAGAATAAATGGTCTGCGGGCGATTTGAAACTGCAATGTTTCTTGCCGGCTTCACTAGAAAATCACACTTAATTATTGTGAATTATAAAATGGTCATCTATTCCTCTTTCATTGGCAGACCCTTTGAGCTCTAATCAGTTGACCTTGAAAAATTACAACCTCTGTGTGCTTCTCTTAATGCTTGGCCTGGGATTGAATGTCCTGTACTAAAGAACCAGCTACATCGGCCTTTGCCACGAACAAAATGCTTGCACACGTTTAAAACAGAAGCAAGCTTTTGGGGCCTATTTACTGCGCTTCATTCTACCACTAAGTTTGATTACACTTACCTGTGCCCCAGGAGTTATGAATTAGTTGTATTAAGCTTTTAATTTCACAGATATCAGAAAGAGCTCCCCTCCCCTATTATAGTGCTACTCTCGCAGCTGATAAGTGTGTTCCTTCATATCACACTGAACTTGCATTTTTATTACACTTTCATGGCTGGTAAAAGCTACACAATCCCTTTTGGACCAGTTTCCATGGGAGGAAGGTCCTTGAAAGTCTTATCACCACCCTATCCTAGGGCTCTGAAATATTCTCTCAAATTTGGTTTGCTGACCCTGCACTTGTCCTGGCTGACCTTACCACTCCACAATTTGCCTGTTCTTCCTCCCACCATGGGCTCGGCCCCTTCCTATTGGGCCCCAGTCCTGTCATATGGCTTGGGGAGTGATTGCCCTAACGTACCTTACTCATCTGACTAATTCTTCTGTCACTAGCTTTCTCCTTCTCCATCTGGGTCCCACTTACATCTTCCTGGTATTCTCCTATCCTCACCTGGGGTTCAGCTCCTTCCTCTGGAATTGCTCTTCTAAGTCCCAACTTCTGTTTCTATCCACATCCTTCCATCCTTTTACCCTCCGATGCTCTTCTTCTACCTGCTGTTTACAACCTTTCACTGTCTTGTGTTCTCCTATTTCCCACACCTGCTCTTTTCCACTTTTCACTGTCTAGTGAACTTCTCATTCCTCCCCCTGCCAATCGCCACCTTTCACCCTTTGATGCCCTTCTTCCTACGCTTGCTATTTTGTTACCCTCCTCCCATGTCCATCCTTCACCACTCTGTTGCCTCACTCTCTTCTCCCCTCGTCCTTGGAGTTCTCTCTTCCCTATATTCCACAGGAAGACTACACACAGGTAGTAGGAGAGCTTACGAATGCCCATCTGGATTACTGCAATAGTCAATTGGTGGGAATTCCAAAAAAACAAATCAGCAGACTGCAAAGAGCCCAGAATGCAGCGATCAGGTTGATTTAAGGGTTAAAGAAAACTGCTCATCTGTCTTCCTTTCATCGTCAACTCCACTGGTTATCAGTTGAGGACCGCATAAAGTTCAAAATAGCGTGTCTGATTTTCAAATGTCTGAATAATATGGCACCAGACTATCTTAAGGACATGTTTAGGCACTATCAACCATCCAGATGTCTGCGCTCAAGTGACCAAGCACTGTTAATTATCCCCTCATCTACATTTGTATTTAGAGGGGATAGAAGATTTTCGGTGTACGGTCCCAGACTATGGCACAGCCTTCCCAGGGAAATGCATGAATACACTGTGTGCTATCTACTTTAAGCAAGAAATACCATCTGCGCTATTATTGGTTAGGTCTGTTTTGAGCGCGTTACAAATCTCTCAAAAATAAAAAAAAATAAAATAAAATCTTCCAGCGCCTACTTGAATCAAACTCCACCCCTCTCTTCCTTTTATGTATTTATTTATTGGACTTTTTATGGCACCTAGACACAAGTGTTTCCAATATCCACACTGTCCCATTTCCTCTCTTCACTGTTAACTCAACTCAACTCTTATCCTTGGACTGAAGTTGGGCCTAGAGGTGTGTCTGGTTATTTGCCTAGATCTTTCATTGGTTCATTTTGAAAAATAATTCCAGCTCTGTTATTTCTTGATCTGGTGGTACTAATGTGCATGTAGGTGAGATTGCAGCTTTAAAAAGCCTGACAACAAATTTGAAAGTGACTTGAGTGTTTTCTGCACATTCTTGGGTGGATGATGCCATGAATGTAGAATCTAATCTGCTCGCAGTGGGTGGGGGGAAGTGATGGTCTTTGCAGCTGCAGATAGCAAATTGTGTCCTCTCTCCCAGTGAACAGTGTTTTGGTAACAGGCAGTTAAAATATAAGTCTGATCTTCCCTTAATCTAGAGCCCAGGCCCTCAGGGGTGTATCTTTTAGTCTGCTGCCATATAGTTCTTAAACTGCCTAGAATGTTTTATTTCAGTCCCATTCCTGCTGGTGGAAATGGGGTGAGCAGGGGAGCCTCTCCATGCCACCAACAGGGCCAATTATCCAATGGCCTGGGGAGACACCTAACCCCTCAGTCACACCACAAGAAGTCCCAAAAACAAGTCAGGGGGCCTTTTGACAGTAGTATGGATAGATATTCAAAGAAATCGAAGGTAAATGCTGCTGGCATAATCTAATCTTAATAGGCCCAGTGCAATAGCAGCATGATCCTGTGGCGAAGGTCAGACATGGCATGATGCACAAGATTGTACAGAGTAGGAAGACTCAGCTCCTTATGGTGACATTACCCTGACATTCTAGTGTAAGTTCACTGCCCATTGTCATTGCAGCATTTGGGGGTTGTGTGTGGCAGTTACTAATCTCTGTTTTGATTCGATTTTTAGCTTTAGTCTTGAGGCTGAATTCATCCAAGAGTCCACATGCTACATGCACGTTTGTAAAAGATGTTCATGTCATCTAAATCATGTGAGTCCTGAGTGTTAATAGGATCCAGAAGCAGGTTCATGCACATATTGAAGAGAAGAGATGGGAGGCTGAATCCTAGTAGTACTCTGCATGTAAGGTTGCAAGGACCTTAACTGAAAGGGGCTGTGAGTTTGTTTCCATTCTCTCAGTCAGGTCTGAGGCGATGCACCATAGGGAAATTCCCTATACTCTAATTTCCTCCAGTATTTTTAGTAAGCTCTTGTGGCTGATGTTGTCAAAGGTGGTTGAGATGTCCAGTAGAATGAGAGCACGGGGTGAGTCAGTGTGTGCATTGTTCTTTAGGATGTCCCATATCAAGCAAAGTGTGAATTCTGTAAATTGTGCTGGCCTGTATCTGTGTTATGTTTAATGGAAGAGGTTGTTGCTTTAGATTTATTCTTTAAGCTGTTGATAGATATGAACCCTCATGGTCCTTTAATTGAGGTAACACATTGTATGATGGAGGGGATGCAGAATAACTCTTACACCAAATAACAAGACCGACTCAGGAAGTTGGCAAAATGTCTCTCTCAACTGTTTTATTCTCAGTTATCTAAAACAGGGAGTTACAACGGACATCAACGGACGTCGCACAGCATATTCTCGAAGCATTTCATAAAAAGAATTCTTATATAGCACAAACTCATCATACGTGACGTCATACTACATGGCAAACCAAGAAAAACCTATGTGGGATTGTGGTTGGCTCAAGGGGAACATCTAAGTATACTTTCTATATTAGAACGGGTTGTATTGGGTCTCTACAGTCAGGTGGACAACTTATACCTACCCCTATTGCAAGTCATCTTTGACAGTTATTAGATACACGGTTCATCATTGGCTCTCAAAATATAAGGCCCTTTTTATATGGCCTTCTACAATTTGTTGGTACGCTTGTATCCCTCCAGACCATTCGATTCACTAGCAGCATGAAAGCCGGTACCCCGGGTGCTGGTGAGTGGACTTGACCATGTCTCCCCACCCAATTAGCCCCATATCTTGCATCGCTCATGCCTTCTGCCATTCAGATTGTCTTTGAACTCGGCCTTGTAGCTGCTTCTTGCTCCTGGGAATATAAGGGAGTATAGGCACATCCTTATCGTAACTCAGGTCTGGACATCCATTCCTATTTCCAACCTCCGCTCACACGACGGCCCTGTTTTAGCATTTAATTGTCTTCAATAAAAAAAACTTTGCACGCATGATGTTCTCTCTTTGCAACTTAACAAGGGATGCCTTGGCATCTCACAGTCACTGATCTTCAAGGACTGATAACCAGTTTTGGCTGCTTTAGTCTTTGACACCAGGTCAGACAGCCTTCTTGGTTTTGCTTCAAGCTTCAGCTAATTTGTTGCTGCGACACACTCATAGCTATCAATCTTTCTTTCTCCATGAGTTTGAGCTTACTAAAATTGTGACATTGAAAATCCAGAATCTATATAATGGTGGCACAACCTGCAGTCTATTCACTACGTATAGCCAGCCTTATGATTACTTAGTCTACTTGCGTTACAACATCTGTACAGTTGTTAAACGGCTTGCATTTTCTGCAGATCTTCACACATGCAATCTTCAATCGCATATAAAGGTCTTCTCGATTCTTTACTTTGGGCCTCATTACACGGATGGCGTAGGGATTTAACGTTACCGGTAATGGAATACCGGTAACATTAAATGCCCATGCTGATTACGACCCGGCTCACCGCCATTAGCGGCACCGCTAAGTACGGTGCCACTAATAGCGGTCAGTCCGCGTGCGCATGACCCGCCATCCCGTAAATAACGACATGCCGCTAATAGCACAGCATCACAAGGCAAGTGTACATGGCAATAGCGGCATGGTAAATCCCCGAAACCCCTTACCGGCATGGCGCTAATACCGCCATCGCGAACCACCCGTTAAAATAACTGTGCAGTGTTAACACCTGCCACAGGTGGCCAAAATCAGCACAGGTGGAGGCAATGGAGACTGTGGCTGCTCAAAAGAAGCACACCACACCCCTTCCCACACCCCTTCCCACATCAAGATGGTTCCAATACTGGCAGCATTACATGGCCTGGAGGACCTGATTGCAGCGCAGCTGCTACAACAACAGGCAGCACAGAGGAGAGGCAGGAGGAGGAGGAGGGCAAGACAGGCACAGCAAGCACCACCACGCCACCTAATCATACCACAGAGGCACCCACCAATTCCCAGGATCAGAGCCAGTCCATTTAACCTAACACCTGAGCAGATACACACCCTGTACCGTCTGGACCGGGATACCATCACCAGCATCGTGGACATGATACACAACGACATTTTGAGCCTCATAGACATCAGAACTGCCATCCCCTCTCTACTGAAGGTGGTGACTGTGCTCCACTTCCTGGCCACAGGAACCTACCAGCATACAGTGGGGCAGATGCATGGCATCTCACAACCAGTATTCTCACGCACACTGAACCAGGTACTCGATGCCCTCCTGAAGCATGCACCCGAACACATATCCATGCCACGGACTGCCCAGGAGATTGCAAACACCAAAGTTGGCTTCTGTTCACTGGCAGGCATCCCAAGTTGCATCGGGGCCATCGACTGTACACGTGTGGAATTGGTCGTCCCACATCAAAATGAAGTAGTGTACCGAAACAGGAAGCAATTCCACTCCATCAATGTCCAAATGGTATGTGACGCCAACAAGATAATCACACATTGCTGTGCCAGATTTCCCGGATCTACCCATGATTCCATGGCCTTGCGGAACTCAACTATCCCCCGCTACATGGAGCGACAAACGGGACAACGTTCGTGGCTACTTGGTGAGTAGCAAGCCAAGCACATGGCAGTGTGATTGGGGGGGGGGTATAGATACTCCAACTGGGTGTGCATGGGGGGAGAGATAGATACTCCAACTGGGTGTGCATGTGGGGGGAGAGATAGATACTCCAACTGGGTGTGCATGGGGGGAGAGATAGATACTCCAACTGGGTGTGCATGTGAGGGGAGAGATAGATACTCCAACTGGGTGTGCATGGGGGAGGGGGGAGATAGATACTCCAACTGGGTGTAGCCTGTAGTCTCTCGTCCAAATGCACATACAGATGTACGCAAATGTCTATCTGGGAGGGCTGCAACGCACTTGAGATGAACGGAGATGAACGGACATGCAAGTGTATGCTACACAACACAGCTGACAATCCAATTCTAGTAACATCAAACATCAATCCTCATCCACATTGCACAACTTTCCACGCCACAAGATACACAAATGTCATCCATGCCGTCAACATAGTCATGCAGAATTCCTCCAGCACGACATCAACAATGCATTGTGCCCTTCAATGCATGCTAAGGGATACCCCCTAGCCATAGCAATGCACCACAAACCCATAGCACCACTGAAGTGATGCCTCTCAGCATGGCAACATCAATGTTGGAAGGTCAGTACATCACCAGTGTGGTACCAAATGTGCCTGGGCACAGAGACACCTATGACCTGGCCTCACCCAGAACATGTCAATTACTGTTGGAGGCATCAATGGGGCATGTCTACTTGCAGGGTTGAGCTCACCTTTGCACATTGCAGTTACACAGACCATTTTCATGTATGCTGTTGATTGTGTACATGAATCTCAATGCAAAGTCAAAGTTTGTGATATGAACAGGCCACACTTGTGGTGAAAAGTAACAGGATCCCATTCCTTCCCCCATATAGGTGATGCCGGCAATGAAGAAGTCCAGGCCTGTGTTTTGCTCAAACACCAGTGTATTTATGAACTTAAACAGGAAAATGTGCAAGTCCCCAAACATCCCACCACCCTTCCCCCCACCCCCTGCATCTGTCCCATCACACCCTTTCCCCCGCCCCCTGCAACTGTCCCTCATGAGTCTTCAACAATGTTTGCGTCCAGGCATGCACGCAGAGGAATGGACATTCACACCCTATTGGTCATTGCCGGGACCAGCATTTGGGGGCTGCCTGGAGGTGCGCCTGGTGGTGCGTGCGGAGCGTCGGAGTGGGCTTGTCTGCCGCGAACTGGTGGACAAAGAGGTGGCAAACTGTCCTGGTGCTGGTGGTGGTGGGAATTGGTGGTCCATTGCATCCGCAATGCGTGTGAGCACCTCCCGAACGCGGATGAGCTCCCCACACAGCCTGTCTGTGCATGACTCCATACCCTCCCTGGAGTGCCTAGATGTCTCCCCGAGCTCCACCCTGAGCCGGGCAGCCTCCTCGACATGCTGACCAACCAGCACAGTGAGACCCTGTTGCTGCTGGCTGATGCTGGCCAGGTCAAGGGCAGTGTCAGGTTGTGGTGGTGTGGCTGCTGTGCATTGTGATGCTGGCCGGTGTACAGATGTAGGCACCGGGGGGCTACTGAAGGCTCCCATGGTCTCGTCACCAGTGACATTGGAGCCAGGTGTGTGTTGGGGTGATGGGTCTGGGGTTCGAGCGGGGCTTAGGGTGTGCATGCCCAGGTCGAATTCTGTTGGCTCCTCCACATCAGATAATGGGGCAGTGGCTGCCGCCTCTCCTGCCAAACTGGCTGCAGCTGACAGTGGTCCCTCGGTGGCTGTGATTGGTGGGGGGGAGTGAACCTCCGGAGGTGGGGCAGTTGGGTTTGGTGTGGCCCTGGCAGTGGCGCTCAAACGATGTTTTGAACTCTTCAAATTGAGCCTTGTGCCTTTTCCCCTTGATGTCGTGGGGGCGTCCTCGCTGGGCTGCGGCCTTTTTTTCTTCTGCGCTGGGGGTGCCTGGGATGCTTCTTCGCTGTCTGTATGTGACCCTGTCGGGGACAAGAAGGGGGATGGCATTGGTTATGGTTCAATGTACTCAATGCAGGATACATCATGAATGCAGTTGTGGCCATTTGGACTTCATTGTGAAGGATGCAGGTGATGTGTCATTTCAGTGGCTCATCCATGCAGTGTTGTGTGTGGCACTTGGCTCTGTTGATGTGTGCATGTGTGTGTGTTTGGGTCTGGCACTGACATGGGCAGGGTGGGATGCATGTGTGGATGTTTGGCCATCCATGAGGTGATCCTGGGCTGACATGTGTGGGGACCTGTAGATTCATATTGCATGCTTTCATCAGTACACTTACCTCCATCCGAAGTGTCTGCCACGCCATGCTCCATCCTCCCGACTCCCTCAATACATTCGACTCTGATGAGGTTGGCGCATGTCTCCTCCCATTCCTTTAGCTTGATTGGCGACCCAGAACCGCCAGCGGTGGCAGTGTTATGATTCTCTGCCAGGATCATTCTGAGTCTCAGGTCATCCCATCTTTTCCTGCACTCACGTACAGTGCGCGTGCTGCTGCCCACAGCACTCACTTTCATTGCGACTTCGGCCCAGATAGCCTTTTTCTTAAGGAGGGTCTCCCGCTGCATGTCATTTGCGAAGTCCACTGCAGCATTGTCCGATAAGGTCTCCACTGCAGCATTGTCCGATAAGGTCTGAGTCAGCATGAGTAACTCCTCAGTAGAAAACTTTTCTTTCCACTGGCAGTCAGTGGTTTTTTTAAGTGCCTTGGGCATGGTAATGGTGTTCCAATAGATCTCAGACAGCAAGGTAACACAAACAGGTCCAGGGGGCAGAGGATGGCCGCCGTGCTCTTTCCCGTTCCTGTGCGATGACGCTTTTTCCGTTTCCGGTATTTAACGGTCACCGCTATTAGCGATGACCGCTATTTGCATGCTGCGTCAAGGCGGAGTTGCTATCTGCACTGTCGACGAAGCTGGTAAGAGACTTTTGGGGGAGTTTAGCGGCATGGCTGTAGAGGCATTACCGGCATGGCGCAATGCTCGTGTCCGCGTACTCTTAATGGTACGCTATTAGCGCCCTCCTGAGAGGGCGGACACGTTAAGGGCGCCATGCCGGTAATTTGCGGTTTTTAGCGCCCAACGTGTAATGAGGCCCTTTGTCATCAGTTTCTATGAGGCCTATACATCTTCTTCAGCCACTCTTCTCAGTGTGTCATGCTCATTTCTTGTGATGTCACCAGCTTCTCTTTCTCTCATTTTCATATTTGTTCGGGTATCTCTTCACAGAGATTGTCAGTTCTTTGAGGATACATCAGATAGGGTTTTCTTAATGGATACCTTGTTTCGAAGACTCTTCTCAGAATAGTCACAGTTACTGGTGTTGTGCATGTCGCAACTTTTGGTTTCCAGCATACAGGGAGCATGGGGGCGGGACTTCCTGTAGAGGCATTTGTCTGCTCCTCTACAGATACATTCCCCAGGGATGTGCAGTGTGCTGGAGATTGGGTGTTAGTTGCTTTGTTGTTTGGGTCAGTTGTGGGCTTTTTAAGAAGAAGTTTGATAAAGACTGCTTTGAAGTCAAGAGTGAGGCACCATTTGTTCGATTGAGGCATTACTCCGGGCAAAAAAAGGCCAGTTGTCATCCAGGTTGCTTGTTACTATTTTCTAAATGTTAGGGTGCGGGGGGCAATGGGTCTTCCGGAGAGCCTGCTGCATTACTAGAGTTCTGTGCAGAGGAAGTCCTGGAAGGTGAATGGATGAAAGTCTGATAATGTTGGGTCAGGAGGTTCTGTCTGTAGAGTATCCCTAGTTGGCTACAGTGAGGTTGTTCCTTTCCCGTAAAGGGGGTCTTAGATTTGTAGGGTTGTGTTACTGTAGTGTGCCAGGAAGGAGTCACAGAGTTCTTGCAAAGGGTTTATGAATTTTTGGATGATTTTGAAGACTTCCTTATGACCGTTTTGAGCTGATACAATTCAATGCGAGTAATGCCTTTATTTGCTTTAGGTTCCCCTATGTAGAGCCACACCCTATGATGGAAGGCCAATTTGTCTATGGGAATGTACTTTCTTCTTCAGATTTTCTTGAGCTTTCTAACTTTTTTTTAGATGTGATTACTCTTGATAGTATAGTATTTGGCAACATGTTTATTTGTGACAGTTTGAAGGGTATTTTTGGTGCTATGCGATCCAGGGTGGTACTTATCCAGTTTTGGATGTTGATGAGTTGCTAATCCAATGTTCTTGTCTGTATTTCAGTTTTGTAATAGGAATTTGAATGCTTCCAGTTCTTTCAGGAGAATGTCCAGTTGGATCTCTATCCATTGTCTAGTTAACGTTAGGGGTCCTTTGTTTGAGTTTGCGAGCACTGGTGCTTTGGGAATATGCTGAAAGGGATGGGCATGTGGTCTCCACAGGGCATGTGGACTGGGAAGGAGAAAGTGTTGAAATTATCTTTGCAAAATATAGCCTCTAAGGTTTCTACAGTGTCACATGGGTGGGTCATTTGAACAGTTGTTTGATGTGTAGCGACCAAGGTTTGAAGAGGGTCACATTATAGGACGCTTGTCTTCATTCTCAAGGCAGATGTTGATATCTCCTAGTATGGTGAGGTGTTGGTGGTTTAAAGAAGCTTTTACCAAATCCATAAGCCTCATTATCTGTGAAGGAAGGGTTGTAGGGTGGTGGTCTACAGATGAGAAGGCAGCTTAGTGTTGCTGTATCTGAGGAGCTTGAGTAAATCAAGACAAGTGATTTGCAGTCTGGGTTTTTGTTGAAGAATAGCATTTGAAATTTGAGTCTGTACAATGTTCCTTCCTCTCTTTTCTGCTCTGTTAACAAACATGATCTTGTGTGGTGGTTGCTTTGTGTATAACTGGTGTGATGAATCCTGATGAGTCCTCACAAAGACCCTACCTAGAGTCTCCTCCCAGGTGGCATGAGGAAGGCAGCTGCTACCTGATCCTTATCCTCTGGGTGGCATTAGCCGGGAGGTTCACCTGGGAGAAAGGCCCCAGGGGAACAGGAGGACTCAGTTGGGAGAGACACAGTATTTGTCTTCCTGGGAAGAAGAGATTTCAGTGATGACCTTGCATGCAGAGGTTGCACGGCGGGAAGCGTTGTTGTGGAAAGCTTTTCCTTTGATGACCGTGAATGCAGAGAGTGTGTGGCCTGAAGCATTATTTTGAAAATCTCTCCCCATTGTAAGTGGTGCTCTGGTGACAGTGTGCTGTGCAGAGGGAAGCGGAGGAAGAATAAGACACTGTGGCAGCAGAGCGAGCAGATGCTTATGCAGCAGCCAGTGATTTCACCTCACCACTTTTGAGTAAACCCGGGAAATGCTGCGAAATCGCCCGCTGACCATTAATGATAGTATTGAATACCAAACTGATGCAGGGAAGTTAAAGTGGTGGAATAAGAACTTTGGGAACAGACACAAAGATTATAATTGCACTTATTAAGGTAGAGGTCATTGCCAATGTCAAAAGAGGGCAATATTGAAAGAAGTTAACAATAACCAACACTGTCAAAGTACAAGAGAGGGTAATACTAAATGGAGTTAACCATAATCATTATTGACAATGCCAAGAGAGGGCAATACTAAAGCAAGTTAACAAGAACCATCATTGCCAAAGCCAAGGGAGGGCAATTGAGAAACAAGCAAAGTGTAACCCCTATTACCAAAGAGAGAAAGGGGCAATGGTGGAAAAAGACCAAAACAGGCATTGTCTAAGCCAAAAAGAGAACGTGGGATAGAAAGCCATTATCAGAATTTGGTTGATTGATGGTTTATTTATATCGCGCTCGTACACAGGTGTTTCAGAACGTGACAAAGCAAGGGAGGGTAACAAGGGAGAAAATAAATTGATCTTACTAGGCCCAGTGACATAGAGAACACACAAGTGCATGGGAGAAGGTGAAAGGGGGAAAGTGCATGAAGGGGGGAGAAGTGGAAGGTGCACAGCAAAGGAATAAAGATAAATAATAAATAAATAAATAAATAGTCACAAGCAACAAACAGAAGTAGTGCAGCCAGCAGGTGGCAAGTGCTAGGTATGAGGCAACAGACATGGTGAGTCTGGTAAGTGCAGAGAGAAAAAAGGGGGGGGGGCTGTATGGTTACAGATATAGGCACAAGTGCAAGGGTTTGCCAGGAGGCAGTGCGGGTGAGTGGCAAGGTGAGCTGCTACCTGAGCCCAGAAGTCAGAAGGTAGGCCAGGTGCACGGTGCCAAGAGAAAGCAGATCAGCAGGGGAGAGGAGGCGCAAAGGCAGAAGCAAAGAGGAAGGTCTGGAGGTGCTTCCGGAACTGGAGATGGTTTTCCTCAAGTTTCAGAGTGGCAGGGAGGCTGTTCCAGAGGGAGGCCACAGCCGAGGACAAATATTAACCCTCGGCTCGCTTCTTTGTGAAACGACTGACCCTAAGGGAGGTAGAGGAGTGCAGAGCTCGAGTGGGAAGGTATTTACGAAGGGGCAGTTGAAGGTATATTGGACCCAGGCCCCAAAAAGGCTTGTGGTGTACAATGCAAAGGATTTTGAATTTCATCCTTTCAGCCACTGGGAGCCAGTGGAGAGATTTCAGGGCTGGAGAGATAAGATCCCAGGACTTGAGACCAAGGACAAGTCTTGCAGTCCTGTTCTGGATAAGTTGCAAAGGGCAGAGAGTAGAAACAGGTAGATTTAGAAAGAGACTGCTACAATAGTCCAACCTAGAGAGAACCAGGACTTGGGAAATGGCAAGCTTCTGGGGGAAGGAGAGGAAAGGCAGAATACCTCTGAGGAGGTGCAGTAGGAAGTTAGACTTTTTAGAGACGGCAGAGATGTGGGCGGAGAAGGAAAGCGTGGAGTCAAAGATAACCTTGAGGTTCTTAGCCTCACAGGTAGGGGTATGAGGAGGGCCAAGGGAGGCAGGCCAGAGAGTGAGAGGAAAGGAGGGTAAGGGTGTGCCGATGAGGAGGATCTCCATCTTGCTGGCATTCAGGCAGAGATCGTTGGCAGCACACCAGTCCTGAATGGCAGATAGGCAATCAGAGATGAGAGAAGGAGAGGAGGTGGCAGAGGGAAGCCTGAAAGTGAGTTGAGTGTCATCACCATAGCACTGAAAGTTGGAGCAGAAAATGGTGATGCAATAAGTGAGAGTTGCCAGGTATTGGTTAAAAAGCCTGGGTGAGAGGTTAGACCCCTGGGGAACACCACAGGTAGACAGGGAGATAGATGAAAGGAAGGACCTAAGTTGAACCTCGGAGAGTCGATTAGAGAGGAAAGAGGTCAGCCAGGCCAGAGCCTGATCAGTGATACCCAGGTTGTCACGGAGATGGTTGAGCAGGATGGTATGTTTGACCATGTCGAAGGCAGAAGAGAGATCAGGATGAGGACAGAGGGGATATTAGAGTTAAGGTTGGAGAGCAGCTCTTCACTGATGTTCAGGAGAGCAGTTTTCATGCTTCTGGCAGCTCTGAAGCCAGATTGATGGTCGTGGAGACAACTAACAGCATCAGAGTGAAGGTTAAGCTGTGAAATGCCCAGCTTTTCAAGGAGTTTGCCCAGAAAGGTGTTGATGTAAGAGTTGTTGATGTAAGAGTGGGAAGAAAGAGTGAAAGGAAAGAAGCCGTCCTGATAGAAAACATTCAGGAGGAGAGGAGTATAACCTGCATTGCATGCAGCAATTCCAAGAGTGGAACAAACAGCACCAATGTGTATCATGTCTTCCCAAAATAAGAAGTTGCTAATACTGATGTTGTTGAAAGTCAAACGACTTTATTAAACTGTTTGAATAAACTTTACCACAGAAGTACTTGTAGTAGTGTTAGGAGTTTGTAGTCCTGGTAGGCGAGTATACCAGGGCAGGGACTTTGTAGTGGTATCCCTGGCAGGTTAGCGGCCCAGGAAGGAGTAATTGAAGTACTGTGTTGTGGTTAGGCTGTGAAGAAGAAAAAGTGTCAAGACCAGTAAAGTATTTTTTGGACTTTTGTGGAATCCTCCTGACAAAACATTGTTTTTGATACAGATGAATTGTGGAAGTTTTTTTTCCTACGAATAACTGTTCATTGAAAATCCTGCTTTGAATCTGGGGAAGGGAATTCAACCCAGGTTACAAGCAGGAACAGTTGTAAGGTTTATGTTGGACATAACTGTTATTTCTGTTATATTTGACCTGCCATATATTTCCTTTATGAGTTTGTTGTATGTTTAAGTGTGAGGGACAGATTCCTTTTGTTAGAGTGTTTCCTTTGGCTTATTTTGATAGGCAAGGAAATCCTCTTCAGGGTAGGGATAGTGAGGTGTTTGTCAAACCTTTTTAAGTTAATATAATGGCATCTTATAAAAAACCTTTACCAAGTTGTTCGCCTCACATTTCTAGTGATCCTATGAGAGCCAGGTTTCTGTGATGAAAAATGTTTGGTGGTATTTTTCTAGCACTGGAGGAGGAGGTTGTTTGAATGTTGGACTTGGGTGAGATGTGCTAGCTGGCCACGGTGGAATGCAGGTGAATACCGTGTGTAAATACCTCAATTCTGGCATTCTAAATTGACACAGCCAAGATGAAAATGTCTTCTTCAAGTGGCACAATATTGTTGTATATTGTGGGCACATGCATCATAATCATGTTATAAAGTGGCAATGCTGCCAAATAAGTGTGAACAAGCATAATTACATGTGAGACACAGCGTCAGTGTGGACATATATTTTGGCCAAGGTATCGAGGCAGAGCCACCATATACTGTGAACAAAGGTGTTAACGTGTTATTGCAATGACATGGGTGGCATATATTGTGTACCCAGGCAGCATAAAAATGTGGCAAGGAACAAATATATCCTAACAATGAGGGTGATAGCACTCTAGCATGCTGCGATCTTCTCAATATTATTCTTTATGACTTTTAAAGGAGGATTATATACCAAATGTAAAAGTATTGAAACCTAAAAGATAGCTGCTCCACTTAACATGTAGTTTTCATCGAGTTTTAAATACCTTCAATATACAGTTGAAAAAAGAATTCATGATAGCGTCTAGGCTTTATATCCTTGGTTGCATTTTTAAGCCCATCCATCCACCTATTGAATGGGGAACCAATTCAACATGAGGGATTGTAAGACAAGCATGCCAGGATTGAGGAATAGTTAAAATCTAACCTGATGCGTTAAGTCCATTGTCCAGTTCCTATTCTACTATACATATATCTTGTCTTGTGCATGCAGAGTAAGGAAAGCAAGCTTCAACATGTTTATAGTTTATAGTTTCAAAGAGTTTTTAAGTGCCCTTGCACACTTCTTAACTTGGTCTTGGAAGATAATAATAACTCTGAGTAGTACTCCAGGACTTCCTAGCCATGATGTTCTCCTACCAGAGCAAGGTTTGTTTGATTACCCCTCCTGCCCCTGAGGTCAACTAATGGTTTTTGCCAAGGCAAGGCCATGTAGCTTTCAGGTACTTGGTTCTAGGTTTTATAAGGTTCTCCTCTGGGCTCTTAGCAGGGTAGGCCTTTGGAATGCCCTCCTCTTGCAGCAGGAGGACCTTCCCCTCATTTGGGTTTTTGTCAGACTGCAGTAATTATGACCCACCTCAGCCAAGGGCTGTACATTTCAGTGTTTAAGCCCAGCTCTCTCCCAGTTTAGATTCCCAATGCTTGCAAACTTGTTTAGTTGACTTTAGCGGCTTTGTAGCTACCACCAGTATCTTGACTAGAGACTCAAGCAGGCTACTCTCTTACTCTTTCTCTTCAAGGCCCAGCTCTTTCCAGCAAAGGCCTCAGTAAGGGCCTTACACCAGAGTACTTGGCTTGGCCACCTATCCCACTTCAGCTGGCCTTTAATGTGACCTATTTGGCCTGGCAACATTGGTCCTTCCTCTCATTCTCACCTACTCCTCATACTGCTACAACACCAACACTCTGGCAGGCCAGGCTAACACCCACAATGCTGGCTTGTTTTGTCCTCCTTAGAAAAAACTAGGGCTGCCGGCTAGGCCCTGATCTACCCAGGTAGGTTTAAGACTATAGAATAAGAAAGTGATCAGGGTGGCGTAAATGACATACATTCATCACATTACCCCTACATGAAGACAAACATTGCTCTTGAGTGCTGTGTGGGCAACAAAAGGGTGTTTTGCCCCACAGCTTTTAATGCATAAAATGTAGTCTTCACATTTTCTAAAGCAGGACACACATTAATAACAAAATGATGTACACAATACACAAAAATGTTCAGTCTAGTTACATTGACTGGAGTTAAATACAGGTGAACCTGTATCATCCCTTACAAAATCTAAGGAAATAAGTACATAAATAACATGTATGTAGCATACACAATAGTACACAATCGACAGTGTTGATAATGCAAACTGAATGAAAAAATAGAAAAAAAAAGTTTGCATTATCAACACTGTCTATTGTGTACTCTACATACATGTTATTTATGTACTTAATTCCCTAGATTTTGTAAGGGATGATACATGTTCACCTGTATTCAACTCCAGTCAATCTAACTGGACTGAACATTTTGTATTGTGTTAATGTTAATGTTAAAGGATATTCGTACCGTGCACTATCACCACCGGAGTGGTCTCCTGGCGCTCTGGCGGATCTGAAAAGGACCGGGTATGGGGGGGGTGCGTTAGTGGGACCGAGTAGGAAAAGTGCAAGAGAGCAGTGATGTGCTGTTGGCAGCTTCAGTTCGGTTAACACCGTTCGCTGAGCTTGGGGGTGCTTTCCGGTCGGTACCCATGGTGTGCTGTTGTGCGTAGCTATGTGTGGTTTGTTTTGTTGTTGCGGTGTAGTGAAGTTTGTGCAGTTAGTTGTGGTTGTGTTTGGTTAGAGTTTGAGAGGTGTATGCATAGGGGGGAAATTGTTAGTGGGTTGGTTTTTGGCCTTGCTATCTAGAAGTGATATGTGCTAAATGTCCACACTCTTTCTAGATGTGGTGCGTGAATATCTCTGCATTTCTATCTAGATCCGGCACTGGCCAGCATTCACAATCCTGTCAACATATGACGCACGCCAATATTCACAATTATATCCAAATGTGGCAGTGGCCCACCTTAAAATTCTGTCTAGATGCAAAGCAAGCCAGAGCAAACAATTCTATCTAAATGTGGTACTTGATATCATTCACAATGCTGTCTGGGTCCGGCGCAGGCTAATGTTCACAATGCTATCTAGATGTAGCACATGCTTATATTCACAGTTCTAAGTATGTCACTTGTTAACGTTCACAATCATATCTTGATGCGAAAGAGGCTAATGTTAACAATGCTATCCAAACGTGGCACATGCTAACATTCATAGTTCTAAGTGTGGCACTTGCCAACATTCACAATCCTATCTAGAAGTGACAGAGGCTAATGTTCACAATTCTATCTAAGTGTGGCCCTTGCTGATATTTATAATCCTATCTAGATGCAACGGCAGCTAATGTTCACAATTCTACCTAAATGTGGTAGTTGCTAACATTCACAACTGTATCTAAGTGTGGCACTTGCTAATATTCACAATCCTATCTAGATGCGACGGCGGCTAATGTTCACAATTCTATCTAAGTGTGGCCCTTGCTGATATTTACAATCCTATCTAGATGCAACGGCAGCTAATGTTCACAATTCCATCTAAATGTGGTAGTTGTTAACATTTGCAACTGTATCTAAGTGTGGCACTTGCTAATATTTACAATCCTATCTAGATGCGACGGCGGCTAATGTTCACAATTCTATCTAAGTGTGGCACTTGCTAATATTTACAATCCTATCTAGATGCGACGGAGGCTAATGTTCGCAATTCTATATTCACGGTACTATCCTAGAGGGCACAAGCTAGTCATCACAGTACTATCTTAGAGGGCACAAGCTAGTAATCACAGTACTATCCTATAGGGCACAATCTAGTAATCACAGTACTATCTTAGAGGGCACAAGCTGGTAATCACAGTACTATCCTATAGGGCACAAGCTAGTGATCACAGTACTATCACAATTTAGGTAGGTTTGTTATGTGGCAGGGCTTCCGGAGTAGAATGATTGCTCTACTCCCCAACCTGGCCAACCCCTACCTTCAATATTGTAAAAAGGGTCAGTGCCCAGAAGAGGAGGACACAGGGGTGAAGCCATCACCCTACAAACGTTGGCGGAGAATTGTGAAGGGTCAGCAACCAGAAGAGGGGGACCCAAGAGTGAACTCATCACCCAGTGAACATTGGAAAGTGAACTTTATTTGTTTATTAAAGGAACTTTTGCTTTTGTTATTTGAACATGGCAGGCCCTCGAAGGCAAAAGACTTTCAAAGGAAACAATACTTGGCCATCAACGGTCCTGAGAACTTCCATTGGAGCTGTTGTCTCATGCTGGAAAAGCCCAAGACTGTGCTATGCTCCAAGATACCACCTTACTCTGTGCTAAAACATGGGGAAGGGAGACCCAGGCCAGGGACGTCATTTGGGGGTCACAACGGCGACTCCTGAGTTCTCCCTACCCCTAACAAAAAAACGTTTTTGTTTAATGCAAGCTCTTGGGCTGTGGCTTTTTGCTTCTGGAGTGGCTGTCTTTCTTGTTCAGGCATCTTAAAAAAGAAAACTGGGGTTCCACAAGTCTAACACTTTCAGCAGGGCCCATAAATAAGAAAGAATAGGAATACCAAATAATGTGTCTTTCTGGAATTCTTTACAATAATTGCTAGACTCATTAAAGGTTTATTTCAGGCACACCTAAGGGGGTGAGTCACTGCTTTAGTCTGTTCCCAAACACCTTAACTCAGCCTTTCATCCTTCGGAGGCCGAGTACCAACACAGACTGGGTAATATTGTATGTATATTTCTTCTATAGAAAAGCTTAAGTGTAAGTGCTATATAATAACACATCGTTATCTTTTGGCCATGGATGTCACTTGCCTTCACAGCAATTTGGTAATATGGGCCTATACACACCGATCTTAATGATATTTATGGTGACATTATAGTGATATCATAACCATATTTTTCGTAGTGTACGTAGGAACAATGCTATGTGATGCCACTTCATATCTTGTCAAGGGGTGAAAGGTTGTGTTCCATCACTTCCGCAGTATCACTTCGAGGTGGGGTCAAATTACATCATATCCTCTGTGCCTCTCCAACCTGCATATAGAATTCATTGTTCAACAAAAACCCCTGAACTACGATCACCTGTCTTACTTGGTGCCACCATGAGTTCCTCACACCACCGAATAGCACTGATTAACATTGATGCAAAAAAGGTTCACTAAGAGTTTGGCCAATCGGTTAGTAGATCATATGCCTATACTTATACATCCAGACCAAACAGGGTTTATAAAACTTCGAAAAATGCATTACAATACCCGCAGAGTATGCCATATCATAGAGAAAGTGGAAAAGAAGCAGACCCCCGCAGTTCTTGTCTCTATCAATGCCGAAAAGGCTTTTGACCATGGGGAATGGTCTTTTCTTTTCTTAACTCTGAGTAAGATGGGATTTAGTCCAAAATGTACGGCAATGATCGAAGCCAATTATAAAAACCCTACCGCAACACTACTAATAAATGGTCATACATCTCCCCTTAATTACCCTCAATGCAGAACCAAACAAGGATGCCCCCTATTGTCTTTGATATATGCACTTCCTTTGGAACCTTTATTGGCTAAGTTCAGACAGACAGAGGGAATAAAGGGAATACAGTTTGGAGGCATCCCACATAAAATTATGGCATACGCTGACAATATGCTACTTATGGCAGCAGACCCCATTAACACTTTACAGTTAGTCAGCCATGAATTGGAAAGTTTTGGTGGGGTAGCGGGCCTAAAGATGAATGCTGCCAAATCCGAGATTTTAAAATGATCTCTTTCACCATCAGAAATCCAAGATCTTCGGGAACACACACAACTTTGTTTGGCACAAGCAGGAATAAAATTGGGGTAGTAATAACTCCTACATTAAAGGGTCTCTATGCAGCAAACTACCCCACATTGCTGCAAAAAATAGAAATAGAGTTCAAACATTGGGATCATTTCTATCTCGTGGCTGGGTAGAATACAGTCTGTGAAGATGGTAACCCTCCCCAAAGGATTATATATTTTTCATGCATTACCAATTAAAGTTCCCATAGCATTTTTCACAAAATACACAAAGCTATTTCGGCATTCATATGGCAAAATAAAACTCCATGGGTAGCTCTGAACACGTTAATGATCCTAACTGAGCAAGGTGGGCTAGGTCTGCCCAATTTCTTGAAATACTACTGTGCAGCCCAATTAAGGGAATTATGTTATTACTGTGTGTCCTGCTTTGAAAAACAGGCACAGAAGTGTGCGCTTGCTGCTCATTTAAAAGTACATGCCCCTTGAGAATTTGTGATCAGACTTTAAAATTGACAGAACAGTCATCCTCATTTGTGCAATTCCAGAAATGGGGTGAAGCGCTTCTGAAAGTGCAAAAAGTGAAATGCGCGCAGTCAAAGACTCCTAGTGAGTTCTGCGCAACTTTTTGGGCACAAGTGAATGGGATATCATTGTACATTCCATGCACTTGTGCCACAAGGGGTTTTGAGAATTGAACCGTAGCGCATCTCATCACTTGCAACAATAAAAGATTTGAGTGTGTGCATCAAAGTTGTGTACATTCATATGCCATTATTCACCACCTTCGTGCAATTGCCCTAATCAGGCAGAGTTTCTGCACATTTTAAATCACCTCCAGTATTCACAAACTGAATGCGCTTTAAAATGAGCAGAAAGTAAAAAAAAAAAAAAAAAACAGACCCTCTTTTTTTAAAGGTGCATCAAAGGGGCCCTCTTTTGAAGAGCACTGTCCGCACTGTGGCACAGCACCCTAAAATGTGCAGGTCACATATGAGAATAAGGTGACCTGCGTGTTTCCCCAAACTACAACAAATCTAAAAAAACTATCAACTCTGCACATTTTTATTATTTGCGATACTTTTCCCAAATCTGTCCATGTACCACTAGTATAAATAAGAGAATAAAAGATGGCTGCCTGCAGATCAGTATCATACAAACACACATATGTACATGGAGGAAGTTCATATACCTAATGTAAGGAACTCATGGTGGCAACAGCAAAGACACAAGTGATCACAGTTGAAAGGTGTTTACTAAACTGGAAATGCAGGGTGGAAAAACGCCTAATGTAAACCTAAATCTAAGATGGGAGCAAGCTTCAACCATCAAATATAAGACAGTCCTAGTGGCGGTGTGTCAAATAAAAGGGCCTATAATGAAAAAAGAAATGTGCCAATCCTGACGCTAAATACAAAAAGAGTGTGGGGATAATGTTCTTTAGGAAAGGAAAAATGCAGCCGCTTTCCTGATAAAAGCATGTGTGCTGAAGCATATGTTTTTCGGCCTGCATTAACCTACCTGTGCTACTGAGTCTGCTGGACTTTTTAATCGTTGCCACAGCATTGCAACAGGCATCAAATCCACTCCAAGATGGTGTCTTTATTCCTCACGTTTTCTCTGGTGCCTGACCTTGCCCCTGAACCATTGGCTAATATCCTATTCATATTCCCATTGGTTGGTCCGGGAGGCGGGAGCCGGCCCTTGTTTCAAATGCCCATTTCTAAGGTCCTTGTCTGCTCCCTGTCCACTACCAGGACACTACATGAAGCTACAACCACAACCTGACCTTCCATGGTGCTGCCAGTTCACTCAGCCTTGACTTTGGACTACCAAGACTTCTTGCTCTTCCCTCTCCATGGGGTAGCTTCCTTCCTTCTGCCTTTCCTATTGTGTTTTGTAATTGACATTTGGGGTTGTTTTGAAAATCAAATTTGGGTTGTCTTTCACATTACTTCTGTGGCCTCAATTGTAACCTGCTAGCCCAGTGACTTTTCCTTACCGCTTTTCTTGCATATTCCTCCTACTGCCATCCTCCCTTTACTTGCTCATGGCGTTATCTGTTTCTCATATCTACTCTAACTGCTTCTCTATTAACTATCCTTCCCTTCTTATTAAGGGGTCGATTCATGGAGTAAACGTGCGCCGAAAATCCCAGCGCAAGGTGGCGCAAGCGTGAGAAACCAAGCACACGCGCACGCGTGTGATTCAAGGAAGACGTTGCGCGTGTTTCCCGCTGTCCGTGCGCCAAATCCTTGCATGGCGCATGCGGGCACACACTCCACCAAACGGTGCGCGCTACGCACACAGCAGAAGCACACATAGCGCGGCGCACACAACCAAAGTGGGCGGAACAGTGGGCGTAACACGCGGAATGGGGAATAACGCGTGAAAAAGAAGGCGTAACTGGGGAAGTACTGCAGGGAACTACACGGAACGCCCACACGCATGCGAACAACCCGTATTCATGGATTCGAATACGGGAAACCCGCGCACGGCAAAAGACGCACACAGGCGTCAACGCGTCCGCCACACGAAGGCAGGCGGAAGCGTCCCCGCGCACAGTATAAAAGTGCGCGCAAACAACAAACACATATATACAGCTACGATGAATGCCCCATTTGTCGCAGCACTGATCGTTGGACACCGCAGGAGGAGGAGACTAGCCAGGGCATGCATTTCGCACCACAGACAACCCTTTTTGGGATGCCTGACGACCAGGTCTATGGCAGGTATAGGTTTCCACCCCATATCATCCTAGACCTGGTCAGGGAGTGGGAAGATGACCTTACATACCCCACTCTTTGCTCCCAAGCATTGAGCCCCTTGGAGAAGGTGCTCAATGTCCTGCATTTCTTGGCCACTGGGTCATTTCAGTGGACTACTGCCATAGAGGGGGGTCTCACAGGCCACGCAGTCACGCTGCCTACACCAGGTACTGGCAATCATGACAGCGCGCCCCTCAGACCACAGGCACATATACATGCCCACAACACCCGCAGAAAGGCAGGCCGTTGTCCTGGATTTTTACAGGGTGGCACACTTCCCCAAAGTGCTCGGTGCCATAGATTGCACCCATGTGGCCCTACGTCCACCTAGGGCCACTGAGCACATCTACCGAAACCGCAAGCACTGGCATTCCATCAATGTACAGGTGGTATGCGATGCAAAGGGAATCATCACCTCTGTCTATGCTAACTACCCTGGCTCCACCCATGACAGTTTCATATACAGAATGTCCGCCCTGAGCCGGGCCCTGGAAGCTGGGCAGCATGGCGACACATGGCTCCTAGGTGAGTACAAATGCCCTTGCACATGCATGCATGCATGCCACACACACACACACACACAAATACACAAACCCCAATAATCACAACCATTTACACCTCCCCAGGGGACAGTGCCTGCCCTCTGAGCAACCACATGACGACGCCAATCCGGAACCCCACCACACCACCCCAGGTAAGATACAACGCCGCCCATATTGCAACCAGGGCCATAGTGGAGCGCACATTCGGAGTGCTCAAGTCACGTTTCCGCTCCCTTGACCGCTCTGGCGGGCAGCTACTCTATGCACCCCCAGTAGTGCGCAGGATCATTGTGGAAGCATGTGTCCTGCACAATGTTGCAACACGGCAGGGCGTACCGGTGGACATGGTGGTGCCCCCACATCCCCAACCACAGGCACAGGCGCTGCCCATGGGAGGGGACAGGGCACGTGGCGAGGAAGCCCTGACCCAGCTTGTGGCCACATTTTTCACCTAAACTCCCACCCCTGTGGAGTGCACACAGGCCTGGCACATACCAGGTGACAATCGATGATGACAAAGAGACAGTCAACTGTCACAACCTTACCACCCTGAGATTGTTGCCATGGAAGTGCCTCATTGTCTGCATCCCAAGCTATCCTGTGTGACCAAAAGGCACACATATGACATGACATGATATGGCATTTGTAACGTGCCTATACACAAGTGTTTCAAGGTGCAACGAGGCAGGGAGGGGGGAACAAGGGAAGACAGACAA
The DNA here is from genome assembly GCF_040938575.1 of Ambystoma mexicanum. Taxonomy (NCBI): domain Eukaryota; kingdom Metazoa; phylum Chordata; class Amphibia; order Caudata; family Ambystomatidae; genus Ambystoma; species Ambystoma mexicanum. The sequence goes on along the minus strand of NC_090929.1, from coordinate 1,060,572,720 downwards.
CTATTCCTACTAGGACAGGTGTCATTTAGATTGTGCAAGTGCAGGGGTAGGGGGAAGGGAAAAGTGCAAGGGGAAGGGGAGGGGGGGAATGCAGTACAGGGTAAGTAGAATAAAAAACAAATAAATAGGCCAGCTGGTGGAAACTGCAAAGGTAAGTGCAGACAAGTGCTGGGAAGGGAGGGCTGTAGGGATAGAGAGACAGTCCCGTAGTGCAGGAGTTGCCAGGGAGGCAGTGCAAGTGGAGAGTGGCTGGGCCAGGGACCGAGGTTGGTGAGAGTGGCCCAGTTGCAGATTCAGTGCAGTTTCAGTGAAGAATTTATCAAGGGAGAGGGAGAGAGAAAGCAGAAGCAAAGAGGAAAGTTTCGAGGTGCTTCCGGAACTGGAGATGGTTCTCCTCAAGTTCCAGGGAGGCAGGAAGGCTGTTCCAGAGGGAGGCCCCTGCAGTGGATAGAGAGCTACCCCCAGCTATTTGCTTCGAGAAGCGGCTGACCCTGACATGCAAGGTGTGAATCACACACACCTGCAAAACAGGCCATGACCATCACTGTCATGTCACTCAAACCCTCCCAAACCACAACATGACATGGCAAGCAATAGCCATACACCAACACAGTACCAATAAGGTACACATTGCCATGTTACAAATGTATATTGGCATCAGACAATGATGCCTGACATGGAATCAGATGAAATGGCTGACCAACAACCTCCCACCCAAAATAAGTCATTCCCAAATGCATTACAAAAGTTGTAGCCGTAACATAACAATGAATGCCTGTCTACATGCACATTGTGTATTGCAAAATCAACACTGCAGCTTCTGTGTGCTGTGTCCAACTCCTGCAACACACTGCTCAGCGCACAGCACAGTGAACAGCTATTGTGTGTGATGCACACCCTGAGCATCACATCTAAGTAACAAACCACATCAAAAAGCAAATTAGGCATGTACAGGATCCATAATTGGTCACAGAACATGTGCTGCAGGGACACAGTGGGCACCAGAAGGCAAACAGAGTGTACACGTGGATGTATAAGGGTAGTTGTACATGTAGTGCATCATAGTGTGAGTGTGTGGTTCAGTAAGGACATGTACTCAACATATGCATGTGCAATCAAGTGACCATCAGTGTCCTCTACACATCACATGTGAACATTCACCATGTGTACACCCCAGCATGTCAAACCACAACTATCCCCTCACACCTGAAAGGTAAACACAACACATGAACAGGCATTGATCAGCAGAACACAACATGTACATAGGATACCACAATTACAATGTCAGTGTTCCCATCACACTGCAGGGCAAGGCAACTATCAACAACAAAACACCCCCCTCCCTCACAAATCACCATGACCCACTGAACAACTGCACCTGGGTCATGGAGCCTTCAACCCTCAATTTCACCTGGCCACAGGATCACCCTTCCCCTTCGTCACCATCTCCCACCTTGTGTGTAAAAAGGTGCCTGCACCCTCAGAGTCCACCTTCATTTGCAAAAACACAAAATCCAAGGCAGAAAAACGAACCAGAACAGCCTCCAGTAGATTACTTGAAGTAGCAGTACCTCACAAAGGCCAAGTACTACCACAATAATGTAACAACCAAGGTAGCACAGTAAAACAATGTCACAACAGGATGTGAACCATGTGTGGTACATAACATAGAATGATGCACCACGAACGGATGTGTACTGTCACAGCTCCCGTGTACAGGCGCAGGAGTGGCACGAACCAACCACCCCCACCGTTGCCCGGGTGCCTGCAAGGTCAAACTCACACAGGCCTCTGAGACCCTGGTGGGGAAGGAGGTTCGGGATATGCAGTCGGGACAGGCGTTGGCACACTGGATAACTGGAATGAGTGGCAGGAGAGGGGAGGAGGAATGACACGTGAAAGTAGGGAATGCACGAAAATGTACTACCTGCATGAACACATACACAATCCGAACAAACTTGTACATCATTGTCAGGGCCTTCCCGAGTCCAGGCTTAGGAGTGGCACGAACCAACCACCCCCTCTAGGGTTTTGGCGACTGCAAGCTTGGGGCTTACACAGGCATCCGCAACCCCAGCGGGGAAAGAGGGTTAGGGAACGTTGATTGGATAGGTACGGGAAGCAGGAACACCGGGTAGAGGGTACAGGGTTTAGAATTGGATAGGACTCCGGGTGATTAGGGGAAAAAAAGCATACCAAATTGAATTACACATTCATCCATGCATTAGTGCACCCCCCAGCAAGCCTATGCAGAGCAGTCTGAAAGAAAAACAACAAGACAGCTGTGGTTTTGAGTGCTGGCCTCCTGCCTGCGCACTCTCAGGTCCGGTTACAGGAGCACTTCAATGCTGCAAAGAGAGCCACAGTTAATAATCTGTGCGTGCCCATAACACAAAAACACACCACCAAATATGCCCCATAGCAACAAACTACTGTACAAACAGACAATCTGGTGTGGCTGCTTCTTACCCATATGTAACATTACCCCTGTGATGGGTCATACACAGTCAATGCAGTAAGTCAGCTGCCGGTGGGTGCGTGGCAAATGGAACACCAATGTGTCACAATTCACACAACATGCAATGTTCCCTGGGTAAGCAGACAGACCCATATAGCAAGGCATGACTTCAGAACAAGTCGTGTTCCACCATGACGAAACAAAGTAGGCAGTGCATGTTTCAAAATGTACATGGAAATGAAATGCACTGCACCCGAGTATGTCCCTTGCTGTATGTCCCTGTGAGCTGGTCCTTTCCATGTCTCAGAAGGCTACATGGGTGATTCAAGTGCCTCAATGGACCTTGCTATACCGGAGGGTATATGCCACTGCCCCTGCAGGTGCCCCAGACAACCTTACAATCAACAGCCATCAGTCCACCAACACATCTGAGCTGTATTGTGTGCTTCAACACCAATATTCGTCCAAGCTCACACTCAGTGCTGCTACTAAGCCTGCATGTGCAACTGGCCTGGTGGAAGCTTTGCTGTGTTGTGGCCCCCCTGTGCTGCTCACCTTGCCTGGAGTTCCTTGGAACACGTCAGCCGTTCTAGGATGTATGTCTGCAATCCCTGGGCCTCTGCTTGCGCACACATGTGCATGTGGGCACCAACAAACGTGTCCAGAATCCAGATGTCCAATGGGCCATGTCTGCTGGCAAAGGTGGTCTGGAGGCTCATCCCCCTGCAGAAAGGGCATGAAACACATGATTAATGCTTTAAAGTCATCTGTGTGTGTCTCTTCAGGCATCTCATTACTGGACCATGTCAGAGACGTACATCAGAAATCACAGCATCAGTCCGTCTTTCACATCCAAAGTGTGGAACACACTATCTACGGCAGAGGTCGCCAAACAGTCGATCGCGGGCGACTAGTAGCTCGCCTGAGCCTTTTCAGTCGCCCGCCGAAAAATAAACATTTATCCTAAGTTATATTATTTAATGGTGATTTTTGCAGCCATGTTCCAATTGCAGGTAGAGAGCTTGGCTATTGTGCCACTTGGAACTGCTTGTAAATCCACTGACAAATGTCAGTATCACGTTATGCTTCTGCAGGCCGCCTGTAGTACCACAGTTGGCCTTGTGCGCCCCCACAACAGTCTTTCTTAAGCAAACTGCTCTTGTTTGCCAGAGATGTTGGAGGGGCTGGGGCAGGATCAGGATCATTGTGACCACGCAATGAAAATATCACAGTAGCACTGCTGCTCGCCTGGAAATGTTCAAAATAATATTTTTAAAAATGGTGCAATTTCTTTCCAAATTCCACACCGTACATTTCCACTTTAAATCACTTCCATGACACAAGTACACCCACTTTTAGTACATTAAGCAATCCATAGACACGCTGTACAGTAGAAGCCTACCAGGGTAGTTCAGCAGGTTGACAGACCGATGCTGAGATGTTATATATTCAAAACTACAGGTTGTTAATCGTATGACTTTTTGCAATGCATTATAAACAAAGTGCTATACAATGTGTTTGGCCAGGGTATGGGTGGGCTGGTTGCTTGCTTATATTCAGGGCTGAGGTGAAGATATTTCTGCCCCTGTGAAAATCAAAAGTTGGCACCCATGAACCCACAGTTTAATTTCCTAAAAACTGCTGTCAGCATAACAGAAGACAAGCATATAACATCTTTATAAATATAACTTGTGCTAAAACACAGAGGGGCACACAAATAATAATGATGTGTTATTTATATAGCGCCTTAATCCAAAGCGCTTTACAGAGCACATATTTACATTCAATATCACCCAACTGAAATTGGTACATGTATCGACCTCAGAAGGATGAAAGGCTGAGTTGGCCTTGCCGGGATTTTAACCTGCGACCTGCAGATCACGCTCAGATAGCAGCAGCGAGCGCTCAACCCGCTGAGCTATCTTACCAGCAAATAACAGAGTATGTGTGGTGTCTGACAAAAAAAACATTTCAAAGAAAACTTTTGAACGCAAGCAACATTTTTCAATTTGGAAATTACTTTTTTTTTATTTGGAAAATAATAGTGTGCCTAGCATGTAGAAAGCCTGCATAAAACGCAAAGGAAGGGGCACAAAAATTACAGGATATTTGTATGGTAGTCCAACAAATATCTGTCTTTTTGAGACAGCTACTAATAAATAATAATGCAACAAAGAGGTTTTTGAGATGCTTAATATATTTGTGAAGGCATAGGTTATTCCATCTGTTTATAGAGGGGAAATAATCGAGCCAAAAAAATATTGGTAAAAATTCCGAGGCTTATAAATATCCCCACCCCGATATCGTCCGCTAGTAGCTCTCCACTGTTGGCATCCACTACAAGTAGCTCTAGCTAAAGTAAAGGTTGGAGACCCCTGATCTACGGCATGAATTGCAACAAGCACGTGTACAGTAAAGATAAGAAACATACTACACAATGCATAGCAATGAATGTACACATTAATCATGAAACACCCCATCTAGCAAAAGCTGAACAGTGGTCAATAACACCGCAATCATCCCCACTAGGGGTGTTAACACAAGTTACACAGCACCAGACATGCCACAGATATGACAGTCCAAAGCCCTTGTTTAATAGGCTGTCACACCGAACCATCCTTGCGAGCCCATGGATAAGGGAGGCAGGAGTGGCATATGTGAGTCAAGGACCCCAAACAGCAAACACATACACAAGACAAGCCTGAAGGGCCCAGCTGGAACAGACAGTGGATGCTTTCAAAAGCCACAAAGCACCGCACCGTCACATGAAAGCACAATAGACAAGCAATTTTAAACTATGTTAACTAATTACACTAACTATCAAACAGAAACTTAACAAACTAAACTAAAAGAAAAACAAAAAATAGCCACATACGACCCGGGGGGAGGGGAGGCACCCAGGAGGGGGGAGGTACAGGGTGCTGCTCAACACCCACATGCAATGATGCTGAGCCAAAAAAAAAACCTCCATGGGCTCAATGCCTGCACAGCCCGACCTATGTGGGAGATAGATGGTCGTCTGAGTCTGGCTAATCCTGGAAAGGAGGACGTGGCACAGTAGCCTGGCCACGCCTAGCTGCAGCTTGCCCCTCAACGGCAGCAAGTCTGCCGGACGGGTGAGCCTGGTTCTGTGTGGCGATGTGATGTAGGTCTGCATGCTGAACCTCACGTGATACACGTGCTTCCTCTTGCAAGGTAGCACGTGTAACACGGAGTTCCTCCTGCAACGCCTGGCTGGACAACCGCTGCACTTCCCGGCAAGCCTGTAGCTCAGCCGAGATGGTACGCTCAAGCTGTGCAAACCTCTCCTCTGGCCGCTGCCTCTGGGACATCATAAGGACACCCAGAGTGGATTTGAGGGAAGCATACTCCTCCCTCAGGGCATCCATGTGCGCCTCTGCGTGAGCAGCAATTGCTTTATGCAGAGACGACATTTCAGCCTGGCGTGCCCTGTCTGAGGCCGCCATGCCCAGCCTGAGCGAGCGGGCCGTGGACCGTGCCGCCTGCTGCTGGAGAAGCACCTGCCTAGCAGGGGGGAGCACAGATCGGGCAACACGCTCCATGCTCTCAGCGATGTTCTCCATTGCTGCCCCCTGCCGTTCTGAATTGGCAATCATGTCTTGCTCCCACTCAGTATACTGCGGTTGTGCGTGGCGACCGCGTTGCTGGGCTTGAACCCTGCGGGACCCAAGGACTGGGTGTCCTCCCTGTGTTGGCACCGCACGCGGCTGCACGACTACATGCCCCCGTCGACGTGATGTCCCAGGCACATCAGTGACTGGTTTGGAGGGTGACCCTGCGTCCCGATCCACCACGGGCGGAGGAACCAAGACTGTCTGATCCCTCAGTGCAGGTGTCGCGGACAGAGGAGTGTCCACATCAGAATCACTCACCCCTGACACATGGACTTGATGCTCATCCAACTCGACATGGACGTCAGAGTCGTCATCAGGGCTGGACTCATAGGCAACCAGAGACAAGATGGACTGTAGCACTTGGGGGTTTTCGTGGCCTACCACCCCACGACCCCCACTTGTGCCGGGTTGATGTAGTGGTAACAACCCTGTGTCTGGCATGACAACACCATCCTCCGCCTCCATTGCATCATCACCTGAAAAATAGAGAGAAAAAAGGTCACTACACATGTCAGAACCACACAACACACACACACACCGACAACAATAACATCAGGCAGACATGTGACACACAACATAGAACCTGGCATGCATGCTGGGTCAACTTTGAATTGCTTCTGTGATCAGACCTGTTGAAAGGTGGCAGTTTGCATGGAAGTGGGTCTATGCAGTGCAGAAAATGTGTATGTCACTCACTACCTACATGTACAAGGACTCCATGGTGTGTGTCAGGAAATAAGAAGGCAGTGCAAGGTCAAATTCAGGCATAACGTGCACTGTGCATTCAATGGGTAGCATATCTACAAGCAAAGCACCCCTCCACCCAAGTACAAAAGCAGGGATGCCTAGCATGGTATCAAAAGGCTGACCATAGACCTGTGTATTGACAGGCAGTGTTGACTGGCATCAACAGCTTAATGTGATTCAAGTGACAACACTGCAAATGATGATGGGACAGTTAGCAGGACACATGATGAAAACTCTGTAGGCCACCCACGTGTGAAGAAGACACTACAACAGTCGGACAGAGTCATTGGCCTTTAAACAGGCTGAGGCCTGTGACTCACACAGATTGTCAGACCCTAAACATGTGTGCAACGCAGTACTGAGCCACAGTTGACATGGGAAGGCTGATGAGATGCCATGCAATGTATGTCACCCAGGACTTGTATTACAGTGATCATCCAGTCAAGGACACATAGGGGCATGCGTGCAATGCACATGGAGCACAAATGGGCACTCATGTCCCTGCGGGACATCTGACCTATGCACAGTACAAGTGAGATACCCTGCATCAAGTACTAAGGCTGTACCACACAGCATATGTCTGGCAGATTGTATGCTGGAAGTTAGCATGTACACAGGACGCATCAACAGGAAAGTACACAATGGCAACATTGAAGCAGACCAGTGCAAAGGTGGAACTGGGGTGCAGAGTGGCAGAGGAGGGGCAAGGGAGCATGCCTACATGGAGTACACGCATGCAGGCAGAGGACACATGCAAGTCAGTCATGCAATGACATTGTGCCTGGGCTGAGAGGAAGGTCACCCCACGCCACATGCAGAAGGGCCAGTGAGCTGGAACATGGACCGGAGGGGCATACTTGTAACCAGCATGTGAGTAGGGTGCAATAGTGGTGATGCGGACAGTCCCCGTCTGCTCCACATGTCCAGCATCCATCAGAGCAGACATGCATCACGGAAGCATTGCATTACTTACACATCAGAACCATGTACACGTCACATGTAGTGGCAATCATGCACAACACATCCCACAAGTAAAACGCACACGTCCTCAACAAACACGCATCAACACTCACTGGACTGGGCATCAAAGTCCAGCATCTCTCCCACTCCTTCGACCAATTCAGGTGGTATGAACTCTGCAACGAGTGACTCATGCGGAGTGAGCTCTTCCTCCTCTAGTGCAGGCCCACCGCCAGTCACCAGAGTCAAGTTGTAATTTGAGGTACGCTTAGCCTTAGCACTGCGTTTGAGGTCATTCAAACGCTTTTTGCACTCTTTTTTTTTTTTTTATTTTTTTTTATTGATATAGCTGTAAAATACAGCCTTTCAAAACAGAAGTAGAAAGTACAAACAATCATATATATAAAGCTTACATTTTTTTTTAAAAAGACCTATCATATAAAAATAGAACACAATTAACAGAAATTGCATGTGGTTAGATTTGAAGTTGATATCTTTGCATAATAATACAGTTCACTTTCAATCATTCATTCTAATTATAGTGGTTTAGCAACATTTATGTTACTTGAGAGACAATAGGGTCAACTTGATTCAACAAAGTTAAAGAATTAATGAACAAAACACTCGCAATATTCATTTTTGGAGATTGACTATTAAACACAATATTCCAAAAGGTCGCCTCGCTTAACATAAAGTTAGCCTCAAACAGATGTTTAAACAATTTGCATCTCTGTTGTGCTAGGGCAGGACATTCGGAGAATAGATGTCTTAATGTTTCTGTAACCCTGGGCACAAGACAAAATCTGCAATTGGCATTGGATGAAATTTTCCACTTGAACCGCACTTCATTCGTTTGACATATGTTCAACCTCAATCTCATATAAGTATATCTCGCTTTGGAGTCAGGAAATTTAGTTAAATAATTTTCAATCACATGGAGTTTCTTAATTGCAAAGGATTGTTGTTTGAATACTCGGGTTTCCACGCATTCATCTCTGGTTTTTATCCAATCATACAACCTATGCTTTGTTTTCACCCTCTCAGGATTATTTATGAGTAAGTCATTATCTATTCCAGACTTCTCCATTATCACTTTGACCCAATGTCTCCATCTCAGAATCGGAGAGTTAATCGATTCCAACATATGTCTACCTATTGTATATAGTATTCCATTTTCACTAACTGCCATTAGATATTTGCGATATAGTTGTAGAACTTTCCATGTATAAACTGCATATAAGGATACAAGACCCATTTCGTGCCGTATAAGGCACATGGATGTAGACATTGGAAGCCCACAAACCTTTTTCCAGTAGCGACCCTCAATTCTCACCCATATATTTTCACTAATAGTTTCTCTAGTTTCTGCTCCATAGGTTACAATTGGAGTAACTTTTTGTTTGTAAAATGTAATAGCAGGGAGTAAAGAGAATTTGCCAAATTTGGCTTGGATTATCTTGGTCTGGGCTATTCCAGTATTCACCTTAATATTGATTTCATCATAGTAGGGTTTATCTTGTGGTTCATTACTAATTGTCAAACCTAGGTACTTGTATTCAGAGACAATGCTTATGACTACATTCTGTAGTTGCCATCGGTCCAAAGAAGTAGTTTTTTTCCTTTTCCTTTTTTGATCAATTATCATTATTTTGCACTTTTCTTGATATTTTTTCAGCAAGTTTACATCAGCGTAATCACTTAAACAAGATAATAGGGCTTGCAATCCCTTTGGAGTCTTAGACAATAATACTAGATCATCAGCATAGAATAGCCAAGGGATTGCCTGGCCTCCCAGACGTGGAGCATCTGATAATATTTTCGAGAAGTCATATTGTACTGCCGACATAAAAAAATTGAACAAGGTGCTTGCCAGAATGCATCCTTGCTTTAAACCCCGAAAAGTTTCTATGGGGTCTGACAAGGTGCCATCTAAAGCCAGTCTAATTTGGACTGTGGTTTTAGAGTGTAGTTCATTAATCCAGAATATAATATAGTTTGGACATTTTGCATCTTGCAGTTTGTTAATTAGCAATTGTCTACATATAGAATCAAAAGCCGCCTGAAAATCAATGAAGGCCAGGTAAACTGCCTGTCCTTTCAGATGTTCCTGTTTCTTGATGACCTCTAATATGTGAAGATTTATCGCTGTTCCCATTCCTGGCATAAAGCCAGTTTGATTGGGGTCTCTAATTCTCACATCACTTAGCCATTTATTAATATCTCTGAGTAGCAATCGTGCAAATATTTTGCTCGGTATATCTAAAAGAGATATGGGCCGGTAGTTCTTTGGATTTTTGTTGTCACCCTTCTTATGGATGGGTATTGTGATGGATTTTCTCCACGAGTCGGGAATAGAGGACATTAGCACTGTTTGTCTGAAGATAATAGTTAGAATTTGAGCCCATGCTGTGGGATTCTTTTTTATCATAAAGTTGGAGAGTCCATCAGGCCCCGGAGCACGAGATGTAGACAACCTCGAGATATACATTAGAATGTCATCAATATCAAAGCTAAGATTATCAGTTTGACTAGGTGTATCAATATGCTGCTGTCTTGTTGTTAAGGTACCCGCATATATAGTTTTGTAAAAATTAGACCAGACCTCTTGTGGAATCGGATTCATCTGATCCACTATTTGAATCCTCGTCTGCGTTTGTTTTAAAAGTGACCATATTTTGGCAGAGTTCTTCTCTTGGCAACTACGTAACATAGCCTCCGCATCTCGTTGGTACATTGTGGCCTTCCTAGCTTTTAACCAATTCTTATACTTGGTTTTCAATGATTTCAGTTGACTTAAATAATCTGGAAGACTTTTCTTCATAATTTCCCTTCTCTTAGCTCTATATCGGGTTTTATACATAGCTACCTCTTGATCGAATATATGCAGGGATTTCGGCTTCGCGTTGTTATGATTTTTTCTTTTCAACTTGAATATCTGCATATGTTCTACATAGGAAAGACGGGTATTGGAATCATAGTCTATGTCATCATTCTGAGGGCAATTCAAGGTTTCCTCCAGAAGTTGTAAGGACACTGGGGTCCAATGGAATCTATTCTGTGCCGTATTAGTTGTTAAATTACGGGCCGAGGATGAGTCATATTTCTTGTCGTCAACTAACCAGGACCATTTCATAGATTGGATATCATGATCACTTATTTTTTGATTTATAATCCGATATTCGGATACATACTTAAACAAATCTCTATCCACATAGGTGTAATCAATTGTAGCTACTTGGACACCTCTGTGCCAGGTTTTATTAGAGGGCATATCACCGTTCTTCGCTCCATTTAGCATTAAAAACTGTCGATCAGACATGTATGCATTCCACCTTTTGGCTATTGTCGTCAGAGGTTTCCCCATTTTATTCAAGCAAGTTAAATTCAAGTCGCCCGTTATGATTACATTACTACACATTTGATCAAGTAGTGTTATTTTTAATGCTTCATCCATAGCCGCAAAAAAGCTAGAATCGCTTATCGCAGAATGGTTCCAATAGATGTTTAGTAAACCAATATCGGATGTCTTAAATTTTAGCCTTACCAATTGTAAAAAGCTGTTCGGTGAAAACCAAGGCTCAATTTTCATATTGGGTGAGGATTTTATGGCAACCATTAAACCTGCCATGGGTCTACCTCTGACTGGCACACTAGCAGGAGTCAATATTATTACATGATTGTCCCACACTGGAGCAACAGAGAGCCATATTTCCTGAAAAGCCAATATATCATATTTTAGCAATAGATTGTCTTTGGAATAAGTTAAATGCTTGAAACCTCTTGTATTCCAAGAGGCCATGGATAACGTTTTTAAGTTTTGGCTTAGCTAATTACCATTCATTCTCATCTCTCTCTCAGCAAATATTTGTTCATTTCCACTTGACACAGCTATCCGTGGAATGCCACTTTGGCCTTTCTGGTACACATTTACCTTGGGTACAAACTGATTTCTGTGATTAGGGAATTGTTGTTGGTCCCACAATACTGGATTTAACAAGATAAAGCCCAATTCATATATCTGATCTCTCGCTTCCCATACTGCGTTTTTAACAAAACATGACTTCATCCATATTTTAATCATAGATAAATCATGACTATGCGGAAATTCAATTTGATCTATGTCGCTCGAACATATTCCTTCCAAAGCCTGTACTTCAGCAAATATGTTCATCACAGATTGTCTGTTCAAGTCGAAAGATTGATAGGGCTCGGGCCGGCACTGCATCATTAGACAATTTATGTTCGAGTCTCTCATAGATGTTCGATAGCCCACTTTAGATGTATAGTTAACTTTTGACAGGAGGGGATTATTAGATTGTCTCCCAAAATTATTCATGGGTGTGTGTGTACTTACTCCACAGTTATTACTCATGGGGGTGTCTTTCATATTCACTTGAGCACTAATTCTTTTTAAAGATTGCTCTATTTCTGTTTTCCATTCTAACATTTGTAAATCTTTATCCTGTCCTTGTTTATTACTCTCATGACTATCACCCATCTTGCCAGAACATACAACTTCATCTTTTCTTGGCTGTGACACAGACTTGTACGAACTGCTCGGGCTATCATCTACTGAATTCATTGATGAACTTGTCGTTGTTTTGATTGCACCGCTAGTCACCTTATTGGTTAGTTCTTTCACTGTTTTACCATTGTCAATTTCCTTTTGTTGTTCAGATAACTGAATCAGACTATTCAGAGGTTCATAGTCTGCGGGGATACGTGATGTAATTAGTCCTTGACTCGCTTTTTGAGATATCACTTTTTTGTACTTATTAGCGATAGCTGTACGTGCTACCGCAGCAGCTGATTTAGGTAGGGTTAAGGAACGAATGAACTGCTTGGTTCCTGTGATTTTAGGGTTAAAGACATGTTTTGTTTTTTCCGTGATAATTTTAGCAGTCACATTTGGTTTTCTTTTTTTAGAATCAAAGATGTTGTAGGTCGGGGTATTATCATTTTCAGAGACCCCAGCCCCAATCTGAACAATGTTATTTTCCTCTTGTAACGGAAGCTCATTCGTGCCCACTTCCAGATTTTTTATTTTGTCTTTCTTCTTTTTCGCGCACACCTGTCCTCTTTTACACTCCTCGTGTGTATCATTAAGGAGTTCTATTGGGATGCTTTCCTGATCTTCGACAATTATAACTTTGGTGGGGGGCTTTTCCTTCAGTACTTCGCTCATACCTTCACCTTTTTTCTTTTTGGCTTCCAATTGTGCTATATTTAGTTGTCCCTGTGTGCAATCAATTAACAAAATTTCCTTTTGTTTCGAAATTATTTCTTCCGTACTCGAACCTGTATTGCTTAGCTTGCAGTTAGAACCCCTATTTTGACCCTCTCTGCAGACACAACTAGACTCATTGACAGTATTTTTTTGAAGCAATTTCGTTATCAGGGCATATTGGTCACTTAATTTAGAGTCCAGTGTATCATACAGGCGTGTGAGCGAAAAAAGAGCAGCATTCATAGTCTGTAGTGAGGTTTCTAAACCTATTACAAAATTTCCCGGCATCGGTTGTGTTTTTTCAATTGGGACAGAATGGTTACGCCGTGGAGTTGGTTGTGCAAATGAGGACGACACAGATGAGATATTGTGTGTGGGTGAAAACATCATGGGTGAGTGATATAGATCTTGTTTATCTATACTATCGTCTAGATTTTGTTTCGAATCATTTAGCATTTTTAACTCAGAAGAAGTGTGTCTACTTCTTTTAGGAGTGACTTCTATTCTCTCCTCATTCACATTCGCTCTACTACTTTTATCTACGGAGACATACTGTTCTTTTTTCTCACTGCTCAGGACATTATTTATTGTTATGTCAGTGCTCGGTAAACTTTTAGAGATTGCAGTTGGTACTTCCACAACCGCTTTATCTTGAAGATCAATTACTTCACATATTCCCGCAGCAACTAGGGAATCCGGGAGAGATAATTGCATGCTCTGGCTAGATTCCATCATATCTACACCAATTGAATTTCGATCGCCAATAGCTGTTATTTGCCTTTGAGTGTGAACAATCGCAGTGTTACTTTCATCTTTACCCCCAAGGGCACAAAATTTTCTAATATCAGGTAGCGCCGAACAAGTTCTTATACTTGAGGCCGATTTACTTGCACGCACTAGGTTGATTGTTCTAGAAGACAGTTTGGGCGTGGATATAGCCCCACGCGCGCATGCATTAATAGCTTCTTTCGGCGGCATCCCGGTTCGCAATGTCATGACCATTTCAAAATGCAATGATTTTAAGAAAATCCCTTCGTTGTCACACTTACTATCAAAAAAAAAAAAAATACAATCTTGTTTCTGGCCCACCTTTACGTTGTATTTTAAATTCAAATATATGACTACTTAAGTGTGGAGACGCCGTAAGGTTCACTCAAGAATAAGAAATATAGTGTGTTCATAGATGCATAAACAGTTAATCAGTGTAGCATTTATAATTTTTTACGCACAATAAAAAGAAAAAGAAAGAAAAAAAGAAAATAAAAACCAGTATGTTAGCCCCCAGCCCTCAGCCAGCAGACAGCCGACAGCACTTCTCAATGCACTTCCTCCAAATGCGCGCGCGCCAAATGCGCGCGGCCTGTTGTTTAAAAGGATTATGGGAGAAGGGGGCGGAGCTTACGCTCGTGACTCAATTCAAACTTTGTAAATCCGTGTTCACAGCAAATCGGGCATTCGAACTCCTCAGCAGCCGACAGCACTTCTCAATGCACTTCCTCCAAATGCGCGCGCGCCAAATGCGCGCGGCCTGTTGTTTAAAAGGATTATGGGAGAAGGGGGCGGAGCTTACGCTCGTGACTCAATTCAAACTTTGTAAATCCGTGTTCACAGCAAATCGGGCATTCGAACTCCTCAGCAGCCGACAGCACTTCTCAATGCACTTCCTCCAAATGCGCGCGCGCCAAATGCGCGCGGCCTGTTGTTTAAAAGGATTATGGGAGAAGGGGGCGGAGCTTACGCTCGTGACTCAATTCAAATTTTGTAAATCCGTGTTCACAGCAAATCGGGCATTCGAACTCCTCAGCAGCCGACAGCACTTCTCAATGCACTTCCTCCAAATGCACTCTTGCACCGTGCGCACCTCATGGCCGAATGAACTGACATGTTCCGCAACATGCTTCCAGTGGGTGTCACAGTGGGCAGCCGTAGTCTGACTATTGGCACCGACTACCATGTCACGGCTGTGGCCCCGCACGTAGTCCACGAGGAAGTCCAGTTCCTGCTTGCAGAAAGGATTCTTCCTCGACGTGCAGGAGGTCATGGCTGTGTGTGGGGTCCCAGCCTGTGCTGCAGGTGCAACCTTCCTCCTCTTGGACTGTGGCGCAGACCCTGGCTGGCTAATGCCACCCTGACCAGTATGCCAGTGGGTTTGGTGGATTGAGCCAAGGGAGTGGCAGGTGGAGGGACAACCAAAGGCCTGACTTGTGTCAGTGGCATCTGGGTGTCCTCTAATGGACCCTGCGCAGCAACATTCGCTGTGGCAGGGTCATTGACCGCAACGGTCCTGGTTGGCAGACTCACAACCGGGGGGTTGTTGGGTGCATCTGCCCGAACACCCGGCTGTTCGGGGCAGCAGATGACATAACAGCCCCAGGGATACGTGTCTTGGTCAGAGCAGCCCTGCGTGCCCCTATGATTTCCCTCCTGGCCTGTTAGAAATCTACCCAGGGCTCCTTAAGTGCCAACGCAGCCTGCGCTGGCAGACCCTGAGCCTGGGTGCCGGTGTCCACAGCTGCACCTGCAGCTACCACTACCCTTGGGCCCGTGGCAGTCAATGGAACGGACTGCCGGGTCACACGGGCACCAGTGCCAGATGCAGAAGCTGCATCCCCGGAACCACAGGGGGTGGTGGCATGACTGCACCAACACATGGCGAAACATTGTGCTCAAGTGGCACACCCCTGCCTCTTCCCCCTCTGTGGCCGCCCTGGACACCCTGGAGTCCCCCTACTTCCTGGTCACCAAAGCCACGTCCCCGACCACGCCCACGACGAGGAGTACGCCCAGATGAGGCGCCCCTCACCTTTGGTGTCCTCCCAACCATGGCACAGATGTAGTAGCGTCGGCACAGATGGAGTAGTGCCAATGGGAGGTGTACACCACAATTGACCTGGGCAATTGGGGTGAAGGGGGTGGGAAGCAAGATGTTAACAGCCCCCCTGCACCTGCAAGGCTGTATGTGACCCCTGTGATGTAGTGACGGGTCATGCAACGCTCAGGCACCCCAAAACTGCAGTAAAACTGTGCACGCAACCCTGCAGCCTACATGCGTGGAATCAACCTCCCGCAGTACGCGGTGGCACCCAGTAACACGAATAACGCGTACGCGTGGGACACGCAGGCTACTATGACCTCGAAAATGGGTGCGATACACAGGGGCACCCGCAGTGGGAAAAATAGCGTGTGCGACTCACGTCTGACTAGCGCGATGCAGAAAAACACGCGTAGCCAATACCCCTGCCAAAAGAAGAGATAAATCCTTGATAGCTGTGAAGTTGTGATGGCGCGCGAAACAACAGGAAGCAGCAGCACACGTCGGTCTCCACGAAAGGCACGTACAGCGAACTGCTGCCCCCGCTCACCTTTAACCCGTGCTGAGGGAAACGCCCGCGCGCGTCACGTCACTTACGCGCATGGGCCCTTTCCTCGGATTACACGCAGTCCCACGCGGACGTGCAGTTTTTCACGCGTGCTGAAACGCCTGTGCACGCCCGCGCGCGCCCCGTCACAGAGGCACTTACGCTTAAAGGGCCTTCGGTCCAATGAAATCGCGTTTGCGTGCAGACGCGCTTACGCGCTAAAGGCCTTTCCTCGAATTACACGCTGACGTGCAATTTTTTCACATGTCAAATCACTCCGTATCAAGCTGGCCATGCGAAAACACACGGAAGACCACACTCCTGCCCTGAAGGCCGAATCACTGCCCCCCAGAGCCCCGAGCACGCTCCCACCTGCCATCTGCTGCTGCCTGACTGCCTGCTGCCCTCGTGCCCTGCCATTTGGTGCCTGCACATCAGCCATCTGCAGGGGTCCAGTTGCTGTGTCCACCCCTGCAGGAACAGAAGACTCCCGACTGGGATACCATCGCTCCACAGCCCAGCCCCAGGACCCAGTTGCCCACCCACGCCTGCCTCGGGGGTCGCCATGTCGGGGCAAACACCATCTGAGCCCACTGGCGACCCCCAGCCAGAGGGGCAGAGGGCCACCAGCTTCAGTCAGAAGGAAGTTGGTGTCCTGGTGGAGCTTGTCCTGGGGCATTATGATGCCCTCTTCGGATCATCACGCGCCGACAAGGAAGGACGGGACAGGATCTGGGACGACTTTGTGGTTGCCATCAACGCGGAGGGGGTGGCAACCCGCAACATCAAGCAAGTCAAGAAGCGCTGGGAGGACTTGAGGTCCAGGACCCTCATAAAGGCCCGGCGCCTCGTGGAGGGGGGCCGGGGCAGCATGAGTACCATCCAGCTGAGGGTTCTGGAATGCGTACGCCCAGCGCTCCATGCCCAGATCCTTGAGAGGCAGACCCGTCTGGAGTCGAGTGGTAAGTGGCCAAGCATTGCTGTGTGAGACAGGGCATGTTGCAGTGTGCTGGTTGTCTGATACTTGCCTGTATGTGTGACATAGGCCATGTACGTGTGTGTGTGTGCAGGGACATCATGGTCATGCATGTGAGACCAGTAATGTGTAAAGCACACGGTTGGTGTATGTATTTAAATGCAACATGGGGAGCCCCATGCGGAATGGACACATGAGAGCATGCCAGTCTCTGTTCCTGGAGATGGGTGGGGGTGAGGGATGGGTGCTGATGCCATGTACATGTATGGTGTCCATGTCTGTGTGTCTGACCTGCATGTCTGTGATTTGTGAATGCCATGGATGCATGACACATGTCTGTGACAATGTTCAGAATCACTGATGCAGCCTAGTTATCCTTGCATCCACTGTGTCTGGGGTGTACGAGTCCAGATGGATGAAAGTACGGTGAAGTGTGTGCATGTGATAGGCATGACCCATGATGCATGTGAGTTCAAAAACAACATTGTATGTTTCAAGAGTCCCTTGGACATGTTTGCTAATGTCCATAGCATGCGCCATGCCTGTTACTGCATGTGTTTTGCCTACACTGACCCATGTGTTGTGGAGGGACATGATGGAAGTGATCTTTGACAGTGCCACTCATCTGCTATTGCTTCCTGTCTAGGGGACCATTGTACAGTAGCCTGATGCTTGTGTTCTATGTCTCCCTCTACACAGCGCAAAGTGAAGAAGAGGGTGGAGACGGCGCTGTGGAGCAAAGCGGCGGGGATGCCCCCTGGTGCAAGTGGTGCAGTCCAGGGCCAGGGGCAGGAGGCAGCACAGGTCGCCGTGGAGGTGCCTGTGCATGTCACTGTCCCTGACACTGTGACTGCACCACCATGCACCAGCAGGGATGCCCCATCCCAGGCCTGTCCGCAGGTAGGGGGGATGTCCATGTCATCTGACTCCCCTCCCCCTGGCCGTATGGAGAAGGTCCTGATTGGTGTCGCGTTGCGCACGGGCGTCATTCGTGATGAGGTGTGTGCTTCCCGGGGGGAGCACGCACGTCATCACAAAGAGCACCGTGCCAACGTGGCCCAGTTGGGAGCGGCCGTGGTCGGGGGTTTCGTACATGTGTCGGGCACTCTGGCGACCCTCTCCTCCTCTGTGGAGGCTAAGCGCCAGTCGTTCTCCATGCCGTCTTCCGGCCCAGATGCCACCAGGGGCCCCTCTGGACCTGCCCCGACCAACGCAGCCAACTCGGTGGGGATCCCATCCCTGCCACAGTCGGGAGTCGGAGGTCCAGCAGGGGTGGACACACCAGCAACTGGACCCCAGCAGATGGAGGATGTGACGGCATCATCGGGCAGGGCATGTGCACGACGGCGTTGGTGGATTCCATCAGCCTGGATGCCGTTGTGCTGGCACAGGCAGTTGCGTCGGAGGCAGCGGCAGGCTCGACGTGGGAGGCATCATGGCTCGGGGCCATCAACATCAGGGGGGCAGGCATCGGCCGGAGGGCAGGAGAACCCTGGAATGGGAGTGTCTTCCGTGTGGGAGCGGTTGGGCCAGCAGATAGGTGCGGAGCGGTAGCGGGCAGAGGAGGAACGGCTCACAATGGTCAGGGCGGAGGCGGGCTGAGTGCCTCGAGGGTATTCGCAGGGAGTTGGAGCTGGACACTGCATTATCCCTGTGAGACCTCGGGGCCAGGGAACATGCCCGCCTCCAAGTCATTGAACAGGAGTTCGATGATGCCCTGGGCCCATGACAACAACCAGTGAGCCGTCGGACTAGCCCGCTGCCCTTGTAAATAGTTATGTAGTTAGTGTTAGGTTTCCTTTGCTTTTTTATTTATTTTGGACCTTTTGGACAATGGACCACATTTTTGTATATAGTTTTTTTATTAGGTAGTATTTGTAGATAGGTTTCATTTCTTCATTTGGGATCATGGACCCTGGATTGTTTATCTGTATATAGTTTACTGTTGGATTATAGTTTTTTTTTGGGATTTACCCATGGAGCAATGGTTTTCGGTTTTGTTTTTCCCTTGGATTTACTTTTTTGAACTGTGACTTTGGACACCTTTCCTTTGGATTATGATTTGTGTTTTTTCATTATTTTACAGACATGCTGCTTTTGGTTTTTAATTCCCATTGTCGTTTGTTTATTTTTAATTCCATTTATGTTGCTTTTAATACATTTTTTTCATCAAACCTCAATGTGTAGTATCATCTCATTGGTTTCATGCATATCATGATATGGGTTTTGACATTCACTTACACCCATTGTGTGTATGTGAGGGACATGTGTTCATTTACATACTTGCCATTGGGGTTGTATCATGTAATTGGCATTTCTAAGTGGGCGGATGCAATACTTGGGTGGGTGTTTGGCATGTGGAGGCTGCCCATAAGGGCCAGGGATCTAGATTGTGATGACGTGTTGGCTGGGGGACATGTGTCAGGGCCTGCTGGCAGGTGCCCCACAATGCTGGGGGGTGGGGGTGCAGGGGGACATGAGTGGGACATGAGTGGGGGCCTGCTGGCAGGTGCCCCGCAATGCTGGGGGGTGGGGGTGCAGGGGGACATGAGTGGGGGCCTGCGGGCAGGTGCCCCGCAATGCTGGGGAGTGGGGGAGCAGGGGGACATGAGTGGGACATGAGTGGGGGCCTGCTGGCAGGTGCCCCGCAATGCTGGGGGGTGGGGGTGCAGGGGGACATGAGTGGGACATGAATGGGGGCCTGCTGGCAGGTGCCCCGCAATGCTGGGGGGTGGGGGTGCAGGGGGACATGAGTGGGACATGAGTGGGGGCCTGCTGGCAGGTGCCCCGCAATGCTGGGGGGTGGGGGTGCAGGGGGACATGAGTGGGACATGAGTGGGGGCCTGCTGGCAGGTGCCCCGCAATGCTGGGGGGTGGGGGTGCAGGGGGACATGAGTGGGACATGAGTGGGGGCCTGCTGGCAGGTGCCCCGCAATGCTGGCGGGTGGGGGTGCAGGGAGACATGAGTGGGACATGAGTGGGGGCCTGCTGGCAGGTGCCCCGCAATGCTGGGGGGTGGGGGTGCAGGGGAACATTAGTGGGACATGAGTGGGGGCCTGCTGGCAGGTGCCCCGCAATGCTGGGGGTGGGGGTGCAGGGGGACATGAGTGGGACATGAGTGGGGGCCTGCTGGCAGGTGCCCCACAATGCTGGGGGGTGGGGGTGCAGGGGGACATGAGTGGGGGCCTGCTGGCAGGTGCCCCACAATGCTGGGGGGTGGGGGTGCAGGGGGACATGAGTGGGACATGAGTGGGGGCCTGCTGGCAGGTCCCCCACAATGCTGGGAGGTGGGGGTGCAAGGAGACATGTGCCTTTGCTGGGGGGCATGCCCATGTTGGGTAGGCTGCCTGCGGGACATGACCAGGGATGCAGGGTAGTCCCCTGTGGTGTGGGCTGCCTGCAGGGGCCGTGGAGGGTGTACAGGGAACACCTGGGAGGACCCACACTGCCAAATCACGTGTAGGACTCCCCCGCACCCCCAAAATACACGTACCCTGCTGAAATCGTGTGTGAAACTTCCCGCGCACCCCAGTAATACACCTACCCCGCTCGCACAGGGCCAATCGCGTGTGACACTTCCCGCGCACCCCAGTAATACACGTACCCTGCTGAAATCGCGTGTGAAACTTCCCGCGCAACCCAGTAATACACGTACCCCGCTCGCACAGGGCCAATCGCGTGTGAAACTTCCCGCGTACCCCAGTAATACACGTACCCTGCTGAAATCACTTGTGAAACTTCCCGCGCACCCCAGTAATACACGTACCCCACTCGCACAGGGCCAATCGCATGTGAAACTTCCCGCACACCCCAGTAATACACGTACCCTGCTGAAATCGCGTGTGAAACTTCCCGCGCACCCCAGTAATACACGTACCCTGCTGAAATCGCGTGTGAAACTTCCCGCGCACCCCAGTAATACACGTACCCTGCTTGCACAGGGCCAATCGCGTGTGAAACTTCCCGCGCACCCCAGTAATACACGTACCCTGCTGAAATCGCATGTGAAACTTCCCGCGCACCCCAGTAATACACATACCCTGCTGAAATCGCGTGTGAAACTTCCCGCGCACCCCAGTAATACACGTACCCTGCTGAAATCGCATGTGAAACTTCCCGCGCACCCCAGTAATACACGTACCCCGCTCGCACAGGGCCAAACGCGTGTGAAACTTCCCGCGCACCCCAGTAATACACGTACCCTGCTGAAATCGCGTGTGAAACTTCCCACACACCCCAGTAGTACACGTACCACGCTCGCACAGGGCCAATCGCGTGTGAAACTTCCCGCGCACCCCAGTAATACATGTACCCTGCTGAAATCATGTGTGAAACTTCCCACGCACCCCAGTAATACATGTACCCTGCTGAAATCGCATGTGAAACTTCCCGCGCACCCCAGTAATACACGTACCCCGCTTGTACAGGGCCAATCGCGTGTGAAACTTCCTGCGCACCCCAGTAATACACGTACCCTGCTGAAATCACGTGTGAAACTTCCCGCGCCCCCCAGTAATACACGTACCCTGCTGAAATCGCGTGTGAAACTTCCCGCGCACCCCAGTAATACACGTACCCTGCTGAAATCGCGTGTGAAACTTCCCGCGCACCCCAGTAATACACGTACCCCGCTTGCACAGGGCAAGTCGCGTGTGAAACTTCCCGCGATCTCCAGTGATACACGTTCCCTGCTTGCCGTGCTGGTACAGGGTTAGCGCAGCCCTTTGCGCTGGAGTGGGGATTTGGATGGCTTTTCCCTGCGCGAGGGGCGTTCTTGGGGGCGTAACTGGCGCTGCTGCAGGGTCGCTGCGCCACTGTGCGCCACGGCTGGTTTTGGTAGCTGGACTCCATGAATACGCTGTGCACGGAAATGGATTTTAGCGCATGCGGCTGGCGCAGGGATTCGCACGCGCACACTGTGCACCAGCCGCGTGCGCCACTTGTGCGCTAAATTCTATGAATTACCCCCTAAGTCTGGTAAGAAGAAATTCAAAAAGGATATCTTGGCCTCCAATCCAGGTCTCCCTATCGCTGATACCTATTCTAGTGCCTCTGCCAGACAAACCCTCACTGACATTCTCTTTTCCGTTCCTTCGCCTGATCTATGGACCCCTCATATGATGTCTGTGCTTTGCCCTGTCTCCTCCTCTCCCATTAATGGTGGCACCCGCTGGGAAGTCCTCATGGATTTCTTTGACTCCTCCAGAGTCATCATTAATGTCTACCTGAATGGCACTGTCATGGTGCAAAGCCCTCAGGCTAATCTCCTCCTCTTTGATAGACGGTTCACCCACCTCATTAACTTCCTCTCATCTGCAGCTGTCCCCTACTCTCCTCCCTTGGATACCTTTCCTTCTGATTCTGCCTCATCTCAAGCTCTCTCCACACCTCTGCAGTATGTACCCCTGATTTGTACCCCTCCCCGGACGGTTTTTAAGGCTGGCAACATTCTTCATCTTTCAACTCTCAACTTTTGCTTTACTGTCAAACACTCTCAGACATCTTCCACCTCCTAGAAGATCTTGACCTTGATGTTTTCGTTCTTATTGAGACTTGGTTGACAGCGAGCTCTGTCACAGGTTTTGACACTCTCCTCCCTGACGGCTACAAGATCCTCTCCTCCCCCAGATCCAACCGGCCTGGAGGGGGTGTAGCCCTGATCTTCCCCGAATGGATTCCTGCCTCTATCATCCGCACTCAGACTTGCGCTTCTTTTGAATGCCTTGTCTGCAGGCTCTCTCTCTCTCCTGGACACTCTCTCACTGTTGCAACTCTCTACCAGCCCCCTGGTCAAATTACCTCTTTTCTCTCTGGGTGGGCAGACCTCACCTCCTCACTCCTGGCCTCAACTACTCAACTCCTCCTTCTTGGTGATCTCAATATCCATCTTGATTCTCCCTGTTCCTCATCTGTGCTCTTTTGTGATCCCTGTGACTCACTCTCCCTCTTTATCGTTATCGTCCCCTCCGGCCCGACTCACTCTGCTGGTCACACATTTGATGTCGTGATCTCCTCTGGCCTCCCCCTCTCTACTCCCCTCACCACTCCTCTCTCCTGGAGTGATCACTGCCTCCACTCCTCCCATCTGTCCATCTCCTGCCCCCAAGCTTAGCCTTCCCCCAGATTGCCACCCACCTTCTTGGACATCCGATCCATGAAGCGTGTGTCAATCGAGGCTCCTCCACCCTCTCCTCTCCCCTCTCTGTCCCGGCTTGCTGACCCTCCTTCAGCCACCCCTCCTCCCTCTTTCTCCTCCTTTCCTCTTTTCTCCCTGGATGAGGTTGCTAGACAATTCCGATCTATGAAAGCCTCATCAAAACAGGTCCATCCATGTTCCTCTAAAACCATTAAGGACCACATTGATACCCTCACTCCAGCCCTGGCTGATTTCTGTAACCATTCTTTTGCCTCTGGATCTTTCCCTTCACCCCTGAAGCACTCTCTTCAAGAAACCCGCTGCTGATCCCTCTTGTCCAGCTAACTATCGCCCGATTTCCATTACTCCCTTTTTGAGGAAGCTCCTGGAAAAGCTGGCCACCTCCCAGCTAAACCTTCTTTCTGACTCGGTTGGCTCTCTCCATGACCACCAATCTGGTTTAAGAGCTGCCAGAAGCATGGAAACTGCTCTCCTGAACATCCGTGAAGACCTGCTCTCTAAACTTCACTGTAACATTCCCTCTGTCCTCATCCTACATGGTCTCTCCTCTGCTTTCCACACAGTCAATCATACCATCCTGCTCAATTGTCTCTGTGACAACCTGGGTATCACTGATCAGGCTCTGGCCTGGCTGACCTCTTTCCTTTCTGATCGACCCTCCCAGGTAACACTCGGGTCCTTCCTATCCTCTATCTCCCTCTCTACATGTGGTGTTTCCCAGGGTTCTAACCTCTCACCCTGGCTTTTCAACCAATACCTGGCAACTCTCACCTACTGCATTTCCATTTTCTGCTCAATCTTCCAGTGCTATGCTGATGACACCCAACTAATTTTCAGGCTTCCCTCGGGCACCTCCTCTTCTTCCCTCATCTCTGACTGCCTAATCGCCATTCAAAATTGGTGTGCCGCCAACGATCTTTGTCTAAAGGCCAACAAGATTGAGATTCTCCTCAATGGTACACCTTCACAATCCTTTCACCTCACTCTCTGGCCGGCCTCCATTGGCCCTGTTCCTACCCCTACCTGTGAGGCTAAGAATCCTCGGGTCATATTTGACTCCACACTTTCCTTCTCCGCACACATCTCTGAAGTCTCTAAAAAGTCAAACTTCTTAGTGCACCTCCTTAGAGGTACTCTGCCTTTCCTCTCCTTCCCCCAGGAGCTCAATGTCTCCCAAGCTCTGGTTCTCTCTGGGTTGGACTACTGTAACAGCCTCTTTCTAAATCTACCTGCCTCCGCTCTTTGCCCTTTACAACTAATCCAGAACAGGATTGTGATTCTTGTCCTTGGCCTCAAGCCCTGGGATCGTATCTCTACAGCTATGAAATCCCTTCATTGGCTCCCAGTGGATGCAAGGATTAAATGTAAAACCCTCTGCATTGTCCACAAGGCTTTCTGGGGCCTCGGTCCAAAATACCTTCAACTATCCCTCCATAAATACCTCCCCTCTCGAGCAATCCGCTCCTCTACTTCTAACTCCCTCAGGGTAGTTCATTTTTCAAAGAAACAAGCTGCGGATAGGATCTCTGTCTTCGGCTGGGGCCTCCCTTTGGAACAGCCTCCTGACCATATTGAAACTTGAGGGGAACCATCTCTGGTTCTGGAAACAAGAAGACCTTCCTCTTCACTTCTGCCTTTGCCCCTCTCCTGCCCTGATGATCTGCTTCTTTCTCTTGGCACCATGCACCTGGTCACCCTCTGTTCCCCCAGGCCCAGGTACCTGCCCACCCTGCCTCCCTCCTGCACTGCCTCCAGGCCACTCCTGGCACTGGGATCTGTATCTGTAGCCATATTGTCCCCCACTCTTCTTCTACACTTATCAGATATTCCCTATCTGACTAATCATGCACTTTCCACTTGCTGGCTGCACTACCATTTTTCACATTATTTATTTATTTATTTATTTATTAATTTAACTTATTATGTATTCTGTTCTCTCCTCTGTTCCGCACTTTCAACTTCTCCCCCTTCCACGCACTTTCCCCCTTTTGCCTTTTACATGCACTTGCGCATTCTTAATGTCACTGGGCCTCGTAAGTTCCTTATTTTTGTTCTCCCCTGTTCCCCTCCCTTTGGTTGGTCGCACTCTGAAACACTGTGTATGAGCACAATATAAATAAAATATCATATCATATCAGGTCATAAGCATGCACTGTGGACTGCAGTAGATCCATTTCCCCACATACTTCTTATGGCTCTTTGGGTACAGGAATGTCGTTCCCTCAGGTGCATGGATAATGGCTTTCACATAACCTCTGATTTCATCATCTGTTAGCGCCTTTGTTTTCCATCCTGATTCAACATCAATCATGATCTTCATTCCTCTTGCTTTCTTTTCAGCCTTCTTGCATTGTGAGATAGCCAATCTGATTACACAGAATCCAAGCAACAGAATTACTATTAGGGCTCCAAAGAACTTGAAAATATCTGCCATGCATTGTGGAACCCATGAAAAAGAATGATCCAAACCAACTGTCATCAGCAATATCTTCCACTTCATATATCATCTGGATGTGTAGGTTCATCAGCTATGGCTCCTGTCAAGGTGCCATTCTCATCATCATGAGAAGGTATAAATGTGCAACGTGACTATCCAATTTGAGCACAAACACCTCCATCAATGGCTGTAATCATGTCCAGGACGTATCCATTCTGAAGAGTCATCAGTCGTATGGCTCTCAGCTCTTCCCTGATAGCACTGAATCCTGTTATGGTAGTGTTGATTGTCTGCCTGAACAATCTGTGCTGATATGGAATGGAAACAAAAGCTTCTATTGACTTGGCTGAGAAATAGTTCTCTCTTCACGTGATTTATCAGCTCCACAGATCCCTTCTTCCTCAGATGAGTATCTGCCTTTGGAAATTCGTCAATGTTCAGGTCACTTTTAAGAATCATCAATGCTGGAACATGAACATTTACTATAGAACATCGTCCTCCGCAATCTTTGGGCAGCTGCATATAAGTTCTGGATCCACAAGCCCAGTAGTGATCCATTATCACTGCTGTTCCAATACTCATTCCTGGTGCCTCAAAGATTCGACCACAATTCTGGTTCTCCCCAATATTTCTTGTGCCATTGTTTCTGAAACACAGCTTTGCATTTTCCAGAGGCACTATATGCAACGGCCCTCTTTTGTCTTTGACCCATGTCAATAGTTTTGCAAGTTTTGACTATAATGGTTTACACAGTGTTTTCGCATTTTCAACAGTTGGCTTGTAATGACCAACTATTACCCAATCTCTGCAGATTACCACACCTTCTTCCCAGCCATCTGGTAAAAGTACTGAACCCCTGATCTGCATGTGTCCTCTTTCCTTCCATCTCCAAATTTCTTCTACAGATTTTCCTGGACTCAAGCCTTCCGTTCACTTCCCATCTGATTCCAGCTCCTTGTACTGATCACGTAATTTTTGGTATGCACTTTTAGTCTTGTCTTTTTGTCTTGAACATAGTCATCTTCATCCGGATCTATCCATTCCGTTGCCCATTTCAGATAGGCTGTTCGGCCCATGAACTGACCTCTTGTTCGGCAGTATGCAATCTGTGATAGACAATGTGCTGTCAGGAGATCTATTACAATAGCTATGAAAATCTTAAACTTCCCCCATGCTATAAGGTAGGAGTGCACAGACATAGCATTCCTCCTTCAAGGTCCTCCTTCCCACTTCTTTCATGTGCTGATACCACATGTTGTTTCCCAAATGTGCTGTACTATCCAGCTAATCACTCAACTCAAGATCATCCTCCCTAGTATTTCTCTTATGTCTCCCTCTTGTCTCATGAGCTTTCTTAATCATCTTATGAAGTATTTCATAATAATTCCTTCTCACTGGGGGAATCATAGGAACATTTGTCAGTAAACTCAGTGTCTTTACATGTGCTACTGGTGTAGGAACAATTACATAAGGCCTTGGTTGTCTCGTAGTTGCCACATCTGTTCCCTCTTGCTGCATAGGAAGATATACAGGGACCCTTTCTTTATTTGGGTCCATATAATAGACAGTACATACTGTAAATGAGAGAGGAATCATAATAAACAAGATGCAGGTATACATTATATAGCAATAATCCTACTGGACGCAGCAATAGCTTTTTGCTGATCCTGGTGGCCTTTCATTGTTAGCCACGTTATTATTGCTATCGATGTTGCCCATTCTTGATCTTTTTTAAGGAAGGAAAAATCAAACTTTATTCAGGCAACATCATAAAATACTCTGGCAGCATCTGGATCTGCTCCACCAGCTCTTCAAGCATCTGGCCGATAGCATGACGATTAACAGGATTCCTGATGTACACAAAGGAGTCATCCTTTCGCCACACGAAATGAGGATGAGCTTCCAGTAAGTAATAGAAGACCAAGGATAGTAAGTTCTGAATGTCTTCCCTCGAAAGCCTCTTTCAGGATTGTTCTTTATATTCTGTCAGAAAATAGAGGTACTTGCTCTATGATGTCACACAGCAATTGATTGATTGCCACTAGGTTTCTTGGATCTCTCAAGAAAGTATGATGTCGGTTTGCCTTCTAACAAGATGAGGACATTCTTCAACCGGGAAATAACAGACCATTCCAACTAGTCTATTAGCATTTTCCTCAGATAGGGGCATCTGTGTTTTCCAAATTGTACTCAGGAAGATGAAGATCTTGCTCTATTATGGCTGCAAGCAATCTTCTCACGACTGGACCATATTTAGGATCCTGCAGGAACAGATGAACACTAACAGTTCTCCCCACAAGTGAAGGGTATGCACGAAGATTGAAGAGAAAAACAGTAAGAATGGTCCAGTGAATGTGGCCATCAGGCACTACCATGGGTGACTCCAAAAAGAAACTCTGTGTGAAAGGAAATTCCAAAGCTGGCATCTTTCCCTTCTCGATCAAGACTTTAAACGTGTCTCAGTCGAATGTCAACAAGTTCCTGTGGCTCAAGAACAAATAGCTTCTTCTTTCACTCCTTATTTAGTAGCTTATAAAGAGTGTCTCGATAGAACCACAGTCCAATGTACTCTTTATCTGTCTATTGGACAGTCTCTGCGTCCTTCTTCCTCAACATCGATCTCGTCTGCACATGCTGAACTTCTTCTCCGATGCTTGCTTCTGACTGGGGCACGGGTGAGGGAGTCTCTCCGGTGTAGACTTTTATGTCACCAAGGAATATCCAAGCTCATCTTCCTAAGAGTTTTACTGCCGAAGGTGTGACATCTTCCACAATGAAAGGGCCTTAAAAGTGCGTTTCATGCCACTTGCGAACAAAGTTCCTGATTAACACCTGATCACTGGGAAAAAGTCTAGGAAGTAGTAATTATTTTTGTCTGGTTGCTGTATGGTCTTCATCTGTGTTCTGAGCCCAACACCCTGTCTGCTTGAATTGTTCTGAAATGACAGATACTTGTATTAATACACTTAAGTAGGCATGTAGCTCATTTCCTAAAAATTCTGCTGTCGTCTGGGCATCACTTCTAGTTCTAGATGGAGGAGTGAGGGGTGTCCTCATTCGCCTCCCTGTCACTATTTCATGGGGTGTAAGATGGTGGTCAGAGCCTGGCTGATTCCTCAACGCATATAATGCAAGGGGCAGGCAATGTGACCATCCTTTCTTCAATGTAAGCTTCAATTTAGCTATGCTTTCCTTAAGCAGGCCGTTGAGTCTCTCACAGATCCCATTCCCTTGGGGGTGATAAGCCAAAGAGAACTTGTGCTTTATACTAAGCAACAAACTTATTTGCTCAAAGTCTTTGTTTACAAAATGGGGGCAATTATCTGATCTTAATACTTCACATATTCCGCATCTAGGAAACACTTCTTGTACTAAAAATGTCACTGCGCAGGTCGAATCTGGATGTGTACACAAACCAGCTTCAATCCACCTTGAAAAGGGACATACTACACTATCATATATCTGTATCTATTACAGATCTGCAGCATATCAACATAGTCGATGTGTAAATGCTGAAAGGGACCATTACGTTATGGGATAACTCCAACTGTATGCAGTGTGTACCCAGCAGTAAACTTTTGACATATGATACAGTTCACTACATAAAATGCAACATGTTCTAGCAGGTTCGGTACAAACCAGTCCTTCCAGTCCGCCGCAATAGCTTCTGGAAGGCTTTCTCTAGTGACATACACAGGGTAGTGCAGCTGTTCCATTGCCACCCTTAATAACGCCACAGGCATCACCAGTTTACCACTGCTTTCCTGTTGCCACAATCCTTCAGAAGGGGTTAAAGAACACCCCCTCCGTGTGCACAGATCTTTCTCACCCTGTGGTGCTTCCCCTTGAATTTCCATCAATTGAGTTTTAGACAAACTGTTAAAACTGTCATTCACACTCATTATCACCACCATTCTTTCAATCACATCAGATGTATCAAAGTTCATTATGTCTTCTGAACATGCAACTCATTTTGCTTCTTTGTCTGCGGCTTTATTTTGTGTGAAATAAGTCTGCTCCCTTAGTGTGAGCTGCGCATTTGACAACCGCAATGGCTACTGGGAGCTGTAATGCTCTAATAAGTCTGTCCAATAAGGTAGCATGTTGCACTGGAGTGCCATCCACTTGGAGGTAGCCCCTCCTTTTCTAATGTGCTAGCCCTGTGTGTACTGTCGATGTCACATAGGCAGAGTCACTGTACACCGTTACTTCCTGATCTTCGTTTTTCTCAAGCACGACAATCAGCACCACTTATTCTGCAGCCTGTGCTGAAAAGTGAGATGGTAGTCGTGCACTTATCAATACTTTGAATTCCCCATTGGCCCTGTGATTTACTACAGCGGCACCTGTTTATCTTTGCCCATCATTTTGGTCGATTTCTGAAGAACCGTCAATAAAGAGGATTTCCCCAGTTGTTAAAGCATTTTCCTTCACCCTCAGAATCTCATCATAAAATTCCTCATAATTCGAACAATCATGTGCATGTTCGTCTTCCGTCAGTGGGCCCGCGACAAACATGGGAGGAATCACTATTCGACACCTGACTAATTTGATCGCTGGATTCGATATGACCACCTTATAGGCAGAAGCCCTTTGAGACATCAAAGTACCCTTAGGTTTTTCCAAAATAGCAAACAAAGCATGTTCAACAAATAACGTCATTGAACACCCCATCACTATACTGGCAGCTTTCTCAATGGCAAACGTAGTGGCTGCCAAACATTGTTCGCAAGGAAAGTGACCCCTCATTACTGGGTCCAGAATCCCACTGTAGTATGCTAGAGGCTTGTACCTCAATGCAGTTGTCTGCGTGAGAACTGCTCTCATGACTGTACCATTTGTGTGCGAAAATAAGAATTCCTCAGCATAATTGGGAATCCCAAAGACTGGAGCTGTGCAAATTGCTTTTTTCAACTCATCAAACCCTTCCTCCATTTCCTAAGTCCAGACAATTTTTTTCTGACTTGCCTGTGCCTTTTTCAGAGCCTGTAACAAGGGTCTTACGTATGAACTATAATCGAATATCCATGCTCTAACATAATTGTATAGTCCCAAAAATCTTTGCATGTGCTTTATTATGCGTGGCTTTGCCGTTTTCAAAATAGCCTTTCAGGTGTAACATTCTTTCCTTCATGTGAAATTAACTGCCCTATGTATAACACCTCTTCTTAGCAATACTGCAATTTCTCCATGTCCACTTTATATCCTTTCTCTGCTAGAATAATCAGTAGCTGAACTGAATCAAGTTTGCACTCTTCTTCCGAGGTGCTGCATATGAAAATGCCATCCACGTATTGCAACACAACACTTTGTAAATCAATATGGCTCAAGTCCATCTGCCTGACTCTATTGAAAATCAATGGGGACTCACAGTACCCCTAGGGTAATCTTGTGCTTTTTATCTTAGTCTGTCTGAACGTAAATGTCGTCAGATCTTGCGAATCCTTATGCAATAGGATTGAGAAAAAGGCATTTTTCCAAGTCAATCACAGTGAAATATCACGTTGCAACAGTGATACTACATAAGATCATCGCTGGATTAGGAACTAGAGGAAACTCAGCCTCCACAATCTGATTAATTGGGTGTATGTCCTGAATTAAACGCCACAACCCCCCTTTACATTTTTTTATCAGATACACTGCAGTATTACATGGTGACTCTGACGTCACTAAGATGCATTGATCCATCATGGTGGATATTGTCTTAAAAATACCCTTGTCTGCCTCTCGAGACATGGGATACTGTCGTGCTTGAGGCAAAATTGCTCCTAGCTTCAGTTTAATCTTAACTTCTCCAACCCCTTTCAATAGGCCTACATCATAAGGGCCTGTAGTCCATAATGAAACTGGCACTTTTGCCATGTCTTCATCAAAAAATGCAGGACATTGCTGTACTATCATCGTCTTCTGAGGAACTTCATGTCTTATTGCCCTCACCCAATAAGTGATACTCATTTCAAATACTACTTCGTCATCTGACGGGTGGTCCCTAAACATATCCTAATCAGTTATCTCAGTCAATCTGCAACCCTCTCCAGTGACAATCACAGTGCTCCATCGTATGCCTTCATTATCAACTCCATCAAGCATAGCTATTTCTCCTCGCACTATAGCTGCTTTTAACTCTAAGGGAAAGACTCGTCCCCCCTCTTCATCCATAGGTATCCTTGGCCTGATTAAAAACTCATCAGGTGTTCTCACAGTCTTGCCCACTAGACCAGGTAGCCATGCTAAAAAAATCATACCGCCTAGTGAAAGACCTCTGGTTCTAACGGTACCCCTCGTATGGCCATTTGCCCTCCAAATGCCATAATAAATTCACTCACGTTTGAATAATGCATCCCTGCCGTTGAACACACTATGCCTTCATCTGTAAACGAAATCGTCATGTTCAAAGTTGTCATTAAATCTCGACCTAATATGTTAACTGGTGTCTGCCTCAAATACAATAATGGTACAGACATATCACATCCTCCTTTAGAGACTGGCAATCTTTTAGTGAAAGGACCTCTACTTGTAGCTCCAGTGAAACCTTGATCATTCATGGCATTTCCAGATAATGAAAATGTCCCCTCTCGTATACATAAGAGTGTTCCACCGTGTCTACAAAATAAGAAAAAAAGAAAAAGATGTGCCTCCTATAGTGACGGCAACCCTTGGTTCCTCTTGAGGATTGGGATTCACAGATAGCACTGAATACATCAAGTCACCCAGTGAGCTGTCCTATTGAGGGTATATGCTTATTCCTGTTCCTGTGAAAGGATTCCCTCCCTCGACGGTGACACCCCCTATCCTAGGAGTCATTAACTGTCCCGTGTTTGGGCTCTGCTGTATCTGCATGGGTGTGTGCTGTGACTACTGCCCTTGTGGTGGGTGCGATGGTGCTTACTGTGGTTGCAAAGCCTGTTGTATTCTCGGCGCTTGTGCTTGCTGCACTGTGTGATTTTGGGCAAACCCATCCCTACTTTGTTGGCTAGATGCAGGCGGATAAATGGTCCCCCCTATTGAGAATTGCCCATTTTGCACAAACCCTTGGCTCCCACACATGCGCGCTATGTGCCCTGCCATCCATTCCACATGTCCAACAGAAAGCACAAAGCCTCCCTGGATGCCTTGGCTATCATTCTGTGTATTCTGAAACCCACCATGATTATTCTGGAAATTTCCCCGATTATACTGAATCTGCCTTCTTCCCGGCAGCGACCTTAACCTACTCACATAAAATGGTGAGTCCCCCCTCTCACTATGGGTTTGCCCTATGAGTCGATCTGAGATTTAGGTAGGTCTAGATCTGACCGTCTTACTTCTCTGTCCATCAGAGAACATCCTTCAGGACCAGTTGCTTTATCTCCCTCCTCCCCACGAAAAGTTTCTCTGTCCTTGTCTGATATATCCTGTCCCCAACTTGTGTGACTTCCCTGTTTCACATCTCTATGCAGAGTTAGCCTGTCCAAAGACAAAGCTCTATGCTCGAGATTGTACAAACATCCCTACTTGAAGTGCAACTGCATACTTTAAAGTCGATCGGCTTTTCCCTTTCCTTTCGGCTCTTTCTTGGCCTTCATCTCATGATAGACCTTATTGATTTTGCCCCAATGCTTCTTATATGAAACTCATCCTCTAGATTTGCTCTAGAAGCACCTGGTATTGGCTCATGTGTCTGGAAGAATTCCTCTATGTCTTCCCATGCAACTACTGCATTAGGCTCCATTAATTCTTTCTCTATGCAATCAATGTTGCGTGCCCTTTGCCTTCTCTTGCATTCTATTTCTTCTTCAAGTTCTCTTTGTTTGCTTGTTTCTTGTCTTACCCTTTCCTCTTCCTGTCTTTTCTCCACTATTCTCTCGTTTGCCCTGCGTATATCTTCATCTCTGCATCTTTGCATTCTTTTATCTCTTAATTTCTGCTATTCCTCTTCCTCTCTCTTTCTTTCTAGTTTGTCTCATTATTCAATTGCCCTCTGTCTATTAACATACTTTCTTTGCTCCTCTTCCCTTTCCTGCTTTTTTTGCTGCTCATCTTGACACAGCTGTTCTCTTCTTTGTCCATCCTTTCTTTTAGCCACATTTCCTTTCAATCGTTCCTCTCGTTCTCTGTCTTCTCATATTGTTTGTCTCAATCTTCCATTTGCCTTACTTCCTCAATGGTCTTTCCATCAAGTTTGAGAAAAATCTGACCACCCATCTATTTGCTCTGTATGAGTGCTATCTCGTCAGTCTTATCATTCTCTCTTTTCCATCTCTTTATTTCCTGCCCTATTTCTAAGGATGTACTTGGTCGATCTCTTCTCTCCTTGTCCCGTGGGACTTTAGGAATCACATTTCTTTCTGGAGTCTTTTCTGGACTCTCGTCGCTGCTATGCGCAGGTGACTTATATGCCGGGTTGCTGTAAACTACTGCTGCCTTAAGCTCTCTTAATGGGTACAGTCCATCATCCTTTGTACTATCGTCATTTATTTCAGATGCGGCGGGGGGAGCAGAAGGCTCCTCACCCCCCATCTTTGCACTATTAAAGCATCCAGTCTTCAGGAGGTGGCGCTTCTCTTTCCTTCTGATACATTTTCCAAAGCTCTAAGCTCGCTAGCCCCTTTTCTAACTTTTTTCCCATGTATGCTGCATGCAAATATGTTGTTGTGTGTTGCAAAACTGCTTTTAATAGTGTTCCCCCTTGTGGCCATGGCATGAACATCTTATCTGCCATGCCCTTAACCCATTCCGCACTGTACTGTTTAAGCTTGGGTGCATGTTTTGGCAACTGCTTGTATGGATATATAAGCGGAGTAATATCCTCAATTTTGACTCGTCACACTTGACTGTCAATACTCACCGTTGTTTTTACACTTTATAAATACGTTTCAGAAAAATAACACAATATGAGCATGCACCAATCGTCGCAGCTTTTATATCACATTCTATTTCAATTTACTTATTCACTAAACATCATCACTTCAATCTAATAAAATAAATAATGAATTTTCAAATCTCCTTGTTTTCTTCTCACGTCTCTTAAATATTTTACTATCTCTTCACCACATACACATTATACAACACACAAAACAAACAGGCGAACTGACACATTTGGCCAGCCTACGTATATCTCAGTCTACGCTCCTCATTACTACTCTCTGCTCACGCTCTTCGTGATGATCTTTGCCCCTAATAAAATACTCAGACGGAGTGTAAGTCGTTACCTTTAGACAATCTTTAAACTGTCCGTAGTCTACGTCATCCACCTTTGGGACCCTGGATGCAACCAGGGGTCTGATCTTGTCAAAGTTGGACTATTGCAATGCATTATATGTAGGCTGCAACAAATATATTACAAATAAAATTCAAATCCTTCAGAACAATGCCCTAAGAGCGGCCCTCAGTATCCCGAATAAAGCCCACATTTCTGACTCCAGAAGGTCTGTCAACTGGCTATCTACTAAAGAAAAAATATTCCTCAAATCAGTTTCTCTGACTCATAAATGCCTCCACCAAGCAGCGCCTCAATACCTCATCACTAGATTCACCAAACATACTTCTTCTCGCCCCTCTAGAACGGCCAATTCCAATCTCCTCCTGGTGCCCAGGTTTAAACGTACAATGTCGGGAGGGAACAGCTTTCCTGTAAAAGCAGCACAATTCTGGAACTCCCTTCCACCTCCTTGCAGGGAGGATCTCCCCTATAGCCAATTTAGAGCTAAGACCATCCATTGGCTCAAGGTGCACGATATATAATGACCTCTTGCTGCCCTGATGCTCCACACCACAACGATTGTAAATATGTACACTTAGGTTGTTTACTGTTCTGCGTAGATACCTTTCATGAGACAACCGGCCTTGTGCATATAGTATTGCTTATATTGTACATTTCTGTAACTTATGCCTCTTCGGAGTAATGGGTTTCTTTTTGACGTTCCCAGCACTGTAACCACAGCTGGACGTCATTCCTTTGTATGTAACTAAGCTTTGCAATCCTCTTGATGCCTCTGCGCCTGGCTACCCCCGGGTTAGGTGCGCAATATAAATAAATAAATACTAAATACTAAATACTAACATCCCTATGACGCAGGATTCTGGGCTTAACCTAACTGTGATGCTCTTCATCCCACAGTCCTTAATTGCTTGACGGTCCTCGTCTCATGTAAATTACTTAATAACTCGACGCTCATCATCTCGAGCTATTCACCTATTAAGTTGACGTTCATCGTCTCAAGTCATTTACCCAAACCACCCTCCGTTACTTATTTCCCCTTATGATGCTCTCCACTCACTACCTATTCATGTTTTGCCACCTCACTCAGTCTACTCACCATTCGCGTTTTCAGCTTCTGACTCTCGGGATCGTCACATCCTCAACCAGCCGCTTCAGCCTTTTGTCCATTCAGCTTCCTGTAGAAACCGGGAGGGGATTCTGTATGAAAATGAGGGACCCGTCCCACCTGCACTAGCAAGATTCTTTAAATTAATTGCCGCTGTCTACAGGGAGCTTCACGTCCTTTCGGCTAAATGGCAGAGGACGTCCGATATTACCGGGACCTCAAAGCTTACTAGGTCGACAGTTCTTTAACCGTCCTCTGCTATCACGTGAACTAGGGTTCTCGACCCAGCCTTTTAAGATGAGGTAGCAATACTTTGAGATAAGTGGGGATGCAGAAGATACTCAAACATCAACAATCAACTAACTCAGTAAGTTGGCAAATCAAAGCTGTTTTATTTGCAATTGTCTAAAACAGGGAGTTACAACGAACATCGACAATTCATTCGATCTTTTCGCTCTCTCAACAAATCTTATAAAAAAGCATCTCATATAGTAAAAACTCATCATTGCTGACGTCATACTACATGGCAAACTACAAAAACCTATTGGAGAAAGTGATTGGGTCTAAGGGAACATCTACGTATAAGTTCCATATTTGTCTTAGAGAGTGATAGGGGTTTTAGTATCAGGTGGGGCAACTAACAGGTCACTACGAACATCATCAAATACACAATGTCCCATTGGTTACACAAACTATAGGGCTCTTTACTATGTGGCCCTCTATAATTGGTTGGCACCCTTACATCTGTCAGTACTTTTCCACATACGCCAGCAGCACGCAGGCTGGCCTCCAGGTGCAGGTGGGTTGGTCTTCACAATAGCTTCCCAGCAATTAGTATTCAATCCAGCATCACACTGCTTGCAGTCAATTAGCCCTTTGAAGAATGGCCTTGGGTTTGTTCTTTATGCCTGAGAATAAAACATTCTCTATCTCCTTGAGTAGGCGCAGCACGTTACGATTGTCCATTTTCAGCCCTCCAAGTGACTGAAGACCATGGTTTTGAGCTTTGGTGCATTTAAAATACTATTATTTAATGAACCTCTGACATCTTCACTGTTTTCGTGCCCGTCTTCTGAACAGGAGTTTGTTCTTTCACACGTTTGTAGCTACTGTCTGATCATACTGGCCCAGAGCGGCCTTGGCTTTTTGGGGCTGGTCCAGCCTCGCCCTTCTTTGATTCACTTCTGTAATTTGATTGCTTTTCATCTGCTACATACTGGAAAAGCCTTCCTTTTCTGGTCCAGTTCTGCTAAAATGCATATTGGAATAGTCCATAGTTCACTCTCTTACATATATATACATATATGTATGTTAGTGTATGCCGCAATCTATTCACTGCATAGCTAGCCTTAAGAATACTTTGTCTACTTGCGTTTCTTTGCATCGGTACACGTGTAAAATGACTTGATATCTTCATCGTTTCTGTAACATTAACCTTCTTCATATCGATCCCGAAATGTTACTGGTCTTTGATACTTTCTTGATGCCTATAGAATGTCTATGTTCTTTTGTCTCTGCATTTCTTCTGGGTGCGTCAGTCTTGCTTTGTGTGACGTCACCAATCTGCTCTTTTGCTCACTTTTCACACGTCTTCTGCGTTTTCATTCAAATGGCCGTCATATTGTCGTGTATGCAGGTATGGCTTTCTCAATGGGAACCTTGCTTCTAGGATTCGCCTTGGTATTTATCTTCACTGGCACTGCACTTATTTCACAGTCTGGTTGCCAACATATATGTCCCGGGAGGATAGCTCAGCGGCAGCGTGCGCGTCTTGGAAGCAAGACGACACGAAGCAACAACAGGTTCGATCCCCGGGTCCGCTCTTAGAAACCTCTGGGTGTTTAAGCGCATTATAAATACGTAACTAAGACAAAAAAAAAATACGCAACTAGGAAAAACAAACAATTCCTGTAACAGCGTCTCGATGCCTGCGGGCTGCGTGAGCGCTTTATAAATGTAAAAAATAAATAAATAAATATAGGCTGCATGGGCACGATGCCTGAGGTGGGGGTACTTGGCTGCCTCTCTACAGAATCATTCCTCTTTTCCCAGGGGGGGTAATAGCTTCTCTACTGCTGCAGATATCAAACCCTATTGATTCCTTGGTGGCGATGGAAGTATTAGTGGCTCTTTGACTAAGTTTTCTAAATTGTAGGGTTACCCAATTTGTTTCAATTGTGTCCCATCACACTCCTGACACTATATTTAAGGAACTGTCAGACAGATACAACTAATCACAGTTCAAGGGTGTTTATTAAACTGGAAATACGGGGTGGGAAAATGCCTAATCTAAACCTAAATCTCAGATGGGAGCAAGCTTTTGTGTCAAATAAAAGAGCCTAAAGTAAAAAAAGACCTATTGCCAATCATTACTCTAAATACAAAAAGAGTGTTGGATAATGTTGTTTAGGAAAGAAAGAAGTGTTCACCAAATGATAAGTCAGAATGCGATACTTGAGGT
Organism: Ambystoma mexicanum; assembly: GCF_040938575.1. Classification (NCBI taxonomy): domain Eukaryota; kingdom Metazoa; phylum Chordata; class Amphibia; order Caudata; family Ambystomatidae; genus Ambystoma; species Ambystoma mexicanum. Next base: position 1,060,533,996 of record NC_090929.1, on the reverse strand, counting down.
CTCCCTTCCCCAAGTTTTCAGCACAGGACAAGGTGGGACTTTGGAGCACAGCACACGCTCGAGCTTTCCCAGTACAAGCTAACAGTTCAGCTTTCAGCAATCCGGTCATCCGGTGGTTAAGTCTTTTCTGTTAAAAAGTATCTTGCCCCGGGGCCTGATGGGTTCAAACCAACAAACAAAAAGTTCCTTTCCAAAATGAGCTTTGGGGTGATGACTTTCCACCCCTGGATCTCCTGATTTTGGGCTTCGACCCTTTCATACTTCAGCCTCCCTCCTTCGGGATCACTATGGCTTTTTTTTCTTTCCCATGTCTTAATGTCTTTTTAAACAGTTCCTCCGGGTTGACCCCTGTTTGTCGGCCTCCCTCTGCCGGGTTCACTCTGGCCACCTTTTACCAAACAATTCACTAGGGACTTTAGAGTTCGCCCCTTCTAGTCAGCATCCCTCTGCCATGTTCACTCTTGTCAACCTTTACGACACAGTTGTCATGCCTGCGCCATTGGTGCATACATTGGCGATCAATATGGACTAATTGTTATTGATTTATCTACAGAAAACTCTTGGATCAACCACTATTCATTTTTTGGACCTTATTTCCCATTTGCGAGACTTTGGTGCTTTTTTATTTTACCCAACAAACTACACTTACCACAATGCACTTGGCTTGTAACTATCTATTCCTGGCCATTCCTATTTGTCATCATCGGAACTACAATCCCCAGAAGCCCTAGGGATCAGCTCTGCTTCCATCAGCTCAGGAACAGAGAGGGAGGAGGTAGATTGTATGCAGGTGTGCTGATCCAGGTGCGGCCAATTAGCCTGCCTTTGTGCTGGGCAGGGCGGTATAAAAGCTGCTGCCTGCAGGGGCTCAGTCTCTTGCATTAAGAGTCCTTCCAGCACCTTTTTTTCTGCGAGCTACGAATCATTGTATGCTGTTCCTCCTCACTCCTGCTTTTGATTCCAGTGCCCTGCCGGGCTCTCTGCATTGCAGCCGATCACGCTCTGCTGCTTTCTACCCTCCGCCTTTGCCCTTCCGGGCTCCTGCCTTGCAGCCGATCACGCTCCGCTGCTACCTCCTGCCCTTATCTTCCAGGCTCCTGCCTTGCAGCCAATCACGCTCCGCTACTACCTTCACCCTTGTCTTCCAGGCTCCTGCCTTACAACCGATCACGCTCCGCTGCCTTCTACCTACAGCCTTCGTCCGCTGGGCTTCCAGCCTTGCAGCCTACTTCAGTCCTCTGCAGCCTTCTACAGTCATCGGTCCTGCTCCTCTGGGCTCACTCCTTGCTGCTTGGCCCTTCTGGCTCCTTGCCGCGCAGCCTGCTTCACTCCGCTGTCAAAAGCCCTTGACCTCGGGGCTTCCTGCCTTGCAGCCGATCACGCTCTGCTTCTTTCTACCTACAGCCTTTGTCCGCTGGGCTTCCAGCCTAGCAGCCCTCTACATTCCTCTGCAGCCTTCTACAGTCAGCGGCCCTGCTCCTCTGGGCTTACTCCTTGCTGCCCGGCCCTTCTGGGCTCCTTGCCGTGCAGCCTGCTTCTCTCCGCTGCCCTAAGCCCTTTACCTCTGGGCTCCCTTCCTTACAGCCCTGCTCCTTTGGGCTTGCTCTTTGCTGTCCTGCTCCTCTGAGCTCTCAACCTTGTACCCTACAGTCCTCTGCAAACCACAACAGTTTACCTGCATTTATTACTTTCAGTTATTGCAGTCCCCTTGTTTCCCGACTGCTGCTCCCTTGTTTTCTACCCTCTGTTCTTTATCCCTGTCCAATTCAGTCATACTGCTTTGCCTTAATTTCCTTCTGCTAGTTTGCTCATCGACTTCTTTTTTCCTGGATTTGTCTGTTATTGTCTTCTCTTGTATTGTTTGTAGACCCCTTTGTACAGAGTTTGTCTGTTGGTTTCCGGCAGGCAACCTCTGCCCCTTCCCTTGTTTCGTTTCTGTGTTAGACACCCACAGCTGTTGTTCCCAGCCATTTGCAAACAGCATGGGCCTCTGTTATAGCAAACTGTGCAGAAGGCTGGAGTTTTTCCTAAGGTCCGTGGAACACTCTTTCCCTTATCTGTATACACCCCAAGAGGGAATCCATTCTGTTGTACCTTATTTCCTTGCTACACTTGCCTACTATTTGTTCTCTTTTACTTTCAGCTGTGTGTGTACTTATCTGTCCACCTTACTTCGGCACAACCACCCAAACCCTACCAGGGTGCCCTGTGCCACTCTTAACAGAGTGCCATCCGTGACAGAATGCAAGAGCCAAAAATGTCTTGTTCCATAGGCAGGAAAGGCACACACAGACCAAGGATGCTTTCCTTTTGGGTTAAGAAACCTTTGCAAAAATCTAAAGTTTCCCTAAAGACGGCAAGAAAAAAACCTTAGTTTAAAAGACAGTCTCGCCTTAGTAAACAAAGATTTACAAGCACGATACTACACACACTGGCTTGCTGACCCTTCTTCCATGTATAATTATTATGACATTTGCGACTATGATCCGCAGTCCTTATCTGTTGAAGAGCTACAGCAAGATAATTAATTCTTACAGATCTTGTTAGCCCAAACAGTGAAAAACACTCCTACGTCTTGTGACAATTCTTCTAACACTGCTACAGCCAAGGATATTGCTCTCATTGTGGGAGACTCTAAACCAGAGTACGCTGTTGTCAGAGTGATATGCTCAAGATCAGCTTGGCAAGGTCCCCAGACTGCTGGAAACCCTCATTTAACAGGACAAGGCATTCAGTATCCTGAGGTTAGTGCAGCTGGTCCTGGGTACAAAAGACCAATACTGACCATCAGTTGTCTTAATGCTTCCCCAGTATCTACTAACCATAATACCTTTAAGGTCAGGCTTCCTATTGCTATACTCGAATTATCTGCTACACCAGATTCTGAAGCTTTAGATCAGGCTAATGGAACATACCTGTTACAAGAACTCCTACGCCTTAAAAGACAAACCGAAGACCTCTATGATGACTTTGTTTATTTGCATAGTAAGAATTTAATGAAGGGACACAATTTACCAGACCATCTGACACTATGTCCAACACCCGACATTCTGTCTTTAGAGATCGACATAATAAGGCCTGGAATTGCCACGCAGAAAAGGATACAGACTTATACCAAGCAGATGGAAGACCTAAATTTAGCATATGCATCCCTTCTAAAGTTTGACACAGCTATTTCACTTTCCAGCCACAGTAACTCAGGTTGTTGTACAGATAGTAAAGAATTAACTCCTTCGGTGGGCCAAATCACTCACACTGCCATTACACCACAAATCAAGTGTAATCATCTGATTGGAGATCCTTCTGAGTCAAAGGATTGTTCCGCTCTTACCCTTGGCTACTGTCCTTTACTCACACTTACAGCCTCTTCTGAAGTAACCAAATCAGAAACGTACTCGGCTTCTAAGGGTTTTTGTACACCAGACCATGAGTCAGATTCTGAACAATACCCAGTACCTGTCTGGAATCCAGCCTTTCCAACAGTCAATACCCCAGACCCACCTAGCAATCTGAGCACACCAGACTTTGAAGACCAGCCTTCAGAACGCCTACCCTATCCTGACCCCACATCTGTCATACTACCTGTTACTGTATCTGCTAGCCCAATCTCTGCTGCTCCTTCTGCTAATACTTCTAAATCTGCTCCTGTTGCAGCATCTCACATCACTCTTTCTGCAGTAGAAACACCCCCTTCCTCTCTGCCTGCAAGGACAGTACCTGTTGCTAAGTCAGTTAACAACTCTTCTTTTAAGACTATAGCTCCGGTTGTTCCTGCTGGTGCCTCTGCAGCACTTAAACTACCAGACTCTACTCTATCAGTCTCAGGTGCGTCCCTGCCTGCTGGTTCACCTATGGCACCTACACTCCCAGTTGCTACAGCACCGGAACTATCTACAGCCATTCATGATCTCCCTGCGGATGTGGCATTTGAACTTCTTACAAATCATGGAGAACCCGCCGCTGTGACCGCTGAATTCTCTGCAGCTAATCTTGACTTTGCCATTGCTGCTTCTGACGCCTTGGAAAACCTTCCTAGAGCAACCAACTCAGCTGTACCTCTGGCTCCACCTTTCAACACTATACTGTTGCCTTTCAAAGCAAAATTTGCCATGGAGCTTGCAGCAGTCTTTCACAGTTCCTCTGTTCATGAACACACTGTTGGGTTTTGTGCTCCAAAGACTTTGTCTTTTCTGGATTCTACCTCTAAGGTTCAGAACATTGGTACTGTCTCCGTCCTTCAAGACTCTCACCTTGCAACCTTAAACAGTTTTTGGTGCTTCATGATGTGCCTTTTTGGTATAAGACTCATTCAAGGTGTGACAGACATTCTTCTTGTTGGTCGGTCTTCAGGGAGCCGAGAGAGGGGCCTGGAGAGGGGCATACTGTCATACCTGCGCCATGGGCGCATACATTGGCGATCAATATGGACTAATTGTTAGTCATTTATCTACAGAAAACTCTTGGATCAACCTCTATTCACTTTTTGGACCTTATTTCCCATTTGCGAGACTTTGGTGCTTTTTTATTTTACTAAACAAACTACACTTACCACAATGCACTTGGCTATAACTATCTATTCCTGGCCACTCCTATTCGTCATCATCGGAACTACAATCCCCAGAAGCCCTAGGGATCAGCTCTGCTTCCACCAGCTCAGGAACAGAGAGGGAGGAGGCAAATTGTATGCAGGTGTGCTGATCCAGGTGCGGCCAATTAGCCTGCCTCTGTGCTGGGCAGGGCGGTATAAAAGCTGCTGCCTGCAGGGGCTCAGTCTCTTGCATTAAGAGTCCGTCCAGCACCTTTTTGCTTTGAGCTACGAATCATTGTATGCTGTTCCTCCTCACTCCTGCTTTTGATTCCAGAGCCCTGCCGGGCTCTCTGCATTGCAGCCGATCACGCTCTGCTGCTTTCTACCCTCCGCCTTTGCCATTCCGGGCTCCTGCCTTGCAGCTGATCACGCTCTGCTGCTACCTTCCACCCTTGTCTTCCAGGCCCCTGCCTTACAGCCGATCATGCTCCGCTGCCTTCTACCTACAGCCTTCGTCCGCTGGGCTTCCAGCCTTGCAGCCTACTTCAGTCCTCTGCAGCCTTCTACAGTCATCGGTCCTGCTCCTCTGGGCTCACTCCTTGCTGCTCGGCCCTTCTGGCTCCTTGCTGCGCAGCCTGCTTCACCCCGCTGTCAACAGCCCTTGTCCTCGGGGCTTCCTGCCTTGCAGCTGATCACGCTCCGCTGCTTTCTACCTACAGCCTTTGTCCGCTGGGCTTCCAGCCTAGCAGCCCTCTACAGTCCTCTGCAGCCTTCTACAGTCAGCGGCCCTGCTCCTCTGGGCTTACCCCCTTGCTGCCCGGCCCTTCTGGGCTCCTTGCCGTGCAGCCTGATTCTCTCTGCTGCCCTAAGCCCTTTCCCTCTGGGCTCCCTTTCTTACAGCCCTGCTCCTTTGGGCTTGCTCTTTGCTGTCCTGCTCCTCTGAGCTCTCAACCTTGTACCCTACAGTCCTCTGCAATCCACGGCAGTTTACCTGCATGTATTACTTTCAGTTGTTGCAGTCCCCTTGTTTCCTGACTGCTGCTCCCTTGCTTTCTTCCTTGTTTCCTATCCTCTGTTCTTTATCCCTGTCCAATTCACTCATACTGCTTTCCCTTAATTTCCTTCTGCTAGTTTGCTCATCGACTTCTTTTTTTCCTGGATTTGTCTGTTATTGTCTTCTCTTGTATTGTTTGTAGAGCCCTTTGTACAGAGTTTGTCTGTTGGTTTCCGGCAGGCAACCTCTGCCCCTTCCCTTGTCTCGTTTCTGTGTTACAGACACCCACAGCTGTTGTTCCCAGCCATGAGCAAACAGCGTGGGCCTCTGTTATAGCAAACTGTGCAGAAGGCTGGAGTTTTTCCCAAGGTCCGTGGAACACTCTTTCCCTTATCTGTATACACCCCAAGAGGGAATCCATTCTGTTGTACCTTATTTCCTTGCTACACTTGCCTACTCTTTGTTCTCTTTTACTTTCATCTGTGTGTGTACTTATCTGTCCACCTTACTTCGGCACAACCACCAAAACCCTACCTGGGTGCCCTGTGCCACTCTTAACAGAGTGCCATCCGTGACAACAGTTCATGCTCTAGTTTGATCACTCAGGATTCATCCCCCTTTCGTTTCATGTTCATCTGTTGGCCAAAGACTTTCAACTGTACAGAGGATTTTACAAGACTCCCGTATGACCACTTTGACCCCTCTTATCGCCTCTCCCAATGCCTTCTGGCTCTGGTAGTTTCACTAATCGGGTAATCGCCCAGAGTTAAAAACCCACATGGTGTCAGATTCCGATGTTGCTGGTTTTCCAATTTTCCATCAATAGCTCTTTAAGCCTTTCACAGTTCCATTCTCTTGCTCGCTACTTATCGTTCAACATAGTTCGGTTTCTTATCGACTCTCCCCTCGACTTACCGGCTGTGATGAACCGATTGGCCTTCTTTCTCCTTCGAGGGTCAAAGTTGGTACCACAGAGCCCAGCGTCTCTCCCCTGGTTGGTTATCAGCAGAGGAGGGTCTAATGTACCATAGACATCTGCTGCAACATATGCTGGCTATTGTTTGCGGTCCTGTGCTTCCTTCTGTGGAGGGTTCACAGGCATTGATCAGAAAGGGCAAGAGCGCTCTTCTCCTTGTCACCCCTTCAGTGTGTGCCGTCTTTCTCCTCCTCTTGAGCTGCTGCGCTGAGTTAGCTCTCAGGTTGTGCGGTCTGCCTTGCTTGTCCTATGCTCTGGTGCTCCATCTTTTATCCCTGTGGGGGGAGGGAAAGGGGAGTCAGGTGTGTGCAATTCTGTTCAATTGCCTGACCACGCATGACCCTGATATTGGGACATGTCAGGTAAACGGCCCTGATATTAGTCCATTCTCTGTCGTGTTGTGAGAAAGTGTTTGTGTTGAAAAAGGGGGCAGGCAGTGTTTTTGAATGTCCTATGTGGTAGGATAAAAAGAAGGGGGATACCACATCCCACCTGCCTCTGTCCCACTCCCTTAGGACCCCCATCCAGGTGATCGTCCCGCACTGGTCCACTCCCAGGAACTGGATCCAAAAACGATGGCCGTGTCCTGGCCACCTGGATGACAGATCCCCGAGGATTAGACAGGCAGACACCTTCAGGTTTCTCACACTAACTACTCCATATAGCACCTATATTAATGAGACATAGCATGAACAAATCTGGGGGGGCTTAACGTGGTGAAAATGTGAATTGAAGACTGACTTACAGGGAACTCTGGATATTTCCTAGTGGGATTCAGCACCAGTGGCCTATTTTGAGCAGGCACGATACATTATCTTCCATTCACAATGACTCATTCCTTCCATCTCTCTGCCACCCCCACATCCATCTGGAGTAAATCAATTGTTATAAAGCCTACTTATAGGACTTGGTCTTTCCCACATAGTGTAATATGGGGCCACTCTCCAAACCATTTCCAGGGCCACTTTTATTTCGCAGTCCGCCCAGGAGGGCAGAGTTGTAACTTGCACAATGGACTGATTGCATATGCCAATTTTGCTGAAGCTTGTAAGATGATCACTCTGGCACGGCGCAAGGCATGTGGTCCAGCCCATCCAATTCTCAGGGCCACGTTTCATCTGGCACTTGAATATTTTATTCTCCTACGGTTCGTAAATGAATTTGGTGTGCAATTTTCCCAATCTCGCAAATATTTTAACTAGGGGCCAAGATATGTGACCACAACATTTGAAGTGGTATATCTGTATGCAAATTAATAAAAAGAGGTAAACCCATTTTTTTATTATCCGTCTCATAAGAAGGAAGGAGTGATGTGACCCCACTGGGATTTCGAGCTGTGCACTGCCGGTACAACAATGACCACAGGAGTTGCTAGGGGGTGAGGGGTTAGGGGGCTATAGCCCCAGGTTTTTTGGTTGTAGTCCCAGGTAGATTCTCAGGGGCTACAACCAAAAGGCTAGCTAGCCCCAAGTCCCGACATTAGCGTAGCCCCAGATCTTTTCCAGTCCTAGCAACACCCCTGACGAAGACCACTGCAGCAAGTGCTTAACCAGCTGAGCTATCTGCCCAGCAGCAGATCTGGAGGCGTCCTTCATAAAAAAAATATTGGCCATCTTAGAAGATTTCATCCCATGAGTAAAACGTGATAAAAAGGAAGCCAAAGGATAGACACCATCAACACATTCTGTTGGCTGTTTAAGAATTACAAAGGAAATGTCATGTAACTTTATTCACTTTTCGAGACATCGGGAGAAAGAAGTTCCTTCGCCAGAAGTGGGCTCGGGTATCATCTCTGGTGTGGCTATTAAGGCTAGAGCGGTGGCAAGTTACTCTTTAAAAGCAGGGCTAGCAGACATCGACGGAAGAGGCCACTGAAGGTACCCGAGGGTCTCAGTTACTCGTTTAAAGCAGAGTTAGCAGACATCGAAGTAAGAGGTCAGTGAAGGTACCCGGAGGTCTCAGTTACTCGTTAAAGCAGAACTAGCAGACATCGAAGGAAGAGTCCAGTGAAGGTACCTGGAGGTCTCAGTTACTCTTTAAAAGAAGGGCTAGCAGACATCGAAGGAAGAGGCCATTGGAGGTACCCGGAAGTCTGTTACTCGTTAAAAGCAGAGCTAGCATACATCGAAGGAAGAGGCCAGTGAAGGTACCTGGAGGACTCAGTTACTCTTTAAAAGAGGCTAGCAGACATCGAAGGAAGAGGCTGTTGTGTCGAGGGCCCGCGGCCTACGCGCGGGGGCTGGCGTCATGCAATTAGGCCGCGCGGCCGGTGGCGCAGCTCCAGCGGGAGCTGCAATAAACACACACCCACGCCGATGTTAGGTCTGCCCCGGAACTGCCTCCCGAACGCGGGGGCGGGGCTTTTATTAAGGACGCCCTGCGTCACCGCGTAGCGGGACGCAGGGCGGAACATAACATTCCTCCTTTATTATAAAACAAAACAAAACACATAACTCTAACAGCCGAACAACAGCCAAGTCCAACATAAGCGCTCAGTCTTCAACACTCAGCCACCTTGCCATTGGGGTTCATGGCACTATTGCACCAGTTGCCACACATAGTCACTTAGCTTGGCTGGCGGTCTCGTCGTTGTTCTCAGTGAGTATCGTCCTTCGCGGGGGTCCTCCCCCCTTGCTTCAAGCTCGGTTCCATCGTCGCAGTTCGGGTCCTCGAGGCCAGGTTCATCCACCGGTTCCCAGCTTCCATCCCGCGCTCCATCCTCCTCAGGGATGGCCTCCGGCTCTTCTTCGCTGGGTGGATTGTCCATGCCTTCCCGATGGCATTCCTTATCAGTCCATAGTGTACGGGGTATGGCTTTGAACCATGACGCATTTCTCGTCACTTGGCGGTTTCCTCGTGTCACAGTGACCATGGTTCCATGCCGGTTGCTGACGGTCCATGGAAGTTCCTCGTACCTTGTGTCAAGTTTTGACTTGGAAGGGTTACGTAGCATGATAACCTGGTCACCCACTTGATGATGGGACGGCCTCGCTCTCCGCTTGCCACTCATGTGTTCGTTGGCATCCCTCCTCCTTCTCTCGGTGCGTTCCTCGTTCACCGTGTCCGGGGTTCTGCTTGGGTGATGCGGGATCGAGGATCTGATGACGGTGCCGAACATGAGGTCCGCAGGCGGTATGCCGGTTGTACTGTGAGGCGTGACCCGGTAATTTCGGAGGAATCGGAAGAGGTCAACCTTCCAGGGGCTGGCGTTAGCCTTAGACACTCGGAGTACCTTATTGATAGTCCGCATAAATCGTTCTACGTCCCCATTTGCCTGGGGGTGTCTTGGAGTGATGTGGTGATATTTCACATTGAGATCCTGTAGGTACTTTTTGAAGTCCTCTCCCGTAAACGGCGGGCCATTGTCGCTTTTGATTGAAATGGGTAGTCCATGGGTTGCGAACATTTTCTCTAGGGCCGGAATGACCACTTCAGCTGCTGTGGACTCAACTATCTCAACTTCCGGGTAGCGGGAGTGGTCATCGACGGCCACCAGCAAGTGGAGGCCCTCCCGGAGCTTGCAAAAGTCAATGCTGATGGCCTCCCAGCGAGAGCGGCCCCGTTCTGCCGATATGATGGGTTCCGGGTCTGGTGGCCCCCCTGTTATCTGACAGGCTAGGCACGTGGTGATGAGTGTCTCGACCCGCTCCTCGATCTGGGGAAACCATACTCGGTGCCGAATGCGGGCTTTCGTCCTTACCAGTCCTTGGTGTCCCTCATGTGCTAGGGCCACTATTCTGTCCTGTAGTTTGAGAGGGATCACGATGCGGTTTCCTCGAAGTAACAGTCCACCTTCCGTGACTGACAAGTCTTGCCGCACTGTGAATATGCCTGACAAAAACCCCTTTGCTTCCGCTGTTCTGTTGTGTGTATGTCTCATGAAAGTCTTCCAGTCACCGGACAGGATGGCATCTTTCACCATGTCGCAACACGGGTCCTGGTGCGTTTCCGCCTCGATTTCCTCGATGCTCACCGCTCTGGGCCTCATTGCTCGCACCACTTGGCATATGTGTTCCTCTGTTTCTGCCGCTACTTGGATCTCTTGTTGAGTGGCCTCTCGCGGATGCCTGGATAGAAAATCCGCCGGGTTCCCGCTGCCTGGTTGGTAGACGAGGTTGAAGTCATATTGCTGGAGGTGCAGTAACCACTTGGTTATTCGTGCCGGAGGGTGTGCTGAGGTTCCCATGAAAATTGGTAGAAGGGGCTTGTGGTCCGTGATCGTCGTGAAGTGACGTCCATATAGGTAGAGGTGAAAATGCCGGCACCCCCACAGCACGGCGATGGCCTCCTTTTCGATGTGTGAGTACCTTTGTTCGGTCTCGGTGAGGGCTCTCGATGCATACGCGATCGGTCTTTTCTCCCCTTCCCTCGTGACTTGCATTAGGATGGCTCCGAGCCCCACGGGGCTGGCATCTACGAATAGTTCTGTGGGCAGTTCAGTATTGTAGTAGGCCATCTTGGTGTCAGCTGAGAGGGAGTCCTTGATGCTTTCGAACGAGTCCTGGCATGTTGGCCCCCATTCCCACTTGACGTTGGCTTTCGTGAGTTCCCGCAGCGGCTCAGATAGTGTGGCCAGGTTTCGGATGAACCTCCCGCAGTAGGTGGCCATGCCTAGAAAACTGCGCACTTCCGTGGGTGTCATCGGAGGGCTAGCCGCCTGGATGTCTGCGACCTTCTGCGGGTCCGGGGAGATGCCTGTGCTGCCAAACTTGTATCCGAAGAACGTGATCTCCGCTTTGAGGAATTCACACTTTTCCCGATGTATTGTGAGCCCAACCTCTTGTAGTCGGCCCAGTAGGGCGTGAAGCCTCTTGATGTGTGTCTCTTTGTCGGGGGCGTGAATCAGAATATCATCGCTCACGTTGAGGACACCAGGGATGCCCCGGATGACCTCCTGGATGGTCTGCTGGAACACCTCCGCAGCTGATGATATTCCGAAACTTAGGCGTTTGTATCTCCGCAGCCCCAGATGCGTAGAGAATGTTGTTATGTATCGAGAGTCTCTGTGGAGTTTGAGTTGATGATACCCCGCCTTTAGGTCAATCTTTGAAAATATCTTCGACCCTGTGAGGTCAGCCACAATCTCGTCGATTGTTGGGGTTATGTGGCGTTCCCTTTTAATGGCGGTGTTGGGGAGGCGCATGTCTATGCAGATCCGCACCTTTCCAGGCTGCTTGGGCTTCCGTGTGACTACCATTGGGGAGACCCACGGTGTGGGCCCTGTGACCTCCTCAATGATACCCGCTTCTTCCAGTGCCTTGAGTTCCTGTTCCACTTGTTCTCTCATGTGGAACGGCGTTCTCCGGTGCCGGACGGCTTTCGGCTGCACAGTCTCATCAATATGCAGTTTGATGGTTTTGCCTCTTAGACAGCCTATGCCTTCTTGCAAGTCAGGGTATTGGTTAAGCATCTGCTCGATCTCCATTTCTTCGTTGACATGGCAGATGAATTGGACCACTCCCAAGTCCTCCGCTGCGTCCCCACTCAGGAGGCTCTCAACACCTGCCTTCACAACATAGATTTTGGACCATAGTCTGTTTTCTCCGTGTTCCAGCGTGGTGCGGAACCTGCCAATTACCGGCAGGGGCTTTCGACAGCCGTATGCATAGAGCAGAGTGTCGGTGTTTTTCAGCTCTGGTGGAGGACTTAGAGTCAGGAAGATGCTCTCAGGCATTACGTTCACCGAAGCGCCTGTGTCGATGGTCATCTGAACGCACTGATTTTGGATGGTGACCATGCATTTGCGCCTTCGGGTGGCTTTTCCTCGAGGTCCACGGTCCTGGCATAGTGCAGACACCAGGTATACCTTCCTTCCTTTCCTGTCTGTGTCCTTGGAGGGGGGCTGCAGCATTGCCGAGATATCGTCCCCTTCATCCTCCGTGGAAGAGCTGGCCACTGCGACCCTTCTGGCACTGGCTTGCTTCTTTTTCTTGGTCGCGATCTTCTCCGGCTGGTTTTGCTGAGGCTGTATGGGGGTGTCCGTTGATCGGCATACCTTCGCGTAATGGTCCTTCCGGCCACATGCCCCACACGTGGTGCCTTGAGCAGGACAGTTGCGACGGCCATGTCGTGGGCCACCGCACCAACCACACTCAGTGGGTCCCGGAATACGCGGTTGCCACCTGTTTTGTCCGTATCCGCCACTGTTGTCGTCTCTCGAGGATTGTTTGTTGGCGATGCGGGCCACCATAGCCGTGTTGAGAGCAGGTTGCAGCCTGTGTAGCGTGGCCTCCATATTGGCCGCTCTGGTGTGTGCCAGTTCCCTCTGACGTCCTAGTTCAAGGATACGCTGTAGGGGGATACCCCTCTCGCTGAGTATCAGGCGCCTCAGTTTTTCCGAATGAATCCCGTTGATGATCTGCCTCCTGATTTCCCTCTCCACATTTGTGAATTCACAGGACATGGCTAACTTCCTCAGGCGGGTGTGGTACGCATCAAGGGTTTCCTCCGCTGTCTGTAATGTGGTGCAGAAGAGAAACGTCTCATAGTCTGGGTTTAATTGAGGGAGGAAGTGATCGGTGAGGGCGTCTTTCGCGCTTCGGTACCCATCCAGGCCATCATCAACGTTCAGCGAATTGAAAATGCGCAGTACCTCATCACCCACACTGAGTAGCAGGTGTGCCTTCAGTTTCCTGGGCGCAGTGATCTCTTTGCACTCCATCGCCATCTCGAACTTCTGGATCCATAGCTGCCATCTGGGTCCGCATGACGACGGATCCGTGAATGGGTCAAACGGTTGAACCAGTGTCGACGAAGTGCCTTGAGTTCGAGGTGGAGGCGGCGTCATGGACAGGTTTGCCGCAATTCTGGACGGCGTGGAGGGCCCAGGCGTGGATGTGCCGGCCGCCATGCTGGCGTGTACCTGATCCGTGTTGTCGTAGGTGCCTCCGACGGCCACCAATGCTGTGCTGCGTCGTCTGCCTGCCTTGGAGGTGCCGCCGTGCCCAGGCGCCGTGTTGCAACTCCTGGCCTGGCACTCCCCACACTCTGTGGTGCCGCTCTCCTGTGTTGGATGGGAAGAGTTGTGGTCTTGGAGGCAGAGCGCATGAATAGATGAGAGAAAGAGAAAAAAAAAAAAAAAAAATTTTTTTTGTTTTTTTTTTTTTTTTTGGGGTGGGGGGTCACGTGTGTGATGGCACCCCCACCGGGTGTCCAAAAATTAAGCCGCGATGGCTGTATGTCGTTGTGGTGCCTTCAGAGCACCGAGCTTATTGTGGAGCTCGTCTCTCCTCGTCGCCATTGTTGTGTCGAGGGCCCGCGGCCTACGCGCGGGGGCTGGCGTCATGCAATTAGGCCGCGCGGCCGGTGGCGCAGCTCCAGCGGGAGCTGCAATAAACACACACCCACGCCGATGTTAGGTCTGCCCCGGAACTGCCTCCCGAACGCGGGGGCGGGGCTTTTATTAAGGACGCCCTGCGTCACCGCGTAGCGGGACGCAGGGCGGAACATAACAGAGGCCATTGAAGGTACCCGGAAGTCTGTTACTCGTTAAAAGCAGAGCTAGCAGACATCGAAGGAAGAGCCCAGTGAAGGTACCCGACGGACTCAGTTACTCGTTAAAGCAGAGCTAGCAGACATCCTAGGAAGAGGTCAGTGAAGGTACCTGGAGGTCTCAGTTACTCGTTAAAGCAGAGCTAGCAGACATCGAAGGAACAGTCCAGTGAAGGTACCTGGAGGTCTCAGTTACTCTTTAAAAGAAGGGCTAGCAGGCATCGAAGGAAGAGGCCATTGAAGGTACCCGGAAGTATGTTACTCGTTAAAAGCAGAGCTAGCAGACATCGAAGGAAGAGGCCAGTGAAGGTACCCGGAGGTCTCAGTTACTCGTTAAAAGCAGAGCTAGCAGACATCGAAGGAAGAGGCCAGTGAAGGTACCCGGAGGTCTCGGTTACTCGTTAAAAGCAGAGCTAGCAGACATCGAAGGAAGAGGCCAGTGAAGGTACTCGGAGGTCTCAGTAACTCTTTAAAAGCAGAGCTAACAGACATCGAAGGAAGAGGCCAGTGACAGCGCTTGGAGGCAGGGTCAGACAGGGGCATTAACTTCTTTTGGTCACCGACAAAAAAGAGGCCCACAGTTGCAAATAGGAATTCATTCCTTTTATGACGCTGTTTGAATCGTGCCCCAGTGTGGGAGGTTTTTGATAATGTGAGTCAAATTGTACATTTTAAAGAATATTTATTCAGCAACAGTGGTCAAAACTATTAGCCGCAGAGTGAAATAACTCATCAAACTGGCCAACATTGGGCAGAAAAGTGACCCACTTTGACCAAAAAACTGGCCCACACAAGCATTTTGTGTTTTTGTTCGGCCATGGGCCTATAGGCCTGTCCGAGCTTGGCTATGTCTGCAACCAACCTACTTGCTCTTTCTTTCTTTCACGAATAAATCAGGGGAAAGTGCGAACACAGTCCCACACTATCAGCCATAATGCAGTCCCACATTACCAGAAATAATGCAGTCGAGTATCCTGCATTTAGGGGCAGAGGTCAGCAAATCAGATGTGCAATGGATGAGCATCACCCTGGGAGATCAGCCTTTCTGATCACGGCCTGTTCTGGAAGCCCCACTAAGCGAGGGTGAGAAGGCAGGCCCTGACCCAGACCCAGCCTTCGTCACACGTGGAGGGGCAGCTTCGGCAGGCAGAGCCTAGCAGAAGAGGCACATTGTAGCACAGTTCCTTTCTCCCATCAGGCCAGGCTCTGCCTGAGATTTGCATACATTTGGTCCTGGCCACCAGCCAGCAGACTCAGTTGGAAGCAGGAGGGCTCAAGCAGGCCTGTGGCAGTCTGCCCACTGACCTGTCATCCCCACACAGGCCCATGGCCCCTTCCAAGCCGCCAGGTCACCTCGCTTAAAACAAGCGTCGCAGGTGGGGCGCCCCACAGCCGCACCATACCTGCCTTACCTCTGGGTTCTTAGCCTCTTCTCTGGTTCTCTGGGGAAGACCCTGGAGCCTCCGGGTTTTCGCTGTGGGTCTCGTCCAATTCTCCATCCGATTGGCTGAATCGGGTGGAGATGTGGGCGGGACCAATAAGAAGGCAGACTTGAGCAAAATAAAAATAGAATACTGCTTTGAAAGCAGAAAGCAGCATTCCCGCGTTTATTTTGCTTAAGCTTTCATTCTTTTTGGCCAGTTTGCCTTATGTTTTAGTCGCCCTAAATTGACAGGCGGCTAAAACACAAGGCAAACTGGCCAAAAAGAATGAAAGCTTAAGCAAAATAAATGCGGTAATACTGCTTTCCATCTGGTGTCATTAATGACTGTTCCGCGTTTCTTATTTTTTCAGCTTCCATTCTTTTTGACCAGTTTGCCAGGGTGCAAGTCGAGGGTACACGCGGGTGGACTGCGTCCACCCACTTTTTTCAGAGGGTGGACTCTGACCCCCATGAATTCATAAATTAAAAACCGCTGGGATGGAACCACAGCCATCAGGTGTGCAGGCTGGACACGTCACCACTGCACTATGTAACCTGATGACAATTAACTAAGGTGAAATGTCCAATTTCGGTACTGCAAGTTACAGGGAAAACCTTTGTATTGGTTCTTGGAGTTTAAAACATGCACACATATTAACGTTTTCAAAAAAACAATTTAAAGAAAATATCGTCTCTTGGTTTTGTGAGTGTATTGATTTTAGGGAAGGCGTATGCCATTCGTCTTATGCCATTTGGGTGGTTATGAATAGCCAATTTAATTAAAATGTATTGCATTCCACTGTAAAGTGCAAACTGCAAATTTTGACGTGTATGGGCGGAGCTGTGTGCAAAGGGGCGGAGTCTTGTGTGGCTGGGATGGGGAGGGGGGAATACATCTCAGGGTTTTTGATTTTCAAATGTAGACAGGTATGAGCCGGACACGGTAACGCTGTGAAGGCAAGGCCCGATCGTGCCCGATCGGTGCTCGGTCTGAGCCTGCAAGACCCACGGTCGGACTGGGGCATAAAATTGTCTCGGGCACCAACAAAAAAATGGTCCAGAGTTGCAAATGGGTATGCATTCTTTTTGTGACCCTGTTTGAATCGTACCCAAGGGAGAGGTTTTTGATAAAATGTGATGCAAATGGTACATTTTAAAGAATATTTATTCAGAAACACTGGTCAAAACTATTAGCCGCATGGTGAAGTAACTCATCAAACTGGCCCACATTGGGCAAAAAAGTGCCCCACTTTGACTCAAAAAACTGGCCCGCAAAGGCATTTTGAATTTTTGGTTCGACCATGGGCCTATTGCCCTATAAGCCAGTCCATGTCTGCCTAGAGGTCTCAGTTACTCTTTAAAAGCAGAGCTAATAGACGTCGAAGGAAGAGGCCAGTGAAGGTACCCGGAGGTCTCATTGTGAGTAAAGTGTTGAAGGTAAAGACATGTGGTGGTTTTTAATACCTCATATTTTCAAATACCACTTACTGAGCTGGACTTGTCTGGTATGTTACAACACGGTCCAACAAGTCCTACCTGAGAAAATAAACCATATTGACTGCATGCAATACTTTCAATGTAGCCCAGGCTGTAGACAGCCCACGTGATTCTGGCTCGCAATTTGGTGGCATTTGAAAAATAGGAGATATTTCAAATGCCACGTGTGTACCACTACTGTCATACTCCCAACACTTCCATAGTCTAGCGGGAAGATGGGAGGGAGAATAAACCAGGACATCATATCCCAAAGAAGGTGTAAGACGGGATTTCCATGAACGTACATAAATAGTGTTCATAAATCTCTTGCATGTTGTTTGCCAGACTCCTACCAGGGATTCCACCGGATATTGCTAGAATGAGGCCATTTTGTGCTGAAACGGTATTTTGCTTCTTCAAGCAGCACTCTTGAAGGCAGTTGCATCAAAGTCAATTTTCGGTTTCATTTATAAACCATTTACGTGGCTAATGCGTGTCCCACCATTCTCTGCCTCGCTAATATGTTTCTGGAACATTCTGCGGGCCGACTAAAGCATTCTTTAGTGTTTTTTCGCCTTATTTTCTGCCGACACCTCTGATTTATAGAGGCGACAAAATCCAGGAGTGTTGAACTATGTCTGGATAGAATAACTTCAGAATAGAAGCATTGCTGTTTATTGGATATATATTTATGAGGCGTGTTGTAATAACAAAGTGCATTCACGCGTGCAGCACACAATGAAGCACAACCAACTAATTCCTAGCACACAATGGTAGACCATGAATACGAGAAGCAACAAGGACATTCCAATTCATCTCGGCCGCGCCGCTTAGAGTCATGCACGGGTGTTGATGGGACTGAAAGGGTTTAGAGATGTTTATGCAATTGAAGGAAACTTTATAAGTGATGTGTATGGCTTCCATAGGAAGACACTAACAACGAAACAATTGTTTACATTCTGTATGCTCTTACTGTGACATCACAGATAATCATTTGGGCCATAATCCACTGCTGTGATGTCACAGTAAAATAACACAACATGGTGTCTGCCCCCCCCAAGGGAGGCGATTTTGCAGGCAGGAGACCAGATATTTTTCTGATGTTAGGAGGTAGAGAAGTAAGTAGCTATGTTAGGGGCCCACCCACGTTCCCTGTGCTTCCATCATACCTTCCTTATCAGCCCTTTGAAATGCTGGTCCCTGGATGCACAAAGAGGAACAGGGACTAAGGAGGCCATGTACACTATCAAATTGTAGAAGGGATAGCTATCACTTAAGCGTTAGTAACACGTTCCACGGGCTCTACCGACGGTAAATGGCCAGATAGCCCGAGTAAATTGTCCAAGCGAAGCGAGAGCGGTTAACGAGGGCACCGGGACGTTTATCCCCGGTAGAGCCTGTGGAACGTCTTACTAAGGCTATTAGCACCCCAAGTTACCAAAGCAGTAACCCGGGGTTCTAAAGAAACAAGTATTTTCATTAATTGAATGGGAAACCGCTCATTTCCCATTAATGGGACGCGTGCGGTTTCTCGTTCAATGAATAAAAATACTTTTCCAAGATGGCCACCAAGGTTCTAGAAGGAGGGGGCTCCGCAGGGAGGCCTTCTTGCATTTCCATGGCAGACGGAAATGCGAAATGAAGGGAAGGTGTTATGGCGGTGGCAGCCAGGTAAGTCGGGCTGGGGAAGGGGGTGAGAAGATAAAAAAAAATGGAAAGAACGGTGGGAACATGACGGCGGTCTGGAGGCAGGGGAGGCAGCCTGCGGGTTCCGTGGAACTTGGGCTGAGATCTGCGGTCTTAGCCCGCAGTCCACAGAACCTAGTTGGCTGCTCCCCCACCCACCCCGGGCGCTAATACAAGGTGTATTACACTTCAGGGTTCCAAGTGACATCGTAGACAACTCAAACTTCAGACTCGTCTATCAGATGCCTCTCGAAAACCATCAGTTAAACATGTTTCTATATTTGGTGAGGTAAATATATAGACTACAATTCTAGATATGTTATCTCATGCGCGTGCCTGTTAAAGAAAGGTGGGAATCAAGGAGAAGGGAGAAAGAAAAATTGAATCAGGCAGCCACATCCATTCAAACGCTTGCGGCCCTTGCTGTGCTGCTTCATCGCACTGTAGGCCTGCTCAAAAATAATTACACGATGCAAGTACACTGATGTGTTGCCACCTCTCTGCCAAAAACCTCCCAGGAGTTTTAAATATACTAGCCGGGAGAACCTCTGGGAATGATGTGGGGACAAAGACTCTATAGAATGTGTCTCTCTGTAAAACCAGAAGAACAATTGTTCTTCCAAAGCCTTCCTGAGGATCAAGCAGGCACTAACATTTGCTTGCATTCAAATGAAAGCACCTGCATAGAATCCTAAGAGAGCACATAACTTACACTAGCTTTAAGGTTCTATTTGACCTTTGGCCACTGGTTGATAAATTACCCTGAAGTTTCCTTAACTCAAAGCTACAATGTTCCATGTTTCCACATCGGATGCAAATGCATGTTTCATCAGGTCTCACTTGCCCATACAGGGGTAAACTAAAGTGAACCCTCGCATACTTGCGTGCTCCTTCAACCCCATCACTAGTCGCCAAGGATTTTGGCGCTCAATCCCTCCCAAGGCAAATGGCTTCCCTCCTAAACCTCTCACCCAACCCATAGTATTGTACTTCTGTCCTTCATGAATGCAGACGCTGAATTTATCGCCTGCACCCTACATTCTTACCCTTCTGCCTTTCCCCAGATAGGGTTCTGTAGAAGCTCATGGTTTCGGGTGATGCTGCCCAAAACCCCCAAGGTAAATAACATTGCAAACTTTTATACCACAAGGGAAAGCTCTGTAGTGCACTGGGATAATCCACAACAAGGGATAGATGCCAATTGGCATTAATTATGATTACACAGATTTTATTCCTGGAATTATTATATTTGGTATTTAGCGGTACAGCATGCAGTAATTCCAAGAACCTGCCTTATGACAAGAAATCCACCTGGTTACCAGTAACAAATGCATGTTTACACAAATACTAAATGCATTTTTGTAAATCTACATGCATTCTTTTTAACATTTTACCATTTTTTAAAAACCCATTTCCAGCCTCATTTTCAGTAGAGAAAGGGATGGTGTACAGTAGCGGATAATACCACTACTGTCAAAAGAAATTCTAAATGCAAAAAGGGGTAAATGTTGACTTTTCTGTACATTAAATTGGAAATGGGATAGAAGGTATGCCCATTTTCTTGCATTAAAGCAAAGCACTCTGCATACTTTCACCAAATTATATGATATATGATATGATATGTTAGGTTATTTATAACGCGCTTAATACCCAGAGGTTTCTTAGCGCTGACCTTGGGGATCGAACCTGTGGTGCCCCGTGTCATTATGCTTCCAAGGCGACCACATTGCCCCTGAGCTATCCTCCCAAAAAGAAAAGATTTTTGGAATTTTTACCTCCACCAAAGTGACGAAAGTAATGATTGGATTAAAACACATGAGGTAGTTCACATTGCACTATATTGCTGTTGTGAGGAGTCAGGAATGAAACTCTGAACCCACATGCGCCATGATTTTGGTTAAAGAGTTTTATTGAAAATAAAAGGGGTTGGGGAAATACCTTTCTGACCCTGCTCTATGAGGAATTTCCCTACCTAAACCAAAAACTAAGTATCTGTGTCAGAATGTCCAAAACAAAATGGTCCTGTATCAAAAGTTCTATTCTGACTCTCACACTATAAACTCAATTGTAAGGTGAATATGGTCATGTCTTTAGCCTTGGGTTGTTTAGAAAAGTGTTTAAAAATGAAGAATAAATAGCTCCAACACAAAGGTTCTTCAAGGATAACGGTCCTTGCTCCAGAGGGTGGCTGCCTTCCCCTAGCTTCTTCTTCTAACACAAAAGTTCTGATATTTTCACAAGCAACAGTTCCTTATGCCTTTCTTCACCAGTAACAACACTGAGACACGCAACTGTCAGGTTGTGTACTTTTGTCTCTTTCAGGATACTTGGTATACTCTCCTGGCAGGGTTTTGCTCCTTCTCTCCTAGTTAACACAATCCTTTTTCTAGTCTTGATATTTCTTTTCAGGACCTCTTTCCTCCTGGTTAACAGAATCCTTTTCCTAGTCCTAATATTTCTTCTCAGGTCCTCTTTACTGTTTGCGCATTTCTGGTACCTGCCTGGTATACTCTCCTGCCAGGGCTTCTTGTAGTCACACATGTGTAATTGCCAGTCATACTCTCTTGTCAGGGCTTCTTGTATTTATACACTTGTAATTCCTTGGTATACTCTGCTGCCGGGGCTTCTTGTATTAACACACTTGTAATTGCCTGGAATACTCTTCTGTCTGGGCACCTTGTATTTACACAGGCTCTCTGCCCTCTCCCAGACTTGCACATTTACTTTGTTTGATAATGTCTCTTCTTGATATGTTGTCCTTTCTGGGTTTCCCCTAAACCTGCAGTGAATATATTCACATACTTGTAGGGTTTTCATTCATACTTAATTTCCCCTTTTAACCATAACATCTCTTGGTCTTTCTCTTTTGGTTTCTTTCTTTACTATTGCTTGCATTCGGTGTGGCTGCCGATACGCCCTAGGGTCCTTGCTGTCTCTGGGTGGACTCACCAGTTCTTGTTGGCATTCCTGCTTTTTCCCGTGGTCTGCCAGTGACGGTCTTTTGGGTGACTCCTTCTCGCGACCACTTCCACTTGGCTTTCCTGGGTCTCGCAGCTTCTGCTGACCTGGTCTGCTTCATTTGAGGCTGCGGTGAGCCAGATGCAGCTTTCTGACACCTGCGAATGCCCAGGAGTCTATCGTTGGCTCC
The DNA here is from genome assembly GCF_040938575.1 of Ambystoma mexicanum. Lineage (NCBI taxonomy): Eukaryota > Metazoa > Chordata > Amphibia > Caudata > Ambystomatidae > Ambystoma > Ambystoma mexicanum. The sequence goes on along the minus strand of NC_090929.1, from coordinate 1,060,512,274 downwards.
GGTCATTCCCGCAGCGTTTCCTCTTCACATGGCGGGTTCTTCCTTCTTGGCTCTGGAGCTGCCTGACTCCCCACACCGGTCTCTGCCTTCCTGTCTTCCCATCCGCACTGAGAGGCTCAGCTCTCTCCCACCAGCAGCAGACTTCGACCCTCTGCTTCTGCTCTATAAATTAGCCGGTCACAGGTGTGCATGTGAAACAACTAGAGCGCTCCTTGGGCTTGTGACCTTCTCCGCTCTGCATTGCTCGGTTCCTCTTCTTCATCCCAGTATTTTCATAATTCTGCAAAAAGAAGTCCATTCTTGACAAGAGTGCATAATAAATTTGGATAAACATTCTTAATGGGCAAGGGCAAATTTGGATAAACATTCTTAATGGGAAAGGGCTAGTCAGTCCATGGTTAATATATGGAAATGGAGAAAGTGTTTTCATAAGTTTAACAAGGCAGATCAGAGTTGTAATGAATACCACATGGAGCAAATACCCCATGGGCCATAATGTGGCAGGTCATAAAAAGAAAAGGTGTTGCCAAATCCTACTTCGTTTTAATATTACCTCCACTCATAATGAGGGACATAGTGATTAAGCGATACATTTCTAATGTCAAATGTTCACAGTTCAGAAGTGCACGAGCATGCTCAAGATGAGCCTGTTGTTCTATTGGACACTATGAAGCCCAGAACAAACTATCTGGTAATCTTTGACAATTCCATAGCATTCTCTATACATGGACATCAGCAAATAGGCAAAGTGACATGTTCACATGTTATCTGGCAATAGTGCCCTCTTCACCTATAAAGACAATGGGGCTCATTTTGTTGAGGGGTGTAATATTAATGGAAGGCATACAAATCCTTGTGCAATGCTTTTTGCGCCTGTCATTAATGCCATGCCCCGTTTTCATCTAGTTATATGGCGCAGACATGGCAGAGAACGTAACTTGCACTTCTACCACCTCCCTTCGTCTCCGCCATATAAGTGACCCAGCATTTGGGCTGTCATGCATTTATATGCCTTGAACAAATGCTGGGCATCCCTAGGAATTGACACAAACAATGAGGTCAACTCACAGTACGATTTCTGGTTTGGCATCAGTGGGAATCAAACGGAAAAACAAATGAGCGAGTCCATATCATAAATTCAAACTATATTCAAAGGTGAAAAAATTAATTGAAAATTCATACAAAAACACACAGACCCAGCGGCACGTTGACAAACTGTATCCAATCACAAAATAACTCTGACATTTCCTATCTACAACTACACGGGGCAATGAAATCAAGCAAACAGAGTCATGACAATTGTTCATCAAGGGAACAAAAACACACATCCCTCCTAAACAAACACCTGACCAAACAAAACCAAATCAACAAACACCCATCCGCAAAAACTACTAACACACACATAAAAACAGAGCAGTTTGTAAGTGTTAGTAGTTTTTATATTTTGTGAGTGATTGTGCTTTAGTTAGCTGGAGTGGTGTTTGATTGCTGAATGGGTGCTTGTTGATTTGGTTTTGTTTGGTTAGGTGGTTGTTTAGGAGGGATGTGTGTTTTTGTTCCCTTGATGAATAATTGTCATGACTCTGTTTAATTGATTCCATTGCACTGTGGTGTTGTATATAGGAAATGTCAAGAGAGTTCTTTTGTGGTTGGATTAGTAAGTTTGTCGATGTGCCCCAAGATCTGTCTGTGATTTTTCATGAATGTTCAATTAATTCTTTGAGCTTTGAATATAGTTTAAATGTATGGTATGGAATCGCACATTTGTTTTTCCTTTGGGCATCCCTATGAAGCCTGCAAGCTTTAAGCGTCAGCATAAAGCAGGCAGACGCCATAGGGATCCATTGTAAATGCTGTCTGCACAATTACAATTTAACACGGCCTGCATTTAATTAATTTGCACAAAAGGTGGCGTGCACATGTGTACACCACCTTTTGCCCTGCACATTTGCACTCTGCTGTGCCAATGACCAACATTTTGCAGCGTGGATCCAGGTACATGTATGTCTACACTGAACGCCTCCAAATTATGGGGAACTTGTAAGTGAGCCCCATGTTTTTGTTTTATTGATCTTAGAAGGATACAGCTTAAGCCACATTTTTATTAAAAACAATATCAGGTCATGCATGTATGCAATGTCCATGTTTAAGAATTATAACAATGAAGATTTTATGTCTGATGTTCGACATTTTCTAAAAGCATTTCTTAGAAGAAGGTCTTTGGCAATTTAATAGAATTCTCCATAAATGGACATCAGCAAATGGACAAGGTGGCATGCTCATATGTTATCCAGCAACAGTGCCCTCTTCACTTATAAACAGAATGCAAAGTTTAACTGCCTCCAAGCAGCAAAGAACAACTGCCCACTTCATCTTGCAAGAGTTGCCCACTAAAAATGTTACCACATTTCGGAATCCCCACTTCCAGGGTCTGTACTGTCTCACATTCTATTGCCATATTTGCTTGTCACATGTGTGAGGGGTCAGAAATGTGAGGTGGACAACTTTGTGAAGGTTTTTCAAAGGATACTATTTTATTGAACTAAAAAAAAAGGGGCTTGATAAACGCCTCACAATCCCTACCATGGCGAAGATTTCTCAGCCTAGAATAAACTAAGGGAAACACTCTAACAAAAGGATTCTGCCCCTCACACTTATACATACAACAAACTCAATAAAGTAATATATGGCAATTCAGATACAGCAAAATCAGCTGTTGCATTAAAGAATCAAAAAACGGTTGTTTCTCCTGGTAACCTGGGTGATTGTTTCTATGTGAAAAGACCTCATTTTAAAGGTCTCAAGAGAAAAAGACCGATTTACAATGTCCGATTGCTTTTGATCGTAAAAACAGCATTGTAAAGGACTTTTTCTCTTGAGATCTTTAAAATGTGTTTTTTTTTAATATTTGGGGGGGTTAACCCCCCAAGCCCCAAAGCCCCTATTGTTACCCATCTTCTCACGTGAGATTTCAGCCCCAGCCCAAACCCCCATCCCACATCCAAACCAAAACACATACATACACACATCACACACACCAACACTCACACGCAGCCACACACTTACCCGTTCTCCTTGCCCTCTGCTTCTGAGTCCCACAGAGCCTGTCAGCCCCCGCGCATACTCAAAAGCAGCAGGGGCGTGACAGTTTGATTTAGAAAGACTGCTCTTTGCAAGCACAGAGCGGTCTTTCTAAATCAGTCTTTTAGTGAAAAGATCTTTGTAAAAAGATCTTTTCACTTAGGACCGGGTGATTCTCCCTTCCCCAGATCCAATCAGGATTTCAACCGGCAGATCAAAAGAATAAAGAAAATCTCGTCTTGAAATAAAGTTCCAAAATAGTTCCAATAAGTGTCTCCGCTGAATTTAATCAACATTTCAACAACAGCTCCAACAATGGTTTGGTTTCTACTGAATTTAACCAATAGTTCAAACTGATCAAAAATTATTTGGTCTCTCCAATTGAGGCAGAAAGTTCTACGCAACTTTTCTTCAAAGTATAAGGACGCTTCCACAGTTAATCAAAAACAACACAAAGGGTCCCGTCATGATGGTTCTGCAATAGTTCACAACACACTTGGCATCAGCAATGTTGATTTGTTAGTATGTTTCCACAATATGCGTTTGTGTACTTGCCACTTCTTCTTTCACACTTTTAACCACACCACAGTACTTCAATGACTTATGTCTGGTCCACTCACCTGCCAGAGCTATACTACAATGTCCCTTGTCCTGGTGTACTCCCCTGTCAGGACTAGCAAAACTACCACTACTACTTCTGCAAGTACTCTTGTGGTTACATGTATCTCCATACAACTCAAAAAGTCTTATAATTTGATCAACAACAGTTTGGACTACTTCTTTTGGGTAAACATGAGACACATGGGTGCTGTTTATTCCACACTTTTGATTGTCACATGCAATGAAGGTTATTCTCCTCTCCTACTGTACACCTTTTGTCAGAAGAGCAGCCTTCCTGCCACTCTTGTTTTTCCCCTCTTGCATTAACCAAGTTCTGACAATGGCTTTTTCTCACTTCTGTTTCTCTTTGGATTATGCAATGCTTATTTAGGTCAGTTCCCTCTATTGCCTCTCTCTTCCTCTGACAATAGGGGGTTACAAACAAGTGAAATCACCAGGTTTGTTGTGTGTGTCCGCGTGCTGCGCTGCCTTCTGGCTTGTGTCTTCTTCTCTGGGCAACGTGGAAAACAGCCTTGCTTGGTATTCCATGGCTGAGCAAAACACAAGCGTTCTGTGCTCCAAAGACTCTGTGGTGCTTGCCTGCCACCAGAATCTACCTTGTTTGGGGGAAAGCCTCTTGGCATCACGGTTCCTGCCACTCTACCTCTGCAACCATGATCTTCAGGGGGGAAGTCTGTAAAAACAATGCTTCCCGCTGCGTGCCCTCAGCAATAACGATCTTCGGGGGAAAGCTTATACTAGTATTGCGTGCCACTGCATGATCACTGCACCTCAGGTCTCTAAAGGAAAAGACCCTCTCAGAACTGGAAATCCGTACTCCAAGCCATGGCGGTTCGGCGTCTCTACGCTCCTTCAGCTGCAACTCCTATAATGTGGAGTCCCTGCAACAACTCCACCTTCCACTGTTAATCTTCTCTATGGCCTGCACCGTAGGGGGCCTTTTATGCCTACCAGCTTTCCTCAGGTGTGGGTCATTAACCTGATTAACTTTCAACTGGTAAACTAGGGTCTCTGTATCCCTCTTCTTAGTCCCAGTACGTTTAGCATTATGGGTCTTGAAATCCCCAAAGTTCAAGTTGCTCCTTTTAAGGGGAAAACTATTCATACGTTTTACCTTATTCGTAATAATCCCTTTAAACAGAGTTTCAACAAATTCTACTGGATGGTTTGTTTCTCTAGGGGAATTAGGACTCTCAAAATCTAATAAGGTAACATTTAAAGATTCAACTTTAATATCCCCCTCTGGACATGGGAGCTTCTGCCTCTACATTTCTGTTTAACTCTGGGAAGAATATGCTTACTCCCAATACAGGTTTGGTGTGAACCGATTTTACCGTCATCGGGATACTTAGCATTGGGGTACAAAAAGCTCCCTCTGAAGCAAGTCATTACAGATTCAGGCATTACAGATTCTCCCTCCTCTGAGGAAGAAGAATACTGTGTCCCTCCCAACAGAGTCCTCCCGTTCCCTTGGGACCTCCTCCCAGGTGAGCCACCCAGCTAATACTACCCCCAGGGCCCGGATCAAGAAGCGACTACATTCCCGTGGCCACCTGGGAGGATACTTTAGGTAGGGTTTTTGTGAAGACTCAGCAGGATTCATCACACATGTCAACCCAAATGCACATTTTCCTTCTCTGTTTTTTTTGTTACTGTTACAATGTGTGATACCCGAAGAGTGAGGCTTTCTGCTGATTATTATGTCTTGCTTTGTGACAGCATTCATTTCTTTCTCAACCTCTGAGGTTATGTTTAGGGACACTCTCTTGTAATTCTGGGCTACTCGTGCGACTGATTCATTAGTGTAGAGACTCATCTGCCCTTCCAAAAGCTTCCTCAGACTCGTCTGTCGGGATGGTCCACTACCGCATGTTGTGTTGTCACGTTGAGGGATGCAACCCCCGTTTTTTCTCCCTAGCCTGCAATTTCTGGACAACTCTCCCCCCAGAATGTGCATTTTCTCTATGATTATCATTGATTTCAATGGAATGGTCACAATTAAGTTTCTCAGATTCCTTACTGGTGAATTATCGCCCCACACTAACACTCATACATTTGATGGGTAGCAGTAGTTTTTCTTTCTTGTTCTCCTATTCTGTGGCCCACATGATGTACATTGTGGTCCATCTATCAATCACAAATTTGGCCGAGTGGTTCCCGACAAGAAGGTCTATATGGTCATTTGCTTGATTTTCCGCAACTCTTGTCATTTAAACATCATTTTCACTGTTATTGTCCTCAAAGGGCCCAGGATCGCTCTCTTCTTGAATTTCTATATTATGCAATAAAATTGAAAATATTCTGTTGTCCTTCATCTGCCTTCTGAACCCTATTTAGCAGATGCTTGCAAAGTGGTTTTCGATGTCACTGTGATGCCATCTGACCCGATTGCTGGACAGGGTGCCACATGTGGAAATAGTTGCCCAAACCTGTAGCACATTTCACATCTTGATCTTTTCTAAGCTTGAACCTTTGTTCACATGTTTCTGTTTGTTCCCAGGCTTTTGTCTTTCTGGACTCTCATGCTGCCAGTGTGAAATCTGCAAAACGTATTCACATGTATGCGCTCTCCTGCTTTCAATTTGTACTGTTTGGGTCTCAACTCTTCCCTCCGTCCTTGTTCTGAGGAGGATGTTTGACAGTTAAAACCAACTGTACTACAGAAAGAGCTTAGCTTTTCTTAGTGAAGGAATGCATTTCCCCCGGGGCCATATATCCAAGGCCGATCTAAAAGTTTGATGTTGGGAGAACCTTTCAGTGTGCAGTGATTTTAAATAATTAAATTACAGAGAATGTTGTAATAGTGAAATGTATGTATAAAATGTATATGAGGGGGTGGGTTAAGTGGTTAAAATTGGTGTGGAGGGGTATGGAGTGTGTTTAAAAGCATGTCGAAACAGGTTTGGGGGAGCCACCAAAATAAAAAATAAAAAAGTTGATATTTTTTTGTTATAACATTTTTGTTTTTTCATCAATTACTCTGTAATTGAATTAATTACAATCATATGTAACTCAACTTTTCTCTATAGCTGCCCTTTGCATGTGCTAATCTGGCTACACCATCACTCAAGGGTTACCCGACTACTTTAACCGAGATCAAAAATCACTCATGTTATCGTTAATACAGAGTATACACTCCGTGTGTGCGGGGTGACTGTCCCCTTTTTAATATCAACCCTTAAGTGTATTTCACCACAAATACTGGATGAAATCAATTTTCTTTGAAAGAAAAGAAATGAACTGCTGGACTATTCACCTCACAAAATATATTGGCCAAAATCTGCAATAGTTGCTCTTTACATTCCGCCAGGATGGTGACAACACAATTGGTAGATCACTATTTATTTATTACTTTTGCAAATAAATGGCAGTAAAGTTAGCTGTTTTCCATCTCTTCCGAAGAGTGCTGCAACAAATAAGATAAAAGAGAAAGGGAGATACGACTAATATCCTCCATTGTTTTCTACTTCTGCGACAGTACAAGTAAAGACACACAACTTACATCCCTTCTAGATGTGTGCCAGCTTCTTTTAACGCATGCAGGTGAGATAATCCTCTGTTCTGTCTCTACTATGAACCCTGATATTATACTGTGGAGATATATAAACCAATTATTGTCCCCTAAATCTCGAAAAAGGAACATGTTACTTGTGCATGTTACAGCTCAGTCTTACCAGTCCTTGTTAAAGCTAGTTCATCTTCTATTGTCTCCTATTATCATCACATGTGGAAGCGCTGGGTGTGCTGCCACTCACATTGTTCCTTTCCATTTCCAGTCTCAGGATGTTCTACCATTCCTTGTGTCATTGGCCCGCAGTGCTCTTGCACATTCTTCAATTAAGGTTGCTCTGGATGTGATTGATATCCCTGCAAAACTGTGGCATGGGAACGTGTTAGAATTCTAGGGAAGCAGGAGCCAAGCCTACAGATTGAGAGATACCCGGGTCATGGTGCTGTTAAACGGGAAATCATATTGTGCCTCCTTTCTAATATATATTGGCCTAAACCCAGTCACTCTGCGAAGAAAACCACGTTTCAAAAGTTCCGATTTTGGATCGACTTCGCCGCCATTTTAGGATCATCCACCATTTTGATTTCTGTTCAAATGTAATTCTGTGTTCTAAATTGGTGGACTATGTTTTCAACTTGTAACCGAGCCTTCCCGAACTTTTGCACCTAGTTAATGGTTAGACTGTCCACGAGCCGAATGTTTCAACTGGGTAAAGAAACCTTGTCACATACATGACTTGTGGTCTTAGGATTGTCTGCACCAATAAGCCTCATCCACGAACATACATCGAAAACAATGCAATGCAAACGTTGAGCGTGGACACTGGCTGAACTGCATTGTGAAGGGATATATGCTAAGGCTTACTGCTAAATCTGGAAATGCACTTTGCCATTGTGAGTTTTTTTAATGTAAAGCAAAGTAATCCGTGTGCATATTGTCGTATGAGCCATAAGTGAACTCGGCACGAACTCTAGACCACGGATTATTAACTTGCAGAGGGGCTGGACATTATTACTGAAATTGTATGAATGTCCAGATGTCCAGTACCTCTCACTTCTCACACTGAAGGGCTTGTATTCACTGTGATGTACTGAGGGCCAGATAGCTATCTGATTTGTTTCTTTGTAAACTGTGCATTAGAATAAAGATCTGTGAACCTTTATAAGCCCGTGTTTGGTGTATTTCCTTTTGTGGTACTCAGCCTCGATATTTTCTCTTGCTTTTACAGATGGCGCCCGAATAGGGACCCTCAAGATTGATGCCATCTCGTTGAAAGTTGACGCGGCTATCGGACCGGGATCGGACAGTGAAAAGGGGGGCCCCTTTCTTGGATGAGAAGCGATACCTCAACAGTACTGCATGACCGAATCCCTGGACGGTGAGCCCGTGGTCCGAGACGGCATCTTGACGAGGGTCCATATATCGAGGCAGGCAGTTTTGCTGAAATCACCAACCACGTGGGACCTTTGTAGTCCTTTGTAATCCGATCGGACCTCCTTTGTCCTTTGATCAGGTTAGTCGTGACCCGATTCTTAAGTATTCTGATAATTTGTTTTGGCGTATTTTACTCGCGAGCACAATTATTGACCAGGTAACACCAGGAATCTGATATGCCTGAGAAATTGTCTGCCTGCTTCAGGGCATTATTCCGCAAGGACAGACAATCTTTGGAATTTAGCCGACCGGCACCACAGGAGGGGTCTCTGGCGTGTACTATGTACTGTAAGCACGGCATTGGTAGTATAGTGTTTAATGATATTTGGCACAGACAAACTAGACATGCTTCCGAACTTCAGTGGCCAACCAATGGTAGTTTTGAAATTCCTCATATAGAATATTTAGAGTCTATATTATTAAAGAAAAAGGGTAGACCTGCAGCATTTTATGTATTACAGAATTGGAAGAAAGAAGCTATGCAGCAACTTAAAAGTAGAGAAAAACATGCGCGCCGTCACATGTCCAATGCCGAAAAAGCATTGTTGTACGATCAAAATAAACAGTCTGAGTCAGTTAGAAATATGGATAGGGCTTTTCAACTTGGTATTCAGAAAATGTATCAGTCTAAAGACTTTCATGTATCCGATGAACTAATTGACACACTTCTAAATGAACGAAGGCCTGGTGCCACTGCGCCACCTCCGTATGTACCTATTCCTGCTGTTTTTCCTCTTCCTGCTGTCGTTCTTCCTCCCGTAGTAATTCCTGCTCCTCCTATCATTCCTCCTAATGTTCCTCTTCCTCCGGCTGCTGTTCCTCCTCTTATCGTTGCTCCTCCACCTGCTCCTCCACCTTTGCCTACTGTTACGGGTTTGACAGATTTGTCTTCTGCACCAGTGATAGCACCTTTGTTGCCGATTGCACAGGATTTGTCTACTCTTTCTCTTCCAAGTGGTTCTGTCCCACTTATAGTTGATAAGGGAGCAGAATCAAAGATTGTAACTTGTAATACTGTGTCTAAAGAGAGAAAGCGTGATTTGACTGCATGGGCCAAACAATACATGGAGAGGGGTGAACAAGCTGATGTTTTTGCCACTCTCTCTAATCTAGAAAGTTTAACTGAGACATTTTTTTTATTGAAGGGTTGGGGATTCATTTATGTGTAATGTGGAACAGATTAGATGATATAGATCTCCCACAAGAGTTGAGGGATCTGAATGTTTTAGCATATTCAAGAGATACTGCGGAGAAAGTCCATGAGCACGTCAAGAGGGTTTTTGAGTATAGAAGGGAGTTGGAAATTGATGGTGATAGTTTGGGCGCTATGTTTGTACAGAAAAGGTTCCTTCCTTGTTGTAAGTCGATAAGTGAGGAAACACGAATTTGTACAAAGGATGCGATTAGATGGATTTCAGACATGTCGATATCTCCCGTAGAAGTATATGACACGTATAGTCAGTATACACCAGAAATCCAGAGGAAAGTGATACAGGTAATGGTAGAATACCTGCAGGATGAATGTATAAAAAGAAGGATTTGTTGTCCCGCAGAATTATTGAAAATCTACAAGAGAGCTTTTTCGTCTGACACTCCTTCAGCTGCTTTAGCGCTCGATTTAGCTCTGTTGCTCAGTAAGTGTTCGGAGTTTCCTATCTCTCAGTTGCCTACGAGAGAGGGTCTGCCGACATTTGTCCCAAAAGTTGAGATTCCAGCTAATGCTGCAGCAGGTACAGCTGCATATGACATTCCTGTACATTATGTGACGCAGTTTGTTCACGTCCCGTTCTCGAGACAGGAAGTGAACACCATTAAACAATCCATTCCCGATATTAGGAAGAATCCGACAGGGTTCTATAAAGAGCTAGAATCTGTCTTGTAGTTATCAGTATTTACTCTAAGCGATATAGATTTGTTATTTCCCGTGCTCCTAACTGTTGATTTGTGGAAACAGATTAGGAATGTAGATGATGTACTAGGGTTAGGGGATACATGGGATAATATAGTTAGGCTAGATAGAGAAAGGCCAGCTGGCGAGAGACCACCACAGGTAATACTGACTTTGCCTGATAGAATAGTCATGAAACTAAAAGCCATAATTCCTGTAAGAAGGATTATTTGGGACAAATTAACTGCTCGTGTCCAAGGGAAGTCTGAGGGTGCTACCGAATTCTTTAATCGGTTTCAGATTTCAGTGGACAAGATTTGAGCACAGAGTCTGGAAAACGACTTTTTGTACACAAATTTGTGCATGGATTGCTGCCTGACATCCAATCGCAAATTATGTCTTCTGTGAGCGCTTGGCAATCTAAGTCTCAGTCTGAAGTGTTGCATATGGCTCAGTACTATGAAAACCGAGTCAATAATGAGAAAGAAAGAATTGAAAAGAGAAAGGGAGACCTGAAAACTAAAGTTCTATTGCAACAAATTGTTAGAGGCCCTAAAGGGGGTAATTCACAATTTAGGAGACAGTATGCTCCACAGGGTAATGTGCTGTTGGGTCCTATACACGCGAACCAGTTTGCTTATTGCAGACAAGAAGGTCATTGGTGAGCACAATGCCCGATCCTCCAGCAGAGGTCGAATAACACATTTGGTAACATGGGTAGATGATCCAGAGGCCGCCCTGGGACAGGGGGTCCTGGTAGAAGTCAGTTTTCTCAAAATTTGCAACCCTTTTCACAGGACAATCAGGCACCAGGTGTGGATAATAGAAACATTTTTGATCATCCTTCTGCTGCATATCTCTCTGAAGACCTTCCTTTTGATGACATTTGGTTTTGCTAGGATTGCCCGAAACAGAGTTTGGAACCGATGCCTATTCCCGTTAATCAGAAAGGTCCCTACGTTGAAATGATAGTGGGAAATAGGAAACACCTATTCTTGATAGATGCAGGAGCACAGAAGTGTTCCATTGACCATTTACGGGTTCCAAACATTCCACTGTCAGGGCAAACCAATGTTTCTGTAGGGTTTTCTGCTACACCAGTAGTTTGTCCGGTTTCTTCGCCGATACCGATTACATTGGGTCCATTCACGGACCACTGTCCATTTCTTTTGACTACGAACTGTGGAGAGAATTTGTTGGGGTTGAATCTGTTGTAAGGAATTAAATGCGGTAATTCATTGTTCTTCGGATGGAGTGCATTTGACGATTTCACCACAGCAACTTTCTGTCTCTCAGTTCCTGACTAGACCTTTGCCGCTGGAATTTAGTGATGTTCCGGAGTGTTTGTGGGCAATTGATGACAATGATGTCGGTGTTCTACAAATTTAGCCTGTTAAGATCATTTTGAAACATGGAGTAAAGTTGCCACGTATTTTTCAGTATAAGATTTCGGTTGATGGTGAGCAAGCTTTGAAATGCATAGTCTCTGATTTTGTACATCGTGGGGTAATTGAGGAAATTCCAGGTAGTTTGTGCAATAGTCCGATTTTGCCTGTGTATAAGAAAGGCGATAATGCAATTCCTTTTTGTTTCATCATTGACTTATGTGCCATCAATAAGATTGTTGCTCCACAATTTTCTATTGTGCCTGATGTGACGACAATACTAACCATGATTCGAGCTTCTGCTACTCACTTTAGTGTTGTGGATCTTAAGAATGCTTTTTTTTAGCATTCCTATACACAAGGATAGCAGATATCTGTTTGCATTCACCTTAGGGGGACGCTCGTTTACATTCAACCGTGCGCCGCAAGGTTACACGGAAAGTCCGAGCATCTATAGTAGGGCTTTGAAAGAGCAGCTTGATACACTCGAGTTGCCTACCACTTGTACATTACTTCAGTACGTAGACAATCTACTTTTAGCTGTTGACTCAGAGAGTGCCTGTAAGGAGGGCACCGGCACCGTGTTGTTGCTTATTCACCTAGCAAAACATGGACACAAAGCTTCACTCAAAAAGTTTCAGTATTGTCGACAGGAGGTCGCCTATTTAGGCTATTTCCTGTCAAAGGAGGGAAGAAGGTTGATGCCTGAACGGATAAAAATCATTTCTAGCATGTCTGTCCCAAATACACAGAAGGAAGTCAGACCCTTGATAGGAATGGCTTCTTACTGTAGGCAGTGGATCCCAAACTTCTCGTTAACAAAATCAAATCCCAATTTGACAAACTTCCCAAAACCACTCCACCACCACTTCCTAAGCCTTCCACCCTCATACTAAAGGATAACACTGAACACAGTACAAACACACCTAAACCCTTCTCATTCAAGGAAGTCACAGTTCCTGAAGTCCTTCTAATCATGAAACAGACCAAACCATCTCTATATGCAAAGGAGACATTTGCCCAGCCAGCTTTGGCCCCTTTTGTAACTACGTTCATCAATACCTCCTTCGCCACCAGCACTGTCCCACTCGCCCTTAAGGAAGCATGGGTAAGACCGTTGTTAAAAAAACCTACCTTGGATCCGGACGCCCCAAACAACTACCATCCCATTACCACTGTGCCGTTTCTTCTCAGGATCCTGGATAAGGCTGCATACCTACAGATCCAAGCTTATCTGGAAACGCACAACATTCTTGGAAAAAGGCAATCAGGTTTCCGCACGCGCCAAAGCACAGAGTCAGCCCTACTCGACCTCAAGAACCAACTACTTGAAGCCATGGACAAAGGCAAGACCTCTCTACTCCTACTCCTAGATCTCTCAGCGGCCTTTGATTTGGTCGACCATAAGATCCTGTGCAAACACCTCACCAACACAGCACACTTCTCCCAAGAAGCCACCGACTGGATCACCTCCTTTCTGGACGGTCGAGCAATGAGAGGCTTCTCAGACCAGGCATCCGCCCAGCCATCACCTATCAGCTGCGGAGTCCCACAAGGCTCATGCACCTCCCCCACCCTCTACAACCTCTTCACCCTCCCCTTATTCAGTGACCTAGAAGACTTCGGCATAGCCTTTACAAACTATGCCGATGACACCCAAATTCTCCTAACTCTAACAGGTAACTATGAGCAAGACCGAAAGGCACTCCAAGACACATATGCACGTATCCAGGCTTGGATGGCTGCAAATGGTCTATGCCTAAATGGGGAAATACCAAAATACTGTTAGTAGGACCCAAAGAAGCCTTAAAAAAAAACTAGACAACAACTATAGTTCTTTCAGCATCGAGGACACCATCATTAAAACCTCAGACACAGTCAAAATACTCGGAGTCTATCTGGACTCCACCCTATCAATGGACAGGCAAGTCAACGCCATCTCATCAGCGGCTGCGCTCACATCAAAAATCATAAACGCTGTGAGACCATACCTATCTCATAAAAATTGCCTCAACATCGTAAGGGCCACATCTTGTGCAAAACGTGACTACTGCAACATTCTATTTCTACGCACCTCCAATAATAACATCAACAGATTACAAATCGCACAAAACAGTGCCCTCAGAGCCGCACTCAGAATACCCAAGAAGGAGCACATCTCCCAGGCACGGAAAGATGCCCATTGGCTCCCGGTCAAAGAACACATAATATTCAAAGCCCTCACCATCACACACAGATGCATCGCCCAGTCTTCCCCAGCTTACCACGTGGAAAGAATACACAATCACCAGCCCACAGACTGAAACGTGACCAATATTCACACAAACTCTCAGTCCCTGCATTCAACAGAGCTAAAGCAGGCAGCTCTAGCTTTGAGGTTCTAGCCCCTAAAGCTGGGAACTCACTCCCACTCAGACTAAGAAAAGAAGAATCCCTGACAACCTTTAGGAAAGCTCTAAAAACAAAGCTGTTCAACTAGACCACCTTATGTCATGCATTGTCTCTAACGCTTTCCCTCTGTAACCTGTAACACCTTCTCTACAATGTCATATACTGTTGCATACATCTACTCCTGTAATAATGTTATAACCTGCACCGAATGTATACCCTGTATAACATGCACCAAGTTAATATCCTTTAACAGTGCCACAATGCCTCCGGGCTGCTGGGCGCTTTATAAATCCAAATAAATAAATAAATAAATAAATAACAATTAAACCAATGTTGGCTTTGACAAAGATAGGCATTTCTTTGCCATTGCCGTGGAACTTGGAACACCAGCAAGCATTTGATCTGCTCAACTCTGCACTGTGTTCAGCACCGGTTTTGGGCACACCAAATTATGAAAAGGCCTTCGTGTTGTATGTGCATGAACGTGATGGATGTGCTTTGGCTGTATTAACGCAGGAACATGGAGGGAAGAATAGACCATGCGGCTACTTTTCTTCCACCCTTGATCCTGTTGCATGCGCTTTGCCAAGATGTTTGAGAGCTGCTGCTGCTGCGTCTGTAAAACAGAGCGATGGTATGGTCCTAGGCCAAGCTTTAACCCTGATGGTACCTCACTCTGTAGATGTTCTATTAAACCGAACATAAACTCAACACCTCACCTCCGCACGATTAACGAGATACAGATTGATCTTGTTTGCACCGCACATTAACATTCAGAGGTGTTGCATCCTGAATCCGGCTGAACCTTTACCTTTCCCGCAAAATACTGCTTGCAGTAACGAAGCGTCACATGACTGCCTCTACACCACAGAGCGAGAGACTAAAGGCAGAATCGACCTGAAAGATACTCCTTTGAATAACCCACAAGGGGAGTTGTTTTGTGATGGCTCTTGTTTCAAACTCCCGGATGGTACATCCGCGGCTGCTTATGCAATCACCACATTGAGCACGATTGTGGAAACCTAAAGAATCATGCATATCTCCGCGCAGGCCGCAGAGATTATAGCATTGACTCAAGCTTGTAAACTTTCCAAAGGGCTTAGATTAAATATATATACTGACAGTCAGTATGCTTTTTGGGTGGTTCACAACTTTGGTAGACTTTGGGCAGAACGAGGTTTCTTGACCTCACATGGAACTAAGATCCAATATGGCTCCTTGATAGTACGGTTACTCTCAGCGCTTGCACTCCGCACTCAGTTAGCAATCATGAAATGCGCAGCGCATCAGAAAATCGTAGATGATGTTGGAAAAGGGAACGCTTTCACTGACCAGATAGCCAAACAAACTGCCATTGAACTCTATTCAGAAATGTCTACTTCAAGGGAAGCCACAAATGTTTGTACTATGGATGAGGGTATTGAATCTGTAAAGAGTATTCAAGCTGATGCCACATTAGAAGAATCTAAACAATGTGCTGAGGGTTTGGCAAGATCGAATGATGACGGGTGTTGGGTGGACAAGTTAGAAGGAAAATGGTGTTTGCCAGATGCGTACATTAAAATGATGGTCGCAATGGCTCACAGGCCCACCCACATTTGTGCGAGGAAGGTTTCCAAAATGTTACAAAATGTCTGGGTGAATGATAAAATCTCCGAAATAGCTGAACGTTTTGTTCAGAGTTGTATGATCTGTCCACAGCATAATATGGGAAAGGGCACTTCGACACCAAGGGGTAGTTTTGGTCCACCTTCTGTCCCTTTTGAGGTCATACATTTTGATTTCATTGAAATGGAGCGTTGCAATAATTACAAGTATGTCTTGTTTGTTATCTGCACCTTTAGTAAATGGGTTGAAGCCTTTCCTGTTAAAGATGCCACAGCAATGACAACGGTGAAAACCATGCTTAAGGAATATTTTCCTAGGTTTGGTTTGCCAAGAGTCATCTGGTCGAACAATGGTCCACATTTTATCGCTGCTGTAATTCTGCAGATATGGGCAGGATTACAGATTGATAAACGGTTCCATTCGGCTAGACATTCTCAAAGTGCTGGTTTGGTAGAGAGGCACAACGGCATCATAAAGAACAAGCTCGCTAAGACGTGTGCCGGCACCAAACTGAAATGGCTGGACACCTTACAGATCGTGATATTATCAATGAGAACAACTCCACAGACTAAGAATGGGCTCTCCCCTTTTGAGGTGGTTATGGGTAGGCCAGCTAACATTTGGAATCTGCCTAAGCCAAGATCCTTGCGGGACACTGAACATGTACTTCTTTCTGACTACTGTGACCGGTTAACTAAAAATCTGTATTTGATTTATCAACAGGTGCGAGAAGCCCTCCCAGTCAAGTACAAGGGCCCAGGTCACAGCATTCGGCCTGGTAGCTGGGTGCTGATTAAATCATTCGAAAGAGCATCCTGTCTCACACCGTGTTGGAGGGGCCCTCATAAGGTCCTATTGGCCACACAGACAGCCGTACGAGTGACCGGACAAAAGCATTGCATCCACATGTCGCATGTCAAGAGGATTCCCTTCCCTTTGCCACACGATACAGAAGATACAGAAATTCCTACCTGCACTGCTCCCAGCAATCACGCAGCATTGAGCAGCATCGAGAGGGCTCCAGAGACACTCCTTGAGCCCGTGGGGCCTGGGGAAACAGCCGTTTATCTCCACACTCTTCCACAGATCCTTTTTCGCCATTGTCAGGGTCCGTCACAAATCCAACACTTCCATCAGGAAGCAACAACATGCTGTTCGGAGATCACGCAGTACCAGGAGTCACAAGGTGGGATCTGCATCCACGGAGCTAGACTTACTGCACGGTTCGGCTGTGCCACCAGGAAAGATCATTGGAGGGCTTGTCTTTTGGCCCTGTTCTTTTGCACGTAAGGAATTCTGTTGGCTAGGGTCAGGGAAGAACTAAGAAAATGTGCAATCAGGAGATCGCCAGCAAATAAACTTTGGAGTATTTCGTTTGACAAAACAATGCCTGCAATCACTCTCACTCGTACGGAACAAATACGTGACTGTGTGCCCAATCGTAACAATGGACAATCGAATGCATGGTCTCTTAAAACGTATTGTTGTCTTCTAATTATGTTACCCGGCTTCACAATAGTAATTGCCTTAGGATTTTGGTATTTGGAAGAAGTACATCCGCTTGAAATTCTTTTGCCTACAGAAAATGTAACTACTGCTTCTACACCTTTCGTGCAACCGCACACTCTATCTCCTAGAGACTCTCAGCACAGACAGAGTTACCATAATAATACTTTATTACTCATAATGAACCCACACATGCCATTTTTAACAAATCTAATTGTTGGGTCTGCTCGCATTTACTGCAACATGCAGACAAGAGGTTGGGCCGGTATATTCATCCTTTACTTTTGACTACTGCATGCTATGCTTCTTTAAGGGCACTATTCTTTGGCCGATGGAACAAAAGCATCTCGTGGAACTTTAATGCAACAAATTTGAACGATTTTGAGAAACGAGTTCTAACGCCCCTGGGATGCTCACTTTTTGCAAATAGGAGCAAGCTTAATGTTGCTTCTATTAGGCCTTCTGATAGACTGTCTCGTCCTTTTCAATCTCTGATCTCTTTCAAGATGGCCCCTATAGGCAATTGGAATGCCACGCCACCTTCCTATGCTGTTAACCACAGCCCCGATTCAGTTTCTTTCTGCATACAGAGGAATGGTACTCAGTCAATGGGTGATTTCAAGGGCTGCACCAATGTTGCAAACTTGACCAGTGAGGACAGACCTTTGTATGTAGGCAGACCTGTCTATTTCGTTTGCGGTAATGAAGCTTTCCCGTGGCTGCCTAGGGATTGGCAGGGAACCTGTTATTTAGGAATTCTGTTACTCGGGGTATTCATAGCAAGCACTATAGAAATCTCCAAGGCTCGTCCAAGGCAGGACGAGAATGGCGATACTTCAGCACAAGTTCTGGGTGATGTAGCGAAATCTTTTGTACCATTTTGGGGCAAATATTAAACTCTAAGGATATCAGAAGACTAGCGAGAGTACTGGAGAGGTCCATCAACCGGACCACTGACATACTCTATAACATAACTTTAGAACAGAAAGCGATAAGGTTAGTGGCCCTACAGAACCGGATGGCATTAGATGTCATCCTGGCTGAGTGTGGTGGAGTATGTAAATTAGTGGGGTCCGCTTGTTGCGTTTTCGTGCCAGATTCCTCCACAACCATCTTTAAGGCTATACAAAATCTGCACGTCCTTAGTTCAGAAGTGCATGTTCCCGAGGGAAACTGTGATCTTAGCGCTTGGTTCTGGGACTTCTTACGATCTTGGGGATGGAAGCTACTTTCAGTCTTGCTGATCATCTTGGGTATTATGTTGTTTTTCTGTTGCTGTATACAGTGTCTTCCTGGCATATGTTCCGTGTTAGGAGGATGTTTTGCACAAGCTATGGGAACATTAGGACACAAGGTACGCGCCCCGGAGAGAATGACAAACACATTTGTGTTGAAAGAAATTTCCGTTACTAACCTTGTGGCGATCAATATCTTTGATGATTGTGATTCAGGGTGTATGGACATTGAGATGTGGAGTTACTCATATATATTGGCCTAAGCCCAGTCGCTCTGCGAAGAAAAACGCGTTTCAAAAGTTTCGATTTTGGATCGACTTCGCCACCATTTTAGGATCATCCGCCATTTTGATTTCTGTTCAAATGTAATTCTGTGTTCTAAAATGGTGGACTGTGTTTCCAACTTGTAACTGAGCCTTCCTGACCTTTTGCACCTAGTTAATGGTTAGACTGTCCGCGGGCCGAATGTTTAGACTGGGTAAAGAGACCTTGTCCCATACATGACTTGTGGTTTTAGGATTGTCTGCACCAATAAGCCTCATCCACGAACATACATCAAAAACAATGTAATGCAAACGTTGAGCGTGGACACTGGCTGAACTGCATTGTGAAGGGATATGTTCTAAGGCTTACTGCTAAATCTGGGAATGCACTTTGCCATTGTAACTTGTTTGAATGTAAACCAAAGTAATCTGTGTGCATATTGTCGTATGAGCCATAAGTGAACTCGGCACGAACTCTAGACCACAGATTATTAACTTGCAGAGGGACTGGACATTATTACTGAAATTGTATAAATGTACGAATGTCCAGATGTCCAGTACCTCTCACTCCTCACACTGAAGGGCTGGTACTCACTGTGATGTGCTGAGGGCAGATAGCTATCTGATTTGTTTCTTTGTAAACTGTGCAGTAGAATAAAGATCTGTGAATCTTTATAAGCCCGTGTTTGGTGTATTTCCTTTTGTGGTACTCAGCCTCGATATTTTCTCTTGCTTTTACAGTGCAGGACCACTCCCTTGTCACTGGAAAGGATATTGAAGACTGGAGGCAGTTGGATGTGGAGTGCCGATGAGAAGCTGAGGAATTCATAAAACAGAATTGTCTCGGCCAGGCTGGAGCCACCAAAATCCGTTTGCAGTGCTCTTGTCTGAAAGAGCGCATGACCCTGGGGTTGAGCGGAAACAGAGGTAACATGTAGAGAAACTAGTACGCCGATGGACTTGTGACGGCACCTCCCAGATCTTTCTGCTTGGGGGAACTTCCTGCCGAATGCACTTCATTTTCCTTGGTGGCAAAGAGGTCTATCGCTGGAAAACCCACATTCAGAAGATGTACAGAAGTTGATAGTGGAGGTGTTCCCAATAGTGATAGGAGCTTAGTTCCCTGCTGAAGGAAATGATCATTGTATTGTGGATGCCAGGCAAATGAAAAGGGGACAGGAACATCCCAGGCGCCAGGGCCCAACTTTAAAGGTACTGTGCTTCCACTGAGAGGATGGGTGATCAGATGCACCCTGTTTCTATATGTAAAACATTGTGGTTGTGGTGTTAAACCACCTTCCTCTGGAGATGGAGGCGAGAAGACCTGAGCGCTCAGAGCACTGCTCCCAGCTCCAGGATATTGATGTATGACCATTGTTTGTCTTGTGACCACTGGATACTGGCATGGTGGTTGCCGGTGTGGGCTTCCCACCCCTCTTAGCATGGGTGGGCCATGCCTATGATCTGATGGCCTGATAGCTGGAAGGGTGCTCACTGGTGGAGATTGGTGAGTACAGACCACCAGCACAGCATGCTTTGGAAAGGGTGTGTGAGTGAGACTTTGTTGTCTCAGTTGGCTGAGACTTGCTTCTCCTGGGTGTCCAGGAACTCCTGAAGAAGAGGCCTCATCTGAAGGCAACAGTGTTGTATCAGGGGGAAGCAGGAAGCTATCTTCCATAGAAAAGACTTTAGAGTGCGGACTGATGTGACTTGTTTCAGTGAGAACAAGCAGGTTTTTGCAAAACTGGCATTGACCTTGTCGGCCAATGGGGTAGAGGTGAAAGAAACCATGTCCATCTGTGCACCAAGGAATATCATCGGCTGCGGAAGGAGTCAATCGATCTTTTGTAATTGATAAGGGCAAAGCCATCCTTGCAGTATGACTTGATTGGAAGCAGCCACATCTTTTTTGTCATCTGGCAAGAAAGCCAGGATGGGACCCAGTTTTCACCACGGTTCCCTGTTGTAGTGGATACAATTGATATGGAGTTAGCAACCTAAATGGTAATGGCCGACATAGAAATGATGCGCTTTCCAAAAGCATCTAGTTTTCACTCTTCCTTATTTGGTGGTACAGCACATAGAGAAGGGGGGTTGGCAGAGCATTTGCGAGCTGCAGCAGAAATCACAGAATAAGTGCTACGTAGGGTTAGCAGGCACTTGGAAGCGCTGATCTGGTACTCTGTTTTTCTTTTCAAACCTGGAACGTGGCAGGAGTCATAGAAAGTGGAAAATGTCATCCCCGATAAAATGGTTACTGCTGAGTTTTTGTCATCAACGAGGTTAACGTCGCTGTCAAAAAGGTCTTGATCATCAATGGTGCTGTTGACAAATAAGTTGACGGATTGGCTGATGAGGCAGTAGACGAAGTGGATAAAGACCAGCTGTGTTTATGAGCCATCAACAAAGAGAGTGTTGCCAGGATCATTGGTTGAGAGGGCTTTGTGGACGAATGATTCATGGACGACGAGAGAGACACACACTGAGGTCGTCATCAAAGGAGCCGTCAATGAAGCAGTCGCCATAGCCTTTATTGTCTCAGGCTGCATATGATTTTTTAATTTTTTTATTTATAAATATCACAGGGAAAGCAATGCATATTTGACACAAAAACCCTTACAGAATGTACCATTGGACATGGGGTGAGAGAATGTGACTTGAAGACCAGATCTTGCAGGGGAAGGTGGAAACATACACCGGGGACGAAGACAAGTCAGAATTATATAGGAACGGCATGGTATAGAATGTGCTGAATTAAAGATGGAGGGGTGATGGAAAAGTACTGCAGGGTTGTCCATGAAGGGTAGGGTGAGCAGAAAGCAGGGTGATACAGTAGCATAGAATGCTAGGAAACAGGTTCTTCAGAAAGAAAGAGATCTTTGAGGTTGGATTTAAAAAGTGGAAGAGTTGGAGTAGTAGGGAGAAGAAGATTTACACAGAAGGGCTCCTGGTTGTGACCCTATTCTGACCCTATTCTGCCCAGGAGGCCTAGATTGTCATCAGACACAAATTAACGGGTCAGTGGGACAAGAAGAACAGACCCTTGGAGCATGTGAGGAATCAAATCACACAGACCAATAGTCTCAGCATGCGATTCACTACTGGAACCACTGTCGGTGTATACTGATTTCTTTCTGAAATCTTTTGTCAATCAAATGCCATCATATCTGAAGGACACTACCAGCACTATTCTCATATGAAATGAGATGGAGATGAGAGCGGACAGTCTGCTAGCCACCATGGACGTGGAGGCACTCTATACTTCGATTCCACAGCAAGAAGGCCTTGAGGCAATCAGAAGAGTCCTCGATCTCGGAAGAGACACCGATTCAACACCCACTGCTTTTATCCTAGGCGTGTACTAGACTAGCCATGGCAGAGAATTATTTCCTATTTAGAAGCCAGATATACAAGCAAACAAAAGGAGTCAGTATCGGGGCTACCTTTGCCCCAGACATCGCCAATTTATTTATGGCACTGTACGAAATCGACAAAATTTTCTCCAATGAGAATCCATTTCAATTGCACATCGCTATTTGGAAGCGGTATATAGATGATGTCATCCTAATCTGGAATGCTCATCAAAAGATCTGTCTCTTTTTCACCACTGGTTAAACCAAGGAATCCACACATTAAATTCACTATACAGTGGGATCACTACAGTATTGACTTCCTGGACCTCCACATTTATAGAACGGGCGATCGACTCAAGACAGAATTATTCCACAAAACAACAGATCGAAACAGCCTGCTCCACTTTAACAGCTATCATCTGAATGGCCTCAAGTACAACCTTCCCTACGGCCAATTTCTACACATCAGGAGAAATTGTACAGACCCAGAAAGATTCAAAAAGCATGAACAGGATCTGCAGATGAGACTGGCACAAAGACGATACCCACGAAGAGCAATCAAAGATGCAAAGAAAAGGGCAGCTCACACCCCCACAGTGGTTTGTCTTCAAACCAAATCGAAAAGAAATCTAGACCGCCTGGTGTGTGTTACTACATACAGCCCTCCGAGTGATCTAATACAAAAAACCATTAAAAAAACTGGCAGTTGGTGAAAAACTCTGATACCCTACAAAATATACCTTGTTTTGCGTTCAAAAAGAACAAGAATCTAAGGGAATCATTGGTTCATATTTTTGTGGAACCTACCGGGTCCACCAACACCCTGTGGAACCTTCCGGCAGTTCAAGGCCACTTTAAGTGTGGCCACTGTGTAGCCTGCACGTTCACCACACAAAAACAAGTCTTTGAGTACAAGAATATCAAATGGACCCTAAGAGATCACACTAATTGTAACACCAAAGGCATTATCTACATCATTGAGTGCCTGTGGTCTCCTCAATGTAGGCAAGACCATTAGGGCGATAAAAATGAGAATTTCCGAGCACCGGTCATGCATTAGGAACAAGATTCCGGACAAACCATTGGTCGATCACTTCATCCTGAAGCAACACAAGGACACATACCTGAAATGGTTTATATTACAGAAACTCAAACATTTTGTTTTAAAGCAAATTGCATGATGTAAGGGAACCCATTGTATGATCTAAGGGAACCCACCAATATGAGGGACCCATGATGATATGTATTATTAAGCAAATCTTATACATTCTGCACTGTTACCTATCATATGCTACATCATCGTGCACATCACCCTGTATAGTATCAGTCCCAGATACTGGTCTACAATATCCTTAGTCCATGCACGTAGCCAATTGAGCCGTTATGGTGGATATTTTGCATGGATAATTTCCATGCACGTGGCTGACTATGGAGTATGGGTACAGTTGTGTGGCCACGCCCCTTCCATGGTCTTCAGCAACATCAGGTAGGGCAGCCAGCCCGTTAGCTGGTAACATGAGCCTAGTTCACCTTGTATTCTTCCCTTACCACCCAGTGTCCAACCTTTCCAGGTTTTTGGACTTAAATTCTAAATCGCGGATCTATCTGTTGCATTGCCATGGCAACGTTATATCAACAACGGTTCCTGAGACCTCTACTTTTCGGGAATCAGGTCTCGGATACCCCTAAATTTATCAAAATTGCTCATAGACGAATAATTCACCTTCCTGTCCATTGACAACAGCTAATGTCACGTAGGCATTTTCCAAAATGGCCACTGCTACTTAAGAAACAGTGGCCATAGTAACGGCGTCTATTGCTAGGAAACGGTGACAGCTCCAGTTCGGATCCACTCCACTAAGAGAGGTACGCTCTTTAATGCCTGCGACTCAATACGCATTTTTATACTTCTTTAGCACCCTTTACTAATGAATTATACGTGCACTCTGTTCTGCTTTCAGGAACCACCAATCGGGGGCTCTCTGCATTCCTGGCCATCACCCGCATTAGCATACGGCACAAATCACCGGCGGAACCTCAACCTGCCTGACCAGCTTAAGATCAATAGGCGCTCAGGTAATCAGGCGCTTTACCACTTATTGTTATTATTGTCAGCGGCATTAGGGAGTCCCGGTTAGACCTGCTTCATATTTTCTCACCCATTATTGCAAGTTACCAATCAACCGCCCAGCCTTAAAGTACGATACATTTCGTGCTGACATCCGACAGATAAGCAGCGAATCCTCCTGCAAATGTGAATATACACACATGTGACTGTGGATATTTATACATAGTCGTTTCCCACAGATGGGTCCCGCGTTCTATGACTAGAAATTTCCATATAGCAACACCGGACTGACCCAGAGTGTCACTTCACTGCTTCCCGTGATTCAGCCATCGGCAAACATGGTAAGCTTTACCTGTTAAAACTAGACAGGTACTACTCCTCAACTTCATTTACTAGACAATGTGCCTCCTCAACTTTATTGTTATCTTGCCACCGACCCTGACAGCACCATTCCCTTACTGTGCTTCATTTGTTTTCGACAGCACACGCAGAACACCCAGACGTCCCAGTCTTCTTGTCCTGACAAAGGCCCATTTATGAAAGGCTTATATTCCAGCCCCAGAAGGGCCAAAACACTGTGGTGTAGACCATTGACCATTAAGTAACAGTGCTGCAAAATACTCACTGTTTTCTGTGTAACTGTGTTGATTTGCACTCCATGTTATATTTGTTCATCTGTTGGTGACCCCTGTCATGCCTTACCTTGACAGTAGGATTTGTACTATGTGTATTCTGTGTACTTGATTGCAAGCAATGCACCTTGGAAAAACATTGTTTGTAATTAACATTGCCCGAGAAATGCTAAAACACGGTTCTGTGTTGTCTTCCAGCAGACATTTATATGTGGTTGTTTTGAACTAAAATGAACATTTTGAAGTAAATTGAGGTGTGTAATCAGAATTGATCTGTGTGATTTTATTCCTCATGTGCTCCAAGGGTCTGTTCTTGTTTCACTGACCCGTTCATTTGTGTAGGGAGAAGAAGAGCATTCTAGAGTAGGGGAGATGGAGAGAGCCGAAATGACAGGGAGCAAAAGGGGGCTTGAGCGGTGGCAAGGAGGTGAGCTGAGGGTGATCTTAATGAGCGAGGGAAAGAGTAGGGAGTGAAATTAGCAGATCGGTAGGTTGGACAAGTCCATGGATAGTTTTGAAGATGAGAAGAAGTTTATGCTTAGCCCTTTGTTTCATAGATAGCTAGCCAATCTGGCGATCTCAGAGGATGTAGAGGTAAACCGAGAAAGGTTAAAAAGAGGTGAAAAATCATTGTTGGGAAGGCCATAGAGGAGACAGGCACAGTAGTCAGATGTCATATATTAATAAATGAGACAAGTTATATGCATATCCAATCAATCAATTGGCAGGTTATCCCAAGGACTCACCGTTACCTCTTCCTCCGACAGACCCCCTTTCGGTAGTGGAAGGCTCTTCTTGTTCCAAATGGAGAGAAGATAATGAAAGCCTCCCAAGTACCTCTTCCCCCTCCCGGATAAACCAGGTAGAAGAAGAAGTCCCAGGGAAACCCTCTGGGGAAGAAAACCCTGTTCCGAAGGTAGCGGTGTGTTGTCCTCCGTTGCAGTCGGGGATTTCGGCGAAGTCAGGAGGGCGTTCGTCTTTGAGAAGAAGAAAGAGACTGGTAAGTATCAGAGTGTAACAGAGGGATAGAATGTAAGGTAAGAGGAATGTGGATTACCCTTAAACCGGAACAATAGGGGGAAGATGATGGTAGTCAGAATCTTCCGAAAACCTCTGAGAAGCAATCGAGGCGGAGCTAAGATCTGTTTTGATGGTGCAGAGTCTTGCCAGTGTGTTTGAAATGCCGGTGCGTGATGTGCCTGTTACTAAGCGAAGAAGAGGATAATAGTGAGTTGTGAATGTTAGAATAAGCGGGATTGGAGGTAATTGGTTATATGGGATTGGGATGAGGCTTACCACGGTCCGGAATGGGACCGGATGGCAAACTTGGTTGATGAAGAGGAGGAGACCGCGAACTCGGAAAACAAAGAGGTAGTTGGAGAGACGCTAGAATTTGAAAACAGGAAGTTTAGAAGCTGAAGACAGTATTTCGCAAGTCAAATTCTAAGACCTAGGAACGAACTTACGTAGCGTTGTTAATGAGGAGTAGCAACGCAATGCCGTGTTGATCTCCGGGACTGATATACCCACCCTCGGGTAGGGAGGCAGTACTTCCGGGAAATCAAGGTGTGCTGAGGCTAGACTCGCAACTCCAGTTACGGCGGCCATCTTGGTAGTAGAAATGGCTGACACCCGCCGTCCTATGGTCCATCGATGCCACAAAGCCCAGCGTCTCCGAAGGGGCGTGACAGTATGCCCCCTCAAATGCCCCGGGCCTCCCGGTTTGGACGGATGGGACAAAAAGAACCGGCGGACCAAAGTAGGAGCATGAACCGCCGATGCCGGTTCCCAAGAGCGATCCGCCGGAGAATAACCCTTCCAGTCAATCAAGAACTGTAGACGACCCCGGAAAATGCGTGAATCGCAAATTCCCGCCACTTCATACTCGGGACCTGTCGGGGTGATGACAGGAGAGGGTAATCCTTTCCGTGCACGGGAGAAACGATCCGCCACGTCTTTCTTCAACTGCGAGACATGAAACACAGGATGAATCCTGGACCAGGATGAAGGGAGATTGAGCTTGAAAGCTGATGACCCTATACGCTTCAAAACGCAGAAAGGGCCGAAATATTTCGGGGACAATTTGGATGGTACCAGATGACGAGGCAGAAATCGAGATGCCAACCAAACCAAGTCTCCTGGTACCAACCGCGGAGCCGGAGTACGATGTCTGTCAGCAGAGCGTTTGACCCGGATCTGGGCCTCCCGAAGAGAGGTCTTGGCTGTTCGATGTCCCAACTGGATGGCATCAACGAGAAGATCCACATCGGGAAATTTTGAAGTGGAGACCGGTCCGCTGGGAAAACACTGAGGATGGTATCCGTAGGAGCAAAAAAAAGGGCTGAATCTCAAGGCTGAATGTCGAGAGTTATTATACGCGAATTCAGCCAAAGGCAACAAGGAACACCAGTTATCTTGTGAGGAGGAGATGTAACAACGCAAATATCCCTCAAGGGTCTGATTTAGGCGTTCCGTCTGACCATTTGTCTGCGGATGGAAACCTGAACTCAATGCCCGGGAGATATGCAAACTCTTGCAGACTTGCTGCCAATAGCGAGATGTATATTGTGAACCTCGATCAGAAACAATGGTCTCAGGTAATCCATGAAGGGAAAAAATCCGTGAAAGAAAAACTCTTGCCATCTGAGCTGCGGTGGGAATCCGCGGAAGTGGAACGAAATGTGCCAATTTTGTGAAGTAATCGATTGTGACCATGATTACTGTACAACCGTCTGATGGTGGCAAATCAACTATGAAATCAGTGGAAATCATTTGCCAAGGACGGTCCGGGATCGGCATTACTGAGAGGAGTCCTGAAGGGGCGTTTCGAGGGCATTTTGACTGCAAACAGATAGCACAAGCGGACACATAGTCTATGATGTCTTGAGTCATTTCCGGCCACCAGAAGTTACGTTGGATCAACTCTTTAGTATTAGCCACACCTCGGTGACCCGCTAGGTATGAGTCGTGACAGAGATTTAGAACTGTCTTTTGCAGTTCACTCGAAGGGAGGAAGAGCTTCTTGTCCTTATAAGCACATCCTTGGACCAAGTTGAGTTTCCAGGTCGCCAGTAACTGTGGATTCAACTGAATAAATTGCAAAGTGGAGTTAGCCACGTTCTGTAAAAACGTGGTAACTACTTGCACGAATGTGGCTCTGGGAAACAGAGGTTCCGATCGAAAAGGCGTAGAAGAGGTATAATCCTTTCTGGACAATGCATCAGCCTTGAGATTGACTCTCCCGGGAATGAAGGTGAAAACAATCTCATACGGTGAAAAGAAGTGTGCCCAACGTGCCTGCCTGCTATTTCGGGTCTGAGCATACTGTAGGACGCGTAAATTACTGTGATCAGTCCTGACCTCAACTGGGTGTCTTGCCCCCAGGAGAAGATGTCTCCACTCTTCGAATGCCTTTTTTATAGCTAATAGTTCTTTTTCTAGCACTGAATAATTGATTTCAGAGGGAGACAGTGTTTTAGAAAGGTAAGCTATAGGACATTCTATTCCTTGATCATTTTCTTGAAGCAAAACGGCCCCAAGGGCCTGATGAGACGCATCCGATTCCACAATGAACTTCTTGGTTTGATCTGGAGTAATCAGTATGGGTCCTGTGAGAAAATGTTTCTTCAGGTTCTCAAAGGCAATGTGTGCCTCCCCGGACCAAAGGAATTTTACATTCTTTTTAAGAAGTGTCGTCAGTGGAAGTATCTCTTGCGAATAGTGTGGGATGAAACGTCTGTAGAAATTGGAGAACCCCAGAAATCTCTGCAGATCCTTAATGCAGATTGGTATAGGCCAATCTGTAATAGCTGATACTTTTTTAGGGTCCATGGATACCCCATTTGCAGAGATTATGTACCCTAGGTAGGCAACCTGGTTTCTGTGAAACTCACATTTCTCTAGTTTGCAATAAAGGTGGTTGTTGAATAGTCTCCGTAGTACTTCTTTCACGTGCTGACAGTGTTCTGATGGTGATGAAGAAAAGACCAGAATATCATCTAAATAGACAATAACTGTGTGAAGAAGAATGTCTGAAAAGAGGTGGTCCATAAAGCGTTGGAAGACTGCGGGGGCGTTGGATAGGCCGAAAGGCATTACTTTATATTCATAGTGTCCCAAAGGAGTACGGAAAGCTGTCTTCCATTCATCGCCAGCTCGTATACGAATGAGATGATAAGCCCCGCGGAGGTCCAGTTTTGTAAAGATGGTAGCTCCTTTAACGGCTTCTAGTATATCTGGGATGAGAGGCATAGGATAGCGATCCGGGATGGTGATCTTATTTAAGCCTCGGTAATCTATACACGGTCTGAGTTCCGTAGAGTCTTTCTTTGGGATGAAGAACAAAGAAGCCCCCGCTGGTGAGGTGGATTCTTGAATAAGTCCATTGCAAAGATTCTTTTGAAGATATTCTTTAAGAACTTCACGTTCCCGTCCAGATAGGACATACATGCGACCGAAAGGAATCGGTGCATCTGGAACTAGTTCCAGGGCGCAGTCGTCTCTCCGATGTGGGGGTAGTTCAGCATATTGAGATTCGGAGAACACTGTCTGATACTGTTTGTATTCAATGGGTAATTCCTGGATATGGTTCAATACAGAGATGGAACCCGGATTTTCCAACATGGAGATAGTGGGACGAAACCCAACCGCACCGTCCGAAAGACAGTGCGTCAAACAATGTTCAGATCCCAGAAAAACCGTGCCCGCCTTCCAATTGATGTATGGGTTATGAGCACGAAGCCAGGGTAGTCCTAGAATAACTGGATAGTGGGCTGTACGGATTACATCAAAGATAATGGATTCTTGATGGGAGGAGATATTCATCCGCAAAGGTATAGTTTGTTCCTTTATGGGACCTGATGTTAACGGACTACCATCCACGGACTCAACTGGGATTGCCATTGTCTTGACTGAACATGGTATATTATGAGCGGTCTTCCAGAGGGTATCAACAAAGTTCCCTGCGGCCCCACAATCTATTAAGGCCGTGACCGGAATGGGGTCTGTATCTCCCCATTTGATCTGGACATGTAAGGCCAACATAGTAAGATCGGGGATCTCCGTAACTTGGGAAGGTATCAGATAAGATGAGGAACCGTTTACTGACTCCCTAGCCGCGGTTCCCCTGGCGGTTGGGAGATGGCGTTTCCCTGACTTTTGGCTGGGATGAGAGGACAATCTCGAATTGCGTGTTCTTTGGAACCACAATACATACACAGGCCCTTGACTCGACGTCTATGACGCTCCTCTGGAGTAAGGCGACCTCTGGTAGTCCCTATCTGCATAGGTTCATCTGTTTGTGATCTTCCTACACTAGGAGGGTATGTCATAGGTGGTCTCATGGAGCGGCCACGACGACGTTCCTTCACTCTTTCTTGCAGTCGGTAATCCATCTGCATAACCATGGTGATCATCTCTGCCAAATTCGGAGGTCTGGGTACTCGGGAGATCTCATCCTTTAGCTCTTCGTTTAATCCTCTGCGGAATATTGTGATTAGAGCATCGTCCGCCCATGACGTACCAGCTGCTAACTGCTTGAAATTGGTGATATAAGACAATAGATCTTGAGATCCTTGTTTGTAATCTAATAACTGCTCTTGGGCTGAAATCGTGATCTCCTGACGGCTGAACATGGCTCGAAGACTATTCAAAAAGGCAGGATAAGAATCTAATAAGACATTATTGGTAGTAACAAGAGGCGTGGCCCATGCTAACGCGGACCCCGTCAAGTTTGCAATCATGTGTCCTACCTTATCACGGTCGCTTTGAAAAAAGGCTGTCTTGAAAGAGAACTGAACGGTACAAGCCTCGATAAAAGTCTTGAGTTTATGAGGATTACCATCGTATAAACCTCCTGGGATAGGGCCAGGAGGCACTTCGGACCAGCTAGGGACTCTGCCTGCCTGTTGTCGGAGGTAAGCATTCTCTTGTTTTAAAGAATGCACTTCATCTGTCAGAGCCTGTACTGCAGTGACTAATTGCTGTTGTTGTGAGGCGTCCATGTTTCTTAGTAACCCTGAATCCCTGAGACAACCTGCTCAGATATACTTTATATTTTTGGGCGTTGCTAACTGTCATATATTAATAAATGAGACAAGTTATATGCATATCCAATCAATCAATTGGCAGGTTATCCCAAGGACTCACCGTTACCTCTTCCTCCGACAGACCCCCTTTCGGTAGTGGAAGGCTCTTCTTGTTCCAAATGGAGAGAAGATAATGAAAGCCTCCCAAGTACCTCTTCCCCCTCCCGGATAAACCAGGTAGAAGAAGAAGTCCCAGGGAAACCCTCTGGGGAAGAAAACCCTGTTCCGAAGGTAGCGGTGTGTTGTCCTCCGTTGCAGTCGGGGATTTCGGCGAAGTCAGGAGGGCGTTCGTCTTTGAGAAGAAGAAAGAGACTGGTAAGTATCAGAGTGTAACAGAGGGATAGAATGTAAGGTAAGAGGAATGTGGATTACCCTTAAACCGGAACAATAGGGGGAAGATGATGGTAGTCAGAATCTTCCGAAAACCTCTGAGAAGCAATCGAGGCGGAGCTAAGATCTGTTTTGATGGTGCAGAGTCTTGCCAGTGTGTTTGAAATGCCGGTGCGTGATGTGCCTGTTACTAAGCGAAGAAGAGGATAATAGTGAGTTGTGAATGTTAGAATAAGCGGGATTGGAGGTAATTGGTTATATGGGATTGGGATGAGGCTTACCACGGTCCGGAATGGGACCGGATGGCAAACTTGGTTGATGAAGAGGAGGAGACCGCGAACTCGGAAAACAAAGAGGTAGTTGGAGAGACGCTAGAATTTGAAAACAGGAAGTTTAGAAGCTGAAGACAGTATTTCGCAAGTCAAATTCTAAGACCTAGGAACGAACTTACGTAGCGTTGTTAATGAGGAGTAGCAACGCAATGCCGTGTTGATCTCCGGGACTGATATACCCACCCTCGGGTAGGGAGGCAGTACTTCCGGGAAATCAAGGTGTGCTGAGGCTAGACTCGCAACTCCAGTTACGGCGGCCATCTTGGTAGTAGAAATGGCTGACACCCGCCGTCCTATGGTCCATCGATGCCACAAAGCCCAGCGTCTCCGAAGGGGCGTGACATCAGATCTAGAAAGAACTAAGGAGGAGATTAGCTGTTTAGCAGTATTGAAAGAATTAAGGCGACAGATTTTTCTGATATTTAGCAGATTGCGTTTGGCTGCAGTGGTAGATAGAACCTGAAGAGCAAGATGTTATGTGATGGGTCAAAGATGACACCAAGGTTACGAGCGGAAGCAGACTAAGGAAGGAAGTCAGCAGAAGAGAAGTACAGGAGGAGAGGACGAGATAGCCTGTTTTGCCGGGAAGTAGAGAACTTCAGTCTTCGTGGAGTTGAGCATGAGCGAGTGAGACGTCATCCTATATTTGATGGCGGCGAGACAGTTTGAAATGTATTTTTGGCAATAACGCATTGGATAAGGAGTGAAGTGAGGAGAAGATCTGAGTGTCGTTAGCAAAGGATTGACAGGAGAAGCCATAAGAGGAGATCAGGGCACCAAGAGCTGAAGTATAGAGAGTGAGAAGAAGTGGACCAAGAACAGGCCCTTAGGGAACTCCAACAGTAAGGGTGGTGAGTGGGGAGGTAAGCCTGAAGCAAACCAAGTGAGATTCTTATCTCCGAAGCCAAGGAAAAATAATGTAGAGAGAAGGTCAGAATGGTCGACAGCATCGAAGGCAGCAGAGTGGTTGAGAAGAATAAGAATAGATGGAAGGTTTGCATGCTGAGCAGAATAGATGAAGTTGCTGACATTGAGGAGAGCCGTCTCTGTAGAATGCAGAGGTCAGAAGCCAGACTGAAGAGGGTCCCGGAGGTTGTGAGTATCAAGGAACTCTGTCAGTCAATTGAATGCTACTCACTCTATGATTTTTGAATAGTGTGGTAGAAGAGAGACGGGGTGAAAGTTGGCAGGACAGTTAGGATCTAGACCAAGTTTGGGGGAATTTGAGAAGCATATAATAAGAAATTAATTGAGCGCACTTAGGGGATGATCTGAAATTGAATTTCAGTTGAAAATTTCGGTACTTTCATGTGGGTGCCAAGACAATCCCAGTGCTACTCTGAGAATATTTGATAATGGATAAGGGTGAATAACTGAAACTTAACTCTAGGAGCTCAGGAAGGATCAAGTGATTTTGCACAGCTGATCCTCAAACTGCAGCCATGACTACTCAGAGTAGGATGAGATCAGGATAGAAAAGCATTGTTTGCACTGAAAGGCAGTATGTTCTTTGGCTGTGGACCCTCAAAGTGGGTAAAAACCACAGAACAGGTTCTCATGCCATGTTCTTTCTAGAGAGGGGTGCCTGCTACCTTTTTAGTAAATGTATATGCAGACACGTATAAATTGATCAGAAAATTAAAATATAAAAAAATCTTTATAAATTTGGAACAGAAAATGGAGGTAGAACGTATTATTGCTAAAGAAATATCACCACACTCTATTGATGACCTAGATCACATTAAGTTATTAATTTTACTAGAAGACGCAAATTAACCAGACATGCTTAAAATCACTAATGAACTAGATATAGAACAGGGGGCCAGTAGAGAGAATTGCCTAAAGACAAGATCATATTTTTTTTCCATCCTACCTAAAGACAATGTAAAAGATATAGGGCCTCATTACACGGACGGCGGTAAGGGTTAACGGTCACCGTTAATGGTAACAGTGACCGTTAACCCTTACCGCCTTACTACGAGGTCCCTTTGCGTGTTGGAGACTTTAACGCCTGCTTTTTGCAGGCGTTAAAAACCAACCCGCAAAGGGACCAGGGAGCTAATTACGGTACCGCAATTTGCAGTGCTGTAATTAGCACCTTCCCCATTCCCATTATGCCCTATGGGGCAAAAATGGGAATGGGGAAGGGCAATGGGGGAAGGGGGAATTACCGCCCCACCAACCTTGGAATAGGGCGGTAATTCCCCTTTCCACCAAGGCGGTTCCGGTATTTTACCGGCATGGACCAAGGTGCTAATAGCACCTTGGTCCACCGCCGTCCCTGTAATGAGGCCCATAGATTGGTATTAAGTATCAAAAGACATTATTCAGTGGGATGAAAACAGAAAGAAATCCAAACCATTCACATAATTTATTTTGACCATGTAAGCACACATGAGTTTAAAAACACTATATGCAGAGACTAATATCACCATAAAACAAGCTGACAAAGTTGGCAACGTCGTTTTTATGAATAATGGAGACTATATTCAAATGGGTGACAATCATTTACATATGGAGGGTGATTACTAAATGGTTAAATGCAATCCAAGGATTTTGTTAAAACAAGAAGCCAATGCAAAAATTAAAATGTGGCTTGATTAACATTAAAGATTTTAATCACTTACAAGTGACATATCCAACCCAGCCGTTTATATATTTTTTACCGGCAATTCACAAGGAATCTGTAAAAATGCAAGTAGGAAGACCGATATAAAATATAAATGGTATCAAATTTAGATTCCTATACATTAGACAGTAGGCATATATTGCAACACTTACAAGAAATGGAATGGAAAGAATCTTACTGGTTGGCCATATTAGATGTGGGTGCATTATATACTTCAATAGAACATGAAGCTACATTACAAGCAATTGAATACTTTTGTAACAAAAAAAATCGCAAGTTATTTTTGGGACAAATCTATGCTGTTAGACCTAACAAACCTAATAATGATATATTTTTGTTAATGTTTAATGATGAGGCATATCTGCAACAGAAAGGGGTAGCCATGGGTTTGAAATGCTCCTCCTGTCAGTGGCAAATATTTTTTTATGGGATTCATGGAAGAGACTTAGCTATAACACAATGCATTGTGTCATCAAATGGTGTTGCTATATTCATGACATTCTTCTAATTTGATCACGGATGGAAATGGAACTTCAACATGTTGGGTCATTCTTAAAAGTGAATGGATGTGATATACGATTTACCTCAACATATAACAAAGATAAAATAGCATTCCTAGATTTAGAAGTATTATTGACAAAAAAAAAGAACCAATGACATTTAGAAAAACTACAGAGGCCAACACAACACTTTCTGCAGACAGTTGTCATAAGAAAAGTATTATTAGAAACATGCCACTTGGTGAATTTTTGCATGCTCATAGAAATTGTAGTAGGAAGGAATTTTTCTGTGATCAATGTCAAATGCTGAAAAAACGATTTGCAGAAAGAGGCTTCAGTAATATTGATATTCAGCATGCTGAATCTATTGCGTACAAGTTTAAGAGAGATGATTCACTAATACCAAGAAATGAAAAAAGGAATTTGAGGAATGATTTCTGCTTATCACACAATATTCTACACAGAGCAATCCGGCAAATACTGAAAAATCACAAGATTTAAGTGAGTAGCTCAATGTTCAGAAAAAAAGGTTCCTTTTCCTTTTTGCATGTGGAACATGCAATTACTGCAAATTTACAGATAACTGAAGTATCTTTAAAAACAATAAGAAGAATTAATTTGAAATCAAAGAATGTATTATTACCTGTGAGAGTTGTTTAGTAATCTATCGCCTAATATGAATTTGTGGAAAAGTATATGTAGTAAAGTATGAACACTTAAGAGCAATTAGCATAAAATACATTAGATATACATTAGCCTTACACTGGAGCCAGAAAAATAAAGGCTGCAAAATGGAGAAAATCTGTTTCTGTTGTTTCGAACAAATAATGAGATCCAAATGTGGAAGTGAACAAGAAAAACGTTTGAGACAAGAAGCAAAATGTATCTTTTTCTTTCGAAGTTCATTTGGGGGTTTAAATGCAGACCACAAGTTACATTCATCTTTAGGATGGTGATCGATGCAGTATGAATTAATAATACTGTGGATATACATACATCATTGATTTGGTAAAGCAGTTTTCCTAACTCTCCTTTTATTTATTTTTTATGAATTGTATGTATGATAGTGTTCAGAAAGTGTGGTGTAATGGAAATGGACTCAAGTGCATAAACTGGCAGACAAAGTAATGACAAATTGCTCCACGATAGCTGGGGTAACATACACTAAAATTCATGATGAAGTAGAATTTTTATAATAGATAAACAATTCTGTGTAGGCTAATGCAAGCATTTGGGAAACACTGTACAATAATTCCCCCCTTCAGACACTCGGCTGCACGCGATTGAACGCGAGACAGATAGTCACAGGGATCTAACCCAATAATGGAAGAGAGGACAATCTCTGCTTAACCTAATTAGGGGCATTAGAGAAGACAAGCCCTGATTAGAGGAAGGTCTTGAAGGGGACCGATACACGTGTCATCTTAAGGGGCATTTCTATATATTAAATCACCCTTTGTAAAATTGGGCGCAGTCTCATTCTGGGTCTCTTTTGTCTTACAAATGTTTATATGTGGTCTTCTCTTGGCTAAACCACAAACCCAGTGAGACGCGACCACAAGGAGAAAATAAGCTGAACTGAAATACCTATTTGAATGAACATGTCGCCATGTTAGACCGGACCAACATAGCCAAGAATTGGTGAAACTCTGTACAATAATTACTAAAGATATATATCAAGTGTTCTAAAGGTGTCATAAAAAATAACAAATATATTTTCTTTGGTATGGAACTAATTTACAAACTAAAGAAAGCATGTATATACATACGTAGATATTGTTACATCTGCAATAATTACAAGTGATATATTGCTTGTACAGTAACACAATTCCAAGATGGCACCACCTTTTTGGACAAAGGACATAGTTTGAAGGGAAGATGGAACACAGAATGTGCCTATAAGATGTAGTTCACAATGGAGGCTAACACATAATTAATGATATTCTTTTGTGTTTGTTCCTTATCTCTTATACCTATGGTTGTTTGATTTGGAAACCTGCTGTGACATTTTGAAATATGCAAATTAGATTCAATTGTTACAGAAGTGTGGCATTTAAGTCTGTCTTGAAGAAGCTCATGAGGGGCCACATGAACTGATGTGACAGCTTAGCGAAACAGGTGTTGGCAGGTACTTAGGCATGATGTATAGCAGTCATTTAGGCAAGATATATATTGACTAAACAAATGTATTGTACATAAATGCCTTGAATAGGTATGTATTGTTAGGCAGGAACTGAGGTACAACATACATTTGCCAAATCAGTCAATATGTTTGTGGTATTGCAAAAGAAAATAAGATGAAGTTGTTTGAATACATTTGACAAATGGAATGAAATTTGTGTAGATGTGTTATAAATTGGGGGGGAAATGCCATAGGAAATAGGGGGAATTTGGGAAGTATATAATCAGAAACGAATGGAGCACACTTAGGGGGTGATCTGAACTTGTAATCTGGTTTCTTAAGGAGAGGGATGTCAGTAGCTGTCTTATAGGATGTGGTAAAAATGGCATTGTCAAGAGAGGAGTTGAAGAGGCACGTAAGATGTGGAACAACAGTGGGTACTATGTGCTTCACAATGTGCAGGGACAATGGGGGTGCAGGAAGGGTTAGCTTTGAGGAGTAGCACAATAATCTCATCAGGGTTGATGAAGCAAACAAAGACATAGTGGTAGAAGTGGTGGAGAAAAGTGATAGAAGGTAATTAGTGAGGGTATTGTGAATGATTATTTGCAGACATAGTAGAGAATATGATGGTGGGTTTAGGAGTTGAGAGAATCGAGTTGAGAGTTTTAGAGTGGCCTAGGTTGGGAGGATTGTGGCAAAATGAGAGGGAGATAGAAATCATGTTTGGAAGAGTCAAGAGTAGAGGAATAGATTTGAAGAGCAGTGAGATAGAGTTGGAGATCAGAGGAGTGTCTTGAACTTTGCCAAGCGTGACATTTTTTCTGCATTGTTATTTTCAGGGTGTGCATGAGAGGTGTAATCCAGGGCCATTGAGGGGAGGTTTTAGGGATGAGTGTAGTAAGAAGGTAGTAAGAGGAAAAGGGAGCATAAAGAGCAGTGTTAAAGTTAGTGAAGGCTTCTTCAAGGGATGGAAAGGTGAGTTCAGCATAGGAGGAGAGGGAGTGGTGATGGTCAGAGAGGTAGTCAGGGAGTTTGGAGGAAGGAAACATGTGTTAAGTAATAGTTGTAGTAGATGGAGAGAGTGAGGAAGAAGCTGGAGTGGCGATTGAGGCAAAGACGATAGAGGGATCAGAAGAAGACGAAGTGGAGATATAGGAGGCAGAGAGTTAAGAGGAGTTGAGAATAAGGTCAAGGGAGTTTCCATTTGGATGAGTGGACAGAGAGTGGACAGAAGAGAGTGAGTGGTTTATAGAAGAGAGATAAAGTCAGTGGATAGAGCAGCAGAGAGAGAGGGGAAGTTGAAGTAACCAATGACAATGAAGTGGTGCTTGGGAGGGAGAGAGTCAATTAGTTTGGAGAGGTGGTCGAAGAATTGACCTACTGCACCAGCTGACCGGTAGAGAGAGATAATATGTACGCCATAGAGGTGGTGATTGTGTATTCGAATGAGGGTGAATTCACAGGTTATAGGATAGTAGAAGAGAGAAAGTTTGGAGGATGAAAACAGTCCTAAACCACCACCTGTGCCAGTGGAGCTGGGAGAGTGAATGAAAATGAAGCAGGGTCATGAAGGGCAGAAAGGGTTGCAGAGCAAGAGGGAGAGATCCAGGTTTCAGTAAGGGAAATGAGGTCAAAAGAAGGATAGTGCGAAAGGAAGAAGTCAGAGATAACGGAGGTTTTATTGCTGACAGACTGTGCATTCCAAAGAGCAATAGAAATAGATTGCGATGTCGAAGCATAGCGACCTTGTGTCATGATTCTTGCCCCTCATGTCCCCAGCCCTCCAAGATGTCAGGCTGGAGCCAGGCCACGATCACCTACATGGCCCTCCACGGCCTCTCCATCCCTCCAAAGACCCACTTGGAGTCAGACTTGGCGCTTGTGGCACCAGACTCACTCACTCCCATAGGATAACATTGGGGATTGGACGTGTAGTCCATTGATGGGGACAAGATGGATGCCCCCACATATTTCGTTCCCAGAACTGCATGTGCAGTCTAGTCTTTTGGGTGTGGTTCAGCCCAAAGACACCTGGGATACCCAGAGACTATTTAAGCCATGCCCAGGCTGAGAAACATGCTTTGTGTTTTCTGCACCTGCAGCGTGACACTCACTGCGTTCGGATCGGTCTCCAGTAGGCCTGCATCTTTCTTCTGCGCTCAGCTCCTGCAAGAACAAGAACACAGTTAGGAACAGCCTTACCTTGCGGCGCTTCTGCCCATCATTCATCGCTTCTTCTGTTCTGCGGGCATCTTTTGGCAGTGTCATTCCCATCCCGGCACTCCGCTTCCTAAGGAAAAGGGAAAAGAAAAGAAAAAAGGCATTAGTAAGCATTCAGCAAATCTTCGCTTATTTTTAAAGACTGTACGAGCTTCAAACGCTAGTATAAACAAAATAATCGGGATGGAGAGATCCAAAACAACGACACAGAAGTGCTAAGTGTGTGGGTTTATTATGTCTTCACACGGGACGTGGTAGATAACTTCACAATTTAATGTACATTACTTCCGATAAGCACGAAAGTTTAGTTGGAAAAGACGGACAGGGTTTGTTTATGCAGTAGTGACACAGATGGGTGTAGGCCTCTGAAGTATAGAGGTCGGCACTACACTGGGATACATGTTGCCTCATAAATCGAGGGGGTATAGGAACCCGCAGTTACACAAAACAAAAAGTGCACACAACAATCTTTGAATTTTAACGGGTGCAAGTAATGATACAGTTGTGATGGGAAGTTCGACACAGGGAGTGACACAAGGTGTGTTTCGGCCAAAGAAAGTGGCTTGGTAGTAGCCGTCTTTGTGCTGGCCTTCGTCAGGAAAAGGGGGCACCAGTGGTGGTGCTGTCCGTGCTGTCTGTGGGTAAAACAGAGCTATTAGGATCTCGAATAGTTGTACGTTAAGTACTATAAGTATTAAATACGGGCCTAATTGTTGCCCACGTTGTACACCATGTGGTGTGTCTAAAAGACAGCTTACCTGCCGTGCAGGGAATAAGGTGGGTGCTGTCAGGGAAACCGCGAAAAGTGCGGAACGTCCGGTGCTGGGATTAGCACTTGGTGAAAGGCTTTAGTTTCCTAGGGGCTGGCGTGGTTCAAAGACTCACGAGGCCGGAGTTGGGCGTAATTGGACCCAAGTCTGAAATGAAAATTAAAAACCGGTATAAGTAACCTGTGAAGGTCAAGTGCGCCGGGGAGTATGTCCGCGTAGGAGTCAAGGGGAACTTACTGTTGTCTGGTAGGTGCGCTGCCGTGCTGGACGTAGACTGCTGGGAGCCGGATGAGTCGGACAGCGAGGGAGCCGTGTTGGACTGTATAAAGGCAGCCAGTGGCTGGGGACAGGCGAATGGGAACCCGCGATTCAAGGGCGACACCCAGCTTGGGCCAATAGGATAGCTGTGCGCTGTGTCCCAATGAAAAGGCGGTACTCCGTGTGTGATGTTGGGTAATGTAGTCCGGTGCGATGTATGGGAACTCCTGCTCTTGGATACTTGCACAACATAACAGGCAGGATACATTGTTGTAAACATCAGTCATTTACGTGCGCCATGTGGATGGGCGAAAGCCGACCACCACTACAGATGGTTAAACAAAATAGACTCTCGTATACAATAGTGTTCACAAGGTGGAGGAGTTAGTGCCAGTATAATAATGTTCACAAGGTGAACAACATTGGTTTCTAATGTGTGTCAGGACACAAGTTCATTCTAAACGGTCGAGCGTGGAGGCCACTAGGAGGAGTACTCTAGAAGTGTTTCCATTCGACGGTGACATTTAGGCCGTCTTGCACAGAGTTCAATTTGTGGACCCATTTTTGTTCGAGTTTAGTGAGGGCAATATTTATGTCACCTCCTCGTCTTTGTGGCTGGAGTTGTTGGACCACGGTCCATGTGAATTGTTCGTGGGTATGCTTCTTCTTAGTGAAGTGTTCGACCAAGGGTTTGTCCTCGACTTGGTTTTTGATGCATGATCTGTGTTCGTTAATCCTTTGTTTGACAGGTCTAATGGTTTTGCCAATATAAATCAGATCACAGGGACACTTAATGGCGTAGATCACGTGTTTGCTCTCGCAGTTGGTGTGGCTGTTCTGTTTCCATACCAAGTTCTTGTGGATGAAAGTTTTGCTGTTCGTAGTAAAACGGCAAGCTACGCATTTACCACAGCTGAAGTGGCCAACTACTGGTGGAAGGTTCCATAGTGTGGTGGCTGGTTTGGTAGGTTCTAGGAAGGTGTGGACTAGGGAATCTCTTAGATTTCTGTTCTTTTTGAAGGCAAACAGTGGTTTCTTGGCGAGGGTACCTTCATTTTTTATCAGATGCCAGTGTTTGTTGATGGTATTTTTGATAAGGTTGCTGACTGGATTGTATGTGGTGACGCACACAGTTCTATTGTTCGGGTCTCTTTCTTTGGTCGTTAGGCAAATCGAGCGGTCGGTGTTGGCCGCTCTTTTCTTGGCTGTCTTGATGGACTTCCTGGGGTAGCCTCTCTCTCCAAGACGTGTTTGTAGTAGTTGTGCATGGTGGTTGAATTTTTCTCTATCTGAACAGTTTCTCCGGATACGAAGAAACTGACCATATGGGAGATTGTATTTTAATCCTTGTGGATGGTAACTGGTGAAGTGGAGAAGGGTGTTCCTGTCGGTGGGTTTCCTGAAGAGTTCCGTCTTCAGTGTCTCTCCGGACCGATAGATGTGTAGGTCGAGGAAATTGATCTTTTGATGGTCCCATTCAATGGTGAACTTGATGTGTTCGTTCCGTGCATTGAGCCATTGGTGGAAGGCTAGTAATCCTTCAGCGCTTCCTTCCCAAATGAGTAATACGTCATCGATGTATCGACGCCAGACTTTGATGTGTGGTCTGTATGGGTTATCATCGTGGTAGATATGATCTTCTTCATATTGTGCCATGTAGAGATTGGCGACGTCTGGGGCGAACGTAGCGCCCATACTGACGCCTTTAATTTGCTGGTATATCTGTTGGCCGAATAGAAAGAAATTCTCGCCCATGGCAATCCGGATACACTCGACCAGAAAGTTGGTGGGTATGGTGGAGGTGTTGGCTCGTTTTTCAAGGCCTGCGGCCAAAGCCTGTAGGCCCTCTGCCTGGGGGATGGAGGTATACAGTGCCTCAACGTCCATGGTGACCAAAATGGATTCATCAGTCAGATGTATGGAGTCTAAGATCTTGATGGTGTCTGTGCTATCTCTTAGGTAAGAGGCCATCTTACCCACGAAAGGCTTCATGAAAAAGTCTGTGTACAAGGAGAGGGGTTCCAACAGTGAATCACAAGCGGAAACAATGGGTCTGCCCGGGGGTTTCGTGGGGTGCTTGTGGATTTTAGGTAGAATGTAGAATGCCGGAGTCCTCGGGTGTGTTTTGTTGAGGAAGATCCTTTCTTCTTGACAGATCCACCCTTGTTCTTCGGCATGCTTCGTAAGGTTGATGATCTCTTCTTGTAGCCGTGGTGTCGGGTCTCTGTTCAACATCTTGTATGAGGTTTTGTCACTGGGCTCGGAAGGTGGACCCATCGCCCAGGGCGCCAACAGAGATGAACTGGACACCATCCTACAGAAAAAGAAAAAACTCGTAAGAACAGAGATGCATGGAACTTTCATGCTAGAATACCTGAAAGCAGGAATCATCCCCGAAGGCTTACAAGTCAGGAATATTCCGAGGGTCTTCACCGACAATCCTAAATTCAAAGTTAATTTTAGCGGCGTGGGCAACAAATGCAGCCGCGACTGGATAATCCTCATAATCGACACTGCCCAGGAAGAATGCAAAAAACAGGGAGATGATCTCGCGACCCTGGAAAAGAAATTCTTAGATGACAAAACCATCAATGACGCCAAACACAAACTAGAAAAACTAGAAGAAGAGGTTACCAAGTTTAACCAACTCACAGTAGAGCGTAAGGTAGAAAAATTCAGAAAAGATCTTAACAATTACGTAGAGGAGAAAACATATCCCTACCTAAAAGAAACCTATTACGAGGAACTCCAGCAACAACAGAAAACGAACTACAACAGGCGTAATCGGATAGTCAATTTCTCAGGCAGTTCAGACACATCGAGCGAGAGTACTCCAGGCTCCCCCGGAAAAGGCAGAAATCAGAACCAACCACCACAACATCCGTTTTTTCAGAGAGGGGGCCAACGGGGCCGCCCGAGAAGGCGCACTCAACAATCCGGACAATATATGAGGACGCGCCAGTGGTACTCGAACCAGCCCTAGAAACCATTCCCATCTTTAATTTGTCCTCCAGGCCATTAGCCCAAGCCGAACAAACACTGCTCGAGAGGGGCCTGTCCTTTGTTCCAGCTACCAAAGCAGACCCCTTCAATACGGAAGCAGAACTTCGACGGTTTTTCCGCACTTTGAGGCTAAAATACTTTTTCGAAGTATACATACCCAGCCAACAAGATTCAGCCAACCAGCCAACCAGGGACTAGAGAGGAGCAAAGAGAACATCACAGGTTTCAAACCCAAATCCACCTTCGTGCCCCCTCCCCACACGATCCCGAGTGAATTTGAGACATTTGAAAAAATCGTGATGAAAACAATCACCGACGGAATTAAACAAAAAAACTTCTACCAAGACAACCTACTACCAACGGAGAGACAATCCCTTAAGGACCTCAATCTGGACACTACTATTACCATAAAACCAGCAGACAAAGGAGGCGGCATTGTTATCATGAACACCACAGATTACAACCAGGAATGCTTGCGACTCCTCAGTGACAAAACCTCATACAAGATGTTGAACAGAGACCCGACACCACGGCTACAAGAAGAGATCATCAACCTTACGAAGCATGCCGAAGAACAAGGGTGGATCTGTCAAGAAGAAAGGATCTTCCTCAACAAAACACACCCGAGGACTCCGGCATTCTACATTCTACCTAAAATCCACAAGCACCCCACGAAACCCCCGGGCAGACCCATTGTTTCCGCTTGTGATTCACTGTTGGAACCCCTCTCCTTGTACACAGACTTTTTCATGAAGCCTTTCGTGGGTAAGATGGCCTCTTACCTAAGAGATAGCACAGACACCATCAAGATCTTAGACTCCATACATCTGACTGATGAATCCATTTTGGTCACCATGGACGTTGAGGCACTGTATACCTCCATCCCCCAGGCAGAGGGCCTACAGGCTTTGGCCGCAGGCCTTGAAAAACGAGCCAACACCTCCACCATACCCACCAACTTTCTGGTCGAGTGTATCCGGATTGCCATGGGCGAGAATTTCTTTCTATTCGGCCAACAGATATACCAGCAAATTAAAGGCGTCAGTATGGGCGCTACGTTCGCCCCAGACGTCGCCAATCTCTACATGGCACAATATGAAGAAGATCATATCTACCACGATGATAACCCATACAGACCACACATCAAAGTCTGGCGTCGATACATCGATGACGTATTACTCATTTGGGAAGGAAGCGCTGAAGGATTACTAGCCTTCCACCAATGGCTCAATGCACGGAACGAACACATCAAGTTCACCATTGAATGGGACCATCAAAAGATCAATTTCCTCGACCTACACATCTATCGGTCCGGAGAGACACTGAAGACGGAACTCTTCAGGAAACCCACCGACAGGAACACCCTTCTCCACTTCACCAGTTACCATCCACAAGGATTAAAATACAATCTCCCATATGGTCAGTTTCTTCGTATCCGGAGAAACTGTTCAGATAGAGAAAAATTCAACCACCATGCACAACTACTACAAACACGTCTTGGAGAGAGAGGCTACCCCAGGAAGTCCATCAAGACAGCCAAGAAAAGAGCGGCCAACACCGACCGCTCGATTTGCCTAACGACCAAAGAAAGAGACCCGAACAATAGAACTGTGTGCGTCACCACATACAATCCAGTCAGCAACCTTATCAAAAATACCATCAACAAACACTGGCATCTGATAAAAAATGAAGGTACCCTCGCCAAGAAACCCCTGTTTGCCTTCAAAAAGAACAGA
Organism: Ambystoma mexicanum; assembly: GCF_040938575.1. Lineage (NCBI taxonomy): Eukaryota > Metazoa > Chordata > Amphibia > Caudata > Ambystomatidae > Ambystoma > Ambystoma mexicanum. The sequence continues at coordinate 1,060,467,309 of NC_090929.1, read as the reverse complement.
AATCTAAGAGATTCCCTAGTCCACACCTTCCTAGAACCTACCAAACCAGCCACCACACTATGGAACCTTCCACCAGTAGTTGGCCACTTCAGCTGTGGTAAATGCGTAGCTTGCCGTTTTACTACGAACAGCAAAACTTTCATCCACAAGAACTTGGTATGGAAACAGAACAGCCACACCAACTGCGAGAGCAAACACGTGATCTACGCTATTAAGTGTCCCTGTGATCTGATTTATATTGGCAAAACCATTAGACCTGTCAAACAAAGGATTAACGAACACAGATCATGCATCAAAAACCAAGTCGAGGACAAACCCTTGGTCGAACACTTCACTAAGAAGAAGCATACCCACGAACAATTCACATGGACCGTGGTCCAACAACTCCAGCCACAAAGACGAGGAGGTGACATAAATATTGCCCTCACTAAACTCGAACAAAAATGGGTCCACAAATTGAACTCTGTGCAAGACGGCCTAAATGTCACCGTCGAATGGAAACACTTCTAGAGTACTCCTCCTAGTGGCCTCCACGCTCGACCGTTTAGAATGAACTTGTGTCCTGACACACATTAGAAACCAATGTTGTTCACCTTGTGAACATTATTATACTGGCACTAACTCCTCCACCTTGTGAACACTATTGTATACGAGAGTCTATTTTGTTTAACCATCTGTAGTGGTGGTCGGCTTTCGCCCATCCACATGGCGCACGTAAATGACTGATGTTTACAACAATGTATCCTGCCTGTTATGTTGTGCAAGTATCCAAGAGCAGGAGTTCCCATACATCGCACCGGACTACATTACCCAACATCACACACGGAGTACCGCCTTTTCATTGGGACACGGCGCACAGCTATCCTATTGGCCCAAGCTGGGTGTCGCCCTTGAATCGCGGGTTCCCATTCGCCTGTCCCCAGCCACTGGCTGCCTTTATACAGTCCAACACGGCTCCCTCGCTGTCCGACTCATCCGGCTCCCAGCAGTCTACGTCCAGCACGGCAGCGCACCTACCAGACAACAGTAAGTTCCCCTTGACTCCTACGCGGACATACTCCCCGGCGCACTTGACCTTCACAGGTTACTTATACCGGTTTTTAATTTTCATTTCAGACTTGGGTCCAATTACGCCCAACTCCGGCCTCGTGAGTCTTTGAACCACGCCAGCCCCTAGGAAACTAAAGCCTTTCACCAAGTGCTAATCCCAGCACCGGACGTTCCGCACTTTTCGCGGTTTCCCTGACAGCACCCACCTGATTCCCTGCACGGCAGGTAAGCTGTCTTTTAGACACACCACATGGTGTACAACGTGGGCAACAATTAGGCCCGTATTTAATACTTATAGTACTTAACGTACAACTATTCGAGATCCTAATAGCTCTGTTTTACCCACAGACAGCACGGACAGCACCACCACTGGTGCCCCCTTTTCCTGACGAAGGCCAGCACAAAGACGGCTACTACCAAGCCACTTTCTTTGGCCGAAACACACCTTGTGTCACTCCCTGTGTCGAACTTCCCATCACAACTGTATCATTACTTGCACCCGTTAAAATTCAAAGATTGTTGTGTGCACTTTTTGTTTTGTGTAACTGCGGGTTCCTATACCCCCTCGATTTATGAGGCAACATGTATCCCAGTGTAGTGCCGACCTCTATACTTCAGAGGCCTACACCCATCTGTGTCACTACTGCATAAACCAACCCTGTCCGTCTTTTCCAACTAAACTTTCGTGCTTATCGGAAGTAATGTACATTAAATTGTGAAGTTATCTACCACGTCCCGTGTGAAGACATAATAAACCCACACACTTAGCACTTCTGTGTCGTTGTTTTGGATCTCTCCATCCCGATTATTTTGTTTATACTACGCATACCCACCTGGGTAAATCGGGACCTAGCCAGGTGCCCTAAGATTGAAATATTTCGAGCTTCAAACGCTTACCTGAATCCCAGCCGCTCTGGGGGAACTCTGTCTCGGAACTTCTCATCCATCTGCAAGAGGGAAAAGACACTCCAGGTTAGAGTAGAAACATCTAGAGGCACCACATACCGCGCTTACTCACCGCATTTCTTCTTCATAACTGGCATCCACGCTGAAAACGTCGTGGCACCTAAAAGACACAGAAAAAGAACTCAGTTCAATACAAATACGAAAGAGTCACATCGCGCTCCCACTCACCTTCAGCGCTACTCATCTCAGCAGCACGTCACATCCCTGGACGCCGACCATCATCTAAGGAAGGAAAGGAACGAAGTTAGAGAACTGTTCAAAAGACTCATTATACTTACCTGTCGGACTCCTGCCAGTGAAGTAACTAGGCAGCAATGAGCCCGCATCAATCAACGCGCCCCTGCGCTGAAAGCAGGACGGAGAGCACACTTTCCAAGACAACAAGGTGAGCTGTGGATCAAAGGGAAGGGTTGGACCCCGGGGAACAAGGGTTTCAAGCACACAGACAATAGGGAGTTAAACTCTACCAATCCTGTGTTTCAGGCCCAGTCTCCAGTCGAGTAGACTCCAGGGAAGGGTTCGATGTCGTAAGAGGTCAGAACAGGCTGAGTGACGTCCCCGTAGATATCAGGTGAGCGTTACACGTTGACTCAGAGATATAGAGAGGCGATGGGGGTAGATGCAAGAAGAGGATGTGTAATGGAAGTTAGGGCTGAATATGCTTTTTGAATATAAAGAGTCGTGGAGCGAGAAGGGAGGTGGTGTCAAGGAGAAGAGATGATAGAGATGGGGCAAGAGTTGAGATGGTTGTGAGCAGAGGAGACTGCAGAGAAAGGTAGAAGGCAAAGGAAGAGATAGCCTGAGAAGTGCATGATGAGGGTGCAGCTGAGAAGAAGCAATTAAGGGTACTTACAGTCAAGTAGCAGGACACAGCAATATCTCATAGGTGAAGAGGCAAAGAAGCTGGTCAGCGGCTGGTCTTCACCCTTCACTGTTCCGCCCTTCACTGGGCTGACCCGAGGGAGTTCATAAGGGGTGAAACACTTTCATCATCTGATCGCCTAGTCCGTCAGTCATTGTTCTCTCTGATATTGTCGCTGGTGTTGCAGTGATGAGGTGATTTCTTCCTGACTGATGTTCCCAGAAGAGCCACTCGTGGCCTTCATCTGGAGGTAGGGCTGATCCAAGATTGCTGCAGGAAGTTATGTCACTAATGCAAGATGGCCACTGGAAGTGAAGTTCCAGATAGAAAGTGAAGCCCAAAACCAGAAGGAATGACACAAACTCTCTTCACCTGAGCACCTACTCCATCAGTGGTTGGTCTCTCTCATATTGGCCTTGGTGTTGCTGGGATGAGGTGATTTCTTCCCGATTGGTGTTCCCAGAGAGCCTCTTGTGGCCTTCAGCTGCAGATAGGGATGATCCAAGATGGCTGAAGAAATTGATTTCACTGATCCAAGATTGCCACAGGAAGTGATTGCACCAATCCACAATGGCAGCTGGAATTGAAGTTCCAAGCAGAAAGTGAAGCCAAAACCCAGAAGGGGTGACTCAAGCAACAGTCACGTGATCACCTCCTTCATCAGTGGTTGGTCTCTCTGATATTGTCCCTGATGTCGCTGGGATGAGGTGATTTCTTCCAGATTGGTGTTCCCAGAGGAGCCTCTTGTGGCCTTCAGTGGAGATAGGGTTGGTCGAAGATGGCTGCAGGAAGTGATTTTAACTATCTATGTGAGGACTTGCGTGTCAACTGCCTTGTCCGAGGCAGTCTTAGCATGCCCCTTCTTCACTGCTTACCCAAAGGAAGCCTCCTCGTGGGACCTCAACATCTTAGAAAAGTGAGTATACTCTTGGGGTCTACTGGGGCAAAGTGAAGCATGGCTCTGAACAGAAGCAGAATCTGAGGCCACCGTCTCCTCACCCACCCAAGTCGCTAACCTTCTGTGTCACTCTTTCAGGGTTTTATTTGAGGAGTGGCAGATGTAACACGAATTAAGGGCCAGATTCACAGAAGCTTTTATTAATGGGGCAATCCCATTGGAAAACACTCTGTGAATCAGGCCCTAAAGTTGTTGTCTGCATGCAGTCAATAGAGGCATTCAGCATGATGATCCTCAATATAGTTGTTCTTCAAAGGGCCTTGTAAAAGCTTTTTTCAGCCTTAGAATCAGCATTAGTGAGGTACCATTTGCAGGCCTTAACCATGTGGTGGTAGAGATCAGCCTAACAAGCGAGCACCAGTGATAAAAACCACAATAGGAAAGTACTTATCTAAGGCTTTCCAGAAATGAAGCTTAAAATAGTCGAAATTGTTAGGTAGAATGTTGAATGAATTAGAGAATAATAGCGGACTCCCAACTCTTGAACATTTGGTAGGAAATCTGAAGATGGCCCCCAGAGGTGGAGCCAAGGGAGACTCTGTCTATTGGCTATGTGGCAAGATGATCCAAAGCAACACTAAGAGAACACAAATGTAACTGCTGTCTTTCAAATTCAAATTAAAACTGCCGTATTGTTACTGAGGATTCCCAGCCCGATGTGAAATACTCAAACAGCATGTGAACCTATGAAAGATCCAATGCTGGAGAAGATGTATTTTCACTTGTAAATAGTATTATAGAGAGATGTTCTCGCTTCCAAGCCAGTTCTATATGTCAGAAACCAGAGTGCACCGTTCGTCACCAAATATACATCCCCTTCATTCGGCATTGTGAGAAATCCACAATCAACGTGAGCAGTTGAATTCCAGGAGTCTTAGTTACATCAAAAGTGGTCACCTATTCTGTATTGAGCCATCTACTAAGACCCTATATGGCTGCAATCCTCACCATATCTACACATGCCGTCCTCTGGTGGGCATCACAATCTTTGTTCATCTAAAATGTATGCTTTGGTATGTGCATGTCAGCTTTGTCTCTTATTGTGTTTTCTACAGTGCACCGCTACCACCAATGGGAAGTCTCCAGGCGCTCATATTATTGATAACATGAAGGATTTTTTTTAAATATCTAGGTTCAAGTAGTCAGCTAACCAATAAAAATAAATGGACCAGTGGACGAGGGGGATGACCTCTTTTAATTTGTTTGTCTTTCCATAAATACTGACAAACCAATTCTTTCAGTATAAACATAAATTCACTTTAATTCAAAACATACACATAAAAAATCCAATTTTACACATTTTTTTCCAGAAAAATGTATAATTTCACAAAAAAATTCAAAAAATGTTTTTCCAAAAAAAGGCTCAACTCACATGTTCAATTTCCTACCATTCACTCACTCTCATTCTATATTACACTCATACCTCATATTCAATTTTTCGAGAAACGAGAGAGAAAGACTGGGTTGGGTCTTCCAGTCCCCTGTCTATGACTATGCATCAGAGAGCAAACACGACCGCATTTGGAAGCGTTTAGAACGGCTACTCGCGAGTCATGAGAGTAACGCGAGTCGAGTGAGAAGATCTCTGTAGGGGCACAATAAGTGGAATACTGATCCTGGTGCACCCAAGCAACGAGGCACTAAATAATTGGTGACCTAAAAAGGAAGATATTTGGCTAAAATCTAATAAATAAGGCTATGGGAACTGCCCGATGCTGAAGAAAGATCCCCGTCAGAAATAAGTGGACCCCGACATAAATAGGAAGACACACGAAGTGGATGATCGAGTGTCCTACTTCTTGATGCTTATCCAGATTTTGGTGGTTTTGTATCTGTAGATGAAGGTGGATTAATTCCTCAATCTGAATCACCGCCACAGATTACACAGCGGGGGTGCTGTGGCTCACCCTATCAAACGAGACAGGACACAGAGCGGTTGTTTATGTTTTAAATTAAAGTGAATTTATGTTTATACTGAAATAATTGGTTTGTCAGTATTTATGAAAAGACAAACATATTAGAATAGGTCATCCCTCTCGTCCACTGGTCCATTGTGTAGAGTTTTGTGGTCAGCTAACCAATGACTGATGGTTTGGCCAGAGTAGCAGATACATATTTATGCTATGTTGAGTTATTACGTGCACCGCTGACCTTTGCATGGTCTTCAGGCATTTTGATGGTAGTTATATTGAAGGGTACTCCAGTTCTCTCCCTTATTTAGGGGCACCCTCACCATGGGCAAATGCATCCTTTTGCTAAAGAATGGCATGTTCTTCCTGTAGTCCCTTGAATTTTAATGTAATTAACCTGTGCTATTATTGCTATTATTGTGTAACATAACTCTTGCCAAGGTGAAGAGGCATCTTAATGTGGCAAGGTCTCCTTACAACACAACGATGTTTGCTAGTTTTACCGGAGTCCCTTCCTTCGTGCTGTGGATAAGCATCCTTTAGCGATCCATAATTTGAAGGCCTCGTTTGAGAAGTTCTAAAAGCCACAATGGGCAACATGCTTGCACAGTATTATTGCAAAAAACACCCAATAGCTCTCCTGGCAACTTAAATGCCATTTTAATGTGTAGTGTTCGAAATCAATGCTGCTTTGAGTGATAAAGTAGGTATAAAGACATTCTTTTAGGCCACAATACGTCCGTCTTTGTCATGGCCACTTGATGAAACTTGTCAAAAAAGATCTTCAGCTTTGTCCCACACTAGGTACACGGATATCTGCCTTGCATATGTATCTGAATAGACCTCCTGGTGCAATTCAAGGTACATATTACCCATTTATGTGCCTATACCTGGGTGTCTAACATGTCGGAGGGAGGCAGTCTGTAGTTTGCAGACAGCAATTTGCCTTCTAAGCTCTATTTATCCCTTGAAAAGAGCTCTCCTATCTCTCGGGCCAGCTTCCCCTAGGGTACGCTGGTCTGCCTGCTATCTAATAGGGAAAGCAAAGAGAGAAACGACCCTATTCCTAAACTGCACTAGACACCATTTAAACACAAAAGGTTTATTTCTTAAACATATGTTTGTATGTGCAAGAGTTCTGCTGGTTCCCTTACGCATAACTAAGACAAAGAACTGATATATCCTAAGAAGATGCCAATGAGAAAGGTAATAATTGTACTTTTGTTCTGCCTCTTTATCTGAATTGTATCCCAAATTCAAGTAATTAAATCAGCAAACAGGCGTGTCACAATGCAAGCACCCCTGCGGGTATGCCAGTTCTCAGCAGTGTACATCTATACTTAAAAAGGATATCCGTTGTCATGGTTGGTCGACCGGTTTCCGTGGGCCAACTTGTTTATGCCACATTCTGGACCTAGCAATGGAGACCGACTCCCGTTGTCTCCAAATTCTCTTAGAGTGCCGCAGGGAATTACTCTTTTCCCTGATTTTTTCAATTTTCAAAATACTCCCAATATGGCCACTGTTGTTTCCTTTTGCTTTCATTATACTTCGGCTTACACAGTCCCCCTAAATCGGCCACCGTTATTCCCTTTTCCTTTGTTTACTGCACTTTACAAACACATTCTAAATCGTGGCTGCGCTATTATGAATGCCCAGGGGCTCATTTCAAGTTGGCGTACTCCATCCTGCGCGTGTTCTCATGTGTTTCTGCTAGAGTTCAATGCTGGGCAGAGAATTCAATGCATGGTATATGTCCACTCAAGAGGGGGCCGTTGCCTTACTATGTTTGCAGATGACATCGAAATGCAAAGAAGGGGGTTTTACAAAAGTGACGCCACCCTACGGTATGCAACTAGTAGATTGTTTAGTTCACTCTGGAAAGTCATTAGGAGCAAGTGTGTTGCTCCCTCGGTGTTGCTCATTTGTATTTTTTTGTGTGAGTGCGGCAATGGCCCTCAGGTTGCTGCAGCTCTGGATCTCATCTTCGTTGTTGGTTTTGGTGTCGCTGCTGCGCACGTCATGGTGCCAACAAAGATCTGTGCAGGTGAGGTAAACTCTTCCTTATTCTCCATTTTCTAGATACATATATGGCCAACAATTGTGAGATTAGTCCTCACGTGTTCTTCACAGTCCTTGCACAAGGATACTCTGTCTTCTTTCCCCAGGGCTGCTTGCTGTCCTGTCAGCACTTTTCATGTACGCCATGTGATAAATATCTCATAAGTAGGTGGTATTTTTCAAGCAAGTGGCATTTCAATAGTGAGGCCCAAAGTGAGGTTCATATTTCCAGAATGCACACAAACCTCTTTAGATTCCTTGTGCTGAGCCAAATCTAACAAGCTGGATCCTCATATGGCATAAACGTATGCTTTCAACCGTCCTTTGATGTCATCAAGTATTTCAGTGTTTGCTTCAGAACTTTCTGAAATCATGATAACACATCTTCTGCACAACGCTTTCAGCTAACATTTCAGGGAAAAACCTCTTTGTCAAACTTCCAAACTGTAAAATAATATCATGTGTAATGTAATGCTTTATTCTAGATTCAAAACACTTCTTAGCCCTTTATTAATATATGCTATTACCCAATTAAAAGGGACTCAATTCATCAACATCAGAATGATAAAAAAAGATGAGTCACAAAAGGCACTGTTATTCAGCACGTTCTCCAGAAAGCTCAATTAACCAGCACCTGTCATTGTGCCTCATTGCAAGTTTGACGGTATTCTGCCGGTAAATCTGCTGGAATACCGGCAAATGCAATTACTGTTACCAGCACTTGTCTGCCGGTATTACCAGCAGATTACAAGTGCCGGTATGAACGGTAAATCCCCATTCTATGGAGAGGGATTTTGCAGCTATTACCGGCGATACAGGCAGTTTTTTATTGCCGGTAGCAAAGCTCTGAGCTGGAGGTAAATCCTTAGCCCCTACCGGCAAAGTTGTAGTTTGTGCTGGTAATTGTTATTACCGGCACTTTCACTGTGTACTGGCCAACTCGTAATGAGGCCAATTGCCTTCAGAAAAAAGCATTCTGAATGGTAAAGTGCCGCATAAAAGAGAAAGCATTGTATGATCTAGTATTTCATAAAGAGGTGGCTGCTGAATTACAGTACAACCACTTGAAAAAGGGGTTGGTTGAGGCCTGCTTTCTTCTGAGGCATCACATAACGACACATAGAGCCTCATTAAGACTCTGGCGGTAGCCGTGCCGGTAAAACCGGCATGGATGCCTTCGGATTCATTTTTTCCCCGGCACCTGGGAATGGGCAATTACCAGGGCATTACAACCCCAGCAGACCCGGTAACTGCCCATTCCTGGGCGCCAGAAATAATTACTCCCCATTCCCATTTGAGTCCCATTGGACTCAATGAGAATGGGGAGGGCGGTAGTACCGGCAACATTCAGAAAAGTGCCGGTGCTACCGTCAAGGTCTGCTGGCGGGGGCCGTTCCTCAAGCTTACCGGTACCGTTGTTTCCGGACAGGCAACCTTGTAATGAGGCCGACAGTTATGACAACATCCCTAGTGGCACCCCACACAGAACCCATAAACAAAGGGAATAATCGTAAGGAAGGGTGAGGGTCAATGAGAGTTATGCTTGCATTCTGAGACTTCAAGTACAACATACAAGAAGTCTTTTGTCATTACAAAAATGATAGACTTTCAGGGGTTGTGAAATAAAATGTAATTTGGGTGTTAGGTAGTTGGACATTTACAGGGCTGTGGACAAACAGGCGATTCAGAAGGTGCGGTCATTATGGATTGTGTAGTAACAAAAGGTTTCTATTTTTATATGTTTTGAAGCTCAATCTATCATTAAACCTTTGGTCTGATGTTTTGTTTCAGATGTGTTTTACTTGAGAAGCTGGCACATAGTCCACAACATCGTGGTTGATTTTCAATTTCGTTATACCTGGGGTTAATAGGGTGTATTGTAGGATTTCCCGATCTCAAATAGATACCATACTTGAGTCAACAAATGCAACAACACCAAAAAAGCGATCCACCGGCAGACGCTTCTCTAGAACTACTTACTCACCAAATGGAGGTTGTCTGAACCATCTGCGAGTGACACACACACCAGTATGGGCTTCAATGTTATATGGATATAGCAACTTAAGAAACGGAGACCCGGGGCTTGTGCAGCCTTGGCAGGCCCCAGCTTCAGTACAACAAAAACAAATATATGTTATGTGATCTTCACCTCTACAAAGAAGTCTAATTGGTGCACATGTCTGAACGCAAACGTCCTACTAATTTCATCCCTCCCCCGTTCTCTATTATTCCTGCCTGATTTTGTTGGCATTGGAAAAAGAAAGATTTTATTAAAACATTTATTTTATTTTCTTATTCTGTTTTTTTTATTTGAAACATTTTGTACAATTGTGTGAATAGAGCCAAAAGATACAGAAGAAACATGTTGTAGGAGCATACATCTTGAAGGAGCAACAGCAGTATTATTATAAATCGAGGGAAACTTCCAAGCAAAAAAAGAACAGGGGGAAAAAAATCATATATTGGACCCAACCTCCTCATCCGCTGGGATGACCTTAGAATCTGAACCAGTACTAGACACACCCAATAATTGGGATCGGTAAGTGTCCCAAATGCCATTAGGTTGTGAGGAGAATACGAGCTCTCTGTATGCCTCCACCCAATCCTCGCAAAAAGCAATGCCCTCCAACCACCCTCAAGAGTCAGGGGGAGGACAAATCTTTAAAACCCATGACAATACACTGGGCCGGATCACGACCTCGGCGGTAACGCTAACACTATTAGCGCGGGGGCTATTAGCGCGACCGCCATAGCCCCCGGCGCCAATAGTGCGGGATCACGAGTTGGGCGGACTTGGAAGTCCCCATTCCCCATTGAGCCCATTCCCCATTGGGCTCAATGGGGAAAATTCGCGCACTTACCGCCGGCGGATTTTCCGCCGGCGGTAATAGCGCAAATTTTTGGCGGATTTCCCCCCCAGCCAAGAGCTGGGGCGAAATCCGCCAAAGCCCTGATTCGGCGGACCCTTAAATCCGGCGGTAATAGCGCTACCGCCGGATTTAAGGGTTACCGCCGAGGTCGTGATCAGGCCCACTATCAGGCCAGCACAAAAATCAGGTCAACCGGTCTCTGTCAATGTTGGGGGAAGCGATTTGGAGAATCCCAATAACCCCATTAAGGAAGAGGGGGAGATCTCAGGTCATTTTAGAAATAATGCTAAAGACCATTTGCCAGAAGTGAGCAATTAGTGGGCAGACGCAGGCTAAATGAGGAAATCCTGCCTCCTCTCTCTGAGTCCTGCAACTAGCGTGAGATATTGCATCAGTGAAGGTTAGCGGGAGTGTATGGTTGAACTTTGAGAGTATCAGATTGAAACAAGAATTGAAATAAACAACTTTAGTTTAACCGCAGATCAAGGCCCATTGGTCACTAGAGATGAACACAAAAAGCATGCTTTCCCATTCGAGACTGGCGGTATCATTGGACAGGTCCAGCACCATGACAACCGCAGAATATAATTTAGATACTAGTCTTCATACCCTCGGACCATGAATCATGAAAGACAAGAAGCAGAGGACGATGAGCAGGGAAGGAGTGGAACATGTTTTTAGATTGCATTGAAAAGACTAAAGTAATTGAAAATATCCAGCGCGGAAACACTTTTCAGCGCATTGAACGCCGTCAAAGAAATGAAGCTTCCACCAGGAAACAGATATGCAAAATTGTGCAGGATTGGCAGAGTTACTGGAAGGAGAAACTCCCTTTTGAAAGAAATGTCCTAGCAGGCTACACTTGCCAGCGGGATATGAGAAGAATACAAAGAGGCCACGCCCATCATCTGCGTATCCTAGCCCAGGCGATATTTGTACAGGAAACAATCTCTGTGCTGTTGTGAATCAATCATCCCCCTACCACCACCAAAGTAAGAGAGGCAAGAGTGGGGACAACTTAAAGTCTTTCAGGTGGATATGAGAACCAGAAGTTGTGAAAGATAGCCTGAGTGACCAAATAGTATTGTTCAAAGACCAGCATCGCTAGTCCTCCTGAGACACTGGGTGCTGTGAAAGTTCTCCACATGACTTGAGCCTGCTTCCTGGCCCAGGCCAATTTCAAGAAAAGCTGCATAAATTAGAAAGAAAATAGTTGAGGAAGAAATATCAGAATAGTTAGGAAGAGTTTAAGAACTTTGTAAAAACCATGATTTTGAAAAGTGTGATTCTTCCAACCAGAGAAAATGCAAGAGAGGTCAATGCATTAATTTGTATTGTAAATTTGCTAACACACCCTCCATTGTTGTCTCAGATTAGGGCAACAAAGTCACCAGATGCCACTATCTCAAGGTAATGAGTGAAATCGCCCTGCCATCTATTCCCCAACAAGCCCCTAAGATTTTTAGCTGCTTCGGTTAAGGTGACAGTGTGACCGATGGATAGCACACCAACAACACCTTACAGGTTGGGGCCATTCCAAAACTACCACAGATGGGCTTTTTCCCGCAGGTACCGCAAACAGGGGTTGCCCCACAGATCACGCAAGGAGGATTTATTCCACAGATACCATAAGGAGGGTTTGCACCACAGGTTCAGCAAGGAGGATATTTCCAACTAGCAGGATATTTTCAGCAGGGTAGAGGAGGTTTCCAAAGCGGAAGGAGGTTGAGGTTTGGGGGGCAGTGTTTGGCTTGTGGGAAGATAGGACACACTGCAAAAGAATGCAGGAGCAGACATCGAGTAGTATATGGCGCTGCAGGCATCCTAGAATATGAGGCACAGTCCCAGCAGATATTTTACTCCACACAACCAGAGATACCACAACAAGTATAACCACAACCATAGGTGCAACAGCCGCCAATTTTTCAGCAGCAGCATTCACAGCCCCAGATACAGCTCCAACAAGTCCAACCGATATATTACCCAAACACACAAAATGTCCTACAGCAGCAGCAGATTCAAACATCATCCCCATTTCCCGGCAGCCTCAATTTCTTAAAATGGGGCAAAGCACCACACAACAGATGCCTCAACTTTCACAGTTCAATCCCTTTCGAACACAGGCAGACACACATGCACAGGCACCCGCCGCTCCACAATGGAGTGATAATTTGTAACAGCAGGGCACAGTACCACATTATATAGGGGCAACAGTACTAGCAGGCAGCGCTTTCTCATTTCCAGGCACTGGCACACATCTACAATAGGACAGCCCACAGAGAGCTCTAACGTGCCCTTTCAGTAACCGCAGACCCACAAGAGGAACTACAGGTGGAAGTGAACATAGGCAACCAACATTTTTCATTTTTGGTTGACACAGAAGCTTCCAAATCTTGTATTAAGGAAGAAGAAATATTTCTTTTGTCGAACAAAGTAATGGACACAGGTTTTTTTTCTCTGGGGCTGTTATGAAGGATCCTTTTACAGAAGACCCACCCATAATTAATGGTCAAACCCAATCCCAAGGAACACAACAATCAGCCATAATTTCAAGCAGTAAGTGGGTAGATTTCTTCGATGAAACTACACAAAAACTCTATAGAGCCAGCTCTCAGTGGAGATAAAACTAACTGGGAACTTCCCATGTCCAAGGATGAAATGGAGTGCCTCATTATCAAAGCCTCACAGTCACAATTTGGGCTAGTATTCTGTATAATCTGTTTGAAAATATTACCCAAACCATGTCCCTTCGTGAGTCTTGGAGGCGAGCTAGTGTCATTCCCATCAACTACCACTCTATTGCCATCTTAGACTGTGACAGCAACATCTTCTCCAGCTTAGTACTTAAAGATCTAGAGAAATGGGCTGAGAGTAATACAATTCTCGCTAGACAACAAAAAGGTTTTCACGAAGGTCTCTCCACCACAATAAATGGGCTAATTCTTCAAATCATAAAAAGGATCTAAGCAAGTGTAATACATTCAAACCCACAAGCATTGCCCTAATTGATTTAACAAAAGCTTTCAAGCTAGTAAAGAGTGGGAAACTCTGGACCAAACTAAGGACATGGGGCATCCCAGAAGGCCTGCTTGCCATCATAATAGCCCTTCATCAACACACTAACTCACAAGTTAGATTAAATATAAAAGGGGAAATCACACCTGACATATCTATTGTAAGCAGAGTAAGACAAGGCTGTATCCTTGCTGCATTCCTTTTTAACCTCTATCTAGCAGATTTAGTAGATTACCTGCTTAGGTACACACTAATTTTCCCCAAAATAGGTCAAAAGTCCCGTTCATGTTTTAGCATACTCAGATAATATAACCTTAATCCATCATTCTTCCATTGGATTATACCACCTATAATCCATGCCATGGAACAATATGCTGAAGTGAACGAACTAGTAATTAACCCCACAAAACCTAACATCTTGATTTCTGGTCAACACCCAAACAAAAGAAAAATACTTATAGGGAGCTTGAGCAAAAAAACAAAACACCTTGGCTTTAATCTCAGAACCACACAGTCATTGAAAAATCTGACTGACGATCATGAGATAAACACTAGACAATATATAAGCCAAATAAAAAAATGAATGAAATCACTATGCAGATTCTCGCTTTTACCCTGATAAAATTCTACAAGGGGAAAGTAATACCAGCAATTCTGTATGGGATGAAAATCAATCCCAGCGCCCACAATTTTAACTGGGCACTATTGGAAGGGCGTATATGGAGAAAAGAAAACGATCACTTCCTATGTCTCTTCCAATAGCAGGCCTCAGATATGAATTAGGACTACAATCATTAGAGTTATATTTTGACTGGAAGTTACTACTCATATATCGATCAATTCTTGATCCATGGAAAAACCCATTGTATGAGAGCATAAGAGACCATACAAAATCACATAAGAGTGATTTTTTTTCCAAATTACAAAGAGACGCTGAACAAATCTTGCAGAATTGCAAGGTAACTAGTGAGACTCTGGTTACAAATCCAGACAAAGCAAAACAAGCTCTGATGAGAACCGATTGGATAGGAGACTCATTTTTTGCAGTCTTAAAAGTATAAACATTTTTAGTGTATGCAAGAAATCAAGCAAATACATGTTGCCCTATTTGAGAAGATTTTCAGATCCTAAATGGCGTGCTGAATTTTTATGTGTTCGTTTAAATTTGGTGAAAACAAACAAAACCTCTAGAATATGGCAAAATCTAGAACATAAAGAAGGTGAATGTGACTTATGTGGTGAAGGGTACACCCAGGATGTAAGGCGCCTTCTTATAACTTGTACAGCCACATTTCCAATAAGAGTGAAATATTTTGCTAGATTTGTTCCCCATCCGCAGTGGCTAAACACTAGAGATTTCTGGCACAGATTGTCAGCTGGTAAGGAAATCTGATCAATAGAGCTGCTGAAACTGTTAAATGAAATGCATTTTATAAAAGTCTCTATATAATAGAGATTCTCTTTTTAATGAGAATGTAACCACCTGATGTTCACTGTGTTTTCTTTTTAATCTCTTTCTTTTCTTTTTTTCAATTTCACGTGAATTGTGTAAAAAAACTGTGTGACTAATGGCACAAAAAAAAAATGAAGACCTACCCACTGTTATAGGTCCGCAAAAAATGTTCGCGCCCTTATTTTTAAAAGACATACCAGTAAACATATTGGGCAGAGATATTATGAGCAAATTAAACATGACCATGTCATTCTCTGACAGGGGAATAGTGTGTTCTACCCCAGACATATACTCCACGTGGGTGTGTGCAGTTATACAAGCATTTTGCACTCAAAGGGGGTCATTACTAGTTGGGTGGTATATGGGAAAAGTGGCGGTAATGGAATTACTGCCACAGTTACCGTTCTGACAAATTATGAATCAGCAGTAATACCATCAATGGTAATTAAACCGACTGTGATACAGTCGGTGGAATTACTGTCAACTGTATTGCTATTGATGGTATTACCGCTGATGGCACAAAAGCTGTCTTACCGTTGTATCACAAGTTGCAATATTGGCAGTAATACCACTGAAATTGGGAGGTAAACCACCAAAGACAGAGAGCAGTTACCTCTACCAAATGCAGACAGCTGCCACAAGGAAGCCACAGGTGCATCCAATCCACTTGAGGGCTACATGGGACACACGCCTTCCCCAAACACACTTTCAAACACCATGCTCCCACTAACCATTGGGACCATGGACATGCAGCTGCTCACGCTGCACATTGACCTACACAGGCAGGAAAACCAGCAAAGGGCACAGGGCTCAGAGTAAGACGATCTCCCATACCCTCACCATGGACCCTCGCTGACAACCAACTGGTCACTCTGTACCGGCTGAACAGGCAGTGGATAGGTGAGCTGCACACCTTAATCCAAGAATACCTAGAGAGCATGATAAACTTCAGGACAGGTTTTCCCTGCTGCTGTTCCCTGCTGCTGAAGCTAGCGTCTGTTTTGTAATTTACAGGAACTGGCACCTTCTAGCACTCCAAGGCCATGCTGTACAGCAGTGCACAGCCCACATTTTCGAAAGTGCTTAGATGGGTGCAGCAGTGGTACGCCATGAGGTGGGTGAGTATGAAGTGGTTTCCAAGATTAGATTGCCACCCCATTTGTTCTGCGCAGGCTGCAGAACTCGTGGCATCAATAACAGCTGTAGAGATGTTGAAAGGGTGTTGTGCCACTATTTATTCATATTACGCATAGGTCATATCAACAGTGCATTCTGGATTAGCATGATGGAAAAGGAGAGGCTTTAGGAAGTCTGGTGGCTCACTGGTTCAACGTGCAGAATTACTTTCCAGATTGAATGAGGTATTACTACTTCCTTCTGCATTAGCAGTTGTGAAGTGTGCTGCCCATACCAATGGTACAGATTTAATTTCCCACAGAAATTATGTGGTATATACAACAGCCAAAGAAGCAGCATATTTACCATATGTTACTGAACACGTTTCCACATTTACCAGTGTCCCACGGCAACAGGTACAACTTACTGATCCATACAATGCTCTGGCTGTGGCCCAGATAATGCAATTGCAAGGGCAGGCTCCCCAGGAAAAGAAGGAATGGACAAAAAAGCGAATGCCCTTTGTCCCCCACTGATTTAATAAAGAGACAAAACATTTTGGGAAAGGCCGATATGCCAAAAGAATGACTTACAATTGTTCTTAAACAACTGCATTACCATGCAGACATTACCCAAAAAAGCATTGCTGCAGATATACAGACAGATTTGATCATGCCAAATGTGCAGGAGCACGTGGCAGTGTTCATCACAATTGTGTGACATGCTAACAATATACATCAGGACATACTTTGAAAACAATTAAGGCGACATTGCCTCGACCTTCTGAACCGTTCAGACATCTCCATATTGATTATGTAAACATGGCTGAAAGGTGTAATAAAGTTTGTTATTTGATCGTTGTGGTGTGCCCGTTTTCCCATTAGATGGAGGCTGGCCCACGCACCCATTCTGATGCTAAATATGCAGCAAAATTCCTTGTCAATGAGGTGTTCCCACGATGGGGTGTTTGCAAGGTGTTGAGGTCCGACAATGGACCGCATTTTTTCAATGACCTCTTTAAAGAAGTAACTTCCCTATTTGGTGTTAATCATACATTTTGCTCAGTTTATCAGCCTCACGCCAATGGTGAGGTGAAAAGACTCAAAAGACTGCTTAAAGAACCCATTGCAAAGCTTCTACGCATGCTTGATAAAGATTGCCTGAACTGTTTGCCATTGGCACTTTTTGCTTTGCGAAACCAGCCTGGTTCTGACCATCGCCTTACCCTGCATGAGATGGTGATAGGCAGAAGAATGTTAATGCTGCTTGCAGCTGCATGTACTAAAATGGATGCACATAGTTCGGCCGAGGTACTGAGAGTGAATTTCAAGGCCATCTCAGAGAGCTTACCAACTCTCTTAAATTTATATCCATGCAGATGGTACCACATGGAATACAGCCGGCATCCTCCTCAACTGGCCAACAAACAGTGAAAGTGGAAGAGACTTTGTTGCAGCCACCCCGAATGTATCCAGTGGGACAAGATCTTTACGTAATTTTGCCAGGAAATGGCAGGATCCGAGGTTCGTCTGCCCCTTCATAGTGATATATGCTACTCCACCAGTGGTGGAAGGTGATTGGCAGGAAGCCATGGATACACCTTATGGATGTCCGAGTGAACAAAAGCACCAACCCCCCTTCAGGAGAAGAAAAGGGGGGAGGCACAAGGGAAAGTAACTTTTTTCAGAATCACAACATTTCTCCTTTGTTTCTTCTCTTTATTTCCTCTATTTTCCTGCTGTTTATTTTTGAATGGGGTTATTTGGATTCTAGTAATAGTAGTAATGTGGTTTCAGAAAATGAAATAGATGAGCAGTTTTTATTTCTTCTTAATGTATCCTTTATTGATATTTTTATTATTTGATTTTGTATATACACATATCTATTTCCCCTTTGGTCTGGCAACATTTTGTATGCCTGTATGATGTGCCTTGCACAGGCTGGTGACAGTGAACCATGTATTTCACATTTTGCTGGTGCTATCCCAGGCATCATTGTCTTTTTTAACGCATACACCACTAGGTCAACGCCCTGCCTTCCAGGTTGATTCAGCACTATAAGAGTATAAAAAGAATTTCCAACTTAATTTTGACCCCATTTAAGGCTCTTCCCTCTTCCAAGGCACCTAAATTGATTCATCTAACCATTTGTTTCATTCAAATAGACCATACGTATGGTGCCCATTACTCATTACTTTTTGCAATATCCGCCTCCGATTTGGTTCTGCGCTACTTTGCATCACTTACATATCCTATCCCGTTGGCTGAATAATCGTGTTTTTCATAACATATATAAACCCATAATCATTGATAGTGATATTACGTTGTCTGTTTTCAAATTACTTTCCTCACTCAACTTGTTGGGACTGTTTCCTAACGTCGTTCCTCAACACACACTCATTGCTAGTTTTCTTTTGGTTTATATACACCTAATCCAGATGGTGCGGGTTGTCGGTTGGGCCACACACACTCTGCCTGTGCTCTCACTTGGGCTCTGGGAGCCAGATTGTCCAGGTGAATGGGTGTGTACGGTAGAGTCCACTGGGATGAGCTTGGCTGGAGCCCCGTACCTGTGGCATGCGGGGTTCTCCTGCTAGTAGCCTGCAGTGAATGCCCTTTAATGTCTCCTCCTGCAGTGCCTATGAAGGGGGAGATGAGCCATGCTTCGGTGGTGGAGCAGAAGCTAGAAAACTTTGTTCCAAGATATTAGTTATTAGCCTGCTAAGGCAGGTAACACATCGATCCATTTATGCTCTATGCTTTAAGTCAGTTAAATCTGCAATTGCATTGTTAAAGGAGATTCTGAGTGTTGTGTGTGTGTGTAGGGTTGTGTAGTGTGGTGTAGGGGAGCCATGGTATCACAAATATGACACTGACACAATAGGTTCAATTTGTAAAACCTTTATTGAAGTTTCTGGGATTGGAAAAACTCATACGTTGCCCTATAACTAAGATGGGCGTAGTCTCGACCATCAAACGATAAACAAAACAGTCCTAGAGGAGTCTGTCAAATCAAAATGGCCTATGCTAACAAAACCTAATGCCTGTCCTATCTCTTGTACAAAAAGTGTATAAAGGAGAAATGTATTTAAAGGAAAAATCAGTGTTCAAAATAATTAATGTGGTTAAATCAGCTCTCCTCCCCCATGTTAGACCACACAGAGTAAGGCAGTCCCTGTAGGCAGAATGACACACCCTGGCTCGGGGTTTCAACACATGAACAGTTCAAGACCTGGATCGAGGCTCACCTCGCTTTCCACGTTAAGGTTGCTCTTCCCAGCCTTTCAAAACAACTTTTCACAAAACGTTCATGCTGGTCCCCCTCTGTCGGGCTCAGACCTCTTCAAAACAAAAGTTCACATTGGTACCGCTCTGTCGGGCTCAGACCTCAAAACCAAAAGTTCACATAGGTCCCCCTCTGTCGGGCTCAGACCTCTCCAGAACAAAGTTCAACAAGACTTGCAAGTGGGATCCCTTCCCCAAGCTTATTACACTTCGGGTCTCCCTCAGTCGGGCTCAGACCGCTTTCAGATGTCGAAGAATTTCAAATGTGCATGGCTATCTTTACAGACCTCCGCAGGACCACTTTGATTAAAGGTTCAAGGTTCAACTTTCACTCTCCCCTTCTCTAGAAGTAAATTTTGCTTACTTCGCTTTTGCAGTTAATTTGCTTTATTGTTACAAACAATGTACCTTTCACAGAGACCTTCAAGTGGGGTACTTCCTTTCACTGGACCACTCCGTTACTCAGTATTGCTGATTTCACAGCTGTCCTTACTTCAAAGTTCATTCACAGGTCTGCCTTTCTTTGCATCTCATTCACACACGTGCAGCCTTCATTTGCTATGTAATGTTGCCACTTCAATCTTTAATACACACCGATCTCTCAGGTCGCTTGCCAACTTACTGGCTATGTGTG
The DNA here is from genome assembly GCF_040938575.1 of Ambystoma mexicanum. NCBI lineage: Eukaryota > Metazoa > Chordata > Amphibia > Caudata > Ambystomatidae > Ambystoma > Ambystoma mexicanum. Next base: position 1,060,447,130 of record NC_090929.1, on the reverse strand, counting down.
TTACTTTCTTGGTTTTACGATTTCCAATTCACGAGTCAAGGTTACTACAACAGGCTTGGCCTCGCCTCCCTAACTCTGCCACTCAACCGGGAGGGTCTCTGGCCTCCTTGAAACACAATGCAGCCTTCTGATGTGGGATCTGGCCTTCTGCACGTGTCTTTCGCGGCCTGTCAGAGGCAACGATCTCCAGTAGGGAACTCTTGGGGTTTTCGAACCGTTGCTCTCATCCCTTGATCCGTCGCTCTGCTCCACTAGGTGTGCCTTTGCCCCAGAAGTGCTGCTCGTACTTGTGTTCCACCTTGCTCAGAGTGTCGCTTGGTTCTGCCTTTTATCCCTGTGAGGAGAGCTAATTGGTATGAGGTGTATGCACTTAAAATCAAGTGCCTGACTTTGCCTGACCTGATTAACGGGACATGTCCAGTACAATGTATGAGAGTTACTCTTGTTACTCTCAGTCACCCTCTTTCTCGGCCCAGAGTTTGTGTAAAAGGGGGCAGGGGGAGTTGGGACCTCAGAGAATCCTAAAAAATAGGATGCGTTAGATGAACAAAAAGGGTGGAATACTGCATTTTACCATCCGTTGCCTCACCCCCACTCCTGTAAAACCCCTCACCGAGGTGATCCACTTGCATTGGTCCAGCCCCAGGGTCTGGATCCAAATGCAATGGCCTTGCCCTTGCCACCTGAGAGAGAGATACCCAGGGACTAGCGGGTGAGACACCCTCTGGTTTCTCACAGTAGCCTCTTGTATTCTATACTTTACTGGAACCTCATAATCAGAATCTTGTATCCTTTATGCCCTCTATCAGCACCTCAAATATCTTGAGTGGTACCGTAGTATCATCTTACTACTAGGTCACTATTATCAAAGAAAAAATAATGCCTATCACAAGGTCCTCAAGATTCCATCAACCAGTACTGAAATCTGCATACACAAATGTTCCGGTGAAAAAGAGGGGCCATACGCGCGATACAATTGATGCAGAAGTCAGATCTGCTAATCAGCTTTTCATGCAGCACACGATTACCAACCTATTTGGGTAGGGTGATTATTCCCAGGAATCTGACACAGCTAAAAATAAAACTTTGCCAGAGTCTACCCATGCATGCATGCTTGCATTGCATTGCATTGCATTGTGGATCACCAAACCTGAGTCAGCTTTCAGAAGTCCTGGCCAGGAGTGCAAGGAGAAGACAGAGGCTGAGAGATTTGAGAGATGGAAATACAGTGGAGGATGCGGAGACAGCTCAAACTGCCTGGTCAACCCCACGAAAATCTGCTATGTCTAATAGAATCCGAGGTGATGTCCCCAACCTTACCTGCTGAGAAGGGTGCCATGAAGCTCTCTAGAAAAGCAAAAACAAATCCTGAGAAAAAAGGAGATTTGATTAACATTCCTGTTGAACAAAAAGGAAGTCAAAAGGGATCCCCCCCCCAGCAGACATCATAGTGGCCACAGCTGACACATCCCCAATAGAGAACAATTTTCCAAAGCACTGGACCATGGTGGTCGTAAGCGCACTACCAGTGGCTACAGCTATAGCATCAACCAAGAAATCCCTGTTATAGCCCCAAACACATGGGGCAGAAAGAGTTACCACAAAAACACGTGTCTGTCTTGAGTGAGGCTAGACCAAGGAGGGAGAAAATAATCCCAGAACCTATAGACTCCCCCACCGTCTGGGAATCGTTTTAATCCAGTATCATACCAAACCTCAACCAATCTGGCAATCTTAAGAAATTAACGCTGTCAAAGAGGGAGCATATTAAGTGCCCCATTGAACAGTAGATAAACACTGTCAAACCACCCCAACAGTGGACAGAAGTAGAAAGGCAGTTGGAGGTGATGATGGAAAGAATCAGCAAAGTGAATGTGCACTCCCAAATCAGTCCTCAGCGTCAGTAGGACCAATGACTGTGGTGTGACAGTCATCAGGTCCCGTACAGATTCCTTTAGGTCCATCCAATCATTCCAGTCTGAAACAAAGATTTCTCATCTCAAAGGTTTGCCGCCTGAGGAAAAATCATATGCCACCAATTGTGAGTAGCAAAATGAGCGCAAGGGGAATAACATCATTATTACTGTAGAAAGACCATCGAGCAGTGAGCCAAGAGAGGCTTTGAGAAACAAAGTCCTGGATTGGTTGCATTATAAAGTCCGGCACGGCCTCATAAGAATGCACGACTTGAAACTGCTCTACAGGTCAGAGATTGACGAATGGTATGACTCGAGTAACAGAGATTGGATTGTTGTGGGTTGCGGTGAAGGAAATCTTCCTTCATTCGTGAGCATTTGTGAAACATGTCATATGACTCTATCCTGAAGATGTGGTGGATTAACTCTAGCTGGTTAAACCCTGCGGAGGCTATGGGAATGGCATATGTCTCGGTCATCATTAATCTAAGCCAAATAGCAATTATGATTCCTGCACTCTAACCAACAACACTAATTGCCTTCTCTGGTCTATATTCAAGTGACTGTGAATTACATTTCCTATATACTTTCACTTCAATGTTATCTGGCTCAACATAGCCTTAGCATCGGTATATAGCACTGATAAGAGTGAAATCAATGGAAGAGAGCGTAGCAATTACCATATTCATAGACATGCTGAATCTGTATATGTTTTAGGTTTCCTTTTGTTGACTTTGTTTTATGATAATGTGCACTGTTGTTTGTAACTATAATGCACCAAAGGCCAAAGTGTGTTCAATAAAAATGAAACACTTAACCAATGGTTTCTAACAGTCACGATCAGTTTACACTGATTTTAGCATTCCCTCTCGAATACGCATGGGCTCCCACCTTGACCCACATTATGCCAACATTTTCATTGCGAATTACTACCCCATCCACCACCTCATTAAATACTGTTAGGGATCCATCATCTATCCTCCCCTTCATCCACAGCTGTCGCCCACTCCCTATTAATGTTCCCTCTAATTATTTTTCTCTATGTGCTGTGCGGAACCGGTTTTCTGTTGTGCGCACATTATTTTCCATGTGCGCAACTGACTAATAAGGTAAGCCATTTTGTGGGCTACCATCGCAGAGGAGAGTTTGGAAAGGAATGTCCTCTTCCCAGCCACTGCAAATCTTACAACACTTTTTCCGAAAACACAGGCTAAAATAAAATGTCAGATGTGATTATACAGAAAACTCATCGACCAGTCGAAGGCTTCAATATCTGCCAAAGTACCTTGCAAGCGTACTTCTGCACAGAGAAAAATGTCAGCCTCATTAAGAGTTTGGTGGTAAGTGGTAAAGTTGGTCGTAATTCCATTACCGCCATCTTTGCCACTACACCAAATTAAGGAACTTCTGCTGCAGTAATTCTGCCAAAAAGCCACACTGAGTCCAATGAACTCAATTTGAATGGGGAATTACACCGCCACCACCAGTTGTAATCCGGTAGAAATTCTTCCGGACTAAATGGCGGTAACAGTAATTTGTTTTGACGGTATTCTAGCAGATTTACGCTGGGATACAGCCCCAAGTCGTAATGAGGCCCTGCATGTTTTATGCCACTGGAAAAAATTAATTTGTATTACAGAACACAAATATCTCTTAGCTGCATTCGCCGATATCTCACACACACAATATTTATTCTTAAAGACATTTTTCTTTGTATTCGGATTTTTCAAAAAAATGTATTTTATTCTTGATGCAGTAATCTTAAGTGGTCAGCTGACACGTGTTTCAACCCAAGGGGTCTTAATCAGGGCTGGTGTGTTATTGTTCATCGACCGTTAGGTAGGTTGGCTCTTGGCGGTGGGTTCCACTCCTTGAATAGGCTGTCGTGTCAGCCTGTTACTGCGGCAAACGACGTCCCTGGCATTTGTGGCCCTCAAATATCTCGTCATCGGTGAAACTCAGACAGAATACATTTGCCAATGGATTAATGGCAATTAAAAGCAATGTGTGAAAAACCTGCTAAAGAGAGTTCAAGTGCCACTTTAATGAAGTAATTCAAGGGCCAGGAGAAAATACTTCTAATCATTTGTGTATGGATGATAGTTACATCAGAATAACTGCACTTTAGAATATGATGATCCAAAATTCATGTTTCTCTGCTTACTATCCACATTACGTTCTCCTCTGGGTAGTGATAACACGAGCCTTAGAGTAGACACATGCACCAAAAAAGGAAAATGTGCAACAATGAACATATTGCTTCAACCCACAAAGCTCCACTGATATTTCTTCGAATTAGTGACCTATAGAGCAGTGGCATAGGAAGGAAGGAACTCCAATAATTTTAATGCCAGATATCAAAACGAATTTTATGGGGAAAGAACATCTTTTAATAAGCAGAAAGTGTCCCTATTGGCAAAGCTAATTACTTGTTTACACCCTGAAAAATCATTTGACTCCAAGCAGGGAGCAAAATCTGATTACAGACCTGCTTGTATCACTGGAGTGAAATGACAGGTCACATAATAAAGTGTGTGGTTTGGCCCACCCTTCTGCACCACAGCCTAGATAAAATTAAACAAGAGACTTATTGAGGTTTATTATGGGGCCCTGTTGAAGAGAATCACACATATATGCATTTTAAGTTAATTGCATCAATTCATCAGAGATACAACAGATTGAGTGCCTTCTTCTGTAACTATGGATCCCTCTTCTGTAATTTTTTGTGATCAGTTAAATAAGATACATGAAGATGCTAGAGACTGCACACAAAGAATACATGGCTACATTGAAAAGCCCTCCGCAGTGTAGCATAGAAAGAAAAAGAAGGTGCTGTTATCTAGATGGGTACTAGAATTTCCTATCCTTTAGCAAATAAGCAACATATTTCCTTCAGTGTACTGCTAAAACGTTTGACTTGGTCTTTGAAATATGTTGCTTTGTTCATCATCTGCAAGGAGTTTTATAAGGTGTTATCTTACAAGGGGGCCGCTTCAAAGCGCTTGCGTGACATATGTACAAAGAAGAGGAAGTATGGGATTTGGTTACACATCCAAGTAGCCTGCTTACTTACAGTTAGTATCTGATTTTGAAATGGTAGTTCGATTATATAGTGTGGGTGATGCTTTTGGTAAAGCACAATGAGTAACATAAATTCTGGCCCGTGAACGTTATGCATGTTACTACAAACAAAACAAGTGGCTGTAGGTACACGTCTACTAACATTTTGCAGAGCCAAGAGAGGAAGAGTCAAGGTTGTGCGGTAGTATCTTACTGTACTGTGGGGCAGAAGTTAGAGTCATACGGTGAAAGTGTGTTAGAGTCAGGTTTAGGAGTCATGGGTGGGGAGGGAACACTTTTGGTTATTAATGTGTGCAGGCAGACTGGTTAGATTCTTCTTTTCATGGAGTCAGTTTTTCATTTTAGTTTTTAACCTCTTGTGTTGTATTTTGCTGTTAGAAATTTTAGGTGCATAGTAGTGTAATGCAAATTAGCAGAACATCTAGACTAGTTGCTTATTTTAAGAGAAAGAACATTTCAGATAAGTGCTGTGGCTTGTGCCTTATTAAATCTTTTTTGAATAGGGGAGAATTGTCTGTGTGCGCTGCTAAAAATCTTCTGAGCGGCACCCATAAGGAAGCTGGGCAAGCGCACATGCACACAGCTTAGAGAGAACATTGCAGTCCCTATTCCATATGCCCTTGTCACTCCCAGGACCTCTCTTTCTTTAACTGTGGAACTGAAATCAGTAGCACATGACTTAGCACCTTGCTTACCCTCTGCCATGTGCTCTTCTGCACATTGTGCTCTTGCACATTGTGCTCTTTCACCTCCCACTGCACACTGTCTCACTTCCTACTCTACAAGAGTCTACACTGGTAGGCATGGCACACTTCTCCCTTCTGTAAATCCTCCTGACAGTGTCCCTACTCCTGCATTCCTACCCCCACTGCACAAGTTACCTACATTCCCTGTCATCACAATGGCTTATCTCCCTGATCACCAGCCGCTACTCAGAGAACACCCAAAAGAAGTACCCTGGCTAACTTCTTCCCCTTACTTCCTCTGCCTTACGCCACCCCTCTCACCACACCTATTCCATCTTCCCCTGCAAGCTCTTTATGCCATAGCATCCATTCATACGCAATCACCAGGAAGATCTCCTCATTCCATTACTGCCCTCCATCTAATAAGTTAATTTACTTAAACACAACCAGTCCGCCGCTTGGAACCCCAGATCCAAATTCCCTACACCCACACAAAACCCATTGCTTTCCATCACCTCAACTAACGCTCACGTCCACCTGCAAAACTCTCACAAGCATGGTCACACATTTAGTCGCCTACGTCGCTCATACACCTACTTTAGGAATCCGCTAACCCTACAATTTACCACTCCTACAGGGTCATAAGGAGCCATCCACACAAGAGCCGAGTAGGAAATGATCTCTCTCCAGTGCCTCCTTCAACTCTAATTGACTTTGAGATCTGAGCAACAAATGGCCCACCTCTGTAACCCTGAACAATACCTCTACAACACTGGAGCACAGTCATACCCTAACAAAGCCCACATACTACATAAAACCAGAAAAACCAAGCATCCGTCCTCTACTCCCCCAAATCTCACACCTACCTTCTAAGCAGATATCTTTTGTGAATACACGCCCTACTGCTCCCAGCATATCAAACCACCCTAACCCCCTACACCCATTTTGTCTCCTTCTCAACCTGCAAGCCTTACATAAGATATACAAGATATTGATGACTTCATCTCAACGCATAAACCATCACTTTTCTCTATTCTGGAGACATGGCTCAAAGAAAAACACACTCCCCCAACCCTAGTCGATGCAATTTGAACTGGCTACAAAAAATATCCTTAAGAGCAGAAAAGGAAGAGTGGGCAGAATTGCTTTAATATGCAAAGGATTCACTTGCCTTTTTGTGATGTGCATCTTGCCCAGAAGAAGGAACCAGCACCTCGGGTAAGTGCAAATGTTCAATTAATTTATTTCCATAAGTTGTACAATTCAAAGTAAAGCTCCCTATTAGAACCGCAACGCTGTGCTGTGCCCGCCCTTTCTGTTCCACCAACCATCCACCACCCTCACACCTACCACATAGAACCGCTGGGTGCCACGAGAAATGCACCAGCCTTCCGCATGGCGCCCAGCAGCACCCACGACCAGCGCCCCCTGCTGAGAGCCCAGGGCTGCCTGCTGCCCCAGGGAAGTAATGGCTCTCACTTGGGGCGCCTGGCGACGTAGTGGCCTGCAGCGGCCGTCTGGCTGGCCGCTATATATTTCACTCTTACCTGATCTCACTACCCCCTCCATGGGAGTCATGCACAATAAATGAGTCATCCCCCCCCACCCCTCATCCTCAGTCATCCATTTTCTTTTTTCTCATAGGCAGACTGCCAGGCTACAACACCAAATTTGGAGTTGAGCTTGATGATTTTATCACTAGCTACGTCTCTCAACACAACAATCTCTGCATACTAGTTGACTTCAATATCTGGCTGCAATTACCCTTCATATAGGCTTTGCAAGTGTCTAATCCCAAACCTAGAATGTTGAGACCTTCATATGCTCAGCTATGATTGAACACTCGATTGGCCACATGCTACATGCCATTTTCTGCCTACCTAGTTTACTAATAACCCTACTGCTGTGCAGGCTCCAGTACTCCCATTGCTTCCTCGCCTGGTACCTGCAAGCCGACTCATTCTTCTTTCACCCCAGGCTCTTGGCCCCTGCACCGTCCAATTAATAAGTCCATAGGGTGACGACCTGAGGGTCCTACGCACATGTACATGTATGCTGGAGTTTTCCTCTAACTGCCGTTGGAGCTGTTGAGCGCCGCTCACAGAGGATAGAGCAGAGACTAGAAAATAGAGTACTGCCAGCATGCTGCCCCTGGACTCTGCTGATTGGTCCCTCCTCATCGGCTCCTGGACTCTCTTGGCAGCAGCATTTGGTGTTCACCATCTACGGATGGCTGGTGAATTGGGGAAGGAAGGAGACAGAGCATGCACTGCCTCGCTGTGTTGTAATATCGACACTACTGGAGGCGGTTGGCAGTCCGCGGTACGAAGATACAGGGATGTAGTGGCTGCACTTGAAGAAGCACGCCTGCCCATACTGATGATTATAAGTATTAACCCGTTATTGTTGTTCAATCTCTTACAGGCTGGATGAGCTTTGGACTTTAACATAGGCAGTCGGGTAGTGTCCGCCCCCACCCCTCCATCATATTCCCATTTCCTCTGTAGCTTACTTTGTTTGAATAACTTGGTCCAGGCCAGGCTCTTCTTATTGTGGCAAACAAGGCCACAGTTTATTATTACATATTTACAACCATAAACACACCCAGATTATCGGCAGCACCTTTCTGTAGAGTCTTCTTCATCATCAGAACACCCTTTTTCTTATTTATCGCTTCATTCATCTCCAGTCAGCTCTCTTTTTCTCCTTATCATTTCTTTACCAAGCACGCTTAGATCTCACTCCCTGAACCTCTCTGAGCCTCACGCTCAGGACGAAACACATTGGCAGCCGCCGCTGTTGGGGAGCGCAGCTATACTTTCTTTTCCACCAGCTAAGGCTGGAATCCAATGTCCAAACGGGGGGGGTGTCCCTCTTTATTCAAACTTGCAGCCCCTTTGCCCCCACTGTGCTAGGCCAAGAGGGGACTAGTTACTCCTGGTCATCCTTGCCCTCCACCAGGAGGTTCGTTTTGGCACTGCTCAATCACCTGAGTAATCGCCATAGCAAAAAGGTTTTTTTTTCCCTTTGTCGCCCCATCAATGTACATAGTTGCTTATTATTTACAACCACGCTCTCTTAAAGATCTTCTAAATTCAATAAAAAGAGGTCCAATCCAATTCTGCTCGGTGAACCCCGTCCATTTCATAGTACCCAGCCACTCCTAGGTTAATCAGCCAGTTCCTAATCGCTGAAAAGCCAGGCCCCCTGAAAAGTTTTGCCATGGCTACGTTCAACTTCTTCCTTCACGTTTCCACTGCTCTATGTGATTTTTCCCCTCTCCAAGAAAACCTACCTATCATTTTTGAACAAATCAATTTGAAAGCCCCACAGGTCCTTGCTCAAGCACCAAAGCGTGATGCACATTTCCTTCAGCAGTTGCCCCCTACCCATCTAAGCCAGGTCGTTTCCACCTGGCTGTATAACCACCATGTCAGGAGGGGCTTCCTTCTCAGTCAACCTCTTCATCATTCTCTTAAGTTCATCCCATCTCATTTCTCGCTTACCAAACCATTGGATGTCGGTCTTCTCAAATGCCCTCTTTCTTTTATTCTTCCTGAAGTTTACCCATTCTGCTACTCTCGCTACGAATGAGTGACCGATCACCCATGCTACCTTCCTTCTACTCGTGGTGGCCTCTGGGGCCAATAAGTTATCTGCTATGTCCCCAGAACATCTTTGCAATCCCACAGAGCCACTCCACCATTACTGTAATCTCTTCTTCTGCCCCCGGTGTGAGCTGCTTAAATGTCCGTCACTAATTCATCCATCTCCGCCGCCGCCATTGAGGCCATGAGTGGCTTTCTTTCTCTCGCGCTCATCTGCTGCCTCTACTTTAGCACTTCTTTTTCACCATTTGCCTCTGCTGCCTTTCACTGACCTGGCTCCCTAGGAATGACCGGTCACCCCTGCTACCCTCCTGTCACACACTGTGGTGTCTGTCACGGGGAATTCCGAATTCATCCGTTACAAATTATAACTCCAGCCCACCTTCTGTATCTTTTAACGTTGCCTAGTCTCAGTCGTACCCACTCTTGTATCCCTTGCACATTTATTCCTGCTCCGGCAGTTCTAACTGACCCATATTTGACAGAGTTTCCTTTTTTTCGGCAAAGTATTGAAATACTGTTAATGGTACACCGTTCTTGTGCACAAGTGGCAAACAATCATCACACCACCAGAATGATGCCATCTCAGGATGGGGCTCGCACCTTCCAGGTTCCAGCCACAATAATTACCTGCTTGCGACACCGAGACTGGATGTTGTCCTCCAGTAATTTTGCTGACCAGCTACCCTTTAATAGTTACACATCCTTATGTACGCTGTTACAACCTACGCCTTTGCCCTCTACTTCTATACTTGTCTGTTGTTATCAAGCACCTGCTCAATACAGACTGAGGTACACAGCTCATCTCAAGGACATCTCTGTTCCTCTTTACCAAACCTACATGCTAATATATGGGAAGGAGTGGCTTACCCCACCCTTGTAAACACATTTAGTCCCATTTCTAGATCCTCTACTAACACTGCAATTTCATCCTCAGGCTACACCCAGCAGTGAATGGCCACCCAGGAGTTTGTGCAAACTATCTATATGTTCAGCTAAGCACCAAGCAACAAATCCCTTGTTGTGGGGATGTCTGGGCCGCTCCTTTGGCCTCCTCCATACCTTGCTTCCAGTCACACGTCTAAACCTACTTTCCATCCCTTAGGTCAGCTGGGCCACCCAGGTAGTTGGTGCAATGAATAAACATCCTGGTCACAGGCAATTTAGCAACACTTTACCAGGCACCAGTTAATGTAAAAAGCCCTTCTGTGTGCAGACCATGCATCTCGTAACCAGAAACCGCCTATACCGCCCTTACATAAAAGTACTATTTGGTTTTAAGCATCAGCATTAAGCTACTCATTTACTGTTATTGCTTTTGTACTTCCTACTACACCAGGGCTCGAAATTAAGCTTGGCTAAGCCGGAGCTAAAAGCATCTTCTGGGTCTCCTGTATTAACGAGTGACCAGGAGCTACCGCTATGGAATGAGGAGCTAGTACAACGCGTTCCCCAAAGCTAACTTCCACTGGAGGTGCCAGTTTATCATTTTGTCCATTATTTAAAGCCCCTCTGCTTTAACTATCATTTCGATATGTCTTAAAGTCATTTATAGCTTGACCCAAATGCAAAGTGTGAAATTCACATAGTTGTGTTTGATCAGCATCAGTTGGCCCGGGGAGCCAAGTGTATCTCTTGCTAGCTGTTGGTGCCAAGCTAGCCAGGCGCTTTTAAGACTCAAGCAATAGCTACATAGGTCCCCTCAATTTCCAAACACTGGACATCATTTTACTCGCGAGCGTTCTATCTGCCGAGCTCGCTTTCCTGAGCTCCTAAACCTTCACAGAACACACACTGCGGTCTTCCTCCTCACATTAACACCTGCGCAACCTTTAGCTGTAATCAGAATGCACGACCGATCTGAAGCACTAGTTGCTGTCGCTGCCACAGTAACACTCTTACCCACTTTTGCATCTCACCTGCTGGCTGCAGCATATAACCAATTTGCCCTGGCGCAAAACCAAGCAAGTCGGCTGTATATTACACCAGCATAACATCGCATTGACTGCCTTCTCGAGGACCCATGCAGCGGTATGACCCGTTCTCCAATATGCTGCTTGCCAATCGCCGAAAAGCCCATCAGTCTACAACATTTCATAATTTCATTTGCTACCATCGAGCCATCAAAATGACCTACTTTCCCTCTACCTATCTGCAAATTGAACTCCCATTAACTGCTAAAACCTTGGTGCATAACATATGCCTCCGACATGCTCCACAATGGGTCACCCACACATGTAATGAGTCCAGGTGGGAGCGCGCACCCAGAAAACACAGAAAGACACAATAAACAAATACAAAATAATTATCCCGCGACTGCTCGTCTGCAGTGCCAGCTTTTCATTCATAACTCTTAATTACACAGAAGGTGCACGAATAAGTGAAATTTAATATGCGTCAGGGGCCGGATACAGTAGCGGAGGCAGCCTTTGGTGCCGGGGGTGGCTAAAAGTGTGCCAGCAGGAGGCTGGGGAGTGCACTGGGCATCAGGGGAGAGGGTAATAGGATGCTGGTGGGAGGCTGGGGAGTGCACTGGGCCCCAGGGGCAGTGGCTCCCAAGGACATTTTTCATAGATCGAGGATTACAGGCATCACAATTGCCTGGGTAAGAAGATTCTCTGCTTCTTTACCTGCATCCAAAGCTTGGATCATCCCGAGCCGGACCGCCAACAGCATTATTTGGCCCTTCTCTTCGTTACATCCAAACCCGACACGAGAAGTCATTCTAAAATGGCCGCCACACTGATAGCGTCCTGGACGCTAGACAACCAGGCCCGCTACTAATGCGTAACGATTGGCCGTCTCAGCTATTTCGGACCCTCAGGGTGCCGAAAGGCGACAGCCGGCACATCACCGTAAGGCACACGACACAGGGCACACCCCTGTGCATGCCTGTCAGCGCCTGCGGAGCCAAGGTCCCAGTGATGCTGACCAATCACCACACGCCCATACAAGGTAAGCGTCTGCCCAATTGACTCACGGCACCAACGCTTGGTTAATTCCTATGAACTGTACTATAAGTGCCACTGAGTCCCCCCCTCCAGAACCCTCCTATCTGGGTGTAAGACCATTGGCTGTACACTTTGAACCAGCCCACTACGACAACGATACACTATCTATACGGCCGCTCTTCGTTAATAATAATGCTTACCATCAATAACATTGCACCCCTTGGCCAGTCGATTCGAACAGCACACTGCTATATGAACGTCAACCTGAATTAGCCTGTTATGACTAACTCAGCCCACTACCAGTCTACTTCAGAACACTTTACTATGCGGCGAGTACTGTACTAGAACTAGATTATCACTATAGCTTGACGCATAATCTGAATTAGCCATAACACTACAGCTTGCTGCATAACTCGATTTAGCCTGTTCCCATAACTTGTCGCATAATTTGAACTAGCCTATTTCTATAACGTGATGCATAATTTGAAATAGCCCATTTCTATAACTTGTCGCATAATTTGAACTAGCCTATTTCTCGAACGTGATGCATAACCTGAACTAGCCTATTACCTCAGTGCTAGACATAACTTGAACTAGCCTATCAGCACTGATTAGCGCATAACCTGAACTAGCATCTACCATAACTTTATTGTATAACTTAAATTAGCCTCTGAACTAGCCTGCTGTTAACAGACTATTGCTGCATACGCCTCATCTCCTCTAACTAACCAGTACCCAAACATGGCCTCACTAAGAAGAGTGACATTTACAATGGCCACCATCCTCCCCCTATTGCACAACATATCTCCTTTCAACCTCCCACCTAACGTTTGGGATAAAACACTCCCTACTAAACCATCCAGAGCCACGCATCCCCTTCAGCCACCTCTGTCACCTGCAGAATGGATCTCCAAATTTGCCACTCCATCCACGCCTCTTATCCCATGCCCCACCTATATGAGAAACACTAAACTTGGCTCCCGCCTGAACACGCCTAACATCATGAGTCTTGACCTTGCATGCCCCGTGCTCTCAAGAAATGCTAGACTAAGATCCTGCACCAGCCTCAACCATATACCTTTGAAAACTCCCACCTTACATTCAGGGGACTTCAAATCGCCAACCCCTGTTCCACCAGCATCTTTCACTGACAAATCCAACATCCCCAGCTCTCCCCTCATCTGGTGATCACCCGCTTGACAATTCAGTGCCTCTGCCACCACTACAATTAAAGGTGCCCTCATTAATGCACGCTCTCTAGTTGCCCATGCTCTTGATATTGCAGACGTCATTACATCCAATAATTTGGACTTCCTGGCAGTAACAGAAAATTGGTTAAATGCTGCTGCCGGTCCCTCCCTCTTAATTGCCATCCCAGAGAACTACTCTATTATCAGAGCAGACAGAACACCCGGGATAGGGGGATTAGCTGTCATTGCAAAATCTAACCTGAATATCTGAGAAGTCACCAAAATAGACATATCTTCCGCCAAACTCCTTTTCTTTAAACTCCCATTATCTAGGTCCAGAACCATACTTGCTCAGCTTGTATACAGACCTCCAGGTGCAATCACCACTTTCGAGGAGGCCATCTCCCACCTTTTGGCAGTGAATACAAAACCAGGCTCCCAAATTATATTATTGGGCGACTTCAACCTTGGCCTTCAGGACCCTAATGATACAAAAGCCTCCTTGATTAACAACACTGTCACACAATTAGGCCTGACACAATGTATTAACAAGCCCACACATGCTAAAGGCAGAACTCTAGCTTGGCTGGCTGACGTCAACTGTGACATCTCCTTGAGTGACATTACACCTTGCGCCTTGTCAGACCACCATCTTATCAGCTTCTCTATACCTAAAACTACACAAAAAAGCCAACTCCACACTGGCCCACTGCAATCCCTACCTAGAAACAAACGCAACATCACCATTGAGAATCTTAGACCTCTACTGCACCCAATCACCTCTGCTGCCCTTACCACCCCCAGCTCTAACCCCACATCCTTAGTCAAACTCTACAATGACACAATGGAACAAGCCCTGAACCAAATAGCACCAATAAAATTAAGAAAGATCAAACCATCTGCCCATGTGAACAAATGGTTCTCAGCAGAACTAAAAGCACTTCGTAACCTCAAGAGAACAGTTGAATCTAGCTGGAGGAAAGCCCCTTCTATCGCCACTAAAGAAAAATTCTCCTTGAAAGCAGCCACATACAAAGCTGCTATTATGAACGCAAAAAAAGATATCTTCAATGCTAGAATCCATAACCCCAAATCCGGCACAAAAGAGTTATTCTCTATCCTAAGAGAACTGGAATCACCCGTGCCACCTACTGATGACTGCATCAAGGAGGTGAAACAACATCCAACAAGCACTCTCTAATAAAACAGCTCTCCTGCAAGCCAAGATAGACTCTAAAAAAGCCAACCTCACTACCAAAGACAACGCAAGCTATACACATAGGTCCCCCCATCCTGACTGCCCTCTCTTCTATTTCTCACCAGTCACAGAGGAGGAAGTAATCAACATAATTGCTAGTCTAAAACCATCCAATTGTCTAGGTGATCTATGTCCGGCCTCAGTTATCAAGGATGGGGCCAAAGACCTAGCCCCCTTCATCACCACCCTGATCAACTCGTTGTTTAAAAAGTTGGCAGTCCCAAACAACCTCAAAGAGGCTTGGGTCTTACCCCTACTCAAAAAACTCAACCTTTACCCTAATATACTTATGAACTACAGGCCCATCATGACTGACTGTCCCCTTTCTCCTAAAAATAATAGACAGAGTAGCATACCTCCAAATACAGCAACATTTGGAAGACAACAACCTTCTAGGTCTGCAACAATCTGGCTTTAGACCAAGGCATGGGACAGAAACAACCCTCCTGGGCCTAAACATCCAAATGGATGAAGACAAAGACAAGGGCAATATGGCCATCCTGCTCTTGTTAGATTTGTCCACTGCCTTCGACTTAGTCGACCACCAAATACTTACCAAACACCTCTCCTCGGCTGCTGCATTCTCCCAGGATGCCACCAATTAGATTCGGTCCTCCCTCTCGGACAGAACAACCAGGGTCTTCGCCCCTTCAGGCGGCACCGCGGCGGACCCCATCCCTATCCAATGTGGAGTTCCCCAAGGTTCCTGCATCTCCCCCATGTTTTACAATATCTTCACCAAGCTCCTCTTCGACCGCCTTGATGACCTAGGAGTTACATATACTAACTATGCTGATGACACTCAGGTCCTCATCGTGCTTACGGGGAGCTATGAGGATGATGTTGCAAAACTAAATGAGATCTACCTTGAAATTCAAGCATGGATGGCCACCCATAGCCTCTGCTTAAATAATGACAAGACGGAACTGCTGATCGTCGGTTCACAGGCCCGTCTTAATAAACTCGACCCCAGATACCAATCTTTTGCCATTGATGGCAACATCATAAATGTATCAAAGGAAGTCAAAACACTGGGTGTGTATCTTGACTCAACTCTATCTCTCAAAAAACAAATTAACGCCACCATCTCATCCATAGCCTACACCAAACTGGACTACTGCAACACACTCTTCCTCGGCTCCACAAACCACAACTTGAACAGACTACAGATACTCCAAAAGAAAAACCTTGTATGCGCCCTTAATCTTCCACGCAAGGCCCACATGTCCTCTGCTAGAAACGAATTTCACTGGTTCCCTATCCGTGAGAGAATTAAACTATGAGCACTGGTCATTACACACAAATGCCTCTACCGGACAGCCCCACGTTACTTATCAGACAAATGTACAAGACAGAACTCTACCAGACCAACTAAATCCCCATATCTATATCAACTGTACATCCCATGGTTCAACCTGAAAACAGCTGGGTGAGCTAGCTTTCCCGTGCTAGCAGCTAAATCCTGGAATGCCTTACCAATGACAATCAGAGCTGACACATCGTTCTGGTCGTTCCGAGCCAAGGTAAAGGAACTACTCACAATCCAGCAATAGATTGTTAACAGCACTTAGCTAAATCCTGAGCCTTTCTCTCTCTGCCTCTAATGTATCTTTGCATCTAAGGCGTGCCGCCAGGTATGCTTCTCTGCCACTTGTATCCTTATTACTAATATATGCCTCTTCACAGACCACTTTGTAACCGGGTCCCTCACACTAACTATTGTACTGTATCATCCTATGTTGTATTCTGTATGTGCAACTATCTGTAACACTGCTGTTTCTAAGGATTAAGCGCCCAGTTACCCTAGGGTTTGGCCATGCTATACAAATAAACAAACTAAACTAAATAGGGGTGACGTGATGAGGTCACTGTAAATCTTGGGGTGGCACACCAAAACAAATAAATAACTTCCATTCATTGCGGTTGGGGTGCCAGCATTTCTATAAGGTTGGCCGTGCCCCCCCCACCTTGTCCGGGCCTCTGACCAGGGGGGAGCACCGCACAGTCAGATACCTGTGTGAAGGAAGGTGCAAGGGGGCAAGTAAATAACATAGGGTTACAATAAACTCACTTTACACCTCGCAGGCTGCAGCTGAGGAAGTCGCCCAATTATGTGCCTGGAAAGGATAAATCAAATAAATAATACCCCATGCTCAGACTTTTGCCAATGCAGGAGGGGCTTGCACCCTCAACCTTACAAGTGGCAGCCTCCTGCATTAACCACTTGTTCCACCAGGCCAGTTCCTTTACCGGTACCCGTACCAGTAGAGGTGTGGGTAGAGCAAGAACAGCTCCAGGTATAACCACATATTTTAAATGGGTCTTCCTGCAAAGGTTCGGGGGGCAGGTTGGCAAGGTCCTTTCAGCAATGGGAGGAACTCACTTCAGATCCATGGATATTGAAAACAGGACGCAGACGTTTTACTCCCCTCTCAGTCAACTCTCTCCTCCCCTTCCCCTCTTGTTCGACAAGGCCAAACAGAGGTTAGTGGATGCAGAGGTTCGGGTACTCATCTTCAAGGGGGCAGTAGACCCAGCCACTTTCAGAGCCTCTCAGTTTCTCAGATTGAGGAGGGGTTTCGCCCTGTCATAAATCTACGAGCCCTCAACTCATTTGTAGTTTACCAACATTTCAAGATGGAGGGCATTCACCTCCTCAGGGACACCCTCCTCCCTGCAGATTGGTTGGTCAAAATAGACCTCAAGGATGAATACCTGGTAGTTCCAGTTTCTCCCCTTCATCAGGAGTTTCTCCAATTCCAATGGGGGGTCGCCTTTGGCAGTTTGCTTCTCTCCCGTTCGACCTCTCTTCAGCCCTGTGGTGCTTCACCAAGCTGATGAAGCTGGTGAGGGCTTTCCACAGGGCGAAGGGGATTCGAATACTCATCTATCTGGATGACGTGCTCTTTTTGGCGCAGAATTTCCAGGTTCTCCTAGTTCACCTGCATTTGAGGATCTCTCTTTTGCAAGCCCTAGGCTTTGTCATAAATGTGAAGAAGTACATATTCCAGCCTACTGAATGGATCCAGTTTCTGGTCTTCAATATAGACTCCAAGCAATGCATCCTTCAGCTGCCAGACAGCCGGCTCTCAAAGATTCGGAAGAAAATCTGCCTTCTCCTGAAGAAAGGGATGGTCTCTCTCAGACAGTTAGCCAAGGTGGTGGGGATGCTATCCGCCTCCATACAGCTATCTTCATGGCCCCCTTAAATTACAGGGCGTTGCAACGCCTCAAATGCAGACATCTTTGCAAGAATCTATCCTATTCACACATGGTGCTATTGTCTCCCGACGCCAGGCTGGAGCTCCTCTAGAGGCTCAAACATATGACCGCATGGAATGGCAAAGCGATCTTTGGTCCATCTACAGACGTTGTACTAGAATCTGATGCCAGCAGGGCAGGTTGGGGAGCCAGGATAGGGCAGGTTTCCACTGGAGGGAAATGGTCAGCGCAAGAGAAATCTCTACATATAAACTGTATATATGGAACTACTAGTGGGCTCCTTTGCAGTCAGGAGTCTCCTCAAGGATCAGAGGAATTGCTGTGTCCTTCTTCGGATGGGCAATATCTCGGCAGTGCGTTACATAAACCACCTGGGGAGGACCCGCTCAAAGGCCCTAGTGGATCTAGCGAGGGAGTTTTGGCACTTTTCCCTAGACAGGAACATTCTCTCAAAAGCAGAGTATCTCCTAGGGGCCAACAATACTGTGGCAGACTGGAATTCCAGGCATCTTCATGACAGGAGCGATTGGATGCTGGACAAGACCCTCTTTGCCAGGATCCTGTCTATCTGGGTTCTGATTCAAGGAGATCTTTTTACCTCAAGACTCAACTTTCAGGTGCCTCTCTTCTTCAGTTGAAAGCCCGACCCCTTGGCCTTAGCGACCGACGCTTTTCTTCAGGATTGGCCGGATCCCCTGCCTTATGCCTTTACCCCGTTCACCATGATCACCAGGGTCCTGGTACAAGTGCGCAGGCAGTCTGCAACTTTGGTAATAGTAACTCCCTTTTGGCCCTCTCAGGTGTGGTTTCCAGCCCTCCTAGAGCTGGCAGTAGATATTCCTCGTCTTCTCCCTCTCCACCCTCAGCTCCTAAGAGACCCTTTGGGTCTCCCTCACGAGCTGGTCCTTCGGGGGCATCTCTCCCTTATGGTTTGGAAGATTTCAGCTCTTCGTGGTGCTTCTAGAACTCTATCTGTGTCATCAAGGATTCCTGGGCAGCTTCCACCAAGTCAGGCTATGCCTCAGCATGGAGCCGCTGGGTGGGCGGGTGTGTGGCTCAGTACCTTGATCCCGTTTCTGCCCCTCCTGTAGATGTAGTGAATTCTTTCGTTGAGTCGTTCAAAGAAGGAAAGGTTTATAGAACTATTAACGGGTTCATGTCAGCTGTTTCAGCTGGCCATGTGCTTGTGAAAGGAGAACCAGTGGGCAGGCACTTCTTGGTGCGGAAGGCCCTTAAATCCATTCGCATTAAGGTTCTGCCTAAGGCTAGATATTCAGTACTTTGGGATGTTAATATGGTCTTAGATTTGTTTAACTCATGGCCCCATACTGAAGACTTAGATATCAAAGCTTTGGATGTTGATAATAAGGTGTTTTCCCCGCAAGGGTAACTTTCTTTGTCTCTAGGAGAACTAAATGCATGATTTCTTCCATTTCATACCCAGAATTTCCAGAAAACATCAAACTATTTGTAGGTTCAATGTTTAACATGTTTTGAGTTAAAGGGGGCTTAGACCACTGGGTACCTCTCAGCTGCTTATTTCTTACAGGAACCCCTTTAAACCTGTGTCCTCCGCCACTTTAGCCAGATGGTTCATGAAAAAAGCAGGGATTGACATTTCTTCCTTCGGGGGCACTCAGTAAGGGGTGCTATAGTTTCTGAGGCCGCCTTCCTGGGGGGAGGGCTGGAACAGATTTTAAAAGCAGCTGTTTGGTCTAGAGAGTCCACATTCAAGACATTTTATCATAAGCTTATTGATCATGTTGTACTTAATGTGATGCAAGGGTTTTAAACGTGCACAATATGAAGCATCCTGTCTTGACATGGAATGGTTAATCCCCCTCACTAACGTGAGAGGGGTTTAGATTCTATTAAAGACATGGAGGCGAGTATTATCCCACCCACCCTGTCTGTTTGTTTTACGGGGTTTTGATCCAATCAAGGAGTTTTTTCAAGTACCCCAGGATGGTGCGGCAGGAAAAGATCCCGGAGCTCCTTATCGATTGGGTTGTCCGTGTTTCTGTGTCTGATCTTCAAGGATGGCGTCTGTGGGGATGCAGCTAGAGAAGAGTAGTTGCTATTAGAGGAAAGGATTTATTTGGGTGTGGGTCTCAGCCTATCGGTTACTGGCAGTGCATGACCTGACCTTCATATTGGATTGGGGATTTCTCCCATGTTATCACTGAGATACTATTTTTTCGGTTTAATTTGTTGAAACTTGTTTTGTTTTAAAAATAGTTTTTGCTGCTTTGGTGTCAAGAGTAAAGATTGATATGCATAATACTCGCCTCCTTGTCTTTAATAGAATCTAAACTCCATCTCACGTTCGTGTGGGGGATTAACCATTCTAAACGATCCTGGTAGGAAACAATGATGTGCGTCACTGAACCGATGTCCTGGCCAGATGAAATGCAGCCCATATCCTTTTTCGACAGAAAAACACACAGGACCGCCCTTTTAACAGAAAGAAAGCTGATTTTCATGTTTGCAGCAGAAGCAGCAAAGTCAAGCAAACCCCATTATACTATTTTTGATAGCACATAGATGCCAGTCATTGTTCGATACGTGAAAATTACATAAAAAACTACCGAAGCAACATAGAGGAAACTGCCGACACTCAATGCGATAATCAATACTTCAGTCCAATTATCATCGCGCATTCGTCAATGCACCTCAAGAGCCGGCAACATGACCGACTGAGCTATCCTACCAGCGGCTTGCCCTTGGGCGTATCCATACCTTTAGAATGCCTTTCACCACTTGACATTACTCCGACATTACTCCGACCTTGCTAGAATGGCGCCAAAGCGCCTTTGGTAAGTCCCATGCACAGGAGCATTAACACAGGATCGCCCTACCCTCTCAATGAGCATCATTCCATAATTGTTTATCCTCAACACTATAATCTCGTGCCCCTCCTTCCATGAAACATTAAGAAATGGAGCATATTAATATAATCCAATTTAAACACTGTCTTGTTTGCCACGTAAATGTGTTAGCCGCTTTAAACCGGTGAGACCTTTGCCAACAATTCAATTGTAACGAAACCACCAATACAATATCCAGCCCTCAGTATCAGCAGGAAGTGAAATATTCTGCTTTCACTTTTCGTGACTGCAGGTGTGCTCTTCAATAAATCAATAACCACCTTCCACTTCAAGGTGCCCCACGTGACACTAACCCACTAGACCTCCCGACAGGGGAGGGTAGGGTGTGGGGAGGGGGTCCATCTTAGACTTGCTCACTGTGCCCTGAAGGTCATGCCTTCAGGTGTTGTTGACAGGCACAGTAACCAATAGCAACTCTAGCTTCTTGTAAGCGAGGCTGAAGCTACAGACAGATCTCTATCACGCATTGTTTTCAGCACATGCCTGGTGAGTGCCTGCCAATCATACAGTAAAGAACACTCGCAGGCTCCAGGGAGGTGGCTCTGTCACCCCAACCCAACATAAAGGGGTGGCGGGAAACTGGGCCTCTGGACTATGGTTGAGGAGAGGCAGGGTGCAAAAAAACCTAAATTTCGGGGTGTCAGGCGCTAACTGGTGATGGGCGGGGCCCCATCACGAACTGGGCGGGGCAAGCTTAGAGGCTCCGCCCTCTCTGCTCTACCCCCCAAGAGTAGCCTGGCTTGGAGGCCAAGTATCCCCCTTTCCGCGTCCCTCTCCACCAACCACCTCCCACCGCCCACCTCCCACCAGAATCAGCTCCTAGGCCCAGCATTGCACATAAGCCCACGCATATACAAGCGCACACACAATTACACATTCACTCACCCATTGAAACAACCCATTCACCATACACTCGCTCATTTACATGCGCACCCAGCCCCCATACATCACACACTCATTCACACATACATTACATACACACTCCTTGCACACATGCATACATACATAATGAGCTAACATGCAATGCTACTTTTAGAAAAGGCCTCCCTCGCTTCTCCGCCTAACAAAAAGCGAGTGCACACATCAGCTCCCTCCCCTCGGATGTGAAAGACCTCATAACGTTGTTGCATCCGTGGGGAGGGGACTGATGTATGCATTTGATTTTTTAAGGCAGTGCAGTGATGGAAGCCTTTCCTGAAACTAGCAGCTTTAAAGTTTGCTGCTTTAGTGCAAATAAATGTTTCTGCACAAACACAGAAACACTTTAAAGCCGCCGGTTTTAGGAAAGGCTTCTCTCCCCTCTCTGACTAACACAAAGCTAGGTCCGGCAACCCCGCCCCTCAGCCCAAATTTTCGGGGGGTGGGGGGGTGCTGAGGCCTCAGAGGCATTGCATGCTTGAGAGGAGGAAGCATGGCTCTCCAGCTCTACCTGCAACAGCACATGGCCAAGTGTTACAGGAGCCTGCGCAGCACAACCCCCAACCACAAACCCGACACATACGATGTTGCCTCACTGTGCAATTTCTGGCTGTGCAAACATATCAAGGGATACATGTTTGTCCACGTTTGCATTGCTAAGCACTGCTGATTTCTGCTTGTTATACCCGCCAAAGAGCACCATCAGAGGCTTTGTGGGGGTGTCTGCGTAAATGCAGTGGTCTCCAACTGGGTAGAGGTGCCGCATAAACTGAACGGCACAACGCTGCACCTATTGTGCAACCGCTCGTTGCCGCCCTTATCTCCACCGCTGCATATGCTGTAAGCCACTTTTATTCCTTACTGAACACTGAGCCCCATATGAGGAACGTGTTGTAATGCGGTCACTGAGGAACGGGTAACCTGGTATGTAGACACTTCCATGATCTTTTCCCAACGTATTACTTATGAGTGCCCGGTCCGCACTTAACCAGGCTCACTTCCAAATCCTGCTCCAGACACGCAAGTGAGGAAAAAGATTGCTAGGACACACTTTGCTAGATGCTCTACACACCGGGACCCGCTGCAACTTCTGCGACGAATGGTACCTGTGAGAAACCTGAAGGTGTCGCACTTACTAATCCCCAGGGATCTGTCATCCAGGTGGCCAGGACACAGCCATCGCTATTGGATCAAGTTCCTGAGGGTGGACCAGTAAAGGAGGATCACCTGGATGGGGGGTCCTCGGCGAGTGGAAGTGGGACACGGACGGTGGCGACACGGTATCCCACTTCTTATTATACCTTTCCCCATGCTAGCCTGTAGGATACTCTACACCCAACCCCCTTTTCAGACACGGACACTTCCACACATCACGAAAGATGATGGACAAACACCAAAGCCATTTACCTAACATGTCCCAACGCCAGGGTCAGGCAAAGACAGGCAATTGAGAAGAATCACACACAACTGACGGCCCTTTTCCGTCCCCACAGGGATAAAAGGTGGAGCACAAGAGCACAATACAAGTAAGGCAGACAGCACAACGAGAGAGCTAACTCAGTACAACAGTTCAAAACGAGGAGAAAGACGGCGTGAATCAAGAGAGTGCCAAGGAGAGAAGTGACATTGCCCTTTCTGACCAAGGCCTGTGAAACCTCCGCAAAAGGAATCGTAATACCATGAACAATAGCCAGCATGTGTTGCAGCAGATGTCAACGGTACACAGGGCCCTCCTCCGCTGACAACCAAGATGGGGAGAGACACTTCACCTCATGGTACTCGCCTTCACTCTGGAGACAAGAAAAGCCAAGCAGTTCATCAGAGCCGGAGGGTCGAAGGGGGGAGCTGATAAGAAACCGAACTGTGTTAATCGAAAGTAGCAAGCGGCTGATTAAAGAAAGTACAAATAACTGTTAATACACAAGGGGAAAAGCTAGCATAGAAGAGTCAAGCACCACGTGGGTGTTCACTCAGGAAACTCTGAGCGATTACCCTGTTGTTGAACTACCATGACCAGAAGGCCTTGGGAAAAGGGGATCAAAGTGGTCATACAGGGGTCTAGTAAAATCATCTGTATAGTTAAAAGACTTGGATGATTGTGAAGCTAAGGGAAGCGAATCCTGCATCGTAAACTTGGAAAGAGTGAACCCGACCGAGGGATGCCGATAAAAGGGGACAGAGTCTGAAGTCCCAATGATTAGTGTGTTGACAAGAGTGAACCAAGCAGAAGGATGTACACAGTTTACTGTTCAAAAAGAAACTAAGATTTGTGAACAAAATAGATGTCACAAAGAAGATTGTTCTGAAAGCCATAGTGAACCCTGCAGAGGGAGGCTAACAATCGAGAAGGGTCTGAGCCCGGAAGAGGGGGACCCAGGGGTGAAGAGCTATAATCCAAATACAATCAGAGATGATCAGAGAAGAACTTTGGAATTTTTGTTGACATTTTGTTTAATATTTTCAAAGCTAATCAGACCTTTGGAAACGAGATTCAAGGGTGAAAAGGCATCACCCAACGTGCAAGCAGAAAGGAACTTTTGTTTATTATTTTGTTGAAGACATCAGGTCCTCTGAGGCAAGAGACTTTGTGTAGAAAGAGACTTAACCACTGAAGGCCCTGATAAGCTGAGAGCAGAGCTGTTAGTTCGTGCTCGGAAAGCTCGAGCATTCCCGTGCTCAAAACGTGGGGAAGGGAGACGCGACTACCGCATCCTGACTTATTATTTGTGAACACTTCTTTTTTCCTGTGAATGCGATCCCTCACTCTTTGTTTGTATTTAGCATAAGGATTGGCAATAGGTTCTACTTAAAATACGCCCTTTTATTTGATAAGACGTCACTAGGACTGCCTTATTATTTGATGGTTGTAGCTTGCTCCCATCTTAGATTTAGGCTTCGATTAGGCGTTTTTCCGACCCGCATATATAGTTTAATAAACACCCTTGAACTGTGATCACTTGTGTCTGTCTTTACTGTTGCCACCATGAATTCCTTACAGACCACACACCGCAAACCGAAAGCACTTTGCTGTCGCTCTGAGAGAAACAAAGCTGGACCTGCAGCAGGGGTATAGAGCCGAGAAAGAGACCACTCCCCCGGCTCTCCACTAAATAGAGGCCCCAAGGTGATGTCACCTGTGGAGGTGCGAAGAACCCCTTGCCCTCCAATCAGGGGATTACCCACAGGTGGGGGCTTCCTCCCCTTCCTGCCCCGCCCCCACAGCTCCTGATGCCATAGGTTTCCTCTTCCTCCGGGGTCACCATCCCAGTGACCCCTGCTTCCTAACCCTTCTCACGAGGAGAAGCAGAAGGGGCGAGGGGAGCATGTTAAGCCCTGGTACCTTTGGACCCTTCGGGGCCACACAATCGGCATTTCGTCCTATTTACAGCCACCCTCCTTGTCTGTGCACGTCTAGCAATAAATCGTGCGCCCACTTCACAGGCATGAAGCCCGCTCAGTTGGAGCTAACTGTGTCAAAAGTGCAAAACCAGTGGAGCATGGCTCTGTGTCATTCCTGGACCAGTCAAGGGAAAAATAACAGATTAGCCACCGAGAAACAGTGAACGTGATGAAATATGTAAACCAGCCAAACCGGTAGACAACCATTCGTTCCTTGCTACTGTTTACAGAGAGAGAGGCTGCCGCTGTAGTGATGGACACACGGGTCACATTACTGGGAAAAGAAACATGTTTGCACAAGGCGACTTTGGCTGGATGGCAGCTTTGTTAGAGGCAGCCAAACATCACGACGGTTCCAGACGTAATGAATAATGCCGAGTGCCACACTGGGGGGCTGCAGCTAATATCGTCACCTGCTGAGATAATCAAATCGTATTCCTCCAATCTGCGGAGGAAGGAGAACCATGCACCCAAATCCGATGTAAATTTACCACTTTTTGCTGCTGTCATAATTTCCGATTAAGTCTCCTAATTCCACCAAAGAGTATCCAACAGGGGGGGAGAGGGAGGGGGGTAGCCTCCAGTGAGTGCTTAAAACAAAGAGGAAGCGTATTGTGGCAGGTTCTGCCTCACCCACCCTCACTTCTCACACCGGAGTAGGTTACTCCTCACGCCTAAGAAAGGGGAGACAAAGTGCCTCATTACGACCCGTGCGGTAACCATGGCACTAGCAGCGCAATGGTTGCCGCCGGTATTTTACCGATTCCGCCATGGTGAATGGCGGAATTACCGCCCCATTCCAAGGTTGGCGGGGCGGTAATTCCCCATTCACCATTGGCCCTTCCCCATTCCCATTTTTGCTCAATGGAAATGGGGAAGGCGGTAGTTACGGTACCGCAAATTGCGGTACCGTAATTACCTCCAAGGTCCCTTTGCGGGTCCAATCCTTAACGGCTGGAATAACCAGCCGTTAAGGTAGGGACCCGCAAAGGGACCTCGTAATTAGGCGGTAAGGGGTTAATAGTTCTGCCACCTTTTACGGCGCCGTTAACCCCTTACCGCCTGGGTCGAAATGAGGCCCAAAGATGTTTACGTAGTTGGGCGAATAAAGGCATCCCACATGGTGCCCCTAAGAAAAATAAGAGAATAGAGATAACCTCTTCTGCTCAACAAGATTCCAATGATACACTCGAATCGGTACCATTGGAAACTCGTCAAGCCCTGCATTCAAACAGAAGACATTACAATATGCTCTCAGCCAGCTGTGGGTGATAAAAATGAGGTGTGCCACGAGCAAATCTAATAGTATGCCTAGACAGATCTCGCTGCACCCCTGACAAAGGCATTTACAACATTGACAAGTACCATTGCTACCACCACAGCATTTTAAATAAATAAAAGAGCATTTTCCTTCCATTAATAGTATGGCAATTAACCAATCGTTCATACTACACGTACTACCTGGTTTACCGCCATTACATGTTCTCATGACAAAAGATATAGGGCCTCATTATGAGTTGGGTGGTATTCTGGCAGTAAATCCACCGGAATAACGCCCAATGGAATGACCATTGCCACCAATTGGTCTGGCAGGGTAAATCCCCATTTTTTGAAGAGTCCATTGAATTTTCGGCTGAATTACCCCTGGCTGAATTACAGCCATAGTCGTTCCACCGATTTTGCCAATTATTCAGCAGACAGTGGGACGATTTACCTCCAGCATTATGCTGGAGGTAAATCCCCCACTCCAGGTCCATACTCATTGTATAGCGGTGCAGGAAATATGAAATGTATGATGTTGTTGAACATGAGCACAAAATGGAAAAACCTGCAGAGTATGAAATGGTGAAAGTGGTGAGCAGTACACAATGTAGAGTTGTAGACAAACAGAATATGGCCACTTCCTCAAAAGAAGTGCTGTGCAAACTGGTCATGGCTGCCGGGGTTCCTACAAAAAGATGTTTAAAGCATGACCACGAATTCTTTCATTAATTACATGGAACACTAGAGGAGATGGTCAATTCTTTGTGAACAAAATCAAGGATCTTGCGAATTTGACTATATTTGACCTATTTCTGATACAGGAAAGTTGGCTCACTTCTCCCTTTATGATAGAAGGTTTCACAGTTATTAATAAAGCAGCCCAAAACAGTTGTTTAGGTCACTGTATGGGTGGCTTGTTTATCAGAGTGTGCCCTCATTTTAGTGCAAATGAGATTACATTGAGCAAATATAATACATATTTATTAATAGTTAAAGTATGTGGCAGAATTTATAAATCAGATGCATCATTATTATTAATTGTTTCTAACCCCCTGCGAGTTTCCACACAGATGAAATAATAACCAGTATGAATGAAGTCCTGAGAGAAAGTGCTGCCAAGTAAAAAGCAATTGTGATCATTGGAGGCGATTTTAATGGTTGTAGTGGACCCGTATTTATTTAATTTATGGGAGGAACAATTCTCTTTTGATCACAAAAGAACATACAGTAGAACATATATCATATTTGATAGGAAGCAGTGAGCTTCTTACAATGGGGTGAGTTTGAGGGACATTCTGGCCATGTTGTGAAGGGGAGTAAATGGAACAGTCACTGGGGACAATACATAACTGGACATACCTTCTTGGATATGCACATTCTTCTTAAGAAACCCTCTGCTGACCCCTCCTGCCCGGCTAACTATCGTCCAATCTCCATCACTCCTTTCCTAGGCAAACTCCTGGAAAAGATAGCCTTCTCCAAGCTTAATCTTCACTCCGAATATGTTGGTTTTCTCCATGATCATCAGTCTGGCTTCAGAGCTGTCAGAAGCACGGAAACTGCTCTCCTGAACATCCGTGAAGACCTGCTCTCCAACCTTGATTCCAACACCCCCTGTGTCCTCATCTTACTTCATCTCTCTTCTGCCTTTGACCCGGTCAACCATGCCATCCTGCTCAACCATCTCTGTGATAACCTGGGTATCACCGGTCAGGCCCTGGCTTGGCTGACTTCTTTCCTATCCAATTGAACCTCCCAGGTCCAACTTGGGTCCTTCCTCTCCTCTATCTCTATCTCTACCAGTGGTGTTCCCAAAGGGACTAACCTCTCTCCCTGGCTGTTCAACCAATATCTGGCACTTCTTGCCCACCGCATTGCCGCTCTCTACCCCAACTTTCAATGCTATGCTGATGTCACTCACTCATTTTCCACCTCTTCTCCTTCTCTCATCTCCGACTGTCTGTCCGCCATCCAGGAGTGGTGTGCCACCAATGATCTCTGCCTTAATGCCAGTAAGACCGAGATTCTACTCATCGGCACACCTGCTCCCTCCTTTCCTGTCACTCTCTGGCCGGCCTCTCTTGGCCCTCTTCCTGCCCCCACCTGTGAGGCTAAAAACCTTGGGGTCATCTTCGACACCACACTTTCCTTCTCTCTTCATATCTCTGACGTCTCTAAGAAGTCCCACTACCTGCTGCACCTTCTCAGAGGTATTCTTCCTTTCCTCTCATTCCCAAGAAGCTCAGTGTCTCCAGAGCTCTGGTTCTCTCTAGGCTGGACTGCTGCAACAGCCTCTTTCTAAATCTGCCTGCTTCTACTCTCCGCCCTCTGCAACACATCCAAAACAGGACTGCAAGACTTATCCTTGGCCTCAAGCCCAGGGATCTTATCTCTCCAGGACTGAAATCTCTGCACTGGCTCCCAGTGGCAGCAAGGATAAAGTTCAAAACCCTCTGCATTGTCCACAAGGCCTTCTGGGGCCTCAATACCTTAAACTCTCTCTTCCTAAATATCTTCCTTCATAAGATCTTCGCTCATCCGCCTCCAACTCCCTCAGGGTTAGTTGCTTCTCCAAGCAGCGAGTTGGTGGTAGATCTCTTTATTCTGCTGGGGCCTCCCTCTGGAACAACCTCCCTGCCTTTCTGAAACTTGAGGAGAACCATCTCAGGTTCTGGAAGCGCCTCAAGACCTTCCTCTTTGCTTCTGCTTTCTCTCCTCCTCTCCCCTGCTGATCCCCTGGCTGATTCTGAAACTGCACTGGTTACCTGGCTACCCTCTGATCTCTGGCCCACCAGTTGCACACTTGCACTGCCCCCCTGGCAACCCTTGCACTCGGGGACTGTTTCTGTATCCCTACAGCCCCTACTAGCACTTGACACCTGATGGCTTCACTTACCCTTGCACTTGCCACCAGCTGGCTGCATATTTATGTATTATTTATTGCCCTTATTAATTTTACTGTTATCGCATGTACTGCACTGCCCGCTCCCCTTTCCCCCCACACCTTTCCCCTTCCCCCCTCCACTGCATTTGTGTGATCTCAATGTCACCTGGCCTAGTAGGATTGCTGTATCTGTCTTCCCTCCGTTTCCCCTCCTTTGCCTCGTCGCGCCTTGAAACACTTGTGTATATGCGCGTTATAAATGCCATATCATATCACACATAGATTAAGGACAACCACCTTTGCACATTTTTAAGTGCAGGTAGGCGGTACGGCCAGCTGTGCTCGGGATGTGACCATGATGGGTCAAGTGCTAGAGTGTAGGCAGAGAAAGTGAGGGCAGAGGTGGGTTAGAGGCAATGGAAAAATGTTAGCTAACTTACAGACGAGAGGTAGGTTAAGTGGGTAACTCAGAGGTGAGGAGGTAGGCTTTCAGTTTGGTTTAGAACACATTTGTGAGGACTGTTTCTTGGATGTCTGGGGGAAGAGAATTCCTTGCAAGTGGAGCAAGAAGACAGAAAGAGAGGAAGTTGAGGAGGCACAGCAGCAATACTTGTAAAGCTAGAGGAGGATAGATACCTTGGATAGATTTGTGAACCAGGAGAAGAAATTTAAATCTGGCCCTGTTTTGCATTGTCAACCATCCAGCCTGGTGACGGTATGAGGAAGTAGGTGTGAAGTGAGGGAGTCCAAAGGGAGTCCTGGTAGAAAAGTTAATGATCTTGTCGAGAGGACAGAAAACATAGTTGGGAAGATGAAAGAGGATGTTGGCACAGTAGTCCAGTTTAGAGAAGACAAGAGTGGTTAAGAGATGCTTGTTGATGTTGAAAGAAAGGAGGTGCCTGATTGTCCTAATATTTAGGAGGTTGAGGTGAGCTGTTGTTCCAGTTTTGGACACCAAGGTTTCTAGCAGAAGAAGAGTAGGGGAGAGTGTCAAGTGGGAACTGGATAAGCAGAGAAAGAGATATGAAAGTGCTTTTGGCAGGGAGGAAGAGCACCTTGGTTTTACTAGAGTATAACATTAAAGGGTTTGAAGCCATCCAATATTTAATGGCAGAGAGACGGCTGGAAATCTTGATAGAGAGATCAGAGGAGAGTTCAGGAAAAGAGAAGAAGATTTGGGTGTCATCCGCAAAGAGCTGGTACATGAACCCAAAGGAGGATATTAGTGCCTCAAGAGCAGATATGTGTAGTGTAAAGAGGAACAGATCCAAGAAAGAGCCTTGTGGAACACCAACAGTTAGAGGAGTGAGTTGAGAGGTTCTGTTGCACCTGGAGACAGAATTGGTGAATTTCAATCCAGGAAAGGGCTCAATTGTGAATACCAAGAAGAAAGAGTATTAAGGAGTTTAGAGTGATCAACAGTGTCAAAAGCAGCAGAGAGGTCAATGAGAATTAGGATAGTGGATAGGTTGTAGTGCTTAGCGGAGGCGATGAAGTTGGACACATTCATGACAGTTTCCATGAAATGACAGGAGCGGAAACCTGCTTGTAGGGGGTCTTGAAGGTTGTGGATGTCAAAGAAATTGGTAAAACCGTTGAACACAACCCTTCCAAGCACTTTAGAGTGGTACGGAAGGAGAGGCGCAGGGTGAAAGTTAGGCGGTAGGTGGGCGTCAGCCCCTTGCTTTTTTAGGAGAGGGATGAACGTGGCTGTTCTGAAAAACAGAGGGAAAGCAAGCAGAGTCGAAGAACAGGTTGAAGAGTTCAGTGAAGTGAGAGGCCACTAAAGGGGCAATAGGCTTCACTAGCTGAGGAGCAAGAGGGTTTGATGTGGCACAAGAGGGGTTAGCCTTCATCAGCAGAGATAGCAATTTCTCAGTATTAGTGTGACTAAAGTTGGAGATAGGGGCAGAGGAGGATGGTAGGGTAGGCATAGTGTAAAATGCAGGAGTAGGGAGCGTGTGGAAGTCCGGAGAGACTCAAATTCTGAACGTTTTTGCAGTGAAGTATTCATATTGGTTATTAGCTGTGAGAGTGGAGTTGATAGTAATATATTAGAAGGAGTGAGTTTAGGGTGCCATGTGGCCAACAAGGATGGTTGTAGTGAGAGTCAATGAGGTTAGGTAGAATTCCCTGTTCACTCTATCAAGAGTGGACTTCAGAGAGATCAGGGCAAAGAGGTAGAGTTGCAGGTCCTCATGCAAGTGGGTGCAGCACCATTATCGCAGCAGCCAATGCAAGTCTGTGCAGAGAGAGTGTATGAATGGGGTGGCCCATGGTTGAGGGTGCTGAGACCTAGGGTTAAAAGTCAGCAGTGGGATGTGAGAGGAGAATGAGACGTATAGTAAGGATTGGAAGCTGGAGAAGGCAAAGTTGGCGGAAGAGGCGTCGGGTGTGAAGGAACAGGGCAAACACTGTAGATCGGAGCGAAAGGGGTGGGGGGCGGCAGAAGGTTTAAATTTCCTTTTAGGAATAGAGTGCTTGTGTATTAGAGCTGTCCTTAGTTTCCAACATCCCCGGTTTAGCCATTTAACAAAAATGTGGAAATGCTAATGGAAGTAAATGAATGAATTTCTTGATGAGGTGGAAGTTATTAATGACCGGTGGTAGAGTAGAAGGGGATATACTCTGCAGCTTTACTTGGTAATTTAGGAATGAAACACTCCACAATGTATTACTTCTTTGTGAAAATGGAGGATTTTAATAAGATCATATTTATGGAGACTGAGGATAGATTGGAAAGCGATCACACCATGTTAAAACTGTTCTTTAGCATGGGGAAGTTGATCGTGAAAGAAGAAAAGATCGATAAGATAGAACGCAACATGGCATATAATAAAATGAGTTGGACTGAACAATATAGATGCAGCAAGCAAGTTTGTAGATATACCAGATTTTAAAAACTTTCTTTAAGACTCATATTTGACACCTGACACTATGGTTATTTGGATTAGCACACATATTACACGGCATGGTGTTTCTACAACCTGCTACGTTAGTAGTGATGCAAGGGCCAAGAATGTGACAGCATTTGATCCTGAAATTGCCCACGAAAAACACCCGTTGAGGATATATACAAGAAGCCTCATTAAACGAAGTCCTGGGCTTGAAGGAATGTAACATATTGCAAAGTAGGGCAAACATGTGTTACAAAGGTTCGCTAATAAGATATAAGCATGCCATTAAGTCCAAATCAATAATGACAAAAAAATGTTAGCATATTTTTAATAAACACAGATGCCTTGCTGCTTCCAAATTGATCAACTCTATTAGCGTTCACAGAACCAACTGCTTTGGTAAAGCTGTGGTAAATGTTAAGTGCATATTCACACACACTTTGCTGATCTATACCCAGACTTCAACATCATGGAATATACAACATCGAGGACATTAGTGCACTTATAAAACGCTTGTGCTCTAGTTCCCAGATGGTATGGCCAACACTGTACTTAAAAACACCCTTTATGTTGGACAAGCATTCTAAACCAACTATTTGATCAAATTAAGGTTACGGGTATCATATCTATTACCTGGAAAAAGTCTGCTTTAATACTCGTATTTACAAAAAGGAGATTGTCTGAATCCAGCAAAATTACAGACTGCTAGCCCTTTTAGATATTTCTAGCAAAATATACTGTACTATATTATTGAGAGAGCTTCACATCTGTGTCAAAGATCACGGCATCCTTAGTGCATTTCAAAAAGGGTTTGGCTACCACACAATGGGGCTCATTATATATTTGCCGGTGCGGTATTCATGTGCTAATAATACAGTTTACCAGCATGTTACCGCATCAGCAAACTGCAAGTAAAGTTGTGGGGTGGCTGGATTTACATGCAGCTGCGAGCTTCTGGTAATTCCAGCACCCCACGACCAAAAAATCCCACCATTACTGGTGGCAGTAATACCAGCAATTTCCCCATGGAGTATTCTGGACTCCATGGAATGGGGAATACCATACATTTACCGCCAATCCCAGTAAACAGAGTGGCGGTTGACTTTTGCTCAATCATCCAAAGATCCCTCCCCTCCCCCAGTTGTAACTTACTCTCGGACCATTTTCACAAGAAACTTATCACCTTAGACTGAAAGATTCAAACACAATTCATAGCCTCCTTCCTTACTGCCCACTCAACAACCTCCCCATAAAAAATGTTCTCCTTCGCACCACCCCCCCCAGTTCCCCTTAATTACAGAATTTGATTAATTTATCACAAAGAGCTCCACAGCAGTCTTGCCCATTGCGCCCATCCTACCCAAATCACTCCTGGATGTCCCTCAACTGGCAGAAGTTGCTAGTGGATAAATACACAACTCCTTCATTACTGGTATTGTCCACTCTGAATTTAAGGTTGTTTTTTTCAAACCTTTACTGAAAGAAAAATCACATCTCAACCAGGGCAATCCCAGTAATTACTGTGACATCACCAATTGCCATTATTTGGCAGAGCTCACAGACACAAGGATCCTACAACCAGAAGAGTTGATTTGTTGAAGACCAAAGACATCCTAAATGCAGTACAGCATTCGACTTGGGGGACTTAAACATTCTGCAGCAATGCTTATTTGACTGTGGAGCCAGACATAAAGCCATTGACTGGCTAATCTCCTCCCGTACTGATCACCACCAATGCACATTCTTCGATCCCTTTCAGTGTACCTCAAGGTTCGTCACTATCCCTACTTTTCAGCCTTTACCTTTCACATCTTCCAACCTTCCAGAGATCAATTAATCTTTCCTGCTGCGAATATGCAGATGAGATGCAACTTATGCTTAAGCTCCAGAGCATCTCAACTCTTCTCTTTGACATCTCAGAATTCATAAAAAGATTTTTTTTTTAAATAGAAACTTGGATGGCACGTTACCATCTGTTACTCAGCCCTGAAAAAAAAACAGGAAAATCATCCTTAAAACCTCTCCTCTAAAAGCAACTGACCTATAATTCCGAGCATTAACTAGCTCTCGGATCGCAATACTTGACGCCAAACGTTCGGGCTTCTCAAATTACAGCTGTAGGAAGACAAGCTTTGCACACCTGAAAGCAGTTAGAATTATCCTTCCTTACTTAAACATACATTAAACATGTACATCCACAATTGCTATCTTGCCTGTTAACCATCTGGTGAAGAAGGTCTTTGAGACTTCAAAAGTTAATGTATTATTCCATCTCAGGTATAATATGTTCAGTTAGTCCAAAGAAAAGTTACAAAAAACTCAAACCTCTGATTTTATTTAAAAGCTGGACTTGCACAGCAACAGACTTTCTTTGCATGTTTTCCTCTGAAATTCAATGCAAAGGAACAAGCCTATTAACCAGACTACATATAGCAGTCTTCTGTTTAAAGTACTTAATCTACCCACTAAGTAATCGATTCTGTTGTCTAAAAAATCTTATAATGCATGCGTCTTCCTAATCGATGAACATTGTAATTCTTAACAATAGACTTGGCTCAAAACTGAAGTCAAAATTAGTATCAAAACCTACACTTGTGTTGCATTCTTTAATTGCTATCTCTGTCAATGAATACATTTTGAGTTTAGAAAAATAATCATAAGCCTAATTTGTTTCAATTTTTCCAACTGCACATGTACTGAGGTACTTGACTGAACCAAGATAGTCCATCAGTTCATCTGTCCTTGGTAAAGGAAGGGCATCAGTCTTGTGACTGCATTAAGAGCTCTATAGTCCACATAGAATATCAACTCTTTGGATGCTGCATTTGGCACTAGTACAACTGGACTAGACCATGGACTGGTAGATGGCTCTATTACCCCGAGATCAAACATCTTGTTGACCTCTTCCTTTATGTGGGTTCTTACATGATCTGACATCCTGTACTCTCTGCTTTTAACAGGTAAACAGTCACCAGTGAGAATATCATGCTAGCCCCAAGGGGTCAAGCCTGGTGATAGTGAAAACAGGGCAGCAAACTGATTTAACAGAAACTTGCACTCCTCCTGTTGTTCCAGTGTCAGATTAGAAGAGAGGTTGGCTCCTATCTTCTCATCTAAAGGCTGTCCTCTGAGTAGGTCAGGTAGAGGTTCACTCTCCTCCTTCTCTTGAGCTGAAGCTAGAAGCAAAGCTCCCACTTCTGGTCTTGGGACATAAGCTTTTAGACGGTTGGTGTGAAGATGTTGGGAGCCTCCTTAGGATTGCCTAAATCCACCAGATAGTTGACCTCTCCACGTTTGCCCACAACCTTGAAGGGTTCTAGCCATGTATCCTGTAAGGCCCTCTGCCTTGTAGGCACCATAACTAAAACTTGTTGGTCTTGAGTAAACTCAACCATTTTGGCCTTCTGGTCATGCCAATGCTTCACCAGAGCCTGATCGGCTTTTAAGTTATCTGATGCTTCTGCCATCATGTATGACATTCTCCTCCAGAGACCTATCGCATAGTCAATGACACTCACTGGCTTGGGGGAAAGAGCACTCTCCAACCCCTCCTTAATTAGGGCCATGGGACCTCTAACTGAATGGCCATAGAGGAGCTCAAAGGGACTAAATCCAACTCCCTCCTGAGGGACTTTTCTATAAGCAAAGAGAAGGCATGGCAGTAGAAGGTCCCACTTTCTTCTAAGGATTTATTCTAAAGCACCTATCATGCTCTTCATTGTATGGTTAAACCTCTCTACCAATCCATTTGTCTGTGGATGGTAGGCAGTTGAGAACTTGTAAGTCACTCCACAGTTTTTCCACATGACCTGCATGTAGTGGGACATAAAATTGGATCCCCTGTCAGAGATGACTTCCTTAGGAAAACCTACCCTGGTAAAAATGCCAAACAGGGCCTTAGCAACAGCCTGAGCTGTAACAGTCCTCATTGGTATTGCTTCAGGATACGTAGTAGCACAGCTCCACCCCACTGATGATGCCCAACAAGGCTGAAACACATGTATGGGGTTGCTGTTGATACTCTTGTTCAGAGAAGAATTGCCTAGCATTTCGGTCCTGGACTGCTCCTGGGCAGGACAAAGACTGACATGCAGGGATATTTATCCTCTGTGAAAGGGACAGTGAAGACTTGGTTGAGACACTCCCAGGGGCCATCCACCCAAGAACAGGTCAATGGGCCATGTTCATGCTGGTAGAGAGACTCCCAGGCCCCTCTCTGTTTTGCATATTAAGTAACTTTGGGTCTCACCCTAAGTTACCAGGGGAACCCAGACGTGGACCCCTTGCTCATTGTTCTCAGAGAGGCAGAGCTCCACCTCACTGATGATGCCCAACAAGGCTGAAACACGTGTATGGGGTTGCTGTTGGTACTCTTGTTCAGAGAAGAATTGTCTAGCATTTCGGTGCTGGACTGCTTATGCAGGGATATTTCTCCTCTGTGAAAGGGACAGTGAGCTGAAGACTTGGTTGAGACTCTCCCAGGGGCCATCCACCCAAGAACAGGTCAATGGGCTGTGTTCGTGCTGGTAGAGAGACTCCCAGACCCCTCTCTGTTTCACCTAGTAGCATGGTCTACTACAACCAGGATAAACCTGTTGCCTGAAGAAGTTGGAGGGTCTAAGGGACCAACAATGACGATTCCTACCCTCTCAAAAGGGACTCCCACCACTGGGAGAGGCACGAAGGGTGCCACATTCTTGGCTTCACTCTTGCCAGATGTCTGACAAGTGTGACAGCTCCTACACAATGGATCTACATCAGACCCCAACTAAGGCCAATAGAAATAAAGAGAAAGCCTTTCCTTAGTCTTCTTGAAACTCAAGTGACCAGCCAAAGCAATCTCATGGGCTAACTGTAGGAACCGTTGTCAGCTCTCTAGAGGCACTACAAGTCTTCTTTAGTCCCCTTGTATAGACTCATTTGGTTCACTGTAGAAGAGGCCATCTTCCCAGTATAACCTATGCTTCCCTGGCTCTTTCCCTTCCAGCTGGGAAGCTGACTGTTGGCGAAGACCTTCAAGAGTAGGACACTCTCTCTGACCTCGGCTGAAGTCTGCCCTACAGGTTCCACCTTCTGCCAGTAAAGACTGCAGCTCAGGATGGTCTGCAGGATCCAGATCTCAAACAGGAGCACTGTCCTCTTCCAGCACTGATTCCTCAGCAGCTGATTCAACCACAATAGGTTGTTCCTCACACTCAGCCTCAGCTGACCGAGGAGTCACAGGTGTGACCTTGGTCAGTCCTCGCAGGGATGTCCTTGTAGGTAGCACAGGAGTGCTGGCTGGCTTCTTCCTTGAGGTGTTAGGTTTCCCCTTTTCCTCCTTTTTCTTAGAAATGGCAGTCAGTAAGTCCTGTGGACTGGGGGTTATAGTCTCCTCTATAAGTTCCTCTTGAGAGCCTCTTAAGGTACTCTCTCTGGCCTTCCTTGTCTGTTCCTGTTTCCTTTTGCTGGGAGGCCTGGGGGTGCTTGATACAACTCCAAGAGTTTGTAAGTCATTCCTCAACAGGACTCTCCCAGGTACCTCACTCTGCACACTTACAGGTATCTTGACAGTCATGTCATTGCACTGGATGAGAGCTGGCAACTGTGGACACATTTGGACAGGGCCTCCAGCAAGCTTAGAGAGGTATTCGGGTGCCTTAGCAACATCCTCTACCTTGAAAAAAGATTAATCCACTACAGTAATGCTCACCCCAGTGTCTCTGATGGCAGGGTCACCTGACCATGCACAAGAACACTGTCTTTGTAATACTCTTTAGTATTGTCTGGGATGGAATTGTAGACATCTAGGTTATGTTGTTCCCACAGGCCCACTGGCTGAGACTTTCATTGGTTCCTCAGCCAGTAGGTGAAAGTTTCCACTTGCCATTTGTACTTCTTCCTCTGGGGAGAAGGCTAAGGAGACAGTGTGGATCCCCAAATGTTTACCCTTACATCTGGGATCCCCTTTAACATGGTCAGTTGACCCACAAGCATACCATTTGCCAACTGTCTTTATGAATGGGGGTTTGGTCTGTCCTCCCTCTGGTTTAGCACCAAAGGTTTCACTAGCCTGATTGGGTTTCCCAGGGGGCTTACCCTTCTTAGGTTTGTGGCCCTCTTTTGGATTGGAGGTATTGGAATTCTCTTTGTTATCTTTATTGTGCTGTTTTCCCTCATCCTTCTTCTGAGTTGCCCCAGAATCCCTTTGGGTAGCCATGTTGGCAACGCACAAGTCAGAAGCCCTTGCTAACTTCTTTGGATCAATTTCCTTAGAGACAGCCGAGTGCTGTCTCAGCTCAGGAGAACAGGCATCATAGATAGACTCCAACATAAACAGATTTCTCATACCTTCAGAAGTGGCAACTCTGTAACCCTTAACCCAACCATCTACGTTTTTCAAACATTCACACACCCAGGTAGCCCAACGGGTACCATCATGCTTTTTGAGGGTTCTAAACCTCTACTGGGAAGGAGTTTTCCCAAACCTAGCTATCAAAGCTAGTTTCACACTTTCATACTCCAACCTGTCTATTGTGCCCATTTCCATTACAACATCAGATGCAACTGGAAGGTAGCCTAGACAAAAGGCAAGGAATCAGCTGATTCCCTGTAATTTCCTGAATCCCATGGTTATATTCAAAAGTTGCCAACCAATCCAAAGTATCAAGCTTAACCTCATACATACCTACTGCATCTTTGGGTATGCAAGGCCTCTTAGGTCTTCCAGTCCTAGAAGACTCTGGGAGAGAACCATTCTCAAAAGACAATTTCTTCATTTCAAGAGCATGTTGCAATTCAATTTCCCTTAGTTTAAGTTCTTGATGTTTACTTACAGTTTGGGCTTGGATTCTAAGGAATTCTAACTCAAGTCTCATATTCTCAATAGAGACAAACTCTGGACTCAGTATTGGACCTGGTAGGGCCCCTGTGGTAAAACGTTGAGGCCTAAGAGCAGG
The DNA here is from genome assembly GCF_040938575.1 of Ambystoma mexicanum. NCBI lineage: Eukaryota > Metazoa > Chordata > Amphibia > Caudata > Ambystomatidae > Ambystoma > Ambystoma mexicanum. Next base: position 1,060,408,031 of record NC_090929.1, on the reverse strand, counting down.
TAGAAGTACAGTAGGGTCTACATCCTGAGACTCTTCTGTCTCTTCTAACTCATCAATAACATTTGAGTTGGACTCTGAACATTATCATCCTCATCATCATTTTCCACATTTGATGTAGGAATAGGTATAGCAGACCTACTTCTCAGACTTTGAAACTCCAACAACTTTTCTATCAATTAATTATTTTTGCCTTTAACAGTGAGGTTCCTAGCTTTACACATTTCTCTCAGTTGATCAACTGTTAAAATGACTAGGGTCTCCTGTCTGTAGCTATCCATATCAGGCATGATAAAACAATTGCATTTCTAGTGGTGCTTAGCCTTGTGAGGGTTATTTAAATAAAGATAAGAGCAGCACTCTCAGTGTAATAACTATACTTTATCCTCACCACTTGCCACCAGTGTTAGGCAGAATGACATACAGTACCCTTTGGGAACACTACACCCAATTAAGACTACAGGTGTAAGCACAATCTCACCCTTGGTACAAGCCTGTACTACACAGCTATGTGATAGCAGTGGCTGAGCAGCCAGACTTATCTCAAGAGGGATTTTAGTAGTACAAGATGTTACACAAAGGACTTGCAATCACAGTAGTTCAAACAAACACTTACTCAAGGTTTCTTGGTTAAAGAATGTACATTTATTTACACATTTAGTTAGAAAACATTCCACTAGCAAGAAGCAGCTCAATATCACACTATAATACACTACAGTACACAACCAATAAGTTTCTGAACAAGTTAGGCTCCCCGGAAGTGGGATCAAAATGGCACTTCAGTAACTTTCAAAGGGGGTAGAAAGACAAAGGTTATAAGAATTAAAGCACAATTATTTTCAGAGGCAGGGCAAATAGTTTCAGTTCACTACAAGAGGCAGTTCAATTCAATAGGCCTGGCCAAAAGTCAATGGTTCAGTGTCTTGTATAGGATAGCACAGTTCTGGTAGTAAACGGTTAAGTCTTTGCCAATGTTCTTAGAAGTAGTTTGCCAGAAAAAGAGTTATATGTCGGATTAGAAGCGAAGAAGACTCCAAAGATGGGCAAGTTTCACAAACTTTCACTGCGGCAGAAAGGATTTCCACACCACGTTTGCACAGTACCCTAAGGATGAAGAAAAGCTGTAGCTGAGGCAGTTGTTCCTGGCAGTGCCTGCAGATCTTGCTGTTCCTGAGCTTCAGTCGTGGGGACAAGAAGGAGGACGTTGGGAGGTTCCTGCACTGCCCAGGGAAGAAGCCACAAGCTTGGCTAAACGTCGGTTTTAAGGTGTGAGTGCCTTAAAATCCACAAACTGGTATCCTTCTCACTCGCTCACCGGTTTTCAACAGCACTCTGAATAAAATTTGACCAGTATGGAGATGGTGTCCAGGTGGCTTGCAAATTGGTTGTTCCCACCAGCTCAAGGGAAGAAGTCGTCCTTGAAGGGGCTTCTCTGTCGAGGGAGTTTCAGGCAATTCGGACCTGCAGCAGGGCTTCATCGGGCAAACCAACGGTCCAGGAGTTGCAGCAGTCATCTTCCTTCAGCTCGTCTTCGGTTCTTTTGTTCCAGTGGTCGACTCTGCCTTCCAAGTCCCAGAGCCCTGCTTTTAAACAGTTTCTCCCATTCATTCCAGCCTAGCTGTCACTCACCCAGCAGAGTGGCTGTCCTTGCCAGACAGTCAGCCAGCCAATCAACCAGAGTGCATTCAGGTCTCCTAGGAGACTAAGCACAGGGAGTTTCGGGCACCTCCCTCACATCCTGTCCACCCAGACACTCAGGCGCCAGAGGAGGGCTTCAGCACTGAAGCCCGCCAAAGGCCATCGAACAAAGGGACCAAACCTGGTTTGGCGCGCAGAGACAAACACTAGAAGGACCTTTCCTAAAAGAAACGGCAAAAAAAGATGACCAGAGTCTGTTTTGACAGAGGGATCTTGGGCGCCATATTGAAAAACAAGGCTGACCTGATTTTTAGCTACCGGTGTTCGTGGTCGGGAAAAATCATGGTAGTTTGTTCTAAAACCACTGCCACCAGCCATTTCAAGAGGAAAGGGTAACATTTGACTGTTACATGAGTGTTTAGACATAGGGGATGCTAGGCAACCCGTCCAGCACTCTATAGGAAGATAGTTTGTGCTGGGTCTATGAATTTAAAAAAAGACTAAAAGTCAATTTAACTTTAGAGGCACTGAGACAGTAGTCAGTCCCAGAGAAGGTATTTAAACCTTGGGAAGACTGAAAGACATCTCCGTGCCACTGCACTGAAGGTGCTGTGTGACACACAAGAAAAAGATGATGCCTATGGATTTGTCTAAAACTCCATATCCAAAGAACACAAAAGTAAAACACACATCAAAATACATGAGAGTGGGAAAAAAGGCTCACGCTCTTTCCAGGTAAAACATTCAAATACTAGAAAGCCAGCAAAGTTGCTGGGGGTCTCAAAAGGTAAGGGAAATTAGCACATTTCTGAGAATTCTCCCTAACAAAACCCACATGATAGGACATAATGGATGGATTAGAGGGAATGATTGGAGTGAATTGAGTCGATGGATGCAGTAAACGGAGTGAATAGACACATTAAACTGAATGTCAGAGTTAATCGAACAGAGAAAATAAAGGAGTAAATGGAGTGGATGGAACGGATAGATTGACTAAAACGGATAGACTGAATAGAACGGATGGAACGGATGGAGTGGAACAGATGGAGTAGATGGAACGGATGGAGTAGATGGAACGGACGGAATGTGTGGAGTGGACGGAACGGATGATGTGAATGGAACGGATGAAGTGGATGGAATGGATGAAGTGGATGGAACGGATGAAGTGGATGGAACGGATGGAACGGATGATGCGGATGTTACAGATGGTGCGGACGGTATGATGTTACGGACTGTGCTGATATTACGGACGGTGCAGATGTCGCGGATGGAGTGGATGGAATGGATGAGTGGACGGAACGGATGGAGTGGACGGAACTGATGGGTGTAGATGGAATGGATGGTGTAGATGGAATGGATGGTGTAGATGGAGTGGATGGAACGGATGAAGCAGATGGAACAAATGATGCAGATGTTACGGATGGTATGGATGTTGCATATGTTATGGATGGTGCAGATGGTGTGGACGTTACAGATGTTGCAGATATTACGGACGGTGCGGATGTTACGGACATTACGGATGGTGCAGATGTTACAGATGGTGTCGATGTTACGGATGGTGTGGATGTTGCAGATGGTGCGGATGGAGGAAACACCTTTTCACCATGATGTTGCCATATATCTGTATCCCCTATATATGCTATCTACCTGTATCCCCATATATAGCTGTATCCCATATACACCTGTATCCATTGTGTTGCTATATATCCGTATGTCGCTATGTACGTCCCCACTGTCCTGCTCACGTGCCTGGTCTCAGGCGCTTATACTGATAACCACCATATCACACCACTACGCCTACTCTCTACTATACATCATCATTCAACCAGAACACAGCTATACCCCCTGTTAATTCGGCCTAGCTGTTCACATACGAACACGACTCCATGATCACCTCATCACCCTAATAAAACACTGCTAGCTGAGCACATTCCGGCTAGCTGTGCGCATAGGCGTGCCTCAGGCCTAACGCAGCCAGAACCCAGTCTAGGTGTCCCACCCACCAGAATGAACACATCCAACTGATTTCCTCAGCACCACACCTATCGCTGGGAATCAGCTATCATCCAACAACTACACCAGCTGCACACAAATCCAGTGCACCCACGCACCGTACAACACTCTCTCTCTACTGACTTGAACTACGGTTCCATACAGCGTTCAACCTACCAGCACCTTGAGATCATACCAATAATACATAAGGTGCTATACAAATGCCAAGTAACATAACATTTTCGTCTGTAGCCCCATCCAGTGAGCCACTTCTGTTTAGCTGCCCATTTGTTTGATATTTTGCAGCCCTTAGCACTGCTACTTACAAATTTGCCTGCCTCCAGTCTGTGATTTCCCTCCCACAGCCCTTGCTCTCCCCGCTTCCTGGTCTCCCCTCCTCCTGCCGCCCGACCCGCCCACCGTGCCCCGATTGGCCAGTAGGCCATGTGTGTTGTATCCTGTGTCCCGTTGCCTCTCCAAGGCCCCATTCTCATCTGTAGCCCCATCCGGTGAGTCATTTCTGTTTTGCTGCCCATTTGTTTGATATTTCGCAGCCCTTAGCACTGCTACTTATAGATTTGCCTGCCTCCAGCCCCCGATTTCCCTCCCACAGCCCCCACTCTCCCAGCTTCCTGGTCTCCCCCTCCTCCCGCCTCGCCCACCGTGCCCCGATTGGCCCCACAAACCGTCTTACCCAGACCATTACCGACCCTCCCAGGGCAGCCCTCTGCCCGGCAGCCCCCTGCGGCTAAGGACCCAAGGCAAAGGACTGCTCCTACAGAGACGGCTCCAGGTCGTATCTGCAGGTATCCGAGGGAGAAGCAAGAAGCCAACAATAAGTAAGTGTGGCAAGGGCGGGGACAGAAGCAATTACTTCACGCCATAGTACCCTACCACTCAACCCCAAAAGCTAAACTGTTGTAAACTCTTCCATCTGTGGTGTAACTGCAATTAGAAAGTCCACCTAATAGCATATCTGTGGTGTAATTGCATTCAGAAAGTCTTCCAAATAGCATATCTTTGGTCTAGTTTGCATTTAGAATGTCCACCTAATAGCATATCTGTGGTGTAGTTGCATCTAGAAAGTCTGCCTAGTAGCAGATCTGTGGTCTAGTTAGCATATAGATTGTCCACCTAATAGCATATCTGTAGTTTAGTTTGCATTTAGAAAGTCTGCCTAATAGCAGATCTGTGGTCTAGTTTGCATTTAGAATGTCCACCTAATAGAATATCTGTATTCTAGTTTGCATTTAGAAAGTGTGCCTAATTGCATATCTGAGGTCTAGTTTGCATTCAGAAAGTCTGCCTAATAGCATATCTGTGGTCTAGTTTGCATTTAGAAAGTCCACCTAATAGCACACTGTGGTGTAGTTGCATTTAGAAAGTCTGCCTAATAGCATATCTGTGGTCTAGTTTGCATTCAGAATGTCCTCCTAATAGCATATCTGTGGTCTAGTTGCATTTAGAAAGTCTGCCTAATAGCATATTGGCGGTCTAGTTGCATTTAGAAAGTCTGCCTTATAGCATTTCTGTGGTCTAGTTTGCATCTAGAAACTCAACCTAATAGCATATCTGTGGTGTAGTTGCATTTAGAAAGTCTGCCGAATAGCATATCTGTGGTCTAGTTTGCATTTAGAATGTCCACCTAATAGCACATTTGTAGTCTAGTTGCATTTAGAAAGTGTGCACAATAGCATATCTGTAGTCTAGTTGCATTTAGAAAGTCTGCCTAATAGCATAACTGTGATGTAGGTGCATTTTGAAAGTCTGCATAATACATAACTGTGGCCTAGTAGAATTCAGAAACTCCACCCAATAGCGTCTGTGGTTTAATTGCATCTAGAAAGTCTGCCTAATAGCATATCTGTGGCTGGTTGCATTTAAAATGTCAGCCTAATAGCTTATCAGTAGTTTAGTTGCATTTAGAAAGTCTGCCTAATAGCATATTTGTGGTCTAGTAGCATTTAGAAAATCTGCCTAAAAACACATCAATAGTTTAGTTACATTTAATAAGTCTGCCCAATAGCATATCCGTGGTCTAGTTGCATCTAGAAAGTCTGCTAATAGCATATCTGTGGTTTAGTTGCATCTAGAAAGTCTCCCTAATAGCATATCCGTGGTTTAGTTGCATTTAGTAAATCGGTCTATTATCATTTCTGTGGTCTAGTTGCATTTAGTAAGTTGACCTATTAGCATATCTGTCGTCTAGTTGCATTCTGAAAGTCTAAATAGAAACTGTGATATAGTTGTACTTAGAAACGGTGAATAATCTCACCTGGTGGTGTAGCTGTACCTAGAAACCGTGAATTATGTAACCCTGTGATATAGTTGAATTTAGAAACTGTGAATAATCTCACCCTATGTTATAGTTGAATTGAGAATCTGTGAATAACCTGACCCGGTGGTATAGCTGATTTTAGAAACTGTGAATAATCTCTCCCTATAGTATAGTTGAATTTTAAAACCTGCAACTAATCTCAACCCATGGTATAGTTGAATTTAGAAATGTGAATAATATCACCCTATGGCATAGTTGAATTTAGAATATATGAATAATATCACCCTTTGGTTTAGCTAAATTTAGCAACTGTGAATAATCTCACCCGGTGGTATAGTTGAATTTAGAAACTGTGAACAATCTCACCCGGTGGTATAATTTAACTTAGAAAGTGCAAATTATCGCTGTGGTACAGTGGTAGTACAGTTAATCAGAGTGTGTGTAACACTAACATCCGGTGGTATAGTTGAAGTGGGAAGGTGCGAACTAAATCATCCAACGCCAACTATAACACAGCTCAAACTAATCCAAACCATGAATCCACCCAACCCACCAAGGTCCGCCGAAAATGACCCCCCTCCATCCCACCTCCCTTCCCACCCACCCTACCTCCCATCCCCACCTTCCCCAAACCATCCTGCCCTCCACCACACCCCCTACCCATCCCCTATCCAAACACGAAGCCAGAGGGGCACGATGGCGAGCCAACCATACTAAGACATCTGCTACTCCCATCCCCTCCTCCGACCCGCCTATATCCTCATACCTGCTCCCCCCACTCCACTGACTAACGGCCAGCCTAGCCTCCCACCACACCCAGCCCCGCTACCATCCACCCCCCACTCCCCTCATCAACTCCCACCATCATCCCCCCTGACCCCACCCTTCCCCTCCCTAAAAGTTACATGCCTCACCCTGGCAAGAACAGTAACCGCTTCCCTTCCCCCCGCCATCCCGCTTACCCTCTCTCACACACCAACCGCAACAAAAAACAAAAACACTGAAGAGGAAACGTACCTGGTCTCCCTCAATCTCTCAGTACTCATCCCCACTCCTGTCACGACCCTCCTCCTCATCCTCCCAATCTCGATCACCACCCCCTCGCCTCACCCTACCTGAAACCCCTCTCCCGCGAATTCTCACCCACCACATCTGAAACTCCTAACCCCCCACACCCCACCTTCAAATCCTGCGACCCACATTCAATCAACCCGTCACACCAGTCCAACCTCTTACCCCCAAACCCTCCAACTCAACTGCCCGCCTACTCTTCCCATCGGCCACCAAGCACCCCCCCTCTAACTCCCCATTTCCCACCCCCTACCTCTGCAATTCCCTCATCATCCTCCTATACCGAAGTAAATTGCATCCTTTTTAATGCCCGATCTGTAGCAAAAAACAGACACAGCATCTTTGACCTCCTCGCCTCTGACAAACCGGACCTGGTCTTTATCACGGAAACCTGGTTCTCCGACGACTTCGCCCCTATCGCCAATGAAGCCTTCCCCCCAGACTACTCCCTCATCCCACTGAACCGTCCCTCTAGGAGGAGGAGGAGGAATAGCAATCGCCTTCAAGTCTCACTTCCAGGCCTCGATCATCGACAACCGAATCACTCCTTGTAAAACTATCCCTCCCTCCTTCATTCTCCTGCAGGTTCCTAATCATCTACAGACCTCCTGGCTACGATAGACAATTCTCAAACAACCTCTGCGACTCTGTTACCACCCTCCAGCTAAACCATCCCACCCTCACCTTTCTAGGAGACTTCAACATATGGCTTGACATCCCCACCAACCCTATGACCCACTCTCTGGTCGACGGCCTAGATGCGATTAACCTCCATACCAACTTAAACGGGAAGACTCACTATAAAGGACACACACTTGATGCCATCTTCAGCTCCCACAACCTGATACATCCAAACCCCCCCACCCCTATCATCTGGTCCGATCACTTCATTGTTTCTTTCGCCATTTGCTCACCCAACCCGCTCCCATTACCCGAACCTGAACCTCCGAATCTAAGCAAATGCTGGAAGAAACTAAAAATCCTTCCCGACCTAGCAGATGCACTCCTTCAGTCTCCTCCCCCTACCCACCTACCCAATGAACTCCTAACCTCCGATGCCTTTGACTCATGGCTCAACACCTCACTAATCCCGCTCACCCCCTCTTGCAAACCATCAGCTCACCATGGCCTTTTTCCTAGATGGTTCACACCTGAACTGAAGACAACTAAACAACTATATAAATCCCTAGAGCACAAATGGCGGAAAGTCAAAACAGCCATGACCATATCCTCCTTGCCCCGGCACCATCGCCACTACCAGGCCGAAATCCGGAAAGCTAAAAAAGCCCATTACAACTCCCGAATCCTAAACTGTAAAAACCCCAGGAAAGAACTTCACAAAATCATCGCCAAATTCACCAAACCATTGTGTACCACCACCCTTCCCACCCCCTCACAATCACTGTGCGACTCACTCTCTCTACACTTTTACACCACAGCTCTTGAAAGAACAAACTCTCTAACCAACAAACGATCTCTCTTACACCCACCACGCAATCCACCCACCCTACCTGCCATCCCACCGCTTGTGACCGCTACCCAAACGACTTTTGACTCCTTCACTCCAATATCAACTGACCAATTTCTCAAACTTCTCTCTGCCTGCAAACCATCCAGCTCCCCGCTCGACCCCTGCCAAGCCACAACCCTCAAAGAAATGTTTGCATCTACCTGCGCAGGAGAACACGCAAGAACCATCATAAACGACTCCCTCTCCTCAGGAATTTTTCCCGGCGCGTTCAAAACCGCTCATGTCAAGCCTCTTCTAAAAAAAACCTTCCCTCGACCCTCTCAAGCCCAAAAACTACCGCCCCATCTCAAACACCAGGTTCCTTGCCAAACTCATTGACCGAACTGCCTACTCCCAACTGAATGCCTTTGTCAAAGCCAACAATCTCGTGGCCCCCGCTCAATCAGGTTTCAGAGCCCGACACGGAACGGAAACCACCCTAACCTCAATCTGGGATGACCTTAAAAACACTGCTGATTCTGCGGGATGCGCCGCACTAATCCTTCTTGACCTATCCGCCGCCTTCGACACAATCAACCACTCAATCCTCCTTGACCGCCTCCACTCCCTGGGAATCCGTGGAATCGCTCTCAAATGGATAGCATCCTTCCTCGACAATAGGAACCAAATAACCCTACTCTCCACCTATGCTTCCCTCGCCCAACCAGTCAACACTGGAGTTCTACAAGGAGCATGCCTATCAGCCCTCCTGTTTAACCTCTATATGTCCACCCTCTCACGAACAATCCGCTTGCCCAATATCCTGTGCTATAACTACGCCAATGACACACAACAAATCCTAAAACTCCTGAATTCAAAACCCAACTGCCAACCCGACCTTGCTTCCTGCCTCCTCGACATAGATCACTGGATGACCACAAACCACCTCTTGCTAAACCCCTCCAAAACTGAAATCATGCTATGTGGCAACACCAAACTTCTTCCCCACCCGCTACCCTGACCATCTGCCATGGGAAATTTCCCGACACCTTCAAATTCAGTAAAAAACCTTGGATGCACCCTAGACTCTGACCTAAACCTCTCGCTCAAGTCAACAACGTCTCCAAGTCCTGCCACTACCACCTTAAAACTCTCAGGAGCATTTTTCCATACCTCTACTTTCCCAACAGACTCTCCGCGGTCCAATCAATTGTTATGTCAAGACTTGCCTATGCTAACCTCCTCTACCTTGGAGTCCAAGCGTACCAACTAACTAAACTACAAAGAGCACAAAACGCCGCAGCCAAACTGCTACTAGCACTTGGCCCAAGAGATCAAATCTCCCCAGCCCTCAAAACACTGCACTGGCTTCCGGTTGCCCGAAGGGTGACCTTCAAATCCTTATGCATCTCCCACCGAGCAATGCATAAAACCGGACCTCAATATTTTCAAGACAAACTAAAACCCTATCATCCTCCACGCACTCTAAGATCAAGCTCTGCCGGCCTCCTAGTCATACCAAAAACCAACTCAGTGAGGTTAGGTGGATCATCATTCTCAGTCCTGGCCCCCACTCTGTGGAACGCACTTCCACCCAACATCTGAGTCACCGAGGACCTCATGTCTTTCCGTAAATTACTGAAAACATGGCTCTTTCCCTAAAATCGACTCTTAACTCAAACTGGAGAACAGCAATCAATGACCTTAGCCCAAAGCTGCTTTATCATAAATAACAATCCAGCATCATGATCCGAGCAAGAAATCGAAAACTAATAACAGCAAATGTAAATTAAAACGAATAAACTGAATAGAACGAGTGAAGAAGATGAAAGTAGTGAAGTGGAGGAAAGGAATAAACTAGATGAAAGCAGTGAAGTGGATGAAACTAAGGAAACGGATGAAATCAATGAAATGGAAGAGAGGAACGAAGTGGACGTGAGGAATAAATTGGATGAGAGGATGGAAAGGATGAGTACATGATACGGATGGAGTGCACGGAATAGATAGAGTGCATGGAACGGATAGATGGCATGGAATGATAGAGTGCATGGAATAAACGGAACAAATGAAATAGATGAATCAAGTGCATGACATGGATGGAATGCATGGGACGGATGGAGTGCATGGGATGGATGGAGTGCATGGGACGGACAACGTGGGTGCAACGGATGAAGTGGGTGGAACGGATGAAGTGGGTGGAACAGATGAAGTGGGTAGAGTGGATGAAGAGCGTGGAGCGGATGAAGAGCGTGGAGCGGATGAAGAGCGTGGAGCGGATGAAGAGCGTGGAGCGGATGAAGAGCGGTGTAGTGGATGAAGAGTGGTGGAGCGGATGAAGTGCGTGGAGCGGATGAAGTGTGCAGAGCGGATGAAGTGTGCAGAGCGGATGAAGTGTGCAGAGCGGATGCAATGTGCAGAGCTGATGCAGTGGGTGAAACTGAAGAAGTGGTGGAACCGTAGAAGTGGGTGGAACGGATGAAGTGGGTGTAACAGATGAAGTAAGTGGAACAGATGGAATGCATGGATCGGAAGAAGTGCCTGGATCAGAAGGAATGCATGGAACTGACTGAACAGATGGAGTACATAGAGCTGAAGTACATGCTGGAGTACATGCGACGGATGGAATGCATGGTACAGATAGAGGGCATGGAATGGACAATGTGCAAGAATGGTTGGAGTGCATCGAACAGTTGGGGTGCATGGAACGGTTGGGGTGCATGAAATGGTTGGGGTGCATGAAACGGTTGAGGTGCATGAAACGTGTGCATGGAACGGTTGGAGTGAATGGAACGGTTAGAGCGCATGGATCGGTTAAAGCGCATGGAACGGTTAGAGTGCATGGAATGGTTGGAGTGCATGGAATGCTTGGAGCATGAAGGCGCTCGATCTCAAGCACCTACTGAAAACCACCATATCACATCACCACGCTTACTCTCTTCTATACACCGCCACTCAACTAGAACACAATCATACTATGACACATTCGGTATAGCTGTCCTCATACCAACACCTGCCACATACTCCCCATCATCCTAATTAAACACAGCTGGCTGCGCACCCGCCAGCCTAGGCATTCTCCTAAGGCCTAACACAGCCAGAACCAGTCTGGTATCACCCTGCCAGAACGAACACATACTCCTAATCTCCCAACCACCACACCTACCGCTAAGAAGCAGCTATCATACGAGTGCCACACATGCTGCACACATATCCGGTGCACACACGTACCTTATGACTCTCTCTCTCTCGCTCTACTGACTTGAACTATGGTTCCTGAGGGCGTTCAACCTACCAGCGCCTTGAGATCATACCAATGGTACATAAGGCGCTATATAAATGCAAAGTAACATAACATGTCCAACTACACACAAAACAAAAACTAAGCACCCCAGCATACCTCATTGTCAGGCTTCAGAGTATAGAACGCTGCTGCCTGGATCCTACTTCAAATGGATTATCACATCTCCCCCTCACTTCACTGGCTGGACACCTATTACTAGGAGAATCGCATTTAAAACATGTTGCATAACTTTGATATAACTTAATGGAAAGGGCCCCAAATACATCCAATTTAAACAAATCCGGCACATTCCTACTCTGAACCTCAGGTCAGCCACACCTAAGACTTTGGGGGTACAGAGTAAAAAATAAAAAATAAATGAAATTGGGAGGCTCAACTCTCCCAACACTCCTTTCCTTCTCAATTCCTAAACCACAACTTTGGAACTCTCTGCCAAAAGATATTTGAATAATTTCACTGTTTTAACATTTTAAAAAAAGATTCAAGCTTTGCTGTTTCCCTATTGAAAAATCTAGGAAATATCATGGCCATCTTTCCTCATAGGTAACAGAAATGTTCTCAGTGAATGTGTTCGCACACTCAGATTCACCCTTATTTTTACTTTGTGTATTATAAGGATATCACCCCATGCCGAGCGGCATACATGGCCGGTAACTGCCTGCCAGTCGGAGTCTAGGCAGGCCATTTTGCTCCGGCCTTGTCGAGGGCTATGGGCCATTTCCGGCCCTGTATGCACCTCTGACAAGGTGATATCCATTTGCACCACAGGATTTGCCACTGGTGCAAATAGTTTATTTCTTTTATATACCGGAAATGGGCTCTGTGGGTATTGCATGAGCCCATTCCCTCATTAAAAAAACAACAAAATGGCCACCGACATAGGAAAAAAGGACTGTGCCCCCTTTCTATTTCTATGGTGGCATCCGCAAGCAGGAAGAGCACCCGGACTAGAGGAGAAAGCTTGATTGCAGCCTGTACGTGGGGTGGGGAAAGGGTTTGGGATATCTTTGGGAGTGTGGGGGATGGGGATGTGGAGAGGCAACAGGAAGAAGCTCACTGTTGCTTCCCCACTATCAAGATGGCGCAACCCATCAAAGGGTTTGTGTGGATGGAAAAAGCGGACGGTACACAGAGTATTCTCCCCCACTTTTCCAGCCACCAAATTGGCTGATCTCCCTTCCCCTGGTGCAAATGTTCATTATAATGCTACAATAAAGAGGACTAGCCTCAGTGATTACATCCCTATGTACTTAATTTATTTTCTAATACTTCATGTATTCCTGTTTAATCATTGCATTATGAATGCTGTCTGCACCGACACAAAGTAAACAATTTAGCTTTTTCACTTTACTCCTTAAATGGTCTTACCTCGATTTCTTGAGAAGTACCTTCTAGCGTGTCAAGATCTCCTAATCCTCCCGACTTTCACACTGGATGACCAGAATTATGTAACAATCCGCAAAAGATGTTTCACCGATTGCCATATTTTTCGCATCTACATCCCTGAATAACATCAATACATGGTCATCTCTTGGCACCGACTCTCTCAGTCCTTGGTTCGCTTTTGTTCCTACCTGCACACACTTTGCAAAAGAGTTTCAACACTACTAGCTGGTCAAAGCAGCCTCCAGCACTTACTGGAATTCTTGAGCACATCTCAGGGGCATCACGCATTCATACCTTGTCAATAAACGGTCAACTTTGCTAACCATGATCTGCTAGACTCAAAATGTCCTCTTGATGTACCCTATCCTTCTAACCAAACACCACTGAAGTTCTTTAATACAGCCCAGCTTACACTATCACTCTTCCTTTTGATTATCTAGCCTTTATTTTGATAACCTAGTTTCCCCATGTCCATGACCCATGGTTCCGCTTTTCCTTCTATGTCTCCCTTTCACATTTTCCCTTTCCATCCACAAGCAACTATCTGCCTTGCCTCTCGGATCAGGGTCATCATTTTCTCACCCTCGGACAAGGCACACAAAGACCATACGGTGGATAGTCTTGAAGCATAAACACAAAATAACAAAGAATTGTTGTAAGGCGATCCGTCGGCCCCTCTCAGGTTAGGATCACTATCTGAAATTGCTAAATAAATAAGAAATGCGTCTTATGAACAACTCAAATTGGCAGGTTAAAGCACTGAATATTTACTCCGCTTGGCTCAGTTTCTTTTTTGACCTAGAGGAAGGATTTTTGTGATACTTGAACGGCTGTTGGAAAACCTATAAATGTGTGTAAGGCATCCTGCTTATACCTCAAATCATCATTCTCTTGACATCACCAGAAGATTGGATCCTACACAAACATGCTTGACAGCTAAAAGAAATCAAATTCTTGCCACACAATGTTCCATGCCACCTATGCCTTTAGACTCCCCACACAATGACAATGCTCATATTGTTCCTGCAGGTGCGGATCTCCAAGTCCTCATTCTTGGCCACAATGAGTTTCAGGAATGCCTACATCTCCAAACAGTCTTTCACCTGTTTCAAGTATAAGACCACAAGTTCAGAAATTCTGTGGTAAGCATTATCTAGACGATTTGATGACAGACCAGCGTAGTCTGAAGGTTATCGGCCTTGCAGGTGAGGTAAAGAACCTTGCTTGCCAGTGCATCAATACCTTCCTCGAGGTCCAGGAAAATAAATCATGCATCTGCCTCCATGCACTATGTGGCCTAAGAGTGGTCATCTGTGGGCGGGAATGAGTAGATGAGGTTGGGGGCCTTCAATCTTTTTACTTGACCCATTGCCCTCAAAGTAAATTTTGTGCCTGTCACGCTTCCCCATGATCAAGAAATGAAGGGAGAGCATGGCAGGCAGTTAAAAAAATGTAGAAGGTACAGAGCTGTGAGAGGTAGTCATATGGAAGGCACTGCCTCCAATCTACAACAAGAAGGGCCTCACATTTTATACATTCAGTTCTTTGGTATTTAGTGAAATTATCTGTTTAATATTTTCGAATTTAAAAAAGACTGATCTAGAAAGACTTCTTGGAGAACCCTACGAGCAGTCTTTCTAAATCAAACTGTCATGCCAGTCTCACACACGAGGGCACACAGGGGATGACAGGCACGGCCAGACGAGGGAAGTTGCGGGAGCGAGTTAAGTGCATTTTCAATGTTGTTGGTGAGTGTCTGCACGGGAAAGGAAGATGAATGTTTGTGGTGGGAAAGGAAGGGGACGGAGGGATAAATGTGTGTTTGCATGACTGTGATAGAGGAGGGGGAATGTGTTGGGTTGGGAAGGGGGTGGGCGATGAAAGGGGAGAGGAGAGGAGGTAAAACCCCCTGATTTTCTAGAAATCCAGCAAGTGAGGACGGGGGTTGGATTGCTTGGGGGGTGGGGGGTTTTGGGGTTCAGAATGTAATTTCAGCATTTTAAAGGACACAGAAAATCAGATGAAAAATAAACTGTCTTTTTTGTGTTGGGCCTTTAAAATACGGATGCATCACACAGAACCCAATTCATTAGCAAAGCTGGGCATAGCAGTGTAAAATGAAATAAAAGATGAAGAGTGAGGCTACAGGGCACAGCACCCCCTGCTAATCAATGCAACCACCCCAAAAATCAGAGTTCAGAACAGGCGCCCCATGTAAACGTCAGGCCAAATCCACCTAAGCATGCGTTCGGTGCCACACGGTGACATGCCACAAGTGAGGTGTGACGCCTCCTCCACCATCCCGGTGCACTACCCCATACCTCAGGCAGCAGCCGAAAAGAAAAGGATGATCAGAGATAAGGGCCTAGTCAGGCTGGGACAACCCACCCTACTTGTGTCGGGACCAGCAGTAAAGGTCCACAGCACCTCCACCCCCCTGTCTGCCAGGTCCCAGCACCACATCTCAGCTGACCCACCATGGAAGCTGTGTCAGTGTCGGCCGGGCAAGAGCCTACGGCCAGCACTCGCTCCCCCTCCAACAGTCGTTAAAGCAAATCACTCCAAACAACTAACAGCAGGGCCCTAAGCAGAAGGGCCCATAAGCAAGGCTAGCCAGAAGATCAAGAAGGACTCTGCCAGTGACTGGGAGGCGCTCGGAAACTCACCACCTTGCTTGAGCTCACTGGAGCGGACCTACACGGCCAATTACCAATAGCCCAAGCAGGCAAACTCTCCTTATAAGAAATGTTTATCGTAGACCTAAGCCACTTTTTTCTAGTGTGTTGAACATGTCCTATCTTTTAAAGAAGGCGTACCTTGGGCTAAAATGACGCTGTAATTACTAGTGCTATGAAAGCGTAGGCAGAACATCTCATCTCTGCTCGTTGAAGCTGAACTTGCTATTTGGATGCGTCACACTTGCAAAGAAAAAATGACAAGTGTCCTTATGATTGTATGCTGCATATTTCCACTCGCCTTAGGCTTCTAACTCCCACACGGTGTATCGCTGAGAAGGTGGTACAGGGCCTTAACGTAATCATATGCTTCTATCATAAATGCTCACCTATTCACAGTGAATGCACATGTCTCTGTACTGTAGCTAGTATACCCCAGTGGGAGGAAACACGGGTTACAAGAGGCCTTTTATACATCACACAAGACACATTAAGTGGTGTGCAGGCTTTATTCTGCCCTACCAGAGTAAAATGGAATGCACATCTTGGTACCTAGTTTGAGCAGATTGCGGTGTGGTGTAATGGGTGGTATGACAGCTTCGAAGCCCAAATCAGAAACTGCAGTGCAAATTTCCTTTCAAGGCTTCACTTCAGGAGGTTCCATGTAATAATGTCCCCGCAAAAATGTCTCCTGACAAAAAAGAAAAGTCGACGTTTTTTGCAGAGACATTATTACATTGAACATACGGGGGGCACCTCGCAATCCCCAATTTCTTTTATTTTTTTTACAAGGGGAGCAGGGGACATCCCCGCAACACGTCCCCATACATAATGTCCCCATATATAATGTCACCAATGGCTTTTCCCAAAAACATCATGTATGGGGACATTATTACCCGTTACCCATCAAGAGCCGTGAAAACCCTCCTCCATCAACGTTGGAGGAGTGCTAATAACTTCATGGACAAATTGTTAAGTGTTTGTAACCTGTGATGAGAATGTCAGAAGCAAGTGTCTGTGGATTTGTGTATCACACAGCATAATCAAATCTACCTTTTACGGCAGAATCCTTTCAAGGGGCATTCATGAGGATTCCAGCAGAGCGGAGACAGCGGTCAAGGTTTCCAGAGGCACTTTAATTCAAGGACATTTGTAGCATAGCCACGTGGATGACCCTCCCTGCCTTCCGTAACCATTACTGCCTGGACACTCAACTTGGAGCCAGCAGTCACAGATATTAAAGAGCAGTCTTTAGTCTTGCTGGGTGTGGGGGACAGCAGGTAAATAAAAAGCAAGCAGAAGACAAAAGGCACAGCCACGGGCACACATTCACTCCAAGGCAGCCTCTCTGCCATCCATAGAACACTCAGCTGCTCACTAACAGCATCCCAGGCACAGAAGTCTCATTTCATCATGCCGGCAGGCAGGGAAGACAGAGCAGATAGCAAAACATATCCCTTGCCCATTGTGGAAACATCAGAAAATTAAGCACACTTAAAAAGGGACTCTCAGTAGCTGCAAAAGCGAAGGAAAGGTGGAAACTAACATACAAAGACTCGAGCAAACCAACAAAACCATCCACATGAAACCAAAAGGTCTCTCTGCTACCTCCACTAGTGTGAGTAACTTCATACCACACTAACAAGGGGGCTCAGCAACTTCACCCTTAAGCTGAAGCGGCCTCAACATGAGCAACAGCCCAAGGCTGAAACCTTCAGAGATAGTCAACTGTCAAACCAAGCACAAGACAACCGACTAAAAGCTCCAATAACCCGGGCATTTGTCCAATTTTGTACCAACACGCTTGCTCATTCCATTCGCCCCTTTCGATTACCCACCAAGGACAAAGGTGCAGAATGAGACATTCTTTATTTGTTGGCATAAAAAAGCTGCAGATTTATTTTCACAACATTCTTTATTACTACAAGGGGTGCCGGTGTCTCCAGCCCCGGTCATTGTGGTTGTTCCTCTCAGTGTGGGCGGTGGAGGGGGCGGCCCAGTGGGACCATGGTACGTGTTGGACGCAGCGCCTGAT
Source organism: Ambystoma mexicanum (assembly GCF_040938575.1). Taxonomy (NCBI): domain Eukaryota; kingdom Metazoa; phylum Chordata; class Amphibia; order Caudata; family Ambystomatidae; genus Ambystoma; species Ambystoma mexicanum. The sequence goes on along the minus strand of NC_090929.1, from coordinate 1,060,390,208 downwards.
TAAACACACCGACACAGCTTTGGTGGGTTACTATAAGTGCCGAGCGGGACACTGCTTGGCACCTTTATTAGTGCAGGCCACGTGTCTGCGCAAGTGACTGCACGAGCCACAGCGCTCATGCAAACGTTACAACATTGATGGAAAAGTTGGACAAAGTCATGGGATAACCAACTAAATCCATTGTCCATTCAACATCGTCCTTCAAGCAAATGTGTGCCAGTAGGCTTGGAGAACAACACAACACACACTGGGAACCACTAGGCAATGAGCTGACTTTGCACCAGTGCGATCCATCTGCAGTTGGGACACCTTTACACACAAAAAGAATGGGCAAACGCGCAGCACTTAGGATTCAAGCGAAACCATGCGCAATCCCGCGTGACTGAGTCCCAGACGTAATAAACCAGACAACGGGTGCAAAGTAGAGCAGTGTCCAAAAGAGCACAGAATCAAATGACATCAAGTTGGAGGCATCTAAGCTAGAGCCATGTTGAAAATAGAACATTAAACTAGCAGCAAACTACCCACAAATAAGTAAAACACATCTACCATCCCCACTTTGGGGCCATGGTTTGCTGAGCGAAGGGCACATTGTAACAGGCCCCGTTAATACATACAACACAATGCTGCCCCCACCAACCCACCAGACAAAAAGTAGGCGCAGAAAGATATTGGTAAATGTAGACAATATGGTACCTCACATCTACCAGGGGATACATTTCGTGGCCAAAGCATCAAGCAATTGCAGACAAAGTTACATAATATAAATTGACAAAGGCAACATCAAACATAACAACACACACAATCTAGGCAGAGCTTCAGGCCTTGCAGCACACACTTGGCTGTAACTGTCAAATATTGAAGTTGCACACAAGAAGAGCATTAATCAAATCCAGAGGAAGCATTGTCATATTACACAAGAAAAGGTGAGCATCACATCTTGCCAAAGTGGCTGGTGGTCCCCAGTTAGAAGAAAGTCACAGCATGGGTGGATCACAATATCTGGACCAGAGCATGCCTTGTACCAATGCTCACAAAGGGTGAGACAAAACAGTACCTGCCAGTGGTGGAAGTGAGCAGGAACGGTCGGGAGCGGCGTTCCGCTACTTTTTTGGTACACTTCTATAGCCGGTACCTGACCTGACGGTGGGAGACTTGTGAAGATCCACATGCTCCAGGTCTTCGCTAAGGCAATGGCCTTGGCGATCAACCAAAGAGTCAGACTGATGAGAATCATCCTTACTGAAATAACACCGGGGCTGCACACCAGACTTTCATGTTAGCTCGGGGCAAAGGCATCAGTGTTGGAATGCTCACACACCGCAGAGCAACATCCTGGCCAAAGTCCCCATTCAAGAGTTGGCTGCTGAGACATACACAGCTCGGATGTAAGAGGTAGGTACCCCGATCCCAGGTGGATAAGTAAATTTAAAGATATCCCAGATTAGCGCTGTACAGATATTAAAATGGGAGATCGCCATAGGTCGCCATCAGACATACCAGGTATCACCCTCCAGCAGGCAGTATATCACACCCTTAATGAAGCCCTTGGGCACGGGATACTGCAATAAAGCTTATCTGAATGTGGATTAGTTCCTTAGGACTGGTTCAAATTCAAAATATGTAATAGAGAGCCATAGAACAGCTGTTAGAAAGAGGACAGTAAACCAATGTAAAAATGCAGTGCTTGGAGATCATCAGAGTGATACGAAAATGTAGGCACAGAAGATAGTAGATACAGCCAGCAGGCAATTTTGTAAAGGAAGGCAGTGGCAGCAAGCACAGGGAAACTGCACCTGTCAGGAGGCTTGTGTGGCTTAGTTGCAATGGGAGAGGGTGGGCTTCTTATGGGGGCAGCGTATGCCAATCCGTCTGCCTCCAGCACAGCACCCATAGAACAGCCAGTAGTGGGTCCAACTCTTTGCCAATCAGGCCATCTCAAGTACTTTTGGGGCCTGGACACATTTGCCCCCCCCACACAACCAAAGGAATTAAGGTATCCAGAATAGATATTCAATAGATGGTCATGCACCCTCATCGTGATCCCAACACATAGTCGATATGCTGCCTCACAGTGATCAAAATAAGCATGGGTACTCCCTTCCAGTCCCCAACCCTCTTCATTCTTGCTGTAATCAGAATGATAAAGAAATAGCATTTCTAGTTCAATGTCAGTAGTCCATGAAGAGGGTACTGGAGTTCTAGCGTAAGGCTAGGACACTTTTTATACATACCTGCTATGAGGAAGGTATATTGTCAATAATATAAATGCAGGAAATGGATCATTTATTTATTTATACATTTATATAGCGTTCCTAACCCTCAGGCACCTGGGTGCTTGTACTTAAGAATTTGGCTACATTGCCATTTTAGTCAGGTTACAGGTGATACATACATGGGTTAAGTAATTCATCATTACATTCATTACATGCATGAGTAAGACGTTTCGGCAGTGTGGTCACATTCGTGGTAGGGTGCATTGGGTTGGGTAACAGTTTGGGTCTTGGTTCTGGGAGTGTAGCAATTTATTGGGCGTCTTGGCTAAAGAGCCAAGTTTTGAGACTTCTTCGGAAGGACCAGGGGCATGTCATTCCAGTATTTGGCTGCGATCACTGGGAATCTGCATTCTCCTGCTTTTTGGTGTTTGAATCTCGGGGTGGCCAGGTGGCTGGCATAGGTAGAGCGGGTTGGTCTGGAGGACTGGACTTTGGATATTTGTTTTGTCAAGTTTAATGGAGCAGTGTTGGATATACATTTGTGTGTAAGAGATTTTGAATTGGATACGATCCTTCACTGGTAACCAGTGGATGTTTCTTCTGATTGCAGATATGTGGTATTTTTTCAGGATATGGAGGGCAGCTCTGATTGCATTGTTCTGTACTATCTGGAGCTTGTTAATGTTTTTTGAAGTTGAGCCAGCAAAGAGAGAGCTGCAATAATGGATCCTAGAGAGGATGAGTGCTCTAGCAAGTGTAATGCAGTTGTCTGTGCTTAGGAAGGGTCTGCAAGAGGTGAGAAGTTTGGCAGTATAGGTTGACACCGATGTGAAGGAGTTAACTTGTGTTGATAGGGAGATGACGAGTCCAGGTACACCCCTAAGGTGTTTACTTCTTTGGTTACCGTAATGCTATTGCCGTCAATGTCAAAGGATTTGTAGGCTGGAGATAGGTTCTTGAGCCTTAGTAGGCTGGCCACAATGAGGATCTCCGTTGTATCATCATTATGAAAAAGGTGTGTGCAATCGAGAATAGAAATAAAACTCAAATTAGCTGCCTCAAAGATTACAAAAGTGCTCAAACATGGGCACAGGAGACCAATTGGAAGCAAGGAGAAAGCTACAAATAGCATAGATAGTGGATGAAGAATAGACGCTACTAGGAATGTATCCATATCCAGATGGACTGAGATTAGAGGAGGGACATGATTTTCAAGTAGTGTTGCCATTAAAGTGTAAAAGGAACAAGTGGCTGTTGTGGAATATTGCAATGCTCACTGTTATTTTAGAGGAAGGAACACAATAGCCAGTGAAACAATAAGTGAGGCTTTTTGGAAGATCATACCCTGAGAGCGAAAACACTCTTGTGAAATGGCATCCATTTTGGTTAGTCTAAGCTCTAACATTTTTTGCTCACCATCTGACTCCATTTTGTGTCTCCCATTTTCAGCGTAGAATGTTCGCAGCCTGGAAGTTGCTGAGCTCTTCAGAAAAACATTTCTTTGCAAGGAATGATTATATCAGTGTTTGTGCAGGCCTCAGACCTTGAACAGCCCAGTGCAAGTAAGATACAAGATAATATATGCCTTCCCGTCTCCCAAAACTAACCGCAAAGGCCTGAAGTATATATACCAACGATTAACAAAAGCATGACATGTTCTGTACATTCCAGGAAGGGGGTATTCTAAAGAAACTACTGTGCCACAGATGCACAGTGACCTTTGATTGGGCAAAACTGTCATGCCTGCCAGGTTTGCCCCAGGGGCTTCTTCACATTCTCCCGCCAGGAGAAATAATGCACTGTTTTTCAAGCAGAAGTTTGCCCATAGAGTGGCAGCTAGGTCATTCTATTCACGTTACAGGAGTTTTCCATGGAGACGGCACCTATTGCTGGGACGCTGCTCTCACTGTTCGGTTGTGCTTCCCTAAAGAACTTCACATCACGTGACTGATCACGTGTCTGGGGGCATGTGTGTTCCCTTACTTAAGCACCGCTGTGGCGGGAGCCGGCTGCTTCTAATTAATGTTCTATTCTTGAAGCTCTGGTTGCTCGTCGCCTTCCAGCCTGGCAACTTTGTTTTCAGTTGCTTTCCTCCTAATCTTAGGAAAGCATTCTTCCATCTTATCAGCATTCGCTCGACTCCTTCATTCACTGAATCGGAGCCGCAGTATTTTAGAACTAAGGGTAGCTAATTCGTTCAACTTGCATCTCCCGCCTGCCATTACAAACTTCAGCTGTTCTTCCAGGCACACAGATCACACGGTCACTTTTACAGCGTTTGCAATTCTTCCAGCCGCAGGGCTTCTACTGATTTCAGTTGCATTATCCTGCCACACAGCTACCGCCGGCTAACGTGGCTTCTACTGACTTCAGCTACATTATCCAGCCGCACGGCTCACACGGCTGCTGTTACTATTACATTCATTTGCCTACTGGCGGTACCACTCTTCTGTTTGTTTGCTTTAGTGTTCTACAGCAAGCACGGCAGGTTCAGCTATTCTGTACACCGCATAAACTGCTGCTCTCCTTTCCTTACTTGGACTCTACCGCCACTGGACATTAAAGCACATTTGTTTTGGTACTATTGGAACCTAATTATTGTTTACCGCCAATCTCCATGCACAGGACTCAGACGCTTTGCAGAGGATTTTGTGCACCAGCCCGACACTAGTGCATCCCTCATGCCTTATGGGTTCTGGTCCCTAACTAACATTCTTTCGTGACTCATTTACCTGGACTTCTTCCGGATCATTGAGGTTCAGCTATTCCCAGTCTAAGGTAGGGGATACATCTGGTTTGGGTTGTTCACATGAAAGTAGGAGGGTTGGGAGTTAGTTGGTTGTAACTTTTCCTATACTGAATCTGGTCCGCCTCTTTCTAGAAGAAGATCCAGTACAATAAGAACCTACAGCTCTACAGCCCTGGCTATCCCCGTAATAGGGAATGCTGCACACTTTCCAGTGATCCACTAAACTAGCTTTAGGTTCTTCTCAGCTAGTGAGGTTGGTCATTAGGAAGGTCTTACTACATCATAGGACCTTCCATCGCACAAAGGCACAGCAATTCAAACCAGGACAAAGTTGCAGTCCCAGTAAGTCACATTCTTCTTAACTATCGTATCTGGTTGTATTCTTGGTGCCTAGTGTAACAAAGACATTGATTAGGTGCACGAAATGTCTCCTTGCGCTGGCAACAGCTTGAAATTTATGAAAGGTTAATGTGTGCAAAAATGACACTGATGAGAAATGTATGTTTTTCGCAGAAAATGTACACATTGCAGGAAGCCATAAACTGTCTGGAAATTGACAACCTCAGTAAACCAGAACTGTATATAAGGCGAGTAAACCACGATGTAAATTGCTCATTTTCTCTATGGCTGTTCTCAGTCCTAGATTAACCTGGGTCAATAAACAGTTGTCAATATTTGACTTGTGACTGCTGGTGTCTTGTTTATATTTGCAGTGCCAGATTTTGACTTCACAAATTGGTGCCCAATGTTGGGCTCATCCCAAAGATGATCCATCGCTTTTCGAGGACAGAGTAAACGAACTGGGGACCAGTGAGTACCGGGGCCCCTGCTAATCTGAGACAGAGTTTCTCGCAGCTGCTGCTTGTGAACCACATCTGTCTCTTCGGCCAGAGGTCATCTGGGCGAGAGTCCCCAACCGTAAGCTGCGACTGAGTTTTAGCTTTGTTAGGAGACCACCAGCCACAATGGGGTCCGTTTGATGGGGGATTGTTTTTCGTTTTTACTCAGGTGAGCTTGTTTCAAACTGTTTGTATATAAAAATATTTTGCAAAATATTTTGGCAGGTAAAAGATTTGAGTAAAGTAAAATGCCTGAGTTTAGTAAGATGTGCACATGTTGGGCAGCGGTCTGCTGCAATAGAAAACAATCCCATGGGTTAAAATATGGTCAGCCTGCCCCACCTGCAGGTTCCCCCGTGTACGACATGAGTATTAAGTTCAGGTTAGGAGCAATAGCTTTTAACAGTTTTTGGCACTGCCAGACATGTGGCAGACCTTCAGTGGCCGAAAGATGGATCTTTTCAAATCACTAGAATACAGCACTTAGAAACGGTGCTGTTACAGAAAATGTTCAGTAAGAATAGTTAGGACTGCAAATATGCGCACTGCTCAATGAAATCTGATACAAATAATACATCAGATAAAATATGCAATGGTTTATTCAGATGGTCAGCCGACACATGTTTTGACCCACCAGTTGTTCTCAAGGCTGATTACATGTAAGTTAAAGTTAGTTAAAGTTAAAGGTACTTATATTGTGCACTGTATCCAACGGAGTTGGTCTCCAGGTGCTCAGGCAGATCTGTAACAAGCGGGTGGGGTGTTAGGTTAGTCGAGTGAAGAGGAAGTAGGAGAGTGAGAGAAGTGGCGTGCTGTTGGTGGCTTCAGTTTGGGTTCCACCGTGCACTGAGCTTTGGTGCAAGTATCGGATCGTAGCAACACCTTGTGTGCGGTTGTTGCAGTTTGGTGAAGTGTGTGCGGTTTGCTGGGCAAGAAATGGTTGTGTGGTTTTTTAGGAGAATTAGGTATGCAGAGATTCGAAGTTGGGTTAGAGGGTTGTATGTCCTGGTTCTAGCCGATCTTATTCTAATTAAGTAGCATTCCTGTGGGTACGCTTAGTAGCTGGTTACATTTCTTGGCCATCTAACCATTAGGTTAGATGACACGGTGCATTCCTAGTTGTGATCTATGGATCTTAGGTTGGTGGGGCCGGTTATGTCTAGTCTCCCCCCTATGGTGTGGTGCTGGGGATTGGCCGCCCCCGGTTGCCTTGCTGTCTATATATTGACGGTGGTCTGCTGGGCTTGGGCGTGCTTTGGGCCAGAGTAGTAATGATGGATCGTCCTTGACTTTCCGTCTTGGTCTAACTATCTATTTGGTCATTAATGTCATCCTTTTATGGCTAACTCTCAGTTTGTAGTTTGATACATTGTAGAATGTCTTCCTTAGCTTCTATTTGTAGTTGATAGATTGTTGGGGTCTGGGATCTGTGTCTTCACTCATCGTTGTTGCCAGGTATGTGTGTGCCCCTGTGGACGTTCTTCTAGTTATGCAGTAAAGAGTCACGATTATATAATTCTGCAATTATGTCTGGAAAGTTGATACCAATGTTGTAATTTCATGAGAGATGCAATTATCAAAATCCTGTCTTCCTATTTTGCTAACATTAACTTAATATGTGTGCATTTTATTGTTACATTTAATCAACCTTGAGAATGACCGGAGGGTCAAAACACATGTCGGCTGACCATCTGAATAATCCATCAAAATTTATGTGATGTGTTATTTGTATCATATTTCATTGGGCCGTGTGCAGATTTGCAGTACTAACTATTCTTACTGAACTTGGTAGCATTTGGGATTCTACCACCTAGTACTGCTCTGCAGTTAACCATTGGAGGAGATTTAAGGGCACAAGTGCTGCCAAGCATACATGTCAACCCCACATAGTTTTTAATCCTGTTACAGAAAAAAGGCTAGTCCCGCTGCTTTTGATGCGGTTCGGGATTGGCGCAAAGAAGTCACCCAGCACCTCAAAAGTAGGGAGAAATTTGCTCGCAGATACATCACCTAAGCAGAAAAGACTCTAGCACATGACCAGCAGAAGCAGGATGAGGCTATTAGGGCCATGGATAGGAACCTACAATTAGATCTACATAAAATATACCTATCAAAAGATTTTCACACATCTGATGAGTTAGTGGACAAACTGCTGAGTGAGAGACGAGCACCTCCTTCATCACCACCGCCCCTCCCTATGTTCCACCGCCCCCTGCGCCAGTACAGCCACATCCACAAGCTCCCAACACACCCTGAGTATTGGCCTGCACCCACTTCCACACTGGAATCGCCTAAACCCTCGCCCGACATCTCCTGACACTCCTCTTCTACAATATACAAGCTCCCTCAGCGACTGGAGAGCTGTGACTCGTAGTACAGTACCACTTGAGCAGAAAAAGGCCTTAAAACAATTAGCAGCCATATATATAGAAGGGGGCGACGAAGCAGCTGCTTCCAGCTCTCTAAGTGATCATGGAAACATCCCTGAACATGAAGTATTGCTAGAACAAATGGTACAATACCTGGTCCAGATATGGGGCAAACTTACCGACACTGTGGTCCCCCGGGATTTGCAAGATTTGAATTTTCTGACCTATACCTGGCATACACCACTAAAAATATATGAACACATGTTAAGATTATTGTCCTTTAAATGAGAACTAGACCAGATACACCAATCAAAATTTAAATGAGAACTAGACCAGATACACCAATCAAAATTAGACAGCGAGACAAATCCCACACTCACTATATCCCATGTCCAGAAAAGAACTTTACCCGTATGCATTAGGAATACTGAAGAAATGCGCGTCATCCCAAGAGACGCTCTCAGGTGGATCTCTGATGCCTCTATCTCCCCTATGGAGATCCATTACACTTTCACCCAATATTCCCTGTCCATTCAGAGGAAAGTGTTGCAAGTCATGGCTGAATATTGAAAATGTCTTAAAAAGAAATTGTGTTGTACGGCCGATATTATGAAAATATACAAACAGACGTAAGCTGATGACACCCCACCAACTTCACTCTCTCTTGACCTAGCTTTGCTCCTAAGTAATAGATTTGGAATCCCACTGCACAATTACCAGTGAGGGAGGTGCCCCATACTCTTGGACCACAGAAAGAGTAACCAGCCGATGGCGATAGACCTGCGAGGACTATTGCCAGGCATTATATCTCACAATTTGTACATGTCCACTTCTCACGTCAGGAGGTTAACACTCTTAAACAGTCCATCAACAACATCAGAAAGAATCCCACAGGATTTTATAAGGAAATGGAGTCAGTTGTAAACTCCTCAGTTTTCACTTTAGGGGACATAGGCTTGTTATCACCTGTCATATTACCATTAGATTTATGGAAACGTGTCAGAACCGTAGACAATGCAACTGCATATGGCTACCCATGGGCTGACCTGGTGCAGGCAGACAAGACAAGGAAGGCAGGAGAAAAACCTCCACAATGCATACTGACAATACCTAACCAAATTGTAAAAAAACTTACGTCATTGGTGCCGGAGAAAAGGATTATTTGGGATAAATTGACCACCTGCATGCAATGAAAAACAGAGGGGGCCACAGAATACTTTAACATATTCAAGAAATTGTTTTCGGATTATAGCGGCCAGGATTTGAGTACTTAACCAGGGAAAAGATATTTTGTTGATAATTTTGTACGTGGACTATTGCCTGACATTCACTCTCAAATCACTGCCTCTGAAAGTGCCTGACAGATTAAATCACAATCCAAAATCCTACAAATGGCCCAGTATATTATGAGAATAGAGTGACCAGTGAAAAGGAAAAGATTGAAAAGAAAAAAGTTGATTTAAAGAGTAGGATGCTTTTGCAGCAAATAAGGGGACCTATAGGAGGTAACGCCCAACCCAGAGGACAGTTCAACCCACACATGGGAACGACTGTGAATGTGAACCAATGTGCCTATTGTAAACAAATAGGCCATTGGTGGGCACAGTGTCTGATCCTCCAGCAGAAAGCGAATGGGATCACCGGTAGAAGCCTGAGAGCACGTAGAAATGGCATGCAGAGGCCAAACAGAAGCCAGCTCTCCCAAAACCAGCAATACAACAATGTGGGGGATCAAGATGGACAATAGAATACTAGGGGCGCAAACATTTTCAACAACACTACCCACACTTATTTTCGGAAGATTACACATCCGATGATATTTTATTTCACTAGGATAGCCCAAAGCAGGATCTGGAACCCACCCCTACCCCCATAGACCAGAAAGGACCCAAAGTAAAAATGTAAGTTGGGGTTAGGGTGCACACTTTTCTAGTGGACACAGAAGCCCAAACATGCTCTATTGACCACTTAAAGGTTCCAGACATTCCCATGCCCAATGACGGAAACTAAATATGTGTTCAACTATGGCCATGTAAAATGGGATTTGAAGAGCCACACAAATTGCCTGACAAAAAATGTAATTTACATTATCTCCTGTCCATGTAATCTGCTATGTGTGGGCAAGACTACCCTGCAAATTAGACAGAGAATATGCAAGCATAGATCTTGCATCCGGAACAAAGTGGTGGACAAATTTTTGTTATATGATACAAGGACGGTCCTAAATATATACTCTGTAGTCAATGTGGAAGATGAGCTACATTTGGCTCATCTACAGTAGTCATTCATCTGATGTGAGGGGGCAATTTGCCAGTCCTCTTTTGATGACTTTGATTCCTACAATACAACAGGTGCTGTGATGATGAACGTTTTCCCTTCCAACCTCACAGTCCCGTGGGAGCATTTACTGCCACTGATGCTAGTTGCGAAATCTGGAATCTATTCCTTCGAGTTGAAGCTAAGTTTTCCTCTACGCATGGACGGATACATATGCAAAAGTAAGCAGCGAGGTCACATTCAGAATGCTTTATGTATGCTCATTGCACTGCACTCGGACTCGCATTGAAAGACTAAAGTACAGGCACATTTCATGCTAATGGAAAGCAAGCTATGAATGGCATTTTGGAGCTTCAGTTTAGCTCAGCGTCTCGTGCACTGGTCGGCACGGATAGAGCAAAAGTATTGTTAACAGTATGATCATCAATATTGTAACTGGTTTGATCAGCTGTTACGTGACACTAGCAGCTACAGTAAGTTATGCAATAGCAAAATGCAAACATCTGGGAACTTTACTTTACGCTCATTGTTACGCGCACTGGTCGGCACTGACCGAATAATGTCAACATTATGATCATCAGTACTGCAACTGTTCCAATCAGCCATTATGTGACATTAGCAGCCACACAAAATGATGCATTATTAAAATGCAAGCACAAGCCATATTTGTTGTTTCTAAAGTATTGCTATAACATTAGGAGCAGGGATCTCTTTATCGGTTCTACACTAGTAGCAAGGGACCTAGCCTTATGGGAAACAGAGACCTAGATCAACATATGAACCACTGCGAAATTAGAACTAGAAACAAAAGCTGTTTCTATGTCTTTTGTTTCAGTGACTGCAAAATGTATGCAGACAGGACATTAATATATCCTCATGTGTCTGGGCTACCATCAGACCTACTGCCCAGACAGACAGGATCACCTACGAATATCCACCTCGGCGCCTGGTAAAATAAGAATGAGAATTAATTCACATTAAACTGGTTTAGCATCAATAGACAGATGCCACAGACACATTTATAGGCATTTTTCATAACTAAAATGGGTACTCCATTATTATATTTTTTTGATATTGGAGACCCATCTCCGAGATGTTGATCCTTTACCTACAAACCCAGAAGATCTTTACTGGATGTTTGCAATTAAATATTCACAAAAAAATGGAGTACTGTTCTGCTGCTATTTGTATATGCGGTCAGGATTAAGCTATTTTGAAAAGGTCCTATGGATATTTATATATTAGGTCTTGTTGTTTGTTTGTTTTCTGCTCTGTAGGAATATCCACCAGTTGATATATTTCCATACAGAAGATACATGGGATTCATCCTAGAATATCTATACTCGCCTCCAACACTTGTATAGAGGAGGTGATTAGGATAAGGGTAACTACGCAAGAAGTTGCTGGTCTTACATTAATTGAAAGTAAAAATAGGTTAAGATGACATTGTGATACGAAGAGAGTAATTATTTTACTATTATTGTTTTTTAGATAACGCCGCTCACCCCATCCTCCTGTGAGCCAACACATAGTTGATAGTTGACCTCTGTCCTGATGAAGGTTGGCAGAATTGAAGGGCAAGAGATGTGATGTTTCATTCAATATCAACTGAAACATGTGTCGACTGTTAGATCTCCTGTAATAGACACAGAGGCTCACACCTGAAAATTAGAATGGGTTGAAGTTTATATTTGTATTGTGTTTTATGATATGGTGAAACTGTGACACCGATTTTTGAAAACATTCGAGAGTCTGTAGGTACGAATGACTGTGAAAGAGTATGAATGATCGGTTAAAGGCTCTGAGCGTCTTTTTTAGATATGAACTCTGTATTCTTTTGATATGTGATAAATTAAAATCATCTTTGTGAATTATTGAACAGAAACGACAGTACTCGGTCATCTTTATCTATTGGTCCATTCTTTTGTTACATTAAAACAAAATAGCAAACAAAACTGGGAGGAGAGAGAGCTTGGAGGATTCCAGTGTTTAAAAACAAGACGAGGACACTGCTAAGCAACAAGTGAGAAATTATGGAATTGTGTTAAGAAAACATGGTCTGTCCTGAGAAAAGGAAATCATATGGAGTATATGTAAAGACTTAAAAACTTGACATACAGAACCTGCAGAGAGGTAGAGGACTGTACTCAGAGAAATGTATGAACTTTGTGGAAAACGATCCAAAACATGACACAGATTTAAAAACCTTCCTGGAAAAGGGATCCAAGTGTTTGGTCAGGTAGAAGACAAAGGCCATTGTGCAGGCCCCCTTTTTGTTAAGTTTTCCTAAGTAGTAGGGCCAGTTAGCTATTAGGATTTGGATTAAGGGCTATTTCTTTAGGACTTTGACGAGCACCCTTACTTTTAGTTTTGTTAGGAAGGGAACTCCCCTCATGGCTTTAGGGCTAGATAGGTGTGTTTCTTATGATTTGAAGAAAACCCCTTAAATATGTCATGACATAGACTCGGTCTACTGGATCACCACAATAGCCTCAGTGTCAGTTACCCACCTTTAAAATCCTCAATATGTGCAACCTTTTTATTGATACACTTTCTGATTCTGCCTGAGATTTTGACAAGACCCTTAATCTTTTGAACTCCATCAGCAAGTTTACAGCCCAACTGACATCTAGGGCCATTCCCAGAGGATGTGGATCAGGAACATGGCTATCACCTTCCATATAGTAAAATCATTCCCCAATCCTTTTTAATAACCTAACATCTGTTAAGCTTTTTGGATCCAAGAGCTCGGTGGTTAAAATGATGAAAAGAGCAAGGTCCTATTTCTGAGACATTTCTTCAAGTCTTCCTCTTTGGGGTTGCACTCATACTTCAGTACTAAGGGCACTCCACAAGTGTAGGCTTTTGCCAATCAAGTGAAATTCAAATGCCAATTAAGATGTGTCCTAAATGGACAAGGAGCATTCTTCTCTGGGCAATGCGGTTTCCTTCAGTTGGGGCGAACTCAGTGTGTATGCCCTTCCCTACAGTTCTGAAGTTCCTCATCCTGATTTGGAAATTTCATGATCAGCTCTGGTTGCGGCAAGATCCTCCGCGTCCATCCAGGTTCTGGTTTCTAAACTTCATGAGCGTCTGTTCTCACCCTCACATTCGTATGCCCAGTCATTCGGATCATCTCAGCCTCAAGAATGCACTCCTTCTTCAGCCCTTTCCATAATCTACTAGCTTAGCAGAATGGTTCCTGAGTAACTGACCCGGTTTTACCGGAGCACTTTGGCCGACAATATGGAGCATGTCGTGACACCTTGGAAGGCTTCCACTCGCTTGCTGTACAGGAACAAGTGATTGTGCTTTTTTCACTGGTTCTTAGACTGAGGTCTGAACCCGATCAACTCACCTCTAGATTCAGACATGTCATTTATCTCTTGCTTAACGACAGCTGGTCTGCAATGGTCACTTGCCACATACATTGTGCAGCTATCTATGCCTATCTCAATATTGAAGTCCTGAGCTGAGAAAACATAGTGTGTAGAAGACATTTAGAGGGTCTCAAACCTTTTCTTTCAGTCAATCCTCCTCACCCAGTATGGGACCGGAATAACTGCTCAGCTTAAAACCCTGTTTATGGACGCAGCTCAGATACAGCTGGTCTCGTGGAAAAGGGCATTTTTAGTATCACTTTTAAAGAGACAAGGCAGGGCTCTGCAGGTACCATCCTTTCTTACAAAGGTTCATCTCTCATTTCACATCAACCAGGAAATAGGTTGGCCAATATCTTTTTCCAAATGATACCTCGGATTCTGCGGTTTTGGTACCTACATTTCTCGGCAGCTCTGAATCTAGCATCTAAAATGTCCCTTGCGAGGTGAATAATCTTATGAATCTAGGTCCAATCTCCAAGCTCCATCAGTACACTAGAAATGTGGGTCAAGGTAGCGTCCGTGGTATAAGGAGCACACACCTGTTGAGGTTATTTGTAAAGCAGCCATCTAGGCTTCATTATTGGCATCCTGTTCACATTACTCCAGGGATGCTACTTCTATGGCAGATGCTCAGTTTGGTGAGGCAGTCTTGTGAAACCTGTGTGCTGCTGTTCAAAGCCACATCCAACCAATCACTACATTCTTTCTATGGAATCTCTCATATGTGCGGTGAAAAAAACATGATACATTGGAGAATATAAATATTTCTGCAGTGACTACTGTACCCCTGGTTCATAGTCCCTGCATGTTCTCTCGTTCGTTCTCTTTCTCTCTCTCGTTCTCTCTCGTTCTCTCTCTCTCTCTCTCTCTCGTTCTCTCTCTCTCTCTCTCAACTTGTAAGCCATCAAGTCTGGCATGGAAAGGACTGGTGCACAGAGCATGAGGGTGTCGTATGATGGGGCAAGACCACGTCCTGCACTTGCTTCCTAAAAAGCTATAAAGTGGCTTGAAACGTTCAGGCCCTTTTCTAGCAGAACAAACATTCCATATGGATGGAGGAAAGGGCACTATGCACTACGATCCTGCAGAGGACCAGCCCCAACACCCTCATAGCCCTCACACCCACTAACTACAAATACTGCCTTTTCCATTGTGGAGAGCAGAGGTGAAGCACTCGCACCACTCCACAACATCAACAGACCCCTCACACAAGGCACGTTCCCAGATGCACTGAAAATGGGACAGATCCTTCCTCTGCTGAGGGAACTTACAATCTAGCCAAATGACTTTGCCAACTAATGCCCCATCATGAATCTACCCCACCTCAGCAAAGTAATAGAGAAAACTGTTGCCACCCAGTTACATAAAAGGATAACAGAGCAATCTCCTACATGACTAACAATCTGGTTTCCAACAATGATGCAAACGACTGCCACCATCCAAGTAATCAATATGCACTACACGCCGTGGAGAATGGGGATCCCTCCTTATTAACCTCACCAACCTCTTCACTGCCTTTGTAACCATGGACCATGAAGCCTCTGTCAACATTATTGCAATGCATGTGGGCTACGATGGAAAAGTTATACAGTGGATCACCTCACACGCCTCCAGCAGTGACCAAGTTATCCAGATATGCCTCAACAGATCCCAGCTCTGCCTAGTAAACCTTTGCAATCCACAAATCTCCATCCTGCTACCTCTTCTTTAACCTGTACATGAAAGCTCTGGGGAACCTTCTCATCAACACCGATATCAAAATACAATAATAAGCAGAAGATACACAGTTTTATATAAAGGTCAAGGGTATCAATGACGTACATCAGCAAAAGCACTGTTTATCGCTTATCCAAGCCTGAATAGCAAGCACTTACCTGACGCTCAACTCTACAAAGATTGATTTCTAGTAACCCCCGCCATGCATGCCCAAGTACAGAACTGGCTCCCTGATCTGAAGCTCTGCGGATCTATGCCTTGACTCTTACCAGTGCAAAGTCTCTTGAAATTCCTATAGACAGTGACCATATTAAAAATGCACAGCGCCAAGAAGACCCAGAAGGCATAGTACGAGCTGACGATCCAACACAAAGTCAAGCCTTTAAAACCTCAAGCGGCTGGCCACCACGGGGCGCACGGATGATCACCTACCCCGTGTGAGCTCCATCGCCGATGGTCCGCGAAGTGACTTGAGCCCCCACGTCGCGACCCCCCCCACGGCGACAAACCTGTGAATAAGGCGTCGGAACACTTCCCCACGGAGCAGGGAAAAACCCGACCGAAATCGGGGCTGGGAAAGCCCAGGAAAACCCCATCTGAAGTTTTCACCTCGTCGGAAGCTGAAAAACGAAACTAAGTCGACCCGACGCAGCCGCGCTGGAAGGCGGGCTTGCCTGGAGGAGAACACTCGACTTCTGGACTGCCCGTCGACGTGTCTCCCCCAGACTGCAGCCCTTAGTGTTGGAGTGCCCCCGCTGACTCCCCAGCGCGGACCCCCACTCCCGACCTGTGGAACGACAGAAGGTCCTGCCAAGGAGGTAGGCCGCCCCCTGAGCCGAGCGCGGCCTACACAGCCAGCTGAGATCAAGTTTCCTCATAGTCCCGAAGCCCGTCACTCGGTGGACTGAACCGGACCCCCCCACCTATGAGCGCCCGGCATAGACATACATCGCCCTAGGTGGCCCCGATCCTGACTAGGCCACGTGGGGATAAAGAGGTGGCGCGGGACCCAAGGTGAAGCGCCCGACCCCCTAGATAACAAATAGCCGCCATTGTCCTACGCCCCATAGACTGGTCACCTAAACTTTCGATGGCTTCACGTCAACCCACACGAGATACCGAACTTAGAAGACAGCCTTGAACCTCCATTCCTTCATAGAGGGTAGCGCCCCCTACTCAGGGGCGTGTGCCTCCTCTTACCCGGGTCGCACTGTATGGCCCCACTTCACAAACTAGCCAGATTTGCCTACGACCCTCTTCCCCCCGCCACGCAGGCCTGCAGTAAATATGTCCACAGACTCATCGGAGGAGAGTGCTGCCGCCACCAAAGGAGACATTACCACATTACTGAATGAGATAAAAAACATGGGAGCCAACCTAGGCGGTAAAATCGATAAAATTACCCAGAGGATGGACAGATTTGAGGAAGGTTGGAATGTGTGGAGAATAATCAAACGTCGATTGACACCCTTGAAACTCAGATGGATGTACGGATTCGTAACATTGAAAAAAGAGAGGTTGAGGCGCGGCTCAAGATGGATGATTTAGAAAATAGGGAGAGGAGGAACAATCTCCGCTTTTTCGGTATCCCAGAGCGCGAAGGAGAAACTGAAAAAGACCTCAGAGATACCATATATGATATCATAAAAATACTCACCGCTGATGAGGAAATTGATGAGCCCAAGACCGAACGCATACATAGAGCTGGTGGGCCGTCCGGTGGCCCGCGTTCCGTCCTACCCAAATTCAATCGCTATCGAGACAAAACCAAGATTCTGGAGAAGGCCAGATCCGGAGGCCTACTCACAATGGGGGTGCCCAAATCACAATCTTTCAAGATTTATCGTCACTAACATTGGCACTCAGACGCCTTTGTAGCCCCCTGACGAAATGGCTCAAGGACCAAGGTACACGGTACAGGTTGGGTTACCCTTTCTTGCTCACTTTTGAGCATGGGAGCAGAAAAATCGTGCTACGCTCTGAGGACGAAATCAAAGACTGCATCGCTGACTTTCTCGGCACGGGCTTGAAGGGCAACGAAGGAGGTGACAATGAGCAGCCGGGATCACAGTGGGAGCTCCAGGGCCCCAGGCGCAAGAGGGTGAAGGGATCGAGGAAATATAGACGCGCCAACAGCACGCCTGACAAGGAGTAAGGGTGTTAAAATGTGTACGACCCGGCCAAAATGTAACCACCGGTGAAGAACGAGATACCGGCCCCCGCAGAGCTCCGAAAAGGTAATATCTGTTGTTGGGGTGCCACCGCTGGCAGGGCACCCCTCTGGACTGAGCGACGATGTGAACTCGCGGGAGGCCCCGGGAACGCACGTAACGTTAAACTTGTATATGCTTGTTGCCATTACTGTTGAAATGTTGAAGTTTTACAATGTTTTTGGGGGGGATTGAAAAGGGGGCTCACCCTTAAGTTGTGATGGTATATTCGACCGGGACCGTGAGGCAACGGTCCCCACTGATGGTCCGCCAACGGGCCGCACAATGATGTCATCCGGCCCGTACCGGACGCCGTCAACAGCTGCCCAGGCAGCACCCCCAGTTCCCAAGCTCAATGGAGCTCCACCACATACGGCGGAACAGGGGGGGGAGAGGTGAGGGGTCAGAGACACTTGGGAAATGTATACGCATCATTGGGCGCACTCCGGAATGTCACCGTTCAGATGTCACTGAGAATCGGCAAACCTCTCTGGCCGCAACAGATGCGCGATCCTCGAACCCAAATCATCGATGGCATCACTTGAGAAGTCTAAGGGAAAGGGTCTCCTGAGAGTTGGGACTGTCAATGCGAAGGGACTGAACTCTCCTACTGAGAGATCACTGGTCCACAGAGAATTCCGTAGATCTAACATAGACATGTCCTTCAACATCTACCAAACCCCAGTAATCAGAATCTTCAAGAAACACAACATCAAATGCTACAACTATGCAGACGACACTCAAATCATCTACAAGATCGAAGACACCCAAGCCGATCATTCAAACTTAACCGACTGTCTAAAAGAAGTCTTCAACTGGATGAATGCCAACAACCTGAAAATCAACCCAGGAAAAACCGAAATCATGATCATATCCAAAGACCAAGAGAAGGAAACCGCCATCCCGTGGCCAACGGAAATGGGATCTACACCATCACCATCTAAGGTAGTAAAAAATCTGGGAGTCCTGATGGACAACACCCTAACCTTAGAACCGCAAATAAACGCAACAGTCAAGAAATGCTTCTTCCTCCTCCACACGGCAAGAAAAAAAACTACCTTTCCTCTCCTTCACACACAAAACACTCACCATCGTCGGCCTCATCATGTCAAGTATCAACTATGCAAACAGCCTCTACCTCGGTATACCGGAATACCTACTGAAGAAGCTATAACGGATCCAAAACACTGCAGCCAGACTACTCCTCAAACATTTCAGAAGAGACCACATCACCCCGGCCCTAAAAACACTACACTGGCTCCCAGTAAAACAGCATATCATCTTCAAAACAATATGCATAACGCACAGGGCAATCAGCGGACAAGGAGCAGAATTCCTACAAAAAAAAATAATCTACAAGCCAACAAGACCGCTCAGGTCAACCAACGAAATCCGACTGGAACAAAAACCTTACATCAAGAAGAAACTCGGAGGCACCGCTTTCTACCACTTAGCCGCGAAAACCTGGAACAACATCCCAAAAGTAATAAGGAACACCAAAGACCACCTTAAATTAAGAAAATTACTAAAAACCTGCCTCTTCAACACCGGAGACTAAAACCGAAAAAACAATAAGACAAACGACTCATCAAAAAAGGACATTGACAAACCCCATAGAACCGACAGAAGTACCCTGGGCACCAGTAGGGCTGACGCTGGCCACAGGGGTCCACCCGCGAGACCCAGAGAAACGGATACAACTACTCCAGCCAACCCTTACCATCCCCCACCGCCCGTACAGCCACAACTAGGTTCCACGAGGCTGTGGAACGGACAAGATACCACCAATCACCAGACAACCGGGTGTATGGACACTAGCAGCGGCGCTAGTCATGTGGAGGGGGTGAGGAGCATGCAAGGTTATTAAGGGAGCGGGCGGAGGGGACAGCTAGATCTTCAAACGGCCTCGAATGGAAAAACGGGCACGTACCTCCTGAGGCTCAGGGTGTACAAGCATCCCGTCGGGTAAGATTACACGAGCCCAACCGGTTCAGTCCAGGATAGAGAGGACTAACGAATACCATTAACAATTTCCTTCTCTGCATACACCTCTCAAACTCCAAACCAAACACAACCACAAACCTCTAGCGCAGCAAACCGCCGTACTTCACTACACTGCAACAACAAAACAAAAAAACACAGACTCGCACATCAGCACACGACTACCGGCCGCATACACCCCAGGCCCAGCCGACAGAACCACCGGGCTGAGGCTGCCAACAGCACATCACTGCATCTTGCACTTTTCCAGACTCCACCCACTAACCCACCCTCCCCCCCTCTTTCAGAGCCGCCAGAGCGCCAGGGGACCACTCGGGTGGTGATAGTGCACGGTACAAATGACCTTTAACATTAACATTCTCATTCAAGAGACGAAAATTTGCAAGGGGAGAGGAGCGAAGAATCCTGGGAAGACGCGAGGGTATGGAATACTGGGGCTCCGGCCTACTCAGAAAGGCAGGTGTTGGAATCCTCATCAAGAAGGGAGTTTGGTTTGAATTGGAAAAGACTTGGTCGGATGTGAGTGGTCGAGCCCTCCTAATAGTGGGGAGAATTGCACGAGTCCAGGTCACAATTGCTACGATATACTCACCCAACAGCGGACAGGCCGCATTCCTTAGAAAGACGATCCCCAAAGTTGTGCTAGAGACCGCGGGTCACCTCATCCTAGGTGGTGGCTTCAACCCATGGGTAGACCCCGCCGTGGACTGGAGACCAGGCACGCCGGGCCTGAGGACCCAACACAAAGGGAACCGTACTGAATTCACTGCCATGATGGATCTATACGACCTACGTGACGTGTGGAGGACTCTACACCCGGATGAAAGTGGCTTCCCCTTTTATTCGCATCCCCATGGCACACTCACACGGATAGATTACATATTCCTTTCTCCTGACCTTTCAGAATCCACAAGCTACTCTGGAATCATCCCAATAGCATGGTCTGATCATGATATGGTTTTAGCGGATGTCAATTGGACCAACCTACCAGTCGCTGGGGGATCTTGGCGCTGCAATGAGTCCCTTTGGACTTATGCAGTGTTCAAAAACGAAATGGAGACCGAGATCGAAGAATATTTCAAGGTAAACAACAATGGGGAGGTCTCCAAACAAGTGATTTGGGAAGCTGGGAAGGCCACCTGGAGGGGAGTATTGATGCGCGAGGGCTCCTCTAAAAAGAGGGAACGTAAGATCATAGAAAATAAACTGCGTAATAAGATACACCAGTTGGAAGCGGAAGTAAGAGATAATGCAGGGGTAGACACCACCAAACTAGACACAGCCCACCGTAAAAGAGACGAACTACGACTGTTAGAACATGGCCAGGTGGTGAGAAAACTACAATTCGTCAAGCAAACATATTACGAGAAAGGGGACAAGGCCAGTGCACTACTAGCTGCCAGGCTAAGCGAACGGAGGGAAGAACGTAAGGTGAGAGAGATAACAGAGCCCACTACTCCCCCGGCCGACCCCCCCGCTCAATATCCGAGTGCTTCGCCAACTTCTACCAAAACCTATACACCTCTGAGCTGATCTCTACCCAATCTGACATATCCTCCTATCTGTCCTCAATCAACATGCCTACAGTAACACTCGCGGAGCCGAGCTCCTCGATACTCCAATAATCGAGCATGAGGTACGAGATGCAATCAAACGATTAACGCTAGGGAAATCCCCGGGGGAAGACGGTTTCACGGCAGGCTTTTACAAAACCTTTAGCGACCAACTCTCTCCCTTCCTCATGGAACTTTTTAATGAGATAGTGGACACTGGGGCTGCCCCGGAATCTTTCAAGAAAGCCCTCATAACAGTCATCCCTAAGGAAGGCAGGGACCCCAAATTATGCGGATCATACCGCCCCATCTCCCTCCTCAATCTCGACGCCAAGATCTATGCTCGAGTATTGGCCGCAAGACTGGAAACCTTAATGCCTAAATTGATCCACCCTGACCAGGTTGGGTTTATTCTTGGGAGGCAAGGTGCCGACACCATGCGTAAAACTCTGCACCTCATTCACGCAGCACACAATCTACCAGAGGACCCGGTCCTCTTATCCATTGATGCAGAAAAGGCCTTTGACAGGGTGGAGTGGGATTTCCTGGGAGCAGTCCTCCAGAAAGTAGGGATAGGCCCCAAATTCTGCGATGGGATACGTGCAATATATACCTCCCCCAAAGCTTCGATATTCGTGAACGGGGAGTATTCCAGGTGGTTTGTGCTACAGCGAGGAACTAGACAGGGAAGCCCCCTATCCGCGATCTTGTTTGCACTATCCCTTGAACCCCTGGCCCAAAAACTTAGAGAAGATCCCCTAATAGAGGGTATACGGTTGGGAGAAACGGAATATAAGGCAGCGTTGTACGCAGATGATATCCTTCTACACGTGACCAAACCCAATAACTCCATTCCCCATGCCCTAAAACTAATAGAATTTTATATGGCCAATAGTCCGGCTTTAAAGTAAACAAATCGAAGTCCACTCTCTTCCCCCTCCAAGTCACCTCTGATGAGAACAATGCCAAGTTCCTATCACTCGGGCTTAATCTAGAGCACACGAAACTGCAATACCTGGGTATTCAGATCACTAGATCCTTAAGCGACTTATATGAGGCCAACTTCCCCCTCCTTCTCCGACGATTCGAGGCAGATCTTGAGAAGTGGAGTAAATTGACGATTTCCTGGCTGGGGCCTATCAACGCCATCAAGATGGTGTGCCTCCCCCGCTTCCTTTACCCTTTCCAGATGCTCCCAATTGAGATGCCCAAAATATTCTTCACAGAGGCCCGTAAGATCATGATGCGATTCATTTGGCAGGGGAAAAGACCAAGGATCGCATATGACACACTTATACTCCCCAAAGACAAAGGAGGAGTAGGCCTTCCCGATCTAACTACTTACTACAAAGCCGTTCAGTTACGTGTCTTCATTCCACACCTTAGAGACCACAAACACCTGCAATGGGTACAGATGGACAATCATTACATGTCCCCCGCCACGGTAGCGGAATGGCTATGGTCACCTTACCAGAGGGTCCAGAGGAGAATCAAACACCATCCCATACTGACCACCATATGGAGCATATGGCGCACTGGGAAAGAGATGCGAGAAGTTACAACCTGGCCATCCCCGCTCAGTCACTTGTGGTCTCCTGGCATAAACGACCATATTCCGAATCTAGAACGGTTCCAGTCATGGTACGAGGCGGGCCTGGAGAGGGTGGGGCAACTCCAAAGAAAGGACTCGTTCATAACGCTACCGGATCTAACCACAGCATTGGGGATAGGTAACTTATCGACATTCCACTTTCTCCAATTGAAGGGGGTGCTAACGAAACCTGAGTGTAGAGAGAAACTGAAGAGAGACCTTACCGCCTTTGAGAAACAACTACACTCCAGAACGGAAATGAAAGGTCTTATATCTGTGATGTATCAGACGCTAATAGTGGCGGGGGGTGGATCTACAGACCCCCTCAGAGCCAGGTGGGGAAAAGACTTTGGTGAAGAGATACTCCCCGACCAATGGGACTTAATGATGTGCAGAGCTGCACCCAAAGCCTCCTTGTCCAACCAATACAAGCTCCATGCCATAAAGCTCTTGCATAGGTGGCATTATGATCCACTTAAACTCTCTAAAATGTTCCAGTCGCTGAGCCCGAGATGCTGGAGGAACTGTGGATCAACTGCTGGCTACTGGCACATGTGGTGGAGCTGCCCGCATATCACAGTGTATTGGACCGAGGTTCTGGGATGGATTAAGGAGGTCGATGGAATCCAAAGGGTGCTCAACCCACTCCTTGTGTTGTTCGGCCTTGAGAGAGACGATGAAGACTGGCTCCGGGTGAGAGGACTGGCCCCCCAGCTGCTGTTGGCGGCGAGAGCCCTGATAGCGATCAAATGGAAGTCTCCTCTAACCCCAGGGAAAAAGGAATGGATTAAACTGGCCACGAGCATTTACGTGATGGAAACGATCACAGCCTCCCTGCACAATAAATCAGCTAAATGTGAAACCCTATGGACGGACTTTAAGAATAAACACATCACACCTATCACAGACTCCCAGTCAGAAGAGCCCTCAGAAGCCTAACTTAACGATGTCAAATTCCAAAGAACACTGCGAAGGATCAGAGACTCATTCCCAGTGGCCATGGTGATGACAGATGTTGCACTATGCCAAGTATGTGCTCCCAATGTTTATGTTAAATGATTATACTTACGATGTACATTATTCCAAGTGGGAGAGGGGGGTGGGAGCGGGTTGGGGTGAACAGTGTAAGAGACATACCCAGGCAAATGGAACGGTCACAAAACTAAGCCATTCTAATATTGTTTGTTACTTTGCATTGTTTCTCTGACATGTACCTCTGGACGATGTACAATTTTCTTTGAATACTGTTTGCCCTTTTTTGTCTTCTGTTTTTGTAAAACCAATAAAGGAAAATTTTAAAAAACCTCAAGCGAGTTTCAGAACTGTACAAGCCCTGGTCATTGCCCACATGGGTGTTGGCAATGCCCTACTAGCAAGAGTACCCAATGCGACCTTAGCCCCTCCGCAAGCACTCAAGCCTACTGCAGCACGCCCCATCACATGATTTAGACTGTTTGACCATATCACCTTTATCCTTACAAGGGCTACTCCTTCATGCATGCATCATGTTAAAGACTGCCTGCTGCACCCACAAAGCAGTCTGAACTAAAACACCCCTCTACTTAGCCAAGAATCTCACCATCTCCGTAAGCCAGCGCACCACCAGAAGCCACAATATCTCCAGGCTGGAAACAAACTGCAAGATGGAGAAAAAAAAGTAAACTTGCATTTTCCTGTAAAGCACCCTGTCTCTGTAACTGGCTACAAAGAGAATAGTGGCCACTCCATCTTCCACTTTAGGGAGGACCTGAACACCCCACCCTATAAACAACATCTTGCTAATCGTAGCATTCAATCCTATCCTCCCCTCTGAACTTCCCACTTTCCCTGCACCCCCTTATCCAACCCAGCCTATGTGCACCCTACTTGTAACCCACGGGGCGTGTCCCCTTTGTACATTGCTCTGTTGCTTCCCAGCTAGGTTTGCGCTTTATTAATCCCATAATCACTTCTGTGAGTACTGTTTACATTTTAACGCATGGACACTTCGGTGTACTTAGATCCTTTCACATGCACAACACTATAAAGTGGTGCTTAAAGACAAGATGGTGCTCAGGATGCATCCCGTCTTTCTTCCGAAACTGTACCAGCTTTCATTTGAACCCAGATATTCTATAAGCAGCCTTTTTTTCCAATACACCTACCTTTGATCCTGCTCTTGGTCTTAACGCATTGGTTGTTGAGAAGGCTCTTACATTTTAGTTGGATTGCACAAAGCATTAGTGCTCTTCAGACAAACGTTTTGTGACAAACACAAATGTGTACACACACTTGTTGGCACTATGCTGGGATCTGTGGCAATTTGTCAACACTAGATGATGCTCAATTGCAAGGTAGAGACGTAGGCCACACCATGCAGGCTCTTTAAACCTTACACACTGAACAGGGACCGAAAATGTAGGATGCATAATTTGGCGATGCTGTGCTAAAAAAAAAGTTTTTACCCGATGAGGCACGTCATGTGCTTCCTCCTTTCTCTCTGGGGATGTTTAGAAAATCCATCCACCTACAACGGAGGTTACTCACAGTAAGGATTCTCACTTTTTGTCCCCTTGTCTTGATCATGCTATGATCCGATGTCATGGACCTGCCCTTCTATCTCCCTCTTTGTCATGAGAAGACAAAACGACGGAGAGGAGCAATTGGGGAATAGAAACCATTGAGTGGTTAAGGGGTGGGAAATGGGCATCCTTGAGCGGATTTCCTCTTGCAGTACAGTATTTTCAAGCCAATGTAGAGAATTATCTGGTTCACATGTGTTTTATGGTCATGTTGTATGGCCATCCCACAAGTCGAAAGGAAAGCAGTAGGCGAACAAGACTCACCACACCGAGTAACCTATAGTTATTAACTATTTGTTTTTTATTTTGCATTTGTCTGCATTGGGGTAGTGCATACAAAAGACAAAAAAGGGGTGTGGGCAAGGATATGTTTTAGGTGAAAACAAATCTATACAGTGAACATGTGTTACCTATGAATTTTCAGTTTTCATGGTTGGTGTTGATGAATTTGAAAGAAGGGATTTCAGCTTTTTACTCAAAGTTTGTCACTCTGGACTACTGCGGTCAATCCCTTCTACATTTGGGTTGACACATTGGTAGATCTGGGTGGGCCTGACTTTAGAATCGTAATGTGCTGGGAGCTTTATTTTAGACTCTTAACTTCAATAAACAATATTAGAGTAATCACTCCCCAGCCCCCACCCACAACCAATTCAGAATTTGTTTAATTTTGACATTGTTTTTGGACAGATTTTACATTGCTTTTCCCTCCAACCCATGACTAATAACACTTTTCAGTTCAATTGAGTTGGAGTAGGGCTATCTGATTGAGCACGTTTGGTGGTATTCCTCCAGGAACTGGGATTTCCTTGTCCACGAATAATAGCTTAACATAGCAGCTAACCGATTCTGCTGTAATCCAGCAGGGAAACTGAAAGGAATCCGAACAAGGTCCTGGTGATTAATAGTATTGATTATTCACCGAAGGAGATCTCGGGGAAAGTAAAAACAGGGTTTATGGAAACAAGATTTAAGTTGTGTTCACCTACTGAGTGCAGCATACGTGATCCATTGGATTGTGATTAATACTGCCTTTTATTTAGTATGATATGATAGGTTATTTATGACGCGCTTAATAGCCAGAGGTTTCTAAGCGTAGACCCAGGGATCGAACCTGTGTTGCTCCGTGTCATCTTGCTTCCAAGGCGAGCATGCTGCTCCTGAGCTATCCTCCCAAGAAAACATGCCTTAAAATGTTTCTTTTAAAAATCGTATGTATTAGGAAGCGGTTGTGAGACTGGTTGTCATTACATGCAATTTTGGATGCAGAGGTGTTACGGGGTTTTGTTGGTAGCATTGGTTTGTGTTTTCATCAAGAGATTGTGTTTAATATTTCTGATTGATTTAAGACACTTAATGCAGCATGCACTTAGCCCCTCACCCTAACAGGGGGACTCAGCACGGGTACCATTTCAGCCTTTAAGAACAGGGGAGACTTTAATTCAAGCTTAATCGAGAAACTTTACTTGAGGACAGGGTGTCCAGTGAAGGGCGGATTGTAGGGAAGATTTTCCTCTCGGGTGCCGTTTTGTAGCCTCAAGCTCCCCTTGCAGTACTCTGTCCAGCTCCTTACCGGCATCCTGTGCCTGCAGTTGCTGCTTTCACTTTAAAAAGGACTGGCTTCCCATTTCCCAATTAGGCCTCTTTCTCACTGAAGAAGTTCCAGGATACTTTGGGAATGCAAGCAATTTCTTTAGGGCATCCATCCTCCCAGGCATCCAGAGCAAAGGGTTGACAGAACTTAGGTTTCTTGTATTATCTTTTCCTTTTTTTACATTCTTTGTTGCCCGTTAGCCAGTTTGCCACAAAACATGCCTCATACAAAACACACATTCAAGTTAAAATCCAACACAATACTCCACTAAAACGAATTGCATACACTTGCATTCTTTTAAACTGCCACTCTGCACCTGCTCACACACATGAAATTAATGAACTTATTAGTACACTCCCCATGTATATTTCTCCTTACAGAAACATGTCTCACACCACACACCTATCATGCCAGACATGTTTCTGCCACACTATCTTATCCACCACAGAGACCGCCCATACAAATAAGGTGGTGGCATTGCAATTACACAGCCACGGTAGTGGCTGTGTAGTTATGGTTAAGTTGCTGTTTCCATAGGAAGAGCACTGTTTGGGCGGCTTATAAACTTCGCTCCCCCCTGGACGAATCCTCACCAAACTTTGCAAGTTGATGTCATCTTTCTTGTCCTGGGTGTTAGTGTTAGCAGTGCACAGTGGTGCGGGCAGTTATGGTTGCTTAGCTTACCATAATGGGGGAATGTGCATGATTTTTGGTTTCACTGTGAAGTATAACATCCCTTTAACAACGTTTTTTTACTGAATGTACATATACATATATATATAGCAGACAACGATAAAGAGGCTAAACATGTGATGTCGTCAGTGATGTCATCAGTGACATTTGAGAGGACAGCTTTCATGTTCTGGGTGTTTTAGTGTTAGCAGTGCACAGTGGTGATGGAAAGTAAGGGAGCTCAGTCTGCCATAACTGGCGAATTTCAGGGTTTTTTCATTTTTGAACCACAATGGGGAGGGCGAACATTTTTTTTTAGTGAAGTGCACAGGTTTTTCGTAGGGCAACTTAACCATAACGTCCCCTCAACAAAGTTTTTTTGTAGTGATTATACATATATATATATATATATATATATATATATATATATTCTAGAAACAAGAGGAGAAAGGGGAGACCGCACTCTCCGTGGATCCTGAGGCAAAAACCCACACAAAAAATACATAAGCGCAACCCACACAAGGAAGGTCATAGAAAAGTATTTAACGAAATGAACACAAAATAGTGTAAAAATACGCCCGTGAGCACGACCTGCTTACAACGCGTTTCACGCTCAACTGAGCGCTTGGTCACGTAAAGGAAAAAAGGACCAAAGCATAGATATACAAACATGTAGTCCTTTTACTGTATCAGTGGAAGTAAGGGTGCATGAGGGCATGGATTAAATGGCAGCCATGTTGGAATGGAGAAACAAATACACATATACCCATAATGAAACCAGGGAAGTAAAGCAAAAATAAGCCAACCAAGGAAGAAAAAAAAAAAAAAAAATATATATATATATATATATATATATATATATATATATATATGGGATACATTACTCACCGTAATCGTATTTCTGATGCTTGTATCTGCTTAGATTCACATGCTGTGCATAGGCCGACATCTAGTGGAAGCTGCGGAGTATTACAGTTTGTTTTTCGAAAGTCGAAAATGGGCGTCGACACAGGCGTGCCAGTAATACTATCCCTAGTGTGACGTCCACTGTACCCAAGATCCCTCACGCGTGTAGGATCCTCAGATTGTATTTTTTCTGACATGAGGAAGCATGAGGAGTAGCGTGAGTACAGATAATCCAAGCAGATAGACAGAAAGGTAAGACCACAAGCAATCATGCGCCTTCTCTCGGAGGGGAGGAAGGGTGGGTCGCATGTGAATCTAAGCAGATACAAGCATCAGAAATACGATTACGGTGAGTAATGTATCCCTTCTGAGGCTTGTGGAATCTGCTTAGATCACATGCTGTGCATAGATTAGCGAGCAGTACCAGAAGAAGGAGGTGGGATGTGAGAAGGGTCATGAGCAAACAGGTGTCTTAGAACCGCTTGTCCCACTTGTGTATCTGTCTTGGAATGAGTGTCAATGCAGTAATGCTGAGTAAAAGTGTGAATAGAGCTCCAAGTAGCCGCTTTGCAAATGGTGTCGAGGGGAACATTTGCAATGAAAGCCAGAGTGGCACCAATGCCTCTAGTAGAGTGGGCCCTTGGCGTAAAAGGCAGAGTCTTTTCAGAAAGAGAGTAACACAGCTGTATACAGTTGATAATCCACTTCGAGATAGCGCCCTTAGAGACGCGATCCCCCTCTCTGCCTGTAGCTACGGAGACAAACAGTTGATCTGTTTTCCTTAGCGGTCTGGTTTTATTTACATAGTATAGGACCGCCCTACGCACATCTAGGGTGTGTAGTTTCACCTCAGCTGAGCTTTGCGGGTTCTGGAAGAAAGCCGGAAGCTCGATGGACTGGTTTACATGGAACTTGGATATGAATTTAGGTGAGAACCTAGGGTGTGTGCGTAAAACCAGTTTGTCCTTGTGGATAGTAAAGAAAGGATCCTGCACTGACAGAGCCTGAATTTCACTGACCCTTCTTATGGAGGTAATGGCTACTAAGAAGGCCGTTTTATAAGTCAGGTGTTTGAGACTACTTTTATGCATGGGTTCGAATGGGGGTCCCATGAGCTTAGCTAGCACCACGTTGAGGTCCCATCCTGGCGGTGGGTTCGAAATAGGAGGGTGAAGTCTCTTTACTCCTTCCATGAAGGCTTTAACCACTGGTACTTTCCACCACGAGACCTTGTTATGGGATGTGGTGTAAGCCGAGAGGGCTGCCAGGTGTACTTTCAGCGAGTTAAAAACCAACCCTGCATCCAGCAGGTGGAGCATGTATGTCACAACGTTGGAAGGAGTGCAATCAACCGGGTTGATTTGTTTATTCTGGCACCAGATAACGAATCTTTTCCACTTATCAAAGTAACAGTGCCTTGTATTTGGTTTCCTGGACTCCTTTAGAATGTCCATACACCTTTGTGGTAATTTGAGATGTCCAAACTCTATGACTTCAGGAGCCATGCTGCTAGGTTCATAGAGTTGGGTTCCTGATGCACTGTTTGACCCTGTTGCTGGGACAGTAGATTGTACCAGGCTGGGAGTCTGATGGGTTCGCACACCGCCATCCTGCGTAGGTGTGGAAACCATGGTTGTCTCGCCCACATGGGAGCAACTAGGATGAGCGTCATCGATTCCTTGTTCATCTTGTACACCACCTTCCTGATGAGAGGAGTTGGTGGAAAAGCGTACGCAAACATCCCTGACCAGTTCATCCACAGGGCATTCCCTTGGGAGTCCGGCTGGGGGAACCTGGATGCAAATCCTGGGCATTGTTTGTTTTCGCTTGTGGCGAATAGGTCTATAGTGGGGAAACCCCACTGAGAGAAGAGATCTTCTACTACGTCTCTGTGAAGGACCCATTCGTGTTCTTCTGGGAGGGAGTCTCTGCTTAGAGTATCCGCTAGGGAATTGAGCTCCCCTGGAACATGTTGCGATGACAGGAAGATGTTCCGTTTGAGTGCCCATATCCATATTTTCTGGACAAGCTTGGACAGATTTGGCGAACGAGTCCCCCCTTGCTTGTTCAGATAGAACATGGCTGTCGTGCTGTCCGTCCTGATCTGCACCGACAAGTTCAATAGATGGGGCTCGAACGCCTTTAGCGCTCGGAATACTGCCAGAAGCTCTAGCAGATTGATGTGGTTCTTGGCTACTGAGTGAGACCAGAGACCCTGAGCTGTGTGGTGGAGATGGTGAGCTCCCCACCCAGTCAGGCATGCATCTGTAGTCACCACGGCTTGTACTTCGGGATCGTAAAAGGGTTTCCCCTTTGCGAAATTCTCTCTTGTCCACCAGTGTAAGCTCTGTACGAGTGTTGGCGAAACGACCACTAGATCGTCCCAATGACCACTTGCCTGAGACCACTGTTTCGCCAACCATTCCTGCATGGGACGCATGCGCAGACGCGCGTGGGGGACCAGGTAAATGCATGACGCCATCATGCCCAGTAACCGCATAGCTTTGCGTACTGTTATCTGTTGACCTGACTGATAATGCGGAATTTGCAGAAGTATATTCCGAATTCTCTCTTCCGAAGGGAAGGTCAATCCTTTCTGAGTATCTAGGATAGCTCCTAGAAACTGTTTTGAGGTGCTTGGCACCAGACTTGACTTTTTCTCGTTGATGGAGAAGCCTAATTCGTGGAGGAGGTCGATAGTCCTCTGAATGTTTGACCTGCAAATTCCTGGGGTTTCCCCCGTTATGAGCCAGTCGTCCAGATAAGGGTACACCGGGATTGCTTCCCTGCGTAGGTGTGCAGCCGCCACCGCCAGTACCTTGGTGAATACCCTTGGTGCAGAAGCTATCCCGAAGGGCAGTACCTTGAATTGGTAGTGGCGACTGTCTACCTTGAAGCGCAAGTACTTTCTGTGCGCTGGGATCATGGAAATATGAAAATAAGCATCTTTCATATCCAAGGTTGCCATGTAATCCCCCTTTTTTAGGAGGGGGATTACCTCTTGTAGCGTGGTCATACGGAATTTTTGGGGCTTGACATACTTGTTGGCAGGCCGTAAGTCCAATACTGGGCGCATTGTCAAATCTTTCTTTGGCACAAGGAAGTAAGTTGAATAGATACCCTTGTTTACCTGGTGTCCTGGGACGAGTTCTATCGCGTCCTTTTCTAGCAGAATGGCGATCTCCTCGAGAAGGATCCTTTGATGCTCTAGGGAGTGCACTCTTTGTCATGGAGGATGGTTCCGGGGACGCTGCAGTAGTTCTATACAATATCCTGCGGATACTGTTGACAGCACCCATCTGTCTGAGGTGATCCCTTCCCAAGCCTGGGTGAAGGTGGAAATGCGTCCCCCTACTGGGGTTGCGTGGCAAGGGACCCTGAACTGAGCGTCACTGTTTTGGTGGAGGCGTGCCACCTCCCTTGTTGGGGCTGCCTCTGCCTCTTCCACGACCTCTCTTGTTACCCCTGCCGTAACTCTGGGTAGACTGCTGGTTGTTATTCCATTGTGTACCCTGTCCCTGGGCATAGTTGCCTCTTTGTGAATTTTGGCCGCGTG
Organism: Ambystoma mexicanum; assembly: GCF_040938575.1. Taxonomy (NCBI): domain Eukaryota; kingdom Metazoa; phylum Chordata; class Amphibia; order Caudata; family Ambystomatidae; genus Ambystoma; species Ambystoma mexicanum. The sequence continues at coordinate 1,060,358,015 of NC_090929.1, read as the reverse complement.
GGCGACGAAAATTACTGTTCCCCCTCTGGTTAGGGGGTTTGTTGGTAAGCTGGCCAAGGGATTTGAGAGTTTCATATTCATCTTTGGCATTTTTAAGTGCGTCTTCGACCGCTTTCCCAAACAATAGGTCGGGTTCCACTGGCTTGTCTATTAAAGAAGCCTGGGTTTCTGTCTTGAATCCCGACTGCCGTAACCACGCATGTCTTTTGATAACAGTACCTTCTGCTATCAATCTCCCTGCGTTGTCAGCGGCGTCGAAAGTTGCTTTTAAAATGCAACCAGACACGGTTCTCCCCTCTGCCGAGATCCGAGCCAGCTGGCCCTTTAACGGTTCTGGAGCAGAGGCAATGAGCGCTGCGACTTCTTCCCATTGATGGCAATTGTAACTAGCCAACAGGGTGGTGGAATTCGCAATCCTTGCCTGGTAGGCGGACGTTGAGGCTACCTTCCTGCCAAACCCGTAAAGTTTTTTGCTCTCCTTGTCGGGAGGAGCTTCTGATGAAGATAAGGGCGTGCCAGCCCTTTTTCTAGTGTTGGTAACCACTAGGGAATCTGGTTTAAGATGTCCCCTTATATACAGAGGGTCAGACTGGGCTGCCCGGAAAATCTTTTCAATTCTGGGGTTGACAGCTCTGGTGAGGTTCGGATTCACCAGGGAAGGATCTATTCTTCGTTGGATGGATTTAAGGATAGGGATGGTCTGAGCGACCGGTCTTCTCTCTCCTACAAACTCCTCCGCGAAGTCCCTTTCCTCCTGTACACCGTGGGTGTCGATGTGGAAGTGTTCCGCTGCTCGAGCGAGAACCTCGTTAAGGAGGGGCTGGTTATCAACTGGAGAGTCAGTAACTGGGGCTTCGCTTTGTACTGGGGAATCTACTCTGTAATTTTCCTGCTCATCTTCTCCCTCCTCCAGGTCCTCATCCTCTGCATAGTAATCTGTCCCGGTTTGTTCTTCCATAATTTCAAACTCCTGGTCCTCTTCAGGGAAAACTTGTCCCTGGTAACTGGGGAGTGGAGTAGAATATGGAGTGGAGTAAGGCTGAACCTCGAAGGGTTCAGGTCTTTCGAACCGGGGCTTTTTATTTAGCGGGATAGGATCGGAGGAGCCTGAGGGTGTGGCCCCTTGAGGGTTATATGAAAGAAAGTGTTCTGGGTTCTTATCATAAAAATCAGCCAAGGAAGACATCCTAGACATAACCCTGTCTATGTCTTCACTGGACCATTCCCTGGAACAGGGTATTATTTTAGCAGGTGGTGATTTATGGGACTTTTCAAGGGTAGACATGTGTTTGCTTGTCTGCCTAGGGTGAGAGGATGGCTTTACAGGGGTGGAAGGCTGTGCTTTCCGCTGTTTCCCCCCCTCCCCGTGCGTGGAAAAATGTTTTCCCTGTCCCTTGGAGGCCCCAGAGACTTTCGACGCCTGGCGCCGAGGGTCTGGAGAGGTATCTGTGTGCTTCCGGCGTGGGGCCTCACTGGTGTTAACCGCGGTCTCGGTATCTTGGAGCGCAGCCTGGGGGTGGAAGTCGTCGTCGTCTCCCGACGATCGAACTTCCGTTAATGTGTATAGCGAGGCACTCTTGGCAAGAGTGGATGATTGCCTTGCGTCGTGAGGTGATCTCGATCGAGAGCGCCCAGAGGACACCGAGTCGGACCGTTCTTTTTGTGCCTCTTTCCGGGAAGTCGACGTCGTCGAGGTCCGGTTGGTCTTAGTGTGTTTAGTGTGTGTTAGGTGTGTAGCGCTTGCGTCGCCGGGGGTCTTCCCCATAGCCGCCCTGCCGGACGACCTTCCGAGGTCGGGGACCTGCGCTCGTTGGCTGTCTTTCGACGCCATAATGCCCTCGCCATCCGAAAGTACGGCGTCGCTGCCATCGCTGAAGGCGCCCTCCGCTGCCATGGCCTCCTGCCTGGCGTGGTGGGCCCAACGCTTTGTCGAACGGTCCTTAAGTGTCTTAGGTTTAAACCTACTACACGCTCTTCAGTTCGCTTCGGGGTGATCCCTCGGCAAGCAGAGATTGCACGTGGCGTGCCTGTCGACCCAAGGGTATTTGCGATTGCACTTGGGGCAGAATTGAAAAGGGGTACCCTCCATACGCACCTTAAGGCAGCGGGCTGCTAAGTGTAGGAGTATATAAAATGTAACTATATATCAAGAGTGAAGAGTATGTACCACCCCCCACTCTCCCTACTTGCAAGGGCCGAGGCCAGCGGCCTACTAGGCCCGGGCTGAGGCCAGCGGCCTTCCGAGGCCCAGATCCGTCGTGCAGCAGTCAACGGTCGATGACTTCTCCAGCCGTCGTCGAGGTTGAGGGTCGACGTTGGGGTGGGGAAGGGAATGAATAAGAATTATAATTAGAATAACAGCAAAAGTATGGCTAAGGCCAGGGAACTCCGCAAGATGCTTCCGACCAGTATGGCGGAAAAAAACAATCTGAGGATCCTACACGCGTGAGGGATCTTGGGTACAGTGGACGTCACACTAGGGATAGTATTACTGGCACGCCTGTGTCGACGCCCATTTTCGACTTTCGAAAAACAAACTGTAATACTCCGCAGCTTCCACTAGATGTCGGCCTATGCACAGCATGTGATCTAAGCAGATTCCACAAGCCTCAGAAATATATATATATATAGAGTTGCTAGCACTTAGCAACCCCACACATTCCCCCAGACACTTTCTTTGAAGCACTTGCTCTGCATCACAGCCACACACCACCATTCTCCACCTCATTTAATGCACCGGCCTACACCCATCCCCAAGTCCCACACCAACTGGACTTCACACCTAACAACCACAGCTCCTGCAGCATAAATATATGCTATGGCGACTTCAACCCTGGTAGTTCCTGTACAGACAGCAACCCCATACTATAACCGTAGTCTCACTGTGCTCACCCCCTATGACTTAACACAACTCACCATCTAACCCCCACACACACAGCTGGCAACACACTAAACCTTTGGATTTCAAGCTAAAATCATGTCTCCATGGATTATCGAATGTGGGTGTCATGGTCATATCACTTTGCTAGCCCCATCCTGCTCACTCTAGAATTGCCCCTCCTGCCAAAAATCACCCTACTTCCTCCAGCCAGACAAACCAAACATTACAGACACAGCCTTAGCACCACTCATACCACAACCTCCACCCCACATGCACACCCCTCCACTCTCAAAATTTACATAATCATCGTCAACACACAGGCACTTGACAAAATGAGATCACAAAAACGATGCAGCCACCACAATAAACCATGTTTCATAAGCTCCTTTCTCTCTATCAAGCAGGAAGCCAGATGCCTATAAAGAGCTGGCAAAAGGACCCATGCCCCGCCACCAGAACACCACTCAAACTCTGCCACAACAAACACAAATATTGCCATAGACAAAGCCACACATTACCTCCAAGAACTGCAATTGCCACCAATCGGACACAAACTATTCAAAATTGTCAAATCCCTCTGCAAATCACCATCTACACCCCCATCCACTGTAGTCTGCAGCTCCCTCATGAACTACTTGAACTCCAAAATGCACATCAGGCAAGCCCTTCCCTTTGCTCTTCCTAACGCTCTCCCAAACATACCAAAACATGGAACTCCCTCCACCCAATCGACACAAACACCATCATCCTTACTGCATCCCCAAAAAAACCTGCACATGTCCTAGATGATGCATGCCCACCTCAAGCTGCATTCAATTGCATCACCACCCTCTCTCCCCACTGGCTCAATATCATCAACTCCTGTCTCTCACATGGTACTATATCCCCTCTGCTCTCAAAACTGGACAAATCTCACCCCTCCTCAAAAAAACAATCTCTTATACCCACACTCCCTGAAAATTACTGGGCACACCACTAATAAAAATAATACCATCCTGCCATACCTCACCAGAACCAGAACACTGTCACTACACAACTGCAACACCACATCACAACAAATACCTACTCAACACCTTAAAGGATAGTTCCGGGACTTTTTTTTTATTGTCCCTACGGGTCGGCCATGTGTTTGTAAGCATAAATCGGTAGATCGTAGGAAACTTTCCTATGGACCTTACCCGACTTTTCGCCCATTATCGCACTCGAAATCAGCCTCCATTTTGTGATAATCCTATCATTCCGCCGCATCGACCTGGCTCACCTGCCTTTGCGGCACTAAATCAAATCCCCCGCCCCTGAAACAGACTTTATCAAAACATTCATATTCCCCGCCTCTATCCGTGACGTGACTGAGCTGCGTAGGCAAACGCGCCCAGGCGTCTTCTACGCGACTCCACACAGACCCCGGAAATCAACACAGATCAGCTCACAATACAGCGCACCACAATTCGGAATATGAAACTGTACTTTGAAATCAAACCGCAAGATTGTAAATGTGGTAAAGTACATTTATTTGACATCAAATGTTTAGAGAATATTCAGCGATTTGCATTTTTATTTGCTCATGTTCCAAAAAGTTCGTATTGAGGAACGCGATGGTCCTTTGCTGTACACAGGGTCTTAGAGCATCTCACAATACAGCACCACAATTCGGAATGTGAAACCGTGGTTTAAAAGCAAACGGCAAGATTGTACATTTGGCAAAGTACGTTTATTGGACATCAAATGTTTAGAGAATATTCAGCGATTTGCATTTTTCTTTGCTCTCGATCCAAATTAGTTCGTCTTGAGGGAAGCGATGTTCGTGTGCAGTACACAGGGTGTTGGTTTACGATAAAAATAAGCTCTTCTGTCGCACTGATAATCGCATGGCTGTTCCAACAACGAGGCACTAGGCCACCACAACGGTAGGTATGTTGCATCTAACCGTTAGTACCGCGTAAGGGCATACTTGTACTTGGCGATCGTCCCATAAAATGGTCAGGGTGGTAACGTTGTTCACGCGGAGAAGCAACTGGCGGCTGTAGAAGCCGTCCGCCGGTGTCTGGTACTCGTGACACAGACAGTAGTGAATGATGTACCTAAAAACATAAAAAATGAAATTAGTCTCACCATCAGATCCTTATTAAAATTATTCATTTCATAGCGAGGACAGCGCTACTGGGTGTACACAAGTGTTTAAAGGCGTGGCGAGGCATGGAGGGGGGGGGGGGGAGTGGAGTACAAGGTAAGTAGCATAAAATAATAAATAAATAGGGCCAGCTGGTGGCAAGTGCAAGGTAAGTGCAGAACAAGTGCTGGGAAGGGGGGGCTGTAGGATACTGAGACAGTCCCCCAGTGCAGGGGTTGACAGGGAGGCAGTGCAGGTGGAGAGTGGAAGGGCCCAGGACCGAGGTCGCAGACAGTGGACCAGTTGTAGCAGGGGAGAGGGAGAGAGAAAGCAGAAGCAAAGAGGAAGGTTTTGAGGTGCTTCAGTAAAAGCAGATGTTTCTCCTCCAGATAGTGCGCGGTAGAAAACACTATGCCACATAGAACGAACAAGTACAACTGAACCCGTCTTTAAAGCCACTGTATAGTAATGAAATTGCGGTATAAACTCATCAAAAGTTACTTACATTATATTTGCATTTTCCATTGTGTCTCTGTGTAGGGCAGACCCGAAACACCACTCCTTCTTTGCCGACGTTACTTCTTCTAATGAACGTGGCTCATCGTTTCGTTTCTGAAATTTTATTCATTATCTTTTCTTAGTCTTTCAGGATGGTCCCGGCCTGTCAAGGTCAAATCACAATAGAACCTTATATTGGGTCGTGGGCCGTTCCGCCACCCGAGCAAAACATCAAAGCAGCTGACCTTCACTTTGAGCGAGCACACATTTCTAGTTAGCTCCAGTTAGTGTAAGGGCATCTTGTCTGCGTGCCTTTTTTTTTATTGTCCCTATGGGTCGGCCATGTGTTTGTAATACGGAAACATTCTATAATTTTTGTAAAAATGATTTATATTACTGTTTGGTTTAATTGCAATGGGCCTGCAACATGAGGAGACTCGAGAGAACAGACAATCGAATTACAATCATTTAAACCGTGATGTGTATTTCTCAATGAGCTCTGCTTTAGGTGGACATGGAACAGAGACAATGTTGGGTGGCAATGCAGTTGTCCCCTGCATAGGTTCGTTCACCACTCCATGTATGTGCCTATCGAGGACATCTACGATAAGTCTCTCAATAAACTCATATTGCATATCCTCAAACACTGGTTTGATCACCCATTGTTTACTTCTTTTAGTGAAGGCCTTATTGTAGCGAAGCGTCCCTAAAGTTCCGGTCGTCCTACTTTGTTGACGGCCAACATTATGGTTATGTGCCAAGACCGCTAGAAGAGTCCGATTTATCATGCCTTCCATGCCAAAATGCAATCTTTTGGGCCTGTACTTTAGGCACATATTGTGGAACACCTCCAAATCTCCTGTGTGGCAGAATTCCGTGAGTCCCCTCAAATCTCTTGTTATAGTTTTATCAAATACAATCTTTTCAATGGCCTTGTGAGTGGGTGATGAAGGAATCAACCACTTCTTCTTCCGTGCCTCCTCTGTGGACAAATGGCCATGTTCACATTTGTGGAAATGCTCATTTGTCGACCATCGATGTACGTTGCTACAGTGCAACATTACTGACCGCCATTTTTCCAGTAGAATTTCCAACGACCCTTCACATGTTTTTGAGCTCCACCAAAGATGGTTGCTGATTGACTTGGACCACTGTGAAATACCTTGCATATCTTTTTTTTTTCCTGCAGCCGACAATTTTTTATTGATTGATTTTGCAAGATGCCAAACGTCAAATTGGTGATTTATATTTTTGTACTGTTCTCTCATTGTCTTGGCAATTGAAACGTGTCTGTCCGTGGCTATCAGGTCGATCACCATTCCCCGCGATTGTAGTTCTTGCAATGATGCTACAAAGCCAACTTTCTCCATGGCCACTGAGGATGTACTTTGTGACACCTGCACGACCACCGAACTCACAATTTTCTTACTTTCCATGTCCTGAAAGTGGTAGGTGCAGTACTTGGCTGAAAATCCTGGACTGTCGCATTGTCCATCACCGGCTAGCCTGAAGCGTTTGCCCGCGAATGTACTTTCCATTGACATTTTTTCCATTCTCCAAGCTTCGCTGATGGCTGGAAATAGATAATCGGTTTGGTATTTGTAGAACTGACTTTTCGCAATGAAATGGATTCCCACAAACTGAAAGAAATACTGTAACTTTTTAAAACTTGAACCACTAAAAAGTGCGGCCGCTGCACAAAGTAGATTGCCTGCTGGCAGTTGCCCCAGCATGGGTTGTGCAGACCATGCGAACGGATGATATTGTGTACAGGTGGCATGTATTTTAAGGTTAGTGCCTCGAATTGCACGAGTCACATTAATCAATGGCTCCCCACATACTTCCCCACCAACCCAATGCCCACATTTCATCATCATAATAATATCCATCAAACAGCTATCGAATACAATGAATTTGGCCTCTTTCCTTATACTGTCACTCTGCATCCCAGCTGGTTCGGCCTGTAACGTTGAGGACATGTCACTCGCATGAAAGGTACAATCTCTGATATCGTCTTCCGCTATGCTGAGTGATATTGATGGTGTTTCATTGTCGTCCACTTCATTCTCTTCCATTGCAACATCTGTTCCTTGTCCGGAGATGGGAGAAAAAAACAATGTCTTCAACTTTCGCGTGCTCTTATTTTTTGCGGGTGTGGATTCTGTGAATTGATCTACGACTGCATCCAAACTACCAGGAGGACATTCACTATCAATGGCTGGTGGTGGTATAGCTCCGTTGTCAATCACTTCATATTCTTCCCATTGGCACGATGCATCTCCAGTCTCAAGTCCCTGCCAAAAGGTTTGACAAGCAACATCTCTCGTTCGCTTCACTGTCTGTGTAGATCTAGTTCTTACACCCACTCGCAACTAGAGGACAGATTAGAAAAGGGATGTTCAGTTTAAACACAACTTACAGTATTGAACTATTGACAGTGAAAGACAACATAATATAGTGAACAGGACACTAACCTTCTTTTGCTTTCTTTTCTTTGAAACTTTCTTTCCTCGAACTTCAACATCTGGACGCTGTTGCTCCGACTCGTGTGTGCATGTCTCCACTTCCTCTCGCGCTGCAACGACTATACTTTCATGATAAGCACATCCATCACTCACTGAGGCTCCATCGACTCGCTGAAACATAGAACTTTCATTAGTATGTATAATAATATTGAAAACACAAAATGTACTTGGGGACCAATACCCATACGTACATCTCAATAGCAAAACACGAATGAATGCATTGTGTAGAACATTCAAACGACAATAGTTCACGCATTGTTGATCTAGTTAGATTGAACTGTCAAGATCCATACCTCGGGCTCCGCATAGACTTCCATTGATGATATTATTGAAGATGAGGCTTCAGCAACTCCCTGAAACACAGTAATTGCATTAGTATGGTTTTGTATTTTGTTTAAAAGAACATAAACTTTCTGCAGGCGTCAACGGCTCATCTAAATAGACCTGCACAAATGATCAGTTGTCTAAAATAAATAATGGATATCTAAATATGATTCGATTTGCTCCATCGTTGGAAGTGTCACCACCCAGAGATCTGCATCAACTACTAGGGGTGATGTTCTTGTTGAAGAAGCTCCGTCAGCTCCCTGAAACATAGTACTTGCGTTAATAAAGAAGGAAGTATAGCGGATGTAATCACGTCATTTGATCTCGCATGATTGATCTGTCAGTATCCATACCTCGAAATGCATAAGAACATCAAGGGACGCTGTAACTGCGGTGCACACTTCTGCAAGCTGTTGCGCCGACCCGTAACTGCATGCTCCCCCTTCCTCTTGGACTAATGCTCCATCGACTCCCTGAAACATAGGACTTTCATTAGTAATGAACACAATATTGAAAAAAGAAGACACATAGGAGGGCGACGACAGAAGGACATACCAATGGCTAAAAACGAAAGAAACATTGTGTGTAACAATCACGCTACAAGAATGCAAGATCTGATGATCTCCATCGATGGAACTGTCCGGAAACGTACCTCGAGCATCTGAGTGACATCTACGGTTGTCGTCAATGCGTTGGACTCCTCAGCATCTCCCTGAAAGACAGTACTTGCATTATTTTGGATAACAATAATTATAACTGAAAACAAAGACTAGAGGACGAGTACTGTGGTGTACCATTAGGTAAAATAATTACACGATCAATTAAAACTATTGATTTACATGCCTAAAACAAGTCAGTGTCAGAATAGCTAAGTAAGATTACCCGATAGGCGCTTGAAGTGGCTGATGACTGCAATAACGACACGGATGGAGAATCTTCAGCCTTCATATTGAGTGGATACATAAATGGGGAAATTATTGTTAGCTAATGCTACACACTACCGCAATGCCGAGAGATAAATACGTAAACTTGACTCACCAGTGGAGGGATGTGGACGAATAGAGTGGGAATAGCGGTTGAGAGCAATTTTCGCCTCGCTCGCGGTGTTTTCGTCCTTATTAGCAATGATGTGGAGTACATGTCTGGGCTAAAGTGCCTGCTGCAGATGCGGTATCGATCACCCCTCTTGTCCGCAAAGACTTCTAGGACTCTACTTTCTATCTCAGAGGCTGGATATCCGCAATATCGGACCCATTCTCTTATCTGATCTATTGTCTTAGGGAAAACATGCATTATAGTACCTTCAGATTTGTTATGGGTCTTCGAAGGGCAACCGCCAATGGAACAGGCAGGCATTATGGAAAGTTCTGAAAAGTAAAGATCAACAATTCTCTATGAATACCAATGTGTTAAAACATTAAATGACACATAAAAGGTTCAATGCAAGGTCAGTTTTGGTTCTTGGAACTATACACGTTATTCACATGCGGATAAGTATTTCAATAACTTTCAAAAAATAGAAAAAGTAATTTGACTAAACTCAGAACATGTGACTAGTTCCTTGCATGTACTGTCGTGAACGAAAAGAAAACATGGATGCAATTTGATGACTACTAGCAAATAGATATAAATTAAAAAATTGGACGCAAAATGATTATGGTACATGGACTTACCTTGACGAACAAACAGTTAGATGCAGGGATCAGAGTAGTTTCTTGTCGTAGAACAGGGAGCAGTTCACAGGTTGCAAACTGACGAGTTTGCTCAAAGTGGTAACGGAAGTTCACAGAGACGAAGAGCAGATAACCTTCACGGGTTGACTAGCAAAGCGCAAAGAAGTTCTCATTAGAAATATGAAGTGGGTTATAAAGAATTCGAAACAGGGGTGTGTTTGTGAATGAATGACGTGTATATGTCGTGGCATTATGCGGTCTGCAGGGGGCCGTCCAGCGTGAGGGGGGATGCTTGGCAGGAGACACGGGGTCTGTAGGTAGACATGGGAACAACAACCCATGCTCTATAGACCACTTTGAAGTGTACATGGTCTTTGGCACCTCTTGGCCTTTATCGCTCCCTGACAGCTCCACTTGCCAGCACAAGTACCCCGGTGCGAACTGCCTTTGATAGGGCGGGGGGTGGATCGGGGCGGTGGTCGTGCAGACAAGACACAGGAAGACTCGTGAATGGAGACACACTTATGTGGATTGCAGGGGGCCGTCCAGCGTGAGGGGGGATGCTTGGCAGGAGACACGGGGTCTGTAGGTAGACATGGGAACAACAACCCATGCTCTATAGACCACTTTGAAGTGTACATGGTCTTTGGCACCTCTTGGCCTTTATCGCTCCCTGACAGCTCCACTTGCCAGCACAAGTACCCCGGTGCGAACTGCCTTTGATAGGGCGGGGGGTGGATCGGGGCGGTGGTCGTGCAGACAAGACCAGTTTGCCGCAGGGCCTCACCAAGGAGAGGCCATCTAACTGAATGTAAGAGGATGGCTGCAGGATCTACTACATGGAATGCAGGGGGGTGAGTTTATAAATACCTCACCCTCCCAGGAGAATATACACTAGATTCATTTAAAAAATCAAAACAACCATTGTTAAAATATATGTTGGGCTTTATTTTAGATTTTAATTAAACATAAATAATAAACATTACACATTGTAAAGTTGAGGTTGCAGCACATCGAGGGAAAATCCGCGGTATTGTCCACTGTCACTGGGGAAATGTTGTCTAATGGCAAGTACCGCACAGGCAGGTATTACTCTCCGAACGCGGTGTCCGAGCCTCCCGTGAAGCCACCAAGTGAAGCAACGATAGGCCACCAGCCTGTACCACCTGTGAAAAAAAAAGATGCAAACTGTATTAAACTGACCAAACTTTCTTATCAATGTCGATTCAGGTAACACATGTCATTTTTCTTAGAAAAAAATTATATCTAGAAAATGCACTATATGGAACAAATTTACATGCGTTCGAATGATATGTAAATGTAATTTTATATGTGGGAGACGACCATGAAATAGTGGTGGCATCACTGACATCACAAACAGAGTATACTTACTCGTTACTCGGATTACGCGGACGAACAGTGCCGCGAAGTTCGTGCATAAGCACCATCATCATCCTCAACACGGTCCGTGAGAGGCAGGCTTCCCTGAACTCTGGCAGCTCGGTGATGCATTGCGGACTTTGCTCGCCTTCCTGCAGACTTTGCTCGCTTTCCGAAATGTAGGCCAAGCACCCGGAATTTTCACGGCAGCAGCAGTTCTCCTCCTCAGTTGGCATTAGCTCGCACCGATTGCACGTGCACCAGGTGGAGACGCCGTCCATGCGACATGGTCCAGGCTCTTCATCCGTTGACTGGTCCTCCCAACTGCCGTCCGAATCCCCATCGTTTTCGCGTGCTTGACTTTCCAGTAGTTCTTCCTCGGTGTACTCGGGCTCGTACATATACGGCATTATTGTGGCCATTGTGCGGTAAAGATAGTAAAATAATTTACAGAGATGGTACAGGTGTTCACACGGGCTACAAGCGGCGAAGGTAGCTGACCAGAGCACTGAAACGAGTCACAGAATACTCAAAGTAACACAGAGAGAGGAATGGAATCGAAAATCTGCTGCTGTGTGTTGTGAAACGGTCTGTTTATACTTATTGGGGAAAGAGGCGTCCTGCCATTTCCATGGCAACACGTCAATAGCTGAGGCGCAGCGATTGTTGACACGAGACGTGCTTGAAATGGGCAGTACGCGTCTGCTGATGTCAGGCTCAGGGGCGGGGGATTTGATTTAGTGCCGCAAAGGCAGGTGAGCCAGGTCGATGCGGCGGAATGATAGGATTATCACAAAATGGAGGCTGATTTCGAGTGCGATAATGGGCGAAAAGTCGGGTAAGGTCCATAGGAAAGTTTCCTACGATCTACCGATTTATGCTTACAAACACATGGCCGACCCGTAGGGACAATAAAAAAAAAGTCCCGGAACTATCCTTTAATCTGTTTTGTGACCTGGACACAGCACTGAGACTTCACATACTCGATGACCTTCACAACATCTCTGACAGAGGACACACAGCACTACTCGTACACATCGACTTCTCTGCAGCCTTCAACAAAATCGACCAATACATTCTACTCAACATCTTATGCCACAGGATGAAACTCACAGGCACTGTGCCCGACTGGTTCACCTCCTTCCTTACTGACAAGAGACACTGGGCCTCATTATAACTCAGGCGGTCCGGAAATAACGGTGGCGGTAAAGGTCTGACCTGGCGGGTTTAACACCGCCCTCCTGCAGGCAGACGAGGAAACACCGGCAGCATTACGAGATGCTGCCGGTGTTTCCATGATCCCCATTCCCATCGAGTCCCATAGGACTCGATGGGAATGGGGATTAACACCATTCCGCCTCCGTGATTCCCGGAAAACCGGGGTTGTAATGCCCCGGTAAATCCGGGAATCATGGAGGCGGAATGGTAATACGAGTCCGGCGGTAACCAGGCGGTTTTACCGCCGCGGTTACCGCCGGACTCGTAATGAGGCCCACTGTCTCCATGCCCCTTTTTGAATTCAACTCCACCACAGTCAAGTGCATGGTCCCGCAAGGCCGTTTGCTGTCTCCACTCCACTTTAACCTATATGTTGAATCCCTTGGACAGACCCTTCGCAAACACAACATTCATTATCAGCAATATGCAGATGGCGCACAAATTTACTTCCAAATCCCATGCCATTCAGAACTCCACATCCTCAAAGACTGCCTCTCCCCCAACACTGCCACCCGGTTCAAGCTCAACTCTTCCAAAATGAAATACCTCATCTGCCCCCCCCAAGCCACAAACCCAAACTCACTCCCTCGATCAAATAACTCACAGCAGACATCCAACACATCCCTTGCCACAGCTGTCAAATCCCTTTACTCATCACACCACATAGCTGCTGTCAACAAAACATTGTCTACAACTGCACCTCCTATGAAAGATCAGACATATTCTTCCTCCCGATGACTTCCGCACCACAGACCAGGCTATGGTTCTCTCTAAACTGAACTACAACAATGCTCTCCTCACTGGACTCCTCAGCAGAACCCTGCCCGCCTTGCGAGCCAAACAAAATGCAGAAGCCGGACTAATCCTCCACCTACCAACTTATTATGGCATTTATTGAGCATGGAGATAGCTTCTGGAAGCAATGAAGAGCTTTACAATCATAGGCGGTAGAGCACAGTGAAGGAAGCAGAGAAACAGGGAGCGGGAAGCTAACAGGGGACATGGGGGGGAGGGGAGTCTACAAGCATCCAGGGGAGTAAACTGTGAGGTGCAGATTAGAAATTCTCAGGTAGGGTGAGGAGTGGAGGGTGCGTACCAAAACACCTGTACATCACCCCAGCTCTCTCCCAGCTCCTCTGATGCTTTGTAGCCCGAAGAATTGCCTTCAAAGGACTCTGCATCGTTTTCAAAGTTATAAAAACACATTTTACCTTCACGACAAACTTAAACCAATCACACAGACAAACAAGCCAGCATCACCTAGACATTTCACTCCACAAACTAATATGCACACAAAAGGAAACATTTACCCACTGGGCACCCTGCCTCTCCACATTTGCACTGCACTCTCCATCAAAATGAAAGAGACTCAAAACATACCAGTTTCCCCACACATCACTGCCCCTCCCTCTCTCCTGCTACTGCTTGTCTATCCTAATCTTTCAATCCTATTCTGAAAACATTTTGTAACATTTGTTTCACTTTCCACCTTTTTAACCTTTGAACTATGTAAGGCACTCTGGCTAGGGCCAGCACAGAACAAACTTTCTAATAAAAGAAATAATTAGCTCTTAGACTGAGACAGACGGAGACCATCCAAGGATAGATGATTCCTGTTTTTTGCTGCTTGGATAACCAATGTTCGCTCCAGTTTAGATGTCAGGTGAAATGGAGAGTAAGAAAAATCATTGGCATAGGTTTGCTAGAACATTTAAGATTATGTGAGAGTTAATGGCAAAAGCTTTGGCCAGAATGTGTGTTTATTGCAGAAATAGGAGCGCCTAGAATAGAAATGCTGTATATGAGAATTAATTTGTTTCTAGAGCAATCCCTTTTTTATCAGGGTGCTTTAGAAGAGGACAAAGTAATATAGAGGAGTAGGTTAAAATCCAAATGTTGAAGGAGTGTCACAAAGAAGACTGCACTGACAAACAACTTAATATGACAAACTTTACCTTTAAGTAATCATCTTTCTGTTGCTTGTGTCTGCTTAGATTCACAAATATTCAACGGGGCACCTGGTTAATGCCTTGCTCTGCCCAGGTAGGAACACTTATATTGTAAAACACGAATGAGCAAGGTCTTTGAAATCTAACTGTTGATAATAGAGCAACTGAATCCTGAATTTGTCACCACATGATTTGGTGGACACAGAATTACAAATAAGTCTGTATATTGCAGTTCTGATTTTATTTATGTGCACTAAGTGTCAAAATGCACTTGAATTTATAGAGCATAGGATATTCCCCATTAAAACATACACGGTATAGTATCTGAGTTACATGAATCAAATGACAAATATTTGAAAAACCAAATTATTTTGCTTATACATTATCTAAAGTTTCCTTGGGAAGGAAATCAGAGAACTTAGTGGAGTAATAGTCAGGTAATCAGCACAATTGTGTGGGAACAATCTAGAGTTGAACAACAAACAACAAGTCAACACAACAGTGTTTTGGCCATTTTAAATATAAGCTTGGTGAGCTATGGTAGTGTAGGCCTTCATCAGGACGGGAGTTTCTTGAGAGTGAAGAATCCAATGTAGAGGTGGAGAGCCAGTCTGCAGCGTTGTGCAGCCCATCCACGCTATTGTGCAGGAGGTGGCTATAAGAGCCTCAATACACCGTGGAGTGGTGAGCGGAGTTGGAGAGCCTGAGGTGGAGAGCCAGTCTGCAGCAGTCCGCTGCAGACGCAAAGTCGGAGTCGTATAGAGCTGGAGGTTCGACCTCTAAATTCACTGAAACCACTCTTGAGACCACTCCTAAGAAATTCGCCGTCGACCAAAATAACCAAGCAGGAGGGGGCGATGGCCCCGGGATCAACCGACAGGAGGAGTAGTAAATCGGATTCGGCACCAAGACCGTCTTTAACATCAACAATGGTGGAACTTCTATCGATAGCGCCTGGACGGACATGTCCACAGGTTCCGGTTCATGGACTCTGCAAAAGAAGCAAAAAAGAAAATAATATCCTACCTGAACCACAAAGTAATGGGCAGGAGTCCGCTGGAGTGAAGAAGTCCACGGCATCGGCAGAGGAGCGGGAGGAGTTGTCCGCCTGAGAGGAGGCGGAGGGGGCTCAGGAGGGGCCGCGCCCACCTGCCTCGGCTATAGTACACCAAGCTGGGAGCAGTCTGACGTCACCAGAGGTGGTGAGTGGAGTTCATCCGGGCACGGTCGGAGGACAGCGCCCGCCCGACTCAAAGCGGCCACCGGAGTTGAGGAGAGTCCCGAACTAGAGGGACCGGAGGATCGGGAGGCACGCATACCCTTGGAGAAACCAGCTGGAAACGGTGCGGTGGCCACCCGGGCACGGGACCCGCGCAGCGGGTTTGAACTGAGGACCATAGAGTCGGGAGCAGGTCTTGAAACATCCGAGACACCAGAACAGCGTTTGGCAGGAGAGGGGCTGTCCCGTCAGCATAGCACCGAAGTAGAAGTGCTGACTAATCCACCAGGTAGAAGACAGCGAATTAGCCCCAAATACGGTGCGCATCCAAGTTATGATCCATGATACATACCGTGAAGGCGATGATCTCATACAAAGGCTGGGTAAAAGGCAATCAAGGGTCTCCAGACCCGTTATAGAGATCCGTGATAATGAGAGGAACACCGACCTAAGCAAAGAGAAGGAATCAGGTGAATTCGGCTCGGAAAGTGAAAAACAAACGGAGGGAGAGCCGGAGGACTCGAATAAGGAGACAGATAGGGAGCAACTTAAAACTGGTTGCGCAGTAAAAAGAAAAGAGAAACAAAAGCAATACCCCGGCCAAAGCAAGGCAACAAGGAACAAAAAACATGGCAAACATGAGAGCCCTGAATAAACTTTCCATGGGAGAATCGAAAGAAAAAAAAAGCATCAGAAGACGGGGGCAAACATCTAAAGGACTTCCTAATTCACTTCTGTCTTGCCCGTTAAAGGCGTTTTTCACCCAACAACATAAAAGGAAACAGAGTATAGAGACGGAAGTATCAGATGCGGAAATGCTTGAAATAGCAAATGAAACACAGCCAGGTCTAAAGCAGAGGAAAACTGAAGCGGCAACATTGACAACTAACAATCAAGGGCGAGAAGCCGGTAGCCCCAAGGAGAGAAAGAATACAGCTACTAAAGAACTGAGCAATGATACAGAAAAGCCAATGGCAGCAGGGAGTCTGGATACATCGGCACTGGGTACATCGGTACTGAATCTAAAAGGCCTATCAAGAGGAATGGCCCCCACCCCCCAGACTCAAAAGGCATCGAAGGGGGTTCCGGCAACTATAGAGGAGATTGAGATAATGGAGAATGAATGGGAGGAGGAAAGGGAGAAATTTGAACAAATAGCCCGGGACTCGAATCGTGAGTCCATCACTCAGCTGGAAAAAGAGCTCCGTCTTGCATGGACAAAGCCCCATCTGTCCACGGGCCATTTGATCACTTCTCCGACTACGAAAGGACAAGAGTTAAAAGCAAATTGGGACAACCCTCATTTAAAAAATGGACCATTAAGAAACCTGGTGAATTCGGATTGGAACATAAGATCCCCAGTGGAAGGCTTGGTTTTGGACTCATCAATACCCGCAAGGCAATCTGAAAAAACCCAAGTATCGCCAAAAAAGAGACGGCTTAGTGACATCGCAGTGGCTATGCAAAATTAATCGCCAAATAAAAAAACGGACATGATAGCTATCATGTCGGCCATGACCATCGTGTTAGCACCCTTCTGCAAATTATATGAAGCTATAAAAGAAAATGTGCATGACAACAATGCACCCCTTTCGGATATAATCGGGAAATTAGCCAACGTAGAAAGTTATATATCAGCAATTGAAGATAAAACGCTCAATCACAAAACCTGTTGGGAAAGGAACATTTTAGCCCTGGAAAAAAAGATCGAATTTATGGACACACAAACCAGAATTCAAAATCAACAACACTGGTGCACGAGGAAATGGTTCAAGAGGTTCAGGTGCGGCCAAAAGGAAAGGATAAAAGCGTGCCAACGCTCCCTCAAGTGTCAAATGAAGGGAGTCATTCCGCAAAACCCCCCAGATTGAGAGAAACGCTAATTTCAAGAACACCATTGAAACGTTGGTTAAATCAGACGGTAGAACTGGAGCACCCCTAATAAAGGTTAACCAACTTGAGCCACTGGTACAGCCTGAAGAAAATAGCGCACCCAGATCGGCAAGAACAGCGAAAGAATTTTTAGTCTGCTCGGACTTAATGAATATATCTCTACACTCAGAAAAGGAGAGGAAGGAGATCAAGGAGGACCGAACAGAAGGTAACGAAAAAGGGAGGCGCAATGATCAGGATGTTTCCGTTATAGACATGGATAAAGTGGCCAAAGAGGGAGCCGTCTGGAATAACAAGAGCAGTCCCTCCCAGCCGGATTCAAATGAGGCCCGGCTCAAAACCAAACCACACCGAAGCTGTGAAGAAAAGCAGGATAAAAGCTATGAGGATAGAGCAAGAAGGAGTCCATCGAAACCCTGATATGAACGAAAGGAGGCAGACAAACGAGGAAGCTTGTGGAAATACTGAGCTGAAAGGGTTGAAGTGGAGAACCATAAATAAAAAAAAATGGAAAAGAAGAGACAAGTTTTTAAATTGGAGCAAATGGAAGCTGATAAAAACTTCCTAATACTGAATAGACCGACAGTATTGCAAATAACACGGGAAACAAAAACATTGAAAAAAATCAGAACGGAGGACTTTGAGCTTGTGGAACCATACCACAGGGAAATTAAGGCAAAAGCCTTTCTACATATGAAATCGGCAGGCATTCAATATATTAATGAGTCCGCCTATGAAGAGCTGGAATTTTTGGGCTT
Organism: Ambystoma mexicanum; assembly: GCF_040938575.1. NCBI lineage: Eukaryota > Metazoa > Chordata > Amphibia > Caudata > Ambystomatidae > Ambystoma > Ambystoma mexicanum. The sequence continues at coordinate 1,060,339,584 of NC_090929.1, read as the reverse complement.
CCGTCTGACGGAAATAAAAAGGAAGATTGATAGTCAAGGTTGTGAAGTTGAAAAAAAGAAAGGAACAAAATCCAAAGCACTACCGATCAAAAACGGAGGATCTGTACCGCAATATTCGATGGTACAGGTCTCAGGAGTCTGATGAATCCAGCAGAAGATCTCATTGGAAGGGTGGGGCAGAGAAGCATTGGTTTGAGGCAACTAAGAGGGACTCTCCAAAAAAAAAAAAACGAAGTGAAAGCCCCAGCAACCAGGAGCATCCTGAATCGGGTTGCAAGGGACCTAGATCCCAAAGAGAGGAACACCAGCAGCCCTCTCCCCGTACAGAATTAGGTCCCAAATACTCGGAAAAGAAGATAAATTCATATGGACATATTCAAGAGACATCAGGATCGAGACAACACAAAGGGCCCTGGAAGTGGCTATTGTCAAATTGGAACAAAACTACTGGCAAATAGCAATGACCAGGGTTAGCCTGACTCGACAACACCTGCAAGAGAGAAATCGAGCAACCCGTAAAGGAAAAGTATTGTCTGGGCTCATGGTATACAAGAGGACATGTTCACCTCACAACAGCTGGAGACGTCAATCTTTTCGACAGTTTGTCTGCAAGAGACCTGGTTGTTGAACCAACCGGCTCTCGATGGCTTCACAGTGACGATATCACCAGGAGTGAAAGGCCTGTTAGGTAGACCATCATCGGGTCTTTTAACTGCTATCAAAACAGGAACGGGTCTGAGTGAGTGGAAGAGTCCTATGAAATGTTGGTCATTCTGACCTCGCAGCCAGAATTGAACGTCAAGAACCAAAACGGTCTGCAAAATCCATTGGCTATGCTAATTGGTATTGGAATCCACAGCGGATGTCGATAAAAACATTCTGTTTCAACATGAGTGCAATGATAGACCAGCTTTACGTTGCATTTGACAAAATTGAGCTCATCATCTGTGGTGATTTCAACGCCAAATGCTCGGTGACGGCGGTCGACCAACAAAAACCCGTCCAACCACTGGGAGGCTCTTTGCGTACCATCGAGAGAGGCAAGGCGTGGAACGAAGTTATTGCCTCAAGAAACATCCAAAATGTTGCCTCCTTGTTCCCAAACCAAGTGAACATCCCGACATGGGAGCGTGATTCTTCAAAAGAAACTCTTGATTATATTTCTGTCTCTAACGGGTTGATTCAAGACCTGATGGGCTTCAAGGTGCAAAAAACAGTGCACAGTGATCATAACTTATTGATGTGTACGTGGCAAACAAGAATTTTGAAGCCAAGCTCTTACGATCTGGCCATTGAAACAAATCTCCAACAGACCCGGCTACGATTGACTGAACAAGATATCGAGCTAATTAAACAGGCTGGGAGAAGAGGGTCAACAGCGACGTCTTGGACGCAACGAAGGATAGACCCAACTACCTGCCTCTACTATTGTCATTCCAAGTAAGGGGCAAGAAGAAATTAACAAAACCTGAGCATACGAACCATACACATGACAAAGACTTGGTTGCGAAAAGAAAGGTGGGCCGCAGATTGAAAAGAATAGCTAAGAAATCAAATTTTGGACTCTGATTAAAGCAAAGAATAGCCCTCAAATTGCAGTCCAGTGTAATGCCGTGGCGGAAGTAAGGTGGATCAACTATTTTACAACGGAATTTGAAGGCGTAAATTAAGACCCAGCAATGATCAACCAGGTTTTCAACACACCCTGGGAAGACCTCTCGAACGCAGAAAACATCGAAGCAGCCATAAGGAAACTTAAAACATCGAGAGCCCCAGGTCCTGATGGGTTGACGAATCTGGACTTAATGTTCCCAAAGCAATGGTCGGAAATGATCAGCAAGATTTTCGCCAAATGCGGTAGAACAAAGACGACCCCTGAGTCATGGCAGAAAGCGCGGATAGTCCTGATTTACAAAACAGGAGCTAGAAACGAACCTGAGAGTTACAGGCCAATAGCCCTATTGGACATAATAGGGAAAAACTATGCAACCCTCCTGCTAGCTCACTTCAGAATTTGGGAAAAAGACGGCCCTTCAAAAGACCATCTACAAACGGGCTTTCAAAAAATGGCTGTACAACAATCAACCTAATGATAATAAACATCTTGAAAGCCAAAGTCAAAGAAGGTGCACCAAATATCTACTTGGCTTTTGTTGACCTTTCAAAAGCTTTTGATAGGATCGACAGGAACAGACTGGTTGAAACTTCAAGGTTGGAATTGTCAGAAAAAAATACTCGACCCCATTAAAGCTCTTCATTCGCACACGAAAAATCACAGTTAAACTAAACCTCCAAGGCGCACTTTCCGAGGACATAGTGGTGAATAGAGGGGTCATGCAGAGGTGCCCTTTGGCCCCAGCCTTGTTCATAGCATTTCTAGGCGATTACCAGCTCTCAGAAAGTAAAATAAGATCTTTTCCTCCTAAAATCGGGAAAATGGAAATTCCACGACTTCTGTATGCCGATGACGACATCTTAATAGATCAGACCAAAGTGGGGCTTCAAAGAAAACTAGCAAACCTGGAGAAATACATCGCTGAAAACCAATTGGAGATAAATAAAACAAAGACCAACATTTTGGTAATTGAAAAAGTAACCAACAAAGCAACGAAAAAACTAAATTGGTTTCTCGACAAGACCAAAATTGAAATTGTCAAAAATATCAAATATCTAGGGGTCCAGATGGACAGTTCAAGAACAGACATGAGTGCGCAAAACCAACTGTGGGAAAAAGTGAGATGTCTAACCTCCCAGGCAAGAGGGTTTGACTCCAAGTTTGGAAAGTTCTCCTTAATACCAGCGATAACCTTCTACAAGGCTAAAGTCATTCCCACGATGACATATGGAATGGAAGCTTCTCTGTAAATACCATGCCATCTCTGGAGCAAACTAGAGGGCTATGTTTGGAAAACACTTTTGGGCCTTCCGAAATCAACTGCCATGCCGGCCATCAGGAGAGAGCTGGGGCTAATCTCACTGGCGTCATTGGTAGATCAAAGCGCCATGAGACTGTACAGGAGAATAATCATGTCGGATACATTAGCCATTTTTAACTTCATGAAGAAGGAAATTGAAACAGGCAATTGTGAGACTTTGAAAAAATGGGTCAAAAGGCTATTTTTTAGTTTCTTGTTCTCATACAATAGCCACTGCTACGTACTAGTTAGTGTGGGAGGTTTATGTAGTTGGTGAAGTTTTTTCTCTTTTCTTTCGGCTGCAGAGGAGGTGAAATTTTGATAAAACTTATTGTAAATAAGTAAAGTTCAAATAAAAAAAAAACAAAAAAAATGTAGTCTGTTGGGGTAAACAGAAAAAGACTGTCAGGAGTCCGTAAATTCTAAACAGTCTAGCCGTAGAGATGTCACTACATACATATAGAGAACATGTGGATTCCGGTGCTTACCGGATCCATGGATCACAGTGGCTCAAGGCATCTTAGTGTCTATGTACACTGAGGATGGTAGGAGAATTCATCTTCTGTAAAGCAGCCATTTCTGTCAAAGGAGACCATGCAATGGTCAGTAGGGCTGTGAATAGCCATATTACAATATTTAGGTGGTGCAGGAAGAGTGTCTTACCTATAAGGAGCCTGTTGATAGGGAGGAATTCTAACAAAAGGCAGCATATTTGATACGATAGGTGTTCTGGGCGAAGTCAAAAATTGAATCGTCACTGCGGTTACAGAAATTTAAAAGAAGACTCAATGAAGAGCCATTAGAGTCCCACATAGAAGTAAGTATGGTGGTAAAAGCCTGTGTAGGTACTCATGCTGAATATCCGTGACCCAGCCCCTGTGGAAAACCGGAGGGGCAGAGGTGGTGTGTGGGGCACTACAACGTGAAGGTGCTGCCCATGTATGGAACAACTGGTGGCGTCACCCACTGAGGAGTATTAAAGATAATTGCATGAATGGCTACGTGATAAGCGGATGATACCAAGATATGGTGGTAATCATGGTGCCCATGAGGTGCGCAGCGGGTGACCAGCGTGCTGTGTGGCATACCGCAGTTATACGAAGATCGCGATGATCGTAGTAGCGAAATGTTCAGAAGCACGAGGTGCGCAGCGGGTGACCTGTTGGGTTGTGAGGCGTCCCGCAGTTGTCAGAGCCAATCTGCTAAATTGGTTGAGGGTATAGGACCGGACACTGAAAGCAGGTTTTGAGTGGGTGTCAATTGTATTGATGGACAGAAACATATTGAGAAGGTGGGAGCACCAGGTCTGCCGCCTACATTGCAAATAAATATCCCGGACTAATTGATCCATAGTGCATTCCCCAGGGATCCCTTCTGTGGGTACCTGGAGGTGTAATTTGAGCATTATGGGGTTTCTGCTATTTCAAAAACAGGTCTATTGCTGGCTGCCACCATTAAATGAAAATGTGCTCGAGTATGTCTGAATTCAATTCCCACTTGTACTTCAAGGATTGAGCTCTGCTTAGGGTGTCTGCTAGACACTTGTGTTCCCCTCCAACATGCTGTGCTTGGAGACGTAGCTCCTTTGGAGAAACCATTTCCAAATTCTTTGAGCGAATATGAAAAACCCTTAGTGTGTGTTCCACCTTGCTTGTTGATGTAAAACATGGCTGTTGAGCCGTCTGCTGTAATTGGAACGTTCTTCCTCTTCCGTTGTTGTAAAGCATGTAGTGCTCTGTATGCTGCCAGAAGTTCCAGTATGTTTATGTGCAGTATCGTTAGTGGGAGGGACCATGTTTCCTCGAGCCGTGAGGGATGCATCTGTTGTGAATGATCAGTGACTTGACAGGTTGAAGAACATTTTCCCTTTTAGCATATTGTCCACCATTTTCAGGCCAACATCAGTGTGTGTGTGAAATTTCACTAGATCATCCCCAATCCCCCTTTGCTCGAGAGGGTTTCGCTAACCACTGTTGTAATGGGCGCATAGTCTGGCATGTGGCACATGAAGACACAGGATGTCATCATGCCAAGAAGATGCATAACTCCTCCAACTGTTATCTGCTGACCGGCCACGTAACAGGGGACATGGTGTGAGAAATTCCACCATCCTCACGGTTGGTGTGCGCTTGCCTGCACTTTTTGTAACATTTTTAAATTAAATTGAATGATGGTTGATCAACCTCCGGAAAAAGAGTTGGGTTAATCCGCACACATTTTCCTATGATAACCGCACGATATACACATAGAACTGTGTCCTCTGGCTGGACATCGCCTACAGGCACAGTCCCCTCTGTCCTATTTAGTTGGGATATGACAGGAGTACACAATACATCTACAGAAGAGGGTGGGGATCCAAACCTTCCCAATGCCATGGCCAGCCAGATTAACCAAGGCTTCATAGATCTGCCATGTGCTTTTGTTGGGCCCTGCAGCTGGTGGCAGTAGTTTTCATATCATTCATAGGGTAATTCAAACAGGTCCACATGGGGCCTGCCTGCAGAGGCTAACAAAGGAGACAGGAAACCCCAACAACCGTTGGTATGCAACTGTGTCAACCTGAAGCCAGCTCCCACCCTCAGTCTTGATTGACCGTGAACTGTCATGTCGGGGACAGAGTTTACAGTTGACCTCCCAACAGGGCGACTCCACTCATAAGGTACAAGAATGTGGTTTGCAGGAGCCAAAGAGTCTGGTCTCACCACAGCTTCAAGGGAAATGTGCTGCTTTAATAAGGAACCACAGACAGCTCCATTAACCTGAGACCCTTTGATCCACAACAGACAGGAAGATGGGTGGGACTTCGTATTACAAAGTTTTCACCCTTTTATCTTTTCTGTTGCAAAGCACTCTGGTTATGACCTAACGCATACAGGAGATTTTTGGTGGGGACCAAGATTGGTTCATTAAGGTAGGCTTAATCTATACCAATCCCTGTGGTCCATTTGTTTTTAAAAGACGGTCAAGCCCCTCTTTTGGCAGATCCTCTGAAGACTCTGTAAGGAGTAGCAAGAACAACTCATAATTGGACTCTGGCTGAAGGTACAGTCTGCCTAACATCTTCCGACAATGAAGGAAAGCCAGGATTTCCAAAGAGGGAAGCAAGATTCCTCCCGTAAACATATCTCAGGAAACAGAGGGAGATACTGAATCCAGAGGACCCTCCAGCAGCTCTAGAACTGGTACGCAGCCAGCACACGCATGCCCTGCTAGGCTCTGCAGCAAGCTTCTTAGGTGGGAAGTGCCAGCGTCTCTGAACCCGAAACCAAGGACAAGGGCGCTGCCTCCAACACACTGCCTAGCTTTGGCCGGTCCACCTTAAATGACAAGCCCAATGAAGAAGCTAGAAGTGCATCGACTAGCATCTACAGACGTCCGCCTTAAAGGACTTTTTCAAGTAAGTCGAAGATTAGCTGCAATCTACTGCAACGTGGACTGTTTCACCGCAGTCACTTAAACCCATCAGAGACATTTCGACCAGTGCTTTAGACCCGCCGACCAGCACGGAGACAACGATTCCTGACCCTGACCTGCTGTGTAGGCCAGCCTGCAGCCGTCCGTCCAGCTTTGTTCACCAAGCTGTTTGCCGCTTGATACCTGCAGCTGTCTCCCATCTTGAATTCTGTCACTGAAGTTGCAAAGCGCCCTAAAACCACCTCAACTGTGTCGAGCACCAAGAACACCTACCAAGGGCCCTAGAGACATTTTAAGACCCATTGCTCCCTTTGTGCTGAAGCCAAGTATCCTTGAACTATTGCGATTATTTACCATATTGACTACCCTCTGGTCAGTGTCCAGAGCGCATCCCTTTTCCTCCTTTGAAATGGTTGGTCCTCTACATTCCATTAGAGGGTGGGTTGCATTTTGCTAGAACGGTCTGTTGCGATAATAAAGTCGATATGTGTATACAACCAGGACTGGAAGTCCCTTTTATCATTGGGTAACAATAGTATTTTCAATGTGTTGCAACTAACCAACGATCCACAACTTTTCAGAGATAAGCCTCCCGTTCTATCCACGTTACCAAAATTGGACAAGGTATCCTATCTGTTTGGATCCCTCTGGAGTACTAGAGGTGTGGTTCTGATTGATAGTTTATAAACCGATAAACAACCCTGGAACACTGGTGCACCAGAGGTTTATTGGTGGCAGGCGGAGTTGGATCCTTGCGCACAGTTTAGAGCTTAGTCGCCCAACAATAAAAGTACTGTTGCAGACAACGTTTAGACACTGCTAGGTATTTATAATAATTATGGATCTTGACAGACTGAAATGCATGACCAAGGATGTCCTGTGTGTCCTATGTCAAGAGAGGGGACTTCCCCATCGCACCAAAGTTAATAAACCAAGAGCTGCTGACCAGCCTCCAAGCTTGGGTAGAAGCGAGGGTGGCTGGGGAGAAGACCCCAGGGGACAGGCTAGGCCCCATGTACCCTAATAAAGAACACCTTCCAGAAGGGGTAGAGGAAGATGAGGAAGACAGCATGAGCAGGGTTTCTCAGCAACCGTCTGTTCGGGGGCAGGGTGGGGGGGGGTATGGGCAAGCATGGTTTCTCAACACTCAAGTGTCTGTGAGGTCAGAGGATAGTGCTGCACTCCACAGTTCTCAGGCCTCGGCACAGTCTCTATATGGCCCGGTAATTCTTCCAGCTGTTCACGAGGTGGCAGCTAAAAAGCTCCTGCTGGAGGAGAGGAGATTAGAGCTAGAGGAACAGAAACAGCAGGACAAGGTCACCATAGAGCTGCGCCAGCTGTCACTCAAAGAGAGGGTGGCCGCCGAAAGATCTACCTCTAGCAAAAGCAGCAGTAGTGGCTCAAACCAGAGTGCCCAGGGTAAGCACCCTGCAGCACATGCCCAAAGACTTGGTGCAGGTTTACGAAGTGGGGAAAGGGTACTTTTGACTGGTTTGAAGTGCTGAAGCTTGCCTTTCAGCTACAGGAGGTGGACGAGGTACTGTGGGGTGTAGCCCTGATGAGTCGCTTACCGACACCAAAGACTAATGCAATTCTTCAGTTAACACCTGAGGAAAGGCCCGTTTACGAGATCATGAAGGCAGCCCTCTTCAGGAAGTTCTGTAAGACCCCAGAACAGTATCTCAAGAGCTTCAGAGACCTTAGAAAGAAATGCAGGCAGACATTTGAAGCGTTCACACACTTGTTGAAATATCTGAGCAGGTTGGTGTTTGGTAACAAAGTTGACACATTTAAAGGGAGGAACAATTGGATTACGTACGAGCATGTATTGAAGAAATGCGAGATTGACCTACACCACCATTTTGTGGACAAGACTATTACAGACCCTAGGAAACTTGCAAAGGCTGCCAAGAGGATTGTAAGTACTCGAGTCCAGGAAAAGGGTCAAGCAAGCACTTACAAACCATAGGGAAATTGCAAAGGCTGCAAAGAGGATTGTAAGTACTCAAGTCCAGAAAAAGGCACAGACAAGCACACCTGAACCAGAAGAGAAATCTTTGGACACAAAAGTTAAGGATGGGAAGGACACAGGTCCAAACCACTTCTCTTCAAATTCAGGTCCCCAAAGGAGTGAAGGACAATCCCAAAACTTTAGTTCAGCCATACACACTGAAAAGAAAAGTGCAGGCACCCCCAACACTGGGACAACTATCTCACCACCCAAAGGTTGTATCGTGTGTAAAGAGCAGGCCCATAGGAAAGGGGATCCTGCTCAAGAGGGCTTACCCAAGCAAGCCACTGTGAATGTTGGACTTGGAGGAGGCCTTTTAGAGGAATTCCCAATAGGCCAAGGAGTGGCTGAATGTAGATTGGTTGCAGCGAGTGTGAATTGTCTCCAGAAGAGATCTCAGTTCCCAATAATACTCAACTCTATTCAGGACATTTGTGTATCAATGGACACAAAACTCCTGAGGTCCAAGACAAGACGGCTAGCCTCACTGCTGTCTCCGGGCAATGGGTACAGTTAGGCCAGTATATTGATGGGCCTGGTTGAAGCATCAGTGGATTTGACAGAAAGAGTAAGTGCCCCCTGGCGATAGTAGAGTTAAGCTGGTGAGGTGAAACGACCCTGTGCTGTGTAGTGGTGAAAGACTCCTTCCCTATCCCATTTCTGTTGGGTAATGATCTTCCAGACCACAAGATAGTCGCAGTGGCTACCGGATGAAGGTCGCCAGGTTCAACACTCAAAACCTTAGGGCCTGGAGTGCATATGGAAGGCTTCTTGAAGGGATCGGCATTGCCGGCAGCCCCTGGTCCAGTTCCACAGACTGTTGAGTCGTCTATTCCTGCAGGAGAGGGGCCAGTAACCAAGGAGGACCCTACTTTGGTAGCAGGGGACTCAGAGTTGCCTGGCGCAGTGCAGGAACATGAGATGGATGTCCAGGTGAGCGCAGATCTGTGGGGTCTGCCCAAGCTACATGAGTTTACATCAGCTGGTGGCCCAGATTAGACTGACTTCTTTAAAGCCCAGAAAGAGTGTCCCACTCTGGCAGGCCTGCGGATGCAGGTGGAGGAGCTCGCTAAGGGTGAGGCACCTGGACAGTTCAAAGTGTACTGAGAGGATGGACTATTGTACAGTGAGCCAAAAGACTACGGGTGAGGGCATCAGAAGGCTGGGGATTCCCCAATGCCACAGAAAGTTAATTTGGGATTTGGCTCACCAAATTCCTTTAGCGGGTCACTTGGGAGTGACCAAAACATCAGACCGGTTGTCTGCACTTTTACTGGCTGCAGTTTGGCGTAAAAGTTACCAAAATTAAGGAATGGTCAGGGAACAGATACATCTTGGTGGTGGTAGACCACAGCACAAAGTACCCTGAGGAGCATCAAAGACCCTGTGGTTGTGAAGGCTACGATTGGGATATTCTTCTGTGTTGGATTCCCCAAGGAAGTTTTTTTCTGACAGGGGATCAAACTTCATTTCAGCGTATATGAAGGCTATACGGGAATAGTGTGGAGTCACCTACTGGTTCTCTACATCCTTTCTTCCACAAACAGGCTTGTTCATGGGTTCAACAAGACCCCGAAAGGCACGATTGGGGGATTGGAAGAGCACCCAAGGAGAAAATGGGACATTCACCTGCCATGCCAACTGTTTGCCTTCAAGGCGGTGCCACAGAAAGGAGTAGGGTTCAGCCCCTTTGAGCTTCTGTTTGGACACCCTGTATGAGGTCCCTTCAAGTCTAGTGAAAGACTAATGGTGATTAGGCTGGGTTTCCTTTTGTTGATTGACAACCTCACTTAAGGTAAAAGATTGATAAGAGTATTTGGTGGCATACAGATGTATTTCCCCGGTTATTAACCTGCCGTCGAGATAAGGGTATACTGAAAGGCCCTCCATGCGGAGATGTGCCACTACAACTGCCAGTACTTTCGTGAACACTTGCAGGGACTGATGCAATCCCTAAAAGGAGTACTTTGAATTGATATTGAACAGGACTTAGTTTGAATCTTAGGTACTTTTGATGTCCTGGCAGCATTGATTTATGAAAGTATGCATCTTTCATATACAGTGTTGCCAGAAAATCAATCTCATGCAATGATGATATTCTGAAATTTTGAGGTTTGACATTTATTTGCTGGTTTTAGATCCAGCACTGGTCTTTTTGTATAGTCTATCTTTGGAACAAGCAAGCAAACAGAGTAAATACCCTTGTTTATCTGCAAATGCAGGACTTGCTCTATTGCACTTCATTTGAGTAATGTCATTATTTCCGCCTGTAGAATCTGGTGATATTCTTTTGTTCAGAGGTATATTGGGGGGTTTCTCAAACTATGCAATAACCCCTCCTTAATGTCGACAAGACCCACTCTGAAGTTATTTCCCCTTGTGTGGACGTATGATGTTAAACCCCCTACAGAAGTAACATGGGAGGGAACGTGAACAAGAGTGCCATTGTTTTGGGGGAAGCAGCTGCTCTTCTAGAGGGACTGTCCTCTTCTGCAGGTTGTTGCCCTCAGGACTTTGGAAGCCTTAAGGCACTTTGCTCTGTTGACCTTGGTTTGCAAACCAAGTACTTCAGCCTAGAGAATTGGCAGACTGAGTAGCTGTTCTACAAAAGGTTTGAGTATGAAAACCACTTCAACTGGTTGCCAACCCCATCATTTGATGTTTAACTTGTTGCCTGGCCCAAGGTCTTTATTGTTTAGTCATCCTTTTAGGCCTTCACCAAGGCTTGGTCAACTGCTTTGCCAAAGAGAACATTGTCCTCAACCGGCATGTTTAGAAAAGTGGCTCCAGTCTCTGGTCAGAATTCCAATCCACAGAACCAGGGAACACTTTTGACAAGAGTTCCTTCAGCTACTAGTCTGCCGTCTATGCGTCAAGTGTGTTTTTAATAACTGTTTGCAGACGGTTGGTCCTACAACAGAATCTTCAGCATGTGACTTTAAAGGATTTTGGGCATCACTAACCACATCATCCATTTGGTCCCACTTTGTTCTATTAAAACCAGCCATGAGGGAGGTGGTGATGGCAATCAAAGCTTCATTTGCTGCAGTGGTGGCCATCTTTTTCCCCAGAGCATATATTTTATTGATTTCCTTATCTGGTGTTGTTTCAGAAGATGCAAAGGGTACGAATGGTGGACATTACTAATGAGTCTGGCGTTAAGATGGCCTTTCATATGGAGAGAGTCTGTTGGCCCAGATTTAAAGTGTATTTCGATGCAGGGGTTAACCACTTCAGTGATTGCAGGAGTGGTTAGTGATGGAGTTATCCTTTTCATAGACTGCAGCAAGGACTGCAGTAAGGGAATGTAACAAGATTTTATCAATGAAATCCATGTCCTCCTCAAACTCGTGTGTCTGCATTTTGAAGTAGGCAGCAGCCTTCTTTAGGAGGTGATATATACAAAAATGATCATCTATAGTGGATGACAAAACCTTTTCATCAATATTTGGCCAACGCACAGGGCAGTCATTTGGGTTCAGTAATGGGATCTTCCTCAAGGATAACCTCTTCCTCATCAATATCATTCTCAACCTCAATTAGCTAGTCATACAATTGTGTCATAGCACATTTTGACTTTTTAGGTAGTAGTGTAGAATATCTTCAATAACAATCGTTTTTTCGTAATGGTGTGTGTGTCTGGAAACTCCACATATTCCTCTCAAACCTTGAGTTAGGAATAGTTTCTAATGGAAAAATTAACTATTCCCCCTCTTCCTCAGATTCTAGAGCCAGAGTGCCACCCTTTTGTCTTCAATGCATCTGTGAGAGAGGTGCTTCCTGCCATGTGGCTAGAATTATGGTAAATCATTGGTTTTGTAGCTGGCACCGCAACAGATAATTCTGTGGTTGAGAAGTTTTGAAAACCTGGGACAAGCGTGAACCACTCGAGTTGAGCATTTGGTTTCAGATTTATTTTTCGGCACAGGGCATGGAGTGTTTATTTGGGTAACTAAGTTTAGTTTTACTCTGCTTAGACAAATCTGGCACTAATACTGACCCACCCTCAAGTATGCGCTTTATGCCTTTTGCCTTTTTGTCACCAGGGTTGCCTCCACAGCAGGGCAGGGCTGGTTTATGGGAATCCATGGGTTCCCCAACTTGTCTCCTTGATTTCACTTTCAAAACCTGGACTGTCCTGCTTGGCCTCAGTGTCTTCCGCGGCTGTGGATGTTTCGACGGATACCTCAGACTGCATCGTGTAGGTCACCCAGCGCTTCGACTGTCGATCCTTGAGCATCTTTGTTTTAAAGAGCTTACAAACCAGACAACTGTCCTTCTGGTGATCCTAAAGGAGACAATAGTTGCACACTTTTTGTGCATCTCTCCAGGAGAACTTATTTCAGCTGGGGCAAAACTTAACTGGAGTATTCTCCATTGTAAAAGCTACAGTACAGGGAGATGTGAATGTGAGGGAATTATATGAAGAAAGTCTCCAATAGTAAAAATTAGTGTAATGTATTTTTCTCCCACTGTCCACTTGCTGTAACGTCTGAAAGTCCTGAAAACACTGACCGTGGACCACCGATCTTCCCGAAATAACATGGACTCACTAGCGAAGGGATCTTATTGGGTGTGTAGACTCTGCTGTGTCTGAAGATTAATGATAATAGACTAAATGTTGCTCAATCTCTACCTTTCACCTCCATGGGTTAATCTCCTTTTACTCAACACTCTCCTGCCCCTCTAATTGTCCCTCCCTCTCTCCATCCCACCTGATCTCTCACTATCACAGCCTGGACTGCACTTTGACTTACACCTTCTGCTGCCAATTCGAATTTAGCCGTTTTCCTACTACTATTGTCAAATTGAATTTAGCTGCCAAATTGAATTTAGCTGTTTTCCTACTGCTACTGCCAAATTGAATTTGGCTCTTTTTCCTACTGCTACTTACAAATTCGAATTTAGTTGTTTTTCTACTGCCAAACTCAATTTAGCTGTTTTTCTACTGCTACTGCCAAATTGAATTTAGCTGTTTTTCTACTGCTACTGCCAATTCGAAATTTTGCTGTACCTTTTCTGTTGCTTTGCTTGCTTTTCTCGTGCACCGGGTTGGCTCAGTGACTGCATTGTGCTACCCTGCCCTGCGTCTCCTATCGTGATCCCCTCTCCCCCTCTCTACAACACCACTTCACCCATGGCACACACTGTTTCTCCCATCTTTTCTAACTGTTTCTCCATCAACTATCTTTCCCTTCTCACCAAGTCTGACAGGAAGAAGTTAAAAAAGGATATTCTGTCTCTAACCCTGGTCGCCCTATCGCTGACACCTATACAAGCACTTCCCCCAGACAGACCCTCACCGACATCCTCTGTTGTTCCCTCACCAGATCTATGCACTCTTCATATGGTCTCTGTACTCTCTCCTTTCTCCTCCAACTAATGGTGGCACCCTCCAGGAGGCCCTCCTGCCCCCCTTGTACTCTTCCATCATTAATGTCTACCTGAATGGCAAAGTCTTGGTCCAAGGCCGTCAGGCCAACCTCCTCCTCCTCCTCCGACAGAAGCGTCCCACACCACATCAATTTCCTTTCATCTCCTGCTGTTCCCTCTCTCCCCCCCCCCCCCGGCTTCCTTGCCTCCCCCTTGGCTTCCTTGCCTGCCCTTCCCTCCTCTCCCACCCCCCTCGGGCTCCATCTACTCCTACTTCTACACCTCTACACGTTGGCAACTTTCTCCACTCTCAACTCTTGCTCTGCCGTCAAACACTCCTCTGACATCTGCCACCTCCTGGAAGAACTTGACCTCAAAGTCCTTGGTCTCAGCGAGACATGGTTCATGGCCAGCTCTCTCATGAGTTTTGACACTCTCCACCCTGATGGCTAGGAGATCCTCTCTACACCCAGATCCACCCTGTCTGGAGGTGATGTAGCCCTAATCATCCCGGAGTGGATTCCTGCCTCTGTCATTCCTATGCAGACCTACTCCTCTTTCAAATGCCTTGTCTGCAGGCTTTTTCTCTCTCCTGGCCACTCCCTTACCGTGGCTACTATCGGCCACCTGGTCAGATCACCTCCTTCTTCCAGACCTCTCCATCTCTCCTCCTCCCTCCTGGCCTCAACCACTCAACTCCTCCTTCTTGGTGACCTCAATATTCATCTGGGTGCTTCCCGTTCCTCCTTTGAAGTCATTTTTGAACTTTGTGATTCACTCTCTCTCTATTCTCCCCTCTGGCCCGACCCCTCTGCAGGACACACGCTAGATCTCCTCTGACCACTCCTTTCTCCTGGAGTGATCACTCACTCCTTTCCTCTCATCTTTCCCGCTCTACCCCTCAGGCCAAGCGGACTCCAACACTGCCACCTACCTTTTTGGCCATCCGAACCATGAAACGTGTGTCAGTTGAGGCTTTCGCCGCTACTTTCTCTCCCCCTTATCCTCCTTTGGCTGACTTTTCTCTCTCTGACACTCTGGATGTTCTTGCCCCCGTCAGGAGGATCCGCTTGAAGCCCAAATGCAAGTGCAACTCTTGGTATGACTCCGACCTAGATATGCTTAAACATGAGTGTAGGGTGGTAGAGAGGAAATGGCAGGCTTCTTGTACATTCTCTGACAATATGGCATGCCGCCTGCTCCAAAGGCATTACCGGCTCCTTGTCCGAACTAAGAAGAGAGCCCACATCCAAGCCCGCGTCTCAGCGGCATCTAACACCTCAGCCAAACTCTTTAAAATCTGCAAGGAGTTGGCCAACCCTGCTGCAGTCTACCTCCCGTCGCCTCCCAGGCCCTTTGAATGGCCCTTGCCTTTCATTTCATCTGAAAAACCCAGGACATCCTGTGCTCTCCTACTCATCTCTATCTGCTAACTCTGGCCCTCCCTCTTTCTGTTCCTTTCCTCTGTTCTCCCCTGACAAGTTTTCTAGACAAGTCTGATCTATGAAAGTCTCAAAACAGGTTCTTCCCTGTTCGTCTAAAACCATCAAGGACCACATTGACACCCTGGCTGACTTCTGCAACCTCTCCTTTGCCCCTGTAACCTTCCCCTCCCCTCTGAAGCACTTTCTTGTGCACCCTCTTCTCAAGAAACCGCAGCCGACCCAGATAACTATCGCCCGATCGCTATCACTCCTTTCCTGGGCAAACTCCTGGCAAAACTGGCCATCTCCCAGTTTAATCTTCATACCATTTCTGTTGGCTGTCTCCGTGACCATCAATCTGGCTTTAGAGCTGCCAGAAGCATGGAAACTGCTCTCCTGAACATCTGTGACGATCTGCTCTCCAAGCTGGACTCCGTCCCTTCTGTCCTCATCCTACTCGATCTGTCTTCTGCCTTTGACATGGTCAACCATGTCATCCTGATTAACCTTCTCCATGATAACCTGGGTATCGCCAATCAGGCCCTGGCCTGGCTGACCTCTTTCCTCTCTGATCGACTCTCCCAGTTCCAACTTAGGTCCTTCCTTTCCTCTATCTGACTCTCTACCTGTGGTGTTCCCCAGGGGTCTCACCTCTCCCTGGCTGTTCAACCAATACCTGGCACTCTTTCCCCACCACACCTCTCTGCTCCAATTTTCAGTGCTATGCAGATGACAACTCATTTTCAGGCTTCCCTCTGCCACTTCTCCCCAAATCTCTCATCTCTGTCTGCTATTCAGGAGTGATGTGCCGCCAATGATCTCTGTCCTAATGCCGGTAAGACAGATTCTCCTTATCGGTACACCAGCACACTCCTTTCCTGTCAACTCTCTGGCCTGCCTCCCTTGGCCCTCTTCCTGCTCCCACCTGGGAGGCTAAGGACCTTGGTGTCCTCTTCGACTCCACACTCTTTCCTCAGAGGTATTCTTCATTTCCTCTCCTTCCCCCAGAAGCTAACTGTCTCTATAGTTCTCGTTCTCTACAGGCTGGACTATTATAACAGCCTCTTTCTAAACCTGCCTGCCTCTACTCTACGCCCACTGCAACTCATCCAGAACAAGACTGCAAGACTTGTCCTTGGCCTCAAGCCCTGGAATTGTAGCTCTCCAGCCCTGAAATCTCTTCTTTGGCTCCCAGTGGCTGCAAGGATTAAATTCAAGACCCTTAGCATTGTCCACAAGACTTTGTGTTCTGGGGCCAAAATACCTTGAAGTCTCCCTCCGTAAACGCCTTCCCACTCAAGCTCTTCGTTACTCCACCTCCAAAAGGGTCAGTCGCTTCTCAAAGCAACGAGTTGGGGGTAGATCTCTTTCCTCGGCTGGGGCCTCTCTCTGGAACAGCCTCCCTGGCAGTCTTAACTTGAGGAGAACCATCTCCGGTTCCGGAAGCACCTCAAGACTTCTTCCTTCGCTCTTCCCCTACCCTGTTAATCTGTTCTGCTCTGGCACCATGCACCTTTTTACCCTCCGATTTCGGGCCCAGGTCCCTGCGCACCCAGCCACAAACCTGCCCTGTCTCCTGGCAACCCCTGCACCTGGGTCTGTATTTGTAATCCTACAGTCCCCTTACTTGCACTTATCAGTTACCCCGTATCTGCGCTTCAAATCTTGTACTTGCCACCTTGCTGGCTACACTACCAGTTGTTTTTGTTTTATCCCTTGCTCAACACTTTCCACCTCTTCCCTCTCCCCTGCACTTGTGACTTCTCAATTTCACTGTACCTAATAAGATTGTTGTTTTGTCCTCCCTTGCCTTGTCGCTCTCTGAAACACTTGTGTATGAGAGTGATACAAATAAAATATCATATACCTGAAAAATAATAACTTTACGAACTCTGCATATAGAAACCAACCAGATGGCAGAAAATAAAAAGAAACAAGAGGCCCGCAAAGTTGAATGGTAGTTCAGAAGGTGCAACATTTTTTGGATATTCTGGAGGTTAAGGTTTGCAGCATTACCAAGGTTAATGAATTGGTGGAGTCGTTTATTACTGTCAAAGAAGCACCAACAGGCCTTGCACATGGCAAAAGCTGTGCTATAGCAAGACAGTAATATCATGTAAAAAGCAGTGTCTTGTTGCAAAAACCTGTAGGCTAGTGTAATGCATTTAAAAATGTTATGTCCTTGCTTCAAATATGGAGTCTGTGTGAAATGCATTGGAGGTGCAACAGTGGACATTTTAGTCCAAGTCTCAGTGAAAGCTTCAGTTCTGAACATGGTCTGCATTTTTTGAAACAGTAGAAAAACATCTGGTTTTTGTTCAGGCCAGCCAAGGTTGGTTTTGCATTCTGCAAGGAGCTGAAAACAGTCCTTTCGGCTCCCATGAGAAAAAGGGGGCGTTTACTTGTCCTGGCATTCCACAGCATACACCGGCTGGGTATCTGTGAAATGCCATTGGCAGTTGACTTCTCTGGGAAATTACTGTCCTGCATTAGTTTGGGGGACACTGAATGAGGTTGGCAGAAAGAGACACAATCACTTCTGCTGGGCTGAGAGAAGGTAGACGTATCTTGTCCGGTCCGTTCTCGTTGTGCTGGTTTTCTCTTTGCCAAACTGGGTTTAGGAAGCTGTCCAATGAAGTTCATGGCAGGGATGAAGTGGAGCGCATATTTGCCAATGGTGATGTAACCTTTTCTATAATTTTTCCTTGTATTCTGTAACATTTATCTGAGTTAATAAACGGTCAGATAAGCGCCAGTTTTATAACGGAACAGCGTGAATGAGTTCTTGCATTCCAAAAAGCACACAGCCTTCCTTGTTTGTGTATTGGGGAAAAAATAAGACTTTCATGCACTTATTTTGGGGGAGCAGAACAGCTGGACATGACAATTTCAACTGAGCCCAATTGGCTTAGTCCAGCCATTGAAGAGACTTTCCAAATTAGGCTCCCATATTTAGCTGATGTGAGTGAGGCAACTAAGGGAGACTCCTTTCCCATCAAATGGCAAGCCTCTGACTATTTCTGCAGCAAGGTCAATTCCATTAGCTGTATATGCATAAATCGTAGGACTTTGTTCCCACTGCTAGTTGAATTAATGCATAGCGGTCTTGTTGTCCATAAGAACCGCAACACATTTTGCCTGAATGGACTTAAGAAATGCTCAGAGGACCAGAATCCAGGCCTTTGACTCCTGGATAGTTGATGCTTACCAAATAACCTGCTCTGTCCGGAGATCATTAGTGGATATACTCCCTAGGGCAACACCCCACACAAACATGGAGGAAGGTTTAAGTTACTAACCTGTAACTATTGTTCTCCAGCATGGGTCTGGCATGGATAAGTAACAAATCTTCTCCAGCATGGGTTCTGGCACGGATTAACATGTTCATGAATAACAAATACACAGCAGTACACATTAGACAGCCACAGGAGCTGGAAAGGCTCAACAGCAGCGATTAACACTTCTGCCTGGAACAGACTCACCTCAAGCAAACTAGTTGCGTAGCACTGCTTGGCCGACTCGGGACTCCTTCCTGGAATCCCTGTCAACGCAGTATAATTTAGTGAAGTTTTACGTAGACCTCCACGTTGCAGCCCTGCTGATGTCAAGCAGGGGCACACCAGAAAGGAACACCGTCGTTGCAGCGATCGCTCTGGTGCAGTAGGCTCTCGGACGGCTCGGCAGCGGCCGGTTCGGCAGCCGATGACAGTGCATTATGCATCCGGAGAGCCATCTTGAGATGGAAATCTTGGACAAGGTCTTCCCACTATTCACAGGTCCAAAGTTCACACAAATAATTGCAAGGTCTTCCAAAAACTCTTCATGCGTGCCACATAGAATATTAGCGCATGAGCAACGTCCAGCGAATGCAAGGCCCTCTCGGCCAGTGAAAAATTCGGGAAGAAAATAGGCAAAACCAAAAGGCTCGTTGAGGTTGACTTCCGACAGAACCTTTGCCATGAAAGAGGGGTGCATAAGCAGTACCACCCTCGATTCATGTAAAGTCAGATACGGTTGCTTGCAGGATAGGGCCTGGATCTCAACCACATGTCTGGCAGAGGTGATGGCCACAAGGAAAGCCGTTTCCATGAGAGAAACTTGAGTGGGGCTTGATGAATAGGTTTGAAAGGTGCCCCCATGAGCCTTGGTAGAACTTTGTTGATTTCCCATGCCGGGGTGGGAGTCTTCATTAGCGGGAAATATCTGAAAAGCCCAGTGAGGAACTCCTTGACGAGTCTGTGGTACCACAGTGAAGCTCTTCCCAGAGACATGGTGTAGCGGGAGATGGCTGTCAGGTGTACACTGGAGGATGCGTGAGCCAGTCCAGATCTTGCCAAAGACAGCAAGTAACCTTGGAACAGGAACCTTGGAAGGATCTTTAGCGCTGTGACCCTCAGAGGGGTAATCGTCTGTTGTGACCGGAACCACGTAGCAAAATGCTTCCAATTATGATGGTAGCATTTTAGAGTCGATGATGCCCTGGCTTTGGTGAGAACTTCCTTGCAGTCTGCCGGCAGCTCATACCCTCCAAACTCTAAGGCTGAAGGAGCCATGCCTTCAGGTTCAGCGATCCTGGGTCGTGATGAAGGATCACGCCTCCTTCTCTGGTGAGCAGATTCGGAAGTACCGGCAACATGACTGGAGGCGATGGCGACAGGCTGAGCAGGTCCGGATGCCATATCCGTCTCAGCCACGTTGGGACAATGAGTATCATCTTGCACTGACACTGACTTGAGTGTGTCGATGACACGTAGCAGGAGAGGAAACGGGGGAGGGGAGCTTACAGAAACAGAGCTACCCACAGGAAGGAGAACGCGTCCCCCCCAAGCATCCCCGGCTGATGAAATCTGATGGCAAACTTCTGTCATTTGGAGTTCGATGCCGTAGCAAAAAGATTTATTGGGGTTCTACCCCATTTGACGAACAGTTGGTCCACCTGACCCTGACGAAGTTCCCACTCGTGGCAGGAGTGCAGTTCCCTGCTGAGAGAGTCTGCAATGGTGTTCGTGACACCTGCCATGGGGAGAGGGAGTAACATCTCCTGTCCGATGGCCCAATGCCACAGGTCCTGAGCTTTCTTGGAGAGCGCTGAGGACAGAGTGCTCCCTTGCTTCCAGATGTAGAACATGGTGGTGTTATCCATGAAGATCCTCACCACCTTGCCCTTCGAGATGGTAAGAAAGACTTGAGGGCCCCGGACACTGCCCATAGTTTAAGGATGTTGCTGTGCAGATCCTTCTCCTCTGGGAGCCACAGACCTCTGGCGTGTATACGTCCGGTGTGAACCCCCAACCTTCCAGAGAGGCGTCCGTGGTGACCATCTTCTGGTATTGCAGGGTTTGAAATCCCGTTCCCTGGGTAATGTGGGAGCGCACCCGCCACCACTCTATAGAACACCGGAACTCCTCATTGAGGGATCTTGTACGCAAAACATCCAGACATTTTTATCCAATGTGCATCCAACATTTCCTGTGGTTGTCGCTTCTTTTATCTGCAGATGGATGAGGTAGATGCAGAACGCATTCTGTGATGGTGTCAAACAGGACTTCCGATAGTTAACAGAGAATCCCAGCTCCCTCAGTAGTCAGACAGTCCCCTCCGTGTGCTTGTCGTCCAGCTCCGGAGAGCGGACGTGTATCAGCCAATCATCCAGGTATGGGTATTCGTGTACGCCCTGCAGACGGAGATGGGTGGCCACCGGGGCCAGGCATTTTGTAAACACCCTTGGGCCGATTTCAAGCTAAATGGCAGGGCCTTGAACTGGTAGTGCTGGCCTTGTAACACAAACCGTAGGAACCTTTGCTTTTTCTTGTGAAAGGGCAATGGAAATTAAGCGTCCTCCAGGGAAGTCAAGAAATCCCATTCTTTCAGTTGGCTGAGCATGCACTCGCTGACGAACTTCGTCAGCTGTCCTACCACCAGGGTGCAAGAGTGGGGGCCTGATGTCTTGGCCGGTTCAGGCCTGCTAGGGCACTGTGGCCTTGCCCGACGGGCGATGCTGTCCTCCGCTGCTGTAGACCTGGGAGCGGCCCCTGTAGGTCTCCTGCGTGGAGGATAGGGGAGATTGCCTGTAAGATGCAGAGAAACCTTTGGACGATCTGCTGGACTTTCCCTTGGTGGAGCAAAAAGAAGACAAGCAATTCTGCTGAAGCGTGCCCAGGGAACGTCTCCATATCAGTTATGGCTTGGAGGGACTCGTCTACTGACTTCCCAAACAGATTTTCGCTGTCAAAGGCAAGTCCAGCAGCTTCGCATGAACGTCCTGACAAAACTTAGTGGCCTTCAACCATTCCTGCTGACGAAGCAAGAGTCCATTCCCCCCATCTGCCCAAAACCCGTATAGGAGATGTCCACTGCCACAGAGGTGGCATGGTCCCTCGCCACTGCCCCTTCCTGGAAGAGGGCGAGGGCTTCCATTTACTTGTTGTCGGGGAGGAACTTCCGGATCGTGCCCAGCTTGTAACACAGCTCCCTGTCGTACCGAGCCAACATAGCCAGGGTAAATGACCTTCACCTTGGCATCCATCTACTTTTGCTTGCTGTCTTGGGGGACTGATGATGATGAGGCCGGGTTTTCCCAAATGTTTCCCTGTGGCAGCAGACACTACGGTGTCCAACAACGGTGGAAACCTCAGGCACTTGGGCGCAGTGTCTGGCACCTTGTACTACTTCTCCAACTGGTCTCGCTTGGCTGGAGCTGTGCATGGGTTCTTCATGAGGGCCAATCCCCCCACTCAAATGTCATCCAGAAAGGGTACCGCCACGATAGCTTCCTCTTGGATTTTCGCCCCCGATACAAGAAACCCTCCTTGGTTTCCTAAGATGTCAGCTGCAACAGCTCAGAGGCCCTGGAGATCATGGAGTGGAATGATCCCACCTCATCCGATGGAGAAACTCTAGGAGAAGCATCCAAATGTGGTGATTCATCGTCCACGGGGGCAAAGTCCTCATCTTTGTCGGTTCCCGTGGCCGTCTCCATACCAATGTCAGTATCCGGGTCCGCTGGAAGCATAGGGTTCCGACGTGGTGGCGGCGGATGTGGAGGCGTCGGATGACGCTTTTTCTGTTTACGTGGAGGCTGATCAGAAGCCTCTGGCGCCACGGATGCAAGTGCTGGTGGCAACCTCTGTTGAATCTCTGTCACCAGGATGTGCAGAGTCGAGAGACTGACCACGGAAATGTCCCTTGGCTGAGGATGAAGTGATGGAGCGCTAGGCCCTGTGCCGTCCTCGTGGACTGCATGAACAGACTCTTGGTCATCGTAGTCTGTGGATAAAATGTCCACGGGCTGAACGTCAAACTTGAAGGGCTGTTTTGAGGCCTCCTCGTCCCCCCCCCATTTTTTCCACCCAGAGGACATTGAACCAGGACCAGTGTCTTTACTCCTCCAGGGGTACTTGCAGCCTACGCTGATGCCTCTGCAGTTGTGTCCCATCGCGAGGGCAGTGACACCCTCAGCACGGCAGGAGCCACCCTCGCAGGATCGGCTTGCACTGCCGGGGTGGTCATCAACAAAGTGCCCAAAAAGAACTTTGGCTGAGCCCGTGGAGCCTTAGGGGGCTGCGCGGCCGCCTTCTCCTCCTCCGACCTAGGCCAGTCTGACTTCTCACACAACTTGGTGGGTTGGGAGACTTCCTCTTTGAGGAGGAGCCTGATTGCCAGCTGGCTATGGAGGCGGACAGTGATGATCGTGGCCTACCCAACCTGGGACCCCTCCTCCTCCGACATGGTCAGATGGCGCAATGTAGGCCCAAGGGGGCCTTCTGGAAATTTCGATGCATTCTGGCCCTAGAGGGGCGCAAAACTTCATTGACAATTGATCCCCGTTGCCGGCTGACGAGGAAAAGAGCCGAAGGCTCTTGGATTCAAAAATTGAACTTTTCAGCAAAATAAAATCTGCAACGTACTAAATAGCTCGGAGAGCAAACTCAAGGACAGCCAACATTGAAGCGTGCGGTAACAATCTGAAGATGGCTGCCAGAGGAAGGGCTTAGCAAGAGGCCTCTCATTGGATGAGGGCAGTATGACCCAGAGGACAGCAATTGGTTTATAGGAGAAATACAGTTTTAAAGTGAAAGTGAAACAGTTTTTTCTTTTACCTAGGATTCCCAGCCTGACCGGGAATATTCGTGAGCACGTGAATCCATACCAGACCCCATGGTGGAAATTATGCTCACTGTTGCTTGAGAAAGAACGTCTTGAAGTGGCAACCTGAAGAGGTCTGTTCGCTGGCAATCACCAAACAAGACTGAAAATGTAAAGAAACATCTTTAGCTTGGCGAGCTGATCCCAAACTGTTACATCTGGGTCCTGAGGATTTAGCATGTCACAAACCAGGCATCAACAGACGCACAGCTATCAGGCCCAGTAGCTGATGGAGCCAACAGGCCAGGAACAACGCCTGTACCAAAAACCTTTGTTTTAGCCCCAATAAACCATAATCTCTGTCCGAGGCGGAAAACTCATTCTGTAGCCGAGGGACCCGGTCAAAGTCAATGTCGCTTAGCCTCTGACAAGGCTACGAACTACTTGTTCCTAGACAACTCTAGAAAGAAAAGACAAGATTGAACACCCAACAGAAGGTTTAAAGGAAGACGTGTCCTGCACCCTGCATTTGCCCACCACAATGACCATCAAGGTGGCAATTAGCCCAAATGGGCAGTATACTTTCAAAGTGGGCCATACCCACAGAAAATCTCAAATTCGCAGTAAGGCCTTCAGACCCAACAGACAAAGATCAGTCCTGCCTCTCCCCACGAATCACGGAATTAACACATTTAAGCCACAGAGAATGCTTAATTTTACTTGACAGAGAACATAATTAAGATTTAAGAGTGTCTGCATGGCTTCCAGGTTCTTCTTGGTAACCACAAAAACCCAGATGTATAATCTTCATTCCTCCCCCACCTCACTGGTGATTGGGAGGGTGCCAGATCTATAGCCATGATGTCCACCAGTTTAACAAGGGTCACAAAACCGTCTTGGATAGAGGGGCTGATAGGAAAGAGGGAGACTATAACCCATCCCTAGCAGTGAGCACATCAATAGGCCTGTTGAAATTCTGTAAACCTGACCTCCCTGCCTGAGACAGGGTAGACACGTTCCCAGGATCAAGAAATGCCTGTTTTGCACTGCTATCAAAGGGTGGGGGAGCAGTTTTGCACTGCCATCAAAGGGTGGGAGAGCAGTGGACATCCTTTAATGCTTCTTATTCTAGCCACTGGGAACCTGTCTTGGGGAAGTGCTTTTTGTGATGAAATGCCAGAAAATCTAGAGCTGACCTACCTGGACTGGGACAAGCTTTGAAATGCTTTTGGGGCTATCTGTTCAACTCAAACAACGATTTAGCCATTTGTGATGATTTTTTTCTTAGTGAGCACTTGGTCTGCTGAACTCAATGCCATCAAATAGCAAGAACAGGAATGTTTCTTGGATATCCTTCTTGAACTTTGAACAGCTGGCCTAAGCTTGCCTCATTAGATATGTTCCCACACATACTACAAGCCGAGGTTTCAATGCGACAGTGAGGACTCTATGATGTCTGCCACAACCTGGCAAGCTCCATTCTGGTTGGTTCTAAAAAGCTTGGTAATGCTTTTGACCCAAGTGTAGCACTGCATTCTGGTCTACACAGCAGCTACTCTGATCAAAGTGCATTAACTAGGACAGTAGTGGCCAGAGTTAAAGTAAAAGCAGAAGGGTGGCTCCCTAACCTGACAGGGACAACCACTGACTAGTGTGCTTGCAGCTCGGATGCCCAGCAGTTTTCAGAGCATACTGGATGGAACTGAATCTAAGTCATTCTGTTAATGGAAAGCACCAAGTGAGGTGTCTTCCCAGTCTTTGGCATCTACTTCCAAACATCCTTTTGGAGGTGAATTACTGAGTGCAAGTGAGCTCTACTCAACAGTAGTCAGGCCAATACCTCTTTCTAAATTATTGGCATTTCAGGTACTAACGCCCACAAACGCTATTATTCCCAACACACATTTATGGAAAGTGCAAATGGAGGGTCAAAAGAACATGTCTGAAGGAGTGGGGGGTGCATGGGAAGATACTCCCTCATCGACCTAAATTCACTCCTACCCAAAGCTGGAGGCAGAAGTGCAGCTGCTGGTGGTGAGCAGGATAAGGCAGGAGGGTTGAAACTAACTGTGGCCAGTGTTGTACTAGCCAAAGCCGAAATGGAGCCATAGAACATGACAAGTTGTGGCACTAAGGTGGGCATAACTGCATGTGGTGTTGACCTCAATGACATTTTTGAGATATGGTGTCATGTTGGAGGCCACGAGCAGTTTGATTGAAAAATAAAACAATCACTAAATGGATGGGATATAAATGGTCCATGAGTTTCCTAGGGTGCGGAAGCTCCTCTGCTAGAGCCCTCCTACAAGACTGCCAGGGATTAGTGTAAAGGAAAGCTTAGAAATGATGGAAAGGCAGCTGTCTGTGAAGTAGAAAGAGTGAGGGTCTGAAGGAGGACACATGCATTCATATGACTTCGATGTATTATGCTGTATAGGCCAGGGAAATGAACTGCCCATGCCTGAAGGCAGGTAGGATAGGATATTGAAAACAGCGGGTAAATGCCTTATGTTTGTGCTAGCTCGCCAGCACCATTAGCAAGGATGAAAGGACTGGAAGGTAGCACCAGAGGGCACGGCATGAAGAGGCAGAAGCACGACCCACTCATGTGCACCAGCTTTCCAAAATATCAAGGTGTTTTGCTGTAAAAAGGCTTCAGTCTCTTCCCTGTGCAATAGACATTACATACATATGGAAGAGGGAGGACGGCACATATGCCAGATAAGCCGACTATGACCTGGAGGAAACGAATGGTTAAAAAACAAAACGATAAAAAAAAATCAATTGCACATTTTCCAAACTCTGGTAAACCCGAGTGGCTAGGACAAGGGAAAAGTAGGATTCCATCTGAATAATAAGGCTGGGCAGTTAAAAAAAAAAAAAAAAAAAAAATCAACTTATTCGAACAATATTCGTCACATTTTTCATCCAGCGCCCATAGGCAAAAACACATCCACATACGTTCATAACGGTCTGTCATGGAACTTTTCCTTTTTGAAACGTCTTTAGGTAATTATTTAATAGACTATTAAAGCAGAATTCCACGTTTTGGTTTCTGCCGTCACATTTTATGTAAACCATACACATTTTGCCTTCTTTTTGCTGGCTATCCCTTTATTTCTACTTCGCTTTTGTGACTAGAGGGCCTTAGATTTGGCTGCCAGGGCAGAAGTGCTTTTCTAAGCACCGTAGATCGGTCAGGGTCGGTTCTGGCTCACTGTGCAGTGGGCTGTTTGCAGCTGTTATTTAGTTTTGGTTCCACAGGGGTGCAGTCTTTTTTAATGCACTACTAGCCCAGTGCACTAATATGGTAACAATTGGGGTACTTTAAGCTCTACCCCCAAGCCATTTGGTTTTGGGCAATCCCTTAAAGTAGCCCAGGGCGGCAGGCCTAAAACAGCGGTTATGGAGGGTTGTGAGTGGGTGAGGTGGAAATGGGGATGGGGAGAGGTGCTGCAGAACACCAAGGGTTTAACTGAGCGGCAGGAAAGATGGTAGCCTCCCCTTTTGAGGAGGCTCATAACGCGGGCAATGGCATGAGGCATGGCCTGCCTCCCAAGCTTCCAGATTGGCTGTTGCCACCCACCACAGGCCCCCCCCAGCCCCTCCATCCCAGACGGGTGCCCATTTTAGTATACCTGTGTAGTGTAATTTTTGGGCTGTCTAGTGGGACCAAATGCACGTATTAACCAGCCTTTTGCCCTTCCCCGAGTGAAGCCAAGACTGCTCTGTCGCATCTACCAATACTGACTTCGGTCTATCTTTTGTTGTTACCCGGTCTTACTCTTAGGATGGAGGGTTTTACACCCCTCACCAGAAAGATGCAGAAAGATGCAGAAAAACCTCCCCAAGATAGACTATTGGTACAGGTATTCCTCTTATCGCCAGCTAAACAGCATCTTTCAAGAGCAGCCTGCATGGCTGATAATTCAACAATCCCTGTAAGCAGTTTGGAAATCACAAAAGCAGAATAACAAAAAGGGTTATATTGGCCTTGTGACAATCCTACCATGCAAGTGCTTGACAAGGTGATAAGTGCAAGGGGGAAAGGGACAGAGGGAGAAGTGCAGGAGTGGGGTGCCCCCAGGAAAGCAGGCAGGCAAGTGCTGTACAGGCCAAGGTGGCAAGTGCCAGGGGAAAGGGAGGAGGAGTAAGGTGGACAGGGCAGACCCAGTTGGGCTAGTCCGGGAAAGGGAGCCGAGGGCAGGTGCTGGCGAAGGAGGCTGGGGGGGGGTAGTCAATTATGGATAATTATGTCCGTTCTTGTGTTGTAAACGCCTGACAGAAGAGGAAAGATGGGAAAGCGATAATTCCCCAAGATCCACTGTGAGTAGTAATAGCTGTGGTCATCTGGGCTGCCAAAGCTTGTGTTAAGTAAAACAGAGGCTTTGGGAGGCTTGAAATCCGCCTCCTGTGCACATAGGGGCAGAAAAGCGATCAATCACCAACAGAAAAAAGCATTCAGCAAGAAGAGATGATAGGATGTATTAGCATGTTCACTGGGCAATATTTAAGAAGTGAGGTGGGACATCTATGGTTTTCAGTGAGCTAAACATGCTCGTCAATGTATAGAAATAGGACTGTATGGTGCTTGTCAAAAAGACATGGGTTTAAAGTAAAACAACGTGTACTCAGTTTTAAGTAAAAGTCTCTAGTCAATACCACACCAAAAGTGGGCATAAATAATTTCCCTAGAAGATGAGGTCGGAAAACAATGTGGGAGAACACAAAACTGTAATAAGGTGCAGATTAACACATTAGCCTGGTTTTGAAATGATACGATAGAATATCCTGCAAAGGTAAATTCAAAATGAGTCCCTACGAGGATACTGTTCACAGTGCCTTAACTCACGCCATTTGTTATTGGACTTTGTACTCTTCATTATCAGAAAGTAAACATGAAATCTTAATCACTACCTGTGTGTCTATGCAGAAAATATAAATAAAATGCATAGAATGTATATTTTTTATTTGCTTTCTCCATTCGGTTTTAAGCCATTATAACAGTTCTCTACATCCAACACTTGTATTGCGTTCCCAAGGCATTTGTTACAGATCCACTGGATTAAGCAGTCAAACTCTGTTGCCTAGCAACTCATGCAAACACCACAAAAACAACTCCTCTGCACATTTCAATTGTTTTATGCAATCCTGTCTTCCCACGGTAGAACGGGAAGATTGTGTCTCTTCAGCACTGCAAGACTTTTACTGTATTACCCAGGACATTTTCTTCCTTACTAGGATCAGAGATGCCAAGTATCCAGATTTAAAAATAAAGAGCACATCTTAAAGGAACCAGCATTGGCCAAGATGCCATCGCTTGCATAGGTCACGCATTGAAACCAGCAGCAGAGAAGAAAAACACATTTCATTCTTTGCCTATTTTTCAATCATGCATGCAGTCATAATATTACCTTCTCCCAACCGTACAATAAAAGAATATTTATGAGAGAAAGAAGAAAAACAATACAAGAAAATATATGTTACATGATGAATGGAACCAGCGTTAAAGCTCTTGCTGATGCAAATCGGGGCTATGTGGGGTGTTGGCCTCCAGATCATTCAGGTGTTAACCTTTGTAGGACCGACATTGCCGAAGCCAGAGAGGTATTGCACAGAAAGAAGAAATAAAATCAGAGGAAATTCCAATCTAGCACTGAGCCACATTACTACATCTGATGGTTCTATGGTTTGGATGCTCTCTTTTAGAGGAGCGCAACCTGGGCAAAGCAGACGGAACCCGCTTGGCAAAGTAATGTAGCTCTATGATCGTCATGACTTAGAAAGGGACTGAAGACGCTGAAAACAACAAGGTAACCATGACACTGCCATAGCCTGGTAGGAAATGTTCCACGGAACCGAATAGCAGCGTGGGATGAGAGTCTGCAGTCCATCCGAGAGATTGACACATGTTTGAAGCAGGAGGAATTTTATTGCCTGTTTTGGGAACTTAAGAATACACGCATTTTGATTTGCACACATTGATATTCAAGTAATCCATACCTTTCGTAGTTGAGAATTTGTAGACACAATAAGACACTTGTAAATGGTGACATTAGTAGAGCTCTCCCTTGTGGCAACCATGGATGGTCGATGCAGTTTATGTGCTGTAGGAAACACCTGCATAGTAAATACTCCATATTTATTTTCTTTGGAAAAACTGGCTGTTTTCAGAGTGGGGTTACATTGGTTTGTGATTTCCTTACCTGAAGCTCTGATTCCGAGGTGACACTCCAGCAGTTGCACAGATCATCCCCTCCCACCCCACCCTTGCCCAATGCTAGGCAAAGTCCATGTCAATTCTCCAGTAATTCAGAGGCATTTTCATCCCATCACAAACACTTCAATGTTGCTGGCGACACGTCCAAGTGCACATTTGGAAAAAGTCAAGTTCCTCCTCACCATCTAATCACAGCAACGTATGTGATTTAGCGGCACCTGGAACCTTCCCCCATGCAACCAACAGGAGACCTATGGAAAGTTTAAAAGGATTTTCTAAAGCGCTTGGCAGAGTGCAGATTCATAGAGCCCATGATTTATCCAGTACAGAAAAAGAGTCCTTCATTCACCAGTAGGAGTTACCTGGTTGCCTAAGCAACCATATGCAAAACCAGACACTGATAGTCCACGTACCACTAAAAAACGGAAATTTGTCGTCGGCGTTGCAGATGAAGATTAGAATGATTCATGCATTGCGATGCCCCACTAGAAAATCATTTAAGAGTGTTCAAATGAATTTATTGCAAATTGATGAATAATGTCAAGGTGTTCAAACCTTTGAAGGTTAATGCTTTCTTGAGCTCAAATGTTGACCAATTTGGACAACCAATCACTTGCAGGCATTAGCGAAAACAATCGGTTGAATGGGAGCACAAATGCTAAAAGCTCCTTACTAATTAAAGTAGAATAAAAAAGTAAATGTCTCTCAAAATGAAAATGTTAATTTCCTGATTTTTTTCAATGGGTGATTGTCATACTTTTACCCGAAGTATTTCATGCCATCATGCCCATCCCATTAAAAGTTCTCAATTCAGTTTGAGTGGGAAGGCAGGGCAGCGGCATTCACTGACAAATAGCTCGCAGAAGATGCAATGGACTGGAAATACAATGAAGGCAACAGCTGCAGCTTTGAGCAGGCAGGTGTGGCCATGTCCCTGTTTTGGGCTGGACATTGTTCAAATTGTAGAGTGCTTGTCGCTTCTCAGCGGTCTGCTTGGCTGTTAGTCCTGTATGCCTGCTTGTGGAGGTGGGCTTCGATTTCCTCCCGGAAGACCAGCATGCCAAGATGAGAGTGAGAGGCCTCGTTCATGGCCTTGGAATGGATGCACATGCGGTACTGTTCTGGCGTAAGCTCGTCGGCACAGTGCTTCTCGTGCCAAAGGTGGAAGAGGCTGGGCACCGGTGTTCGGATCACCATGAGCTCCCCATGCAAATATTTCCGGTACAGGTGGACGTCCTCACCGCCCCATCCTTTCACTTCTAAGTCAAATCCCCCTAAAGGAGGAAAAGACGACAATGGAAATAGATTCAATTAAATATGTATAGACATCTAGGCTTTGAATAAGGTGATACAACCAAAAGATATTAAATTAACAATTAAAATTTCAAATAAAATAATAACGGCAACACCTAGAAATAACAAATACGCATTATTGGACTTTAAGACAATTTTAAAATCCAAAAGAGCAAAGCTGTTCGGAATGGATCCAACACTGACGTTCGATTGGACACATTTTGGCCATTACTGTGCTGTCTGGTTTGCAATAATGGTGCTTATGTTAAGATACAATTAGAATTAGCCCAAAGTAGTGGCCTTACGGTGCCTTGCCTTGACGTGGTAGTCAGAGGCATTGCTAAGGGAGGGGGGGGGGACTGAGTGGGCTATAGCCTCGGGTCTTTTGGTTGTAGCCCCATATAGAAGCTCAGGGACTACAACCAAAAGGCTAGCTAGCCCCGAGTCCTGCCAGTCCCCACATTAGTGTAGCCCCGGATCTTTTCCAGACCTAGCAACACCCCTGATAGTCATGCTAGAAGAAAAACATCATGAATACATCTTGCTTGCTGCAAGGAAAAGAAAGTGCACCATGACATCTGCTGTGTGCATGGCCCTCGAAAATACACATCTGTTGCCAATACAGCAGTAAAAGAAATTTCTATCTAGCAGCAAAACCAAATGAATCTGTCAAACGAGGGCATCAATCACAATGTTATTAATTGTTTGGATGCATTACAATTAAAGCCAGGTGTTGCCTAGAAGGTGAATAGCACTGGCAATTGAAGACGTTTCAGACAAACTACTAGGTCAGGTGGATCCTACTGAATCTGTGACATTCAACCCAGTCATTCCATCCTACTGTCCAGGCTGGAACGTGTAGGGATTGAGGGCACCATTCCAGCTTGGAGCCATTCTATTCTGCTACAAAGCTTCATCTGTTGCAATGTCCCATTTCCTTCCTCACTCCAGACCAGGTCATGCGTCCCGCCGGGGTCCACACTGTCCCATCTTCTCTTTATCATTTCTATTTTACCTTTTGTCCATATTATTCATTCTTACTGGCTAGGCTTTTATAATTCCCCGGTGTAAGGTGTTTCTGCCTACGTTTAAGAAAGACGGGGTGAGCAGCAACCTGTAGGAGTCCTGAGCATGGGATACTTGTACCTTACCGCACACCTGTGTGAACGGAATCCTAGGGTGGGGGGGGGGGAGATAGATGGACCCTCATCACCTGTGTGTCTGCTGGCTTCCATGAAGGCTACCAGTAATTCTAGGGTACCTGGTTAAATAAGCAGTCCCAGCCTTATTTCGTTTGACAAGCCTGACAGCATTCTTGATAAAACTAAACAAGGTAAAACCAGCTCCTGGGTATTAATTCAACACATAACATCAGTCCATCGCCATGTGAGCAAGTTCAATTACATTAGGAAAATAAATAATAATTGAGTAACATTCAATTGTTTCACCTGGGAGTAAGTTCCTTCACAATTGGCAATAAATAATTAAATAACATAAAATGGGGTCACCTGGGAGCAAGTTAGTAAATAGATAATTAAATCAGCCGTGTGGCTTGAGAGCAAGAGCTTCCTTTCAGTTTGGTAGTGACCAGAGGCAGCACCTGAACAAATGGTAGCTGCACTCTACTACCATCCACATACAGACTGGTTAGCACGGTTTACGTAACCACCACTACTACTACTACTGCTCAGATGCTGTATGCTTTCGGTCACCAACAGAGTATACCGTGCCCCCTACAGAAGCTCCTGGGTGATGACATGTATGGTCGATAGGAAGATGGCGCCCAGCCTGTCATGTCACCATAGAAACCCAGGGCTAGGCACCTCCGGCCTCCAGGGATGTCATTCCTCAGTGCCCAAACCACTCCCTTCCCACTACTGGGAACAGACTGCGCAGGCAGGCTATGCCTCACCCAGATGAGGCGCCCACTTGGTTCTGTCAGACATTGACATGTAAAGGGGCAATGCCCAGCAAACCTTCCCCGGAGGAGGGTTGGCCCCTTGGTGGGAGCAACCACAAAACAAAACCCCAGGGTCAACCGGGCCACTGGAGAGGACTTGTGGAAGGATTAAGAGGGGAGACACCAACACAGGGTGGTTCGGTTCTCCCTCACTCCCTCTCTCCCTCCCTCCCTCCCTCCCTCCCTTCCTCCGGTGAGAGTCCGTAAGCAACAAGAGGTTTGCCCGCCAAAATTTAAACCTGAAACACAAACCGCCCCTTGTCACACAGAAAGCCCAAATAAATGTGGGTTTACATGGGGATAACACAGTTGTTGATAAAACTCTAGGGACCAGGAAGACTGCACCAGACACTCGAAAACGACATGGCCCACATCAAACAGTGCATGATATAAACTTGCAGAAACTAAACCCTATAAAAACAGGTTATTTTGGAAACCTCTTCTCAGGAATGAAACTACAATGGTTTGGCAGAATAGCTAGGCTCCACACCCAGCTCCACAAGCAAGGCCGTAACCTTGGCATTTTGACAAACTCTACTTTGGTCCCCAGATTAAGTGCTTCAAGCCGGCTAGTTTCATCTGAGGGCAGTTAGCAGCTAGGTCAAGCATGTTAAGGGGGCTCGGTTAATACCTGACACACTCACGCTAGCAAGTCACATTGGTTTACGTAACTGGGATAACACCTGGAACTCCCAAAGTATGTAATCCCTAGATTATGCGGCGTCCAGTCAGATGCAACCATGATTCCCCAGCTCTGCGCATGGACCCACGAGCTGTGCAATTTCCAGCCTCACACGAGCACAGTTCATCTAGTACTTTCCAGGGTCAGACTTAAAAATGTTATTCTAAATTGCAAAAATTCTTATTGCCAAAAGACTAGGACCACATTGCATGGAGCAGTGAAACGGAACAGTGCTCTTAATGAGCTGAGATCCATTCCAATGCATCTTACCTCCAGAAAACAAGGCTTTACGCTCCTCTTATAAACTCTGAATGTTCCATTCACGTAAAGAACTAAGCCAGGTACATCGGTGTCATGTGCGTATCTGAGAGTGTATGGCGAGCATTCCTTACCCAGTAGTAGTATGTGGCTTAGATCGGCTTAGAGGCACATGCTTTGCATAGTGCAAGTGGTTGGTCTGGCGTAATAAACGTTGCTTACTCCCAAAGGCCATAAACAGAGACGTTCCTGTCACACTAACTCTGCCCTACCCTACCCTACCCTACCCTACCTGTCAGTGCTCTGTTTCTTTTATAGTCATGACAAACCGCGTTATTAGAGTCAAGCAGCAGCTCTAAGGTGGGGGGTTTCATATGGCATAGACATTACAAGTGTTTACAAGATCAAATTGTGGCCGACATTGTCATCATATACATGGGATAAGCAGAGACCATTTTTGGCATACAAGGGCATAGGATATCGAGTACTCCCCCAGCCCAACTTCGATGCATCGGTTATTGTCACTTGCAATGGCAGATTCACAAAA
Source organism: Ambystoma mexicanum (assembly GCF_040938575.1). Taxonomy (NCBI): domain Eukaryota; kingdom Metazoa; phylum Chordata; class Amphibia; order Caudata; family Ambystomatidae; genus Ambystoma; species Ambystoma mexicanum. The sequence goes on along the minus strand of NC_090929.1, from coordinate 1,060,305,402 downwards.
GGTTTTCCTCGAAATATGTTATCAAGAGTCCACCACATTAAAGAATGTACTACCTTTTGGATTGTGCCAGTCGTTTTTGACCATTGGCTTGACAGTCACTCCTGAAGAGGACTTATGGGGAGGCGTGCAAACAGAATGAGGGATAAGCCTATTCATTACAGTGTGAAATGTTGCGGACTGCTTAGCTTGACTTTAAAAATAAAAAATTCAAAAAAGTATATTAAAAAATTAAAAAATAAAAAATGGTGTCAGAATGGACTTTGCCCTTTTTTGTGAAGGGGTTACAGCTTTGTGCCTTTTGTTGTGTTCAGATGGTTGATTGTCTTGTGTTTTCGAGTCATTTGCTGGTTCTTTCTCAGTTATAAGCCAATTGTCTAAATCGGAGGATACGTTATGTTCCTTCTGCTCAAGTGTACTCAGACTACTGCTAACACCTTTGTGAACACACAAGGTGTTGATGCGATTCCCAAATGTAAGTACTATGAACTGGTAATGCTTTGCACCCATTATTTATCCAGGGTACTTGCGATGACCCTCGAACATGGGAACATGGAAATATGAAAATATGCATATTTCATTTCCAGTCTCGTCCAATTTCATCTTTTCAAGCGCATGGTCGATTAATCAATAAGCTCTGCTCCACTGTTCGGCCAGAATCGTGTGTGCCTTAGGTCTGAAACCTGTTCTTGGGAGCCAGGAAAGTCTTTTGACCACAGCTGGACCTGCTATTTAGCATCCAGCTGTCTCTGAAGCATCAAAAGTGATTTTAATGACAGCATTTGTGCACTGCTTCCACTCGAATACTATCCGTGCTTGCATGGTGTCTGATAGATCTTTGATTAATGTGTTATGGCAATTACCATTGCATCGGACCATCAAGGCTGTGCATTGGCCACTTACATGCTCGACAAAGCCCTGGTTGACATCTTCCTTCCCACTGTGTTTATGTTCTTACTCATGTTCTGGTGGCTGGTCAGAAGTTAAGAATGGGGCAGAAGACCACTTCCTTGCAATTGTCATGACCAGAGAATCCGGGCTAGGCTTACCCCGACCATATAAACGGGTCTGAAGGTGCTGGCTTGTATTTTTCTTCTATTCCAACATTCATGGCCCTTGCAGAGACAGGCTTTAGCAACAAAAATGCAACCAAAATAGGAAACCTGATTGAAGAACAGAAGCTATATTTCATTGCGATCAGACACCAGGTTCACCAACAATTAAAATGCTTTGCAAGTATGAACTGACAATTTCCCTTGCACATTTGTATAATGTGCAGAGCCCGTGGATGTCGAGAACCTGTGGTATGACCCCCAGGAAGTGGTAAATGAGTGCCCAAAACCCTTTTTCTCGTCTATGTCCAAAATACGGAAACATGTCATACTGCACTGCATCTGCCAAAAAGCACCCGTTGCTACGAATCAAAAACCACACTGTATTCTGGCCAGCTTACATTTAAAAAGAGGTGAGCGAGACTGCAGCAATACAGAACATTCAGAAGACCCCCAAATCATAGACTTCCTCCGAGCTGGTGTAATGTCACTTCAGTTCCCAAATTCACCCCATGATTTTGCACTTTGCTGCAAGCAAACACCTGGACACATAGCAGCAGGCATGGAGTTCCAGAAGGATGAGCTGGAATGCTGCAGAGGCCAGTTAGGCCCAATAAGCAGGTCAAAAGAATCAGGAACAGCAGGTCCATGAGGTGGACCACCTCCGACCACCAGCAACTCATGCAGTCGACTTTCTACATTAAATATGGTTGCCAGTCCTTTTATCCCATCTGCTAGCCTAGACATAAAGGAAAGACTAGATTCCCCAATATTCCAATGGGAGAGAAAGAGAGAACGCAAGAGACGAGCACACAAGAGAGAAGAACGGGAGACACAAAGAGGGGGGAGAAGGGTCCAGTAGCCCAGGAGACAGACAGCTATGACTCCATGTTTGAGAAGAACAAATTACTTACTTCTCAGTAATGTTCTTTCTTATGATGTTCCTCCGACTGATTCCTCATCAATGATATTCCATCTTCAGGGCAGCTGATCTTCAGAAACATTTCTGCCACCAGGAGGCGCACCTCTACTCAATGCCTCTATACGCACCACACTGGACATTACTTGGGGCCTGTATATCTAGGCCAGAGGTGGCCGCTAGATCTCTTGGCAAACAATGTTGCCCCTCCCCCCAGCTCCCCCTCCTCCCCGAGACCATCAGGAACATCCTTCACAGCCAGGTCATCAAATTATTATATGAAGTGTATGATGTACCTCATCGGGCTCTGTTTGGTCACAGGTCTGCCAGCATGGGCAAGAGCATATCCCACAAAAGGCTGATCATCTTTGATGTCCCTCATCCTAGAGACTTAGTTGCAGAGAGTTCCAAGGGGTCCAGCTAATGGAATCGCTCTTCTGCCTTGGAAGGGTAAAGTGGAGCAAAACACTAAAATGAATCTTCTGGATGATATGGAAATCTGAGGCCACCCCTCAAGAGGAAGGAAGGTCTCGCTCTCAACGCCCCCTTGTCTTTGGCAAAGATTAAAGAGGGAGGTTTTACAGAATGCCTGGAGCTCACACACCTGACAAATGGAGGGGATGGCCGCCAGACACATCACCCTAGGGGTCAGTTATCCAAGATAACAAATTTAAAGGCCCAAAAGGAGCACCCACAAAGAAAGTCAACAGTAAATTCAAATCCCACACTGAAATCACAAAACGGATGTGGTGAAAACTTAATGCACAATCTCTGTAAAAATTGCATAAGGGGAGTTGTGAAGCACACGCCCTGCTCAAGGGTCCTTTTGAAAACTGAGTGGCAAGGTACCCTTCTTACAGTGCCAATCTGCAGACCCATCTGGGCCACGGAAAGCAAAAATTCTAAAACAGACGATATGGGCCTGGATAAAGAGGTCCACATTTCTCTCCCTGCACAAGCTGAGAATTCACACCATCTCCAGGCATTAATTGACTTTGTGGCGGCTATTGAACATAGAGAAACACATCCGGGAAGTCGCCCAACAAGTCCCACTCCTTGTACCTCAGCCTCTCAGAAATCAAGCATGAAAGAAGGCTGCACACGTTGAGCTGGAGGACCCGCACCTCTGACTGGGAGGGCAGATTCCCTCTCTTCGGGAGGCAACAAGGAGGGCAGATTGACATGTCCAGCAACTCCAGTTAGCATGTTCTCCAAGCCAGCCCAGTCCAGAACAATCAAGAATGTGGGCCCGAACAAGTGTAGTCTCCTGAAAAGCAGCGCAATGGCAGGGCAGTGGGAATGCATGGCCAAGCATCCAGTCAACCAGGAGTGCGTCCCCCATGTCAGGAAATTTCCTGGAGCGGAACTCCTCACACTTTCTGTTCACACTAGAAGCCAATACGTCCACCTAAGGAGTCCCTCAATGGGAGAAGATCGCCAGAACTTCCCAACTGATCTCCCACTCGTGAGAGACTGAAGTCTACCTGCTCAGGGCACTGCAATGACACTAGTAGGATGGAGCAAGGAGCAAGATGTTAGAGGTAGGTTGTGCCCCAGATCACATTGCTTCTATGCACAGAAGGTAGGACCCCACAGCACCAAGCATTTTAAGGTAGTGCATTGGTTACTGGTTTCCATCAGGGCCAGTACTTACTTGCCTTTCACAGAGAAGAGAAGGCAATCAGGGAAAACCTGATCACCCTCAATTACAGAAAGTTGATGTGCTCCAGAGACTGCAAGGGGGACCGGAGTCTTCTCACCATCAGATCCCACAGGTGAGCGATTTAGGCTTTCAAAGATGGATCGGTGAGTATCGTCAGCTGAGGCCAAAAGTTTCCAAAGCAATAACCCCTCCAGATGGTCTTGCAGGGACCACTTTATGAGGTCTCAAAAATCTCTACTTGAGACCCGTAAAAACGTTGGCTAAAATTCCCTGAAATCGGGATCACTGGCAAAGGAGGATCCAGTGAAGGGATCTCATGCGCAGTCAGGCCTCCAAATGTATGAGAATGCAGGAGGCCATGAGACCAAACAAGTGAAGGAAGTCAGAGGGAGGAACTTCTTGCGATTGGAGGACTTGCACCATTCAGGAGATGCTCGCCACTCAATCCTCAGGCAGAACATCTCTGCCCAGACAAGGGTCCATGATAAATCTGAGGGGCAGGGATGGCAAAACCTGAGACTTCTTGAAGTTCAAGGAGAAGCCTAAGCCATGCAACGGGCTTCATGTATGGGATAGATGTGCAGACGGTGCAAGCTCAGACGAGAGTTTTCTCATTAGTAAGACACATGAATGCTGTCCCTCCTAAGGAGAACCGTGACCACTGCCAGCAGCATGGTGAAGTCCCTTGGTATCGAAGTGAAGCTGACTAACAGAACTTTGAACTGATAGTGGCAATGGCCTGCTAAGAATATCAGGTACTTTCTGTGATTGAAGGGAATCGGCACATGCAAATAAGCATCCAAAAGATCCAGGGAAACTATTCAATCCAGTCAATCGAGTGCTTGGAGGAGATGGCACAGTTTAACAGTTTTGAATGTCTTTTCACAGGTACAAATTCAGCAGCCTCAGATCCAAGGTGGGATGCAACCTCCTCATTATCCTTCTTCGGAACCGAAAAGTAAACTGAATACCAGCCTCTGCCTTGCTAGGAGCATGATAACCTCTATTGTGCCCTCAGCCAGAAGCTGATAAACATCCTCCAAAAGGAGAGTATTGGGAGAAAAAAGGCTGGAAAGGGGATGGTCTGGAAGGTGTTAAGTGTAAGGGATACGATCTCTGGTGAATGACTTGCGAAATCCAATAGTTGGATGTCATGCAAAACCAATCTGAGCCAAAACAGGAAATTCTCCCTGGCACAGAACACTGATGTAAATAACTGGTTTGCACTTGGAGTGATAGAGGGTTCTTCTGCAGAGATGGAGACACCACCTCTGGGAGCTCCTGTTTGTTTGTTCAAACTGAACTTTCGGGCTGGAAGGGGATGACAAGCCCAATGCCTGCATCAAGTTGGCCACAAGCTGTTGGAATGAAGCCTGTAACTTCCCCAGAGTCGGTGCCAGAAAAATGACCATCTCTAGGGAGTTCTCCAGACCACTCGCCTCCTGCTAGTCGGAAGCCAGCTCCAAAAAAAGAGTCCTCTTTGATAACGAAGTAGATTGGTGCAGAGAGAAACACCTCAGTGAATGCGACCTCTTTCCGTGCTTTTTCTCCTCCTCCTTGCGGACCTGGGACTGGCTTCCAAACTCTGCTTCGCACCCCATGACCTTCAACAAGATCTCTTATCTTGGTCCAAAGTATAGTTTCACTGAGCATCCGCAGAGATTTTGGATAAATTGATTGACTTAACCCACAATCCTGGGGGTTGTGTTTCTCCCCCAAACAAAGACAAATCATGTGCCGGCAGGATACTGACATTTGTCCACCACAATCTGTGCAGGGCTTGAAGCCGGTGGCGTTTACGCGATCAGGCATTTTAGCCATACTCGTAGTAGCAGTGTTACTGTAGCAAACTGTCTGGGGGGCTAACTGTGGTAATGGGGTGCGATGGCTAGATATATGCTGGCCCCGGTGTCATGTTCAGTGCAGGGCACATAAACGCGTTGGGCAGAGCTACGCTTAGCCCCCTGGTGGTAGAAAAGTCTGCAAATATCGGGTGAGGAATCCATGGGAGTAAGGAATCCATTAGAAATGGACAACCACAAATGGGAAAGCCCTGGGGCAGGACTATATGAGGAGATGAAAATCAGAAAATCAGTGGAAGGTTGGTGGTCCCTGCTGCAGTGGAACACAAAGAGAAGTGGCAAACATTTGCTGCTGGAAGGGAGAACCATTGCCCAATTGTTTTTTTTTCACAAGGAAGAGGCTAGTTTCAGACGCCAAGAGGCTCTGATTGAGTCCCAGGTAAGACCAACACCTACACAGAATAGGCATTACTTTGAGGTAAGCTGCTTAGAATCAAACCCATAGAGCCACTTATTGTATTACCCCATCATGACACCATTTAGTTTTAGTTTCTTCATGCATTTGTCTATCGCCACTGACTATTTTGACAGTAAAATAAGTAGGCGTAAAAGCAGATTTATAGTTGCAACACATAATGGTCTCAAGCTCACCACACTACACACTGCTGCCCTGGCCTTCAAAACACTAAAAAATGGGGGAAACAAAACCTGGTGGATGGGTAAGTATTTACTTACCTGGACCACCCTTAATGTAGTGCTAATGCCTTGGTGCACCAGTTTTCCTCCGAACAGCTGACAACTCAGTGTGCTCCGGATGACAATACCTATATCACATAACAGCCTATACCTGTCAGAACCAGCAACTCATTCCTCAAAGAGTTGTTAGAATCCCTAAGCCGTCTTGAAATTTAAAATTAACAAAATTGTCACTTTTGAAGATCTGAATAGTTAGCTAGAATGGTATTCAAACCAAATTCATCAATTCATTCTTGGCCATTGTGACCACACTGCATTTTATGAAATAAAACAACGTCCTGTTCATGTTGACAATATCCTTGTCCCCACCAGCAACACACAGTCGTTTCAGCCAGGCAATCTAGAGATCTCCAGCTAAATAAAACTGCCTCAGCACCAGCGGAAATACAAAGATGCAGCAAACTAGGTTTTTACTTGAAAACCACTTAAAATGACCAAATAAAGTCCCTAAGTAAACAACACCTTCAACACCTTCAAAGGCGCAACTTTTTTAGGCAAGAATGACTGCCCATCTTCCAAGCTCAATGCAATAAACATTGAACAGGAACTTACAAAAGCGACGCTATCTCCTTCAACACAAAAACAAGATCACATGAAACCGGCAAACTTACAAGAAGAAGAATCCGGCCACTGTGAAACCTGGGCAGCAGAATGGAGCATAGATGCCAGATATCAAATGCCCCGAGTGATTACATAACCTGCAAAATACAGGCACAGGGCTGTAAATGTGCAATGAATAACAGAAATAAGGAATACTTTGCAAACTACCAAGGTGGAAGTCTCCAAAAGTACTATTTAATGAAGATTACAAGGCGCATATTAGCCATTACACATACCCATATCCAATACCAAGCGGACACGCTACATTAATTTTGTTTCCTAAATGTAAGAAACACCCAACTGAAGTATTCTATGGCCATATCAACAGAGGCATCTAACCCTACCAAATACTGTACCTTCATCCTAGTTTTACAAAACAAGGTCAGCAAATCAGTTAACATGACGGCATCAACAGTACAATTACAACCTAGTGACTCCTTGCATTACAAAACTATGCAACGCCAACTCCATGAACTACTAAACACCCAAAGCTAAAAGAAAACCGCTGGCCAGGCAACTTCTGCCAAAGACACCAAACCTACCCTTAATGGTAGAGGTTCTACAGAGAGCAGCACACTTCTACAGCAGAAACCACAGGCGTGTTTCATGACAGTTTGGATTTCAACCTGGAAGGAGCATAGAAACAACTCTGATAGATATTGGGGAAGAACTACTAAGAGCATTATAGGCCAACCAATCACCAGTTCCAAATTGACGCAAGGGTCTGCAACCTGCAGCTCTTCAGATGGTTTGGACTAAAACGCCCATGATCCTGCACTTTTGACAATGCTGGCTAGGAGGGTTGATGGGAGTTGTAGTCTGCAGACCCTTGGACTAGACAGAGCGGGCACTATGCCCTCAAGCCAGTCAAAACATTAATTCATTGTTTTCAGTGAGTAAACTAAAAAGATAAGGATTTTAGCATAATCTCTGAATGTATAACGGTGAGCCATGACTGGATAATTAGAACTAACCTATGTCTCAATGAGAGTAAAAACAAAATATTATTGGACACCCCGCAACCCCCATTATCTGCTAGCATATGGGAATAATTCCTATGTAATCCACCAAAGGATGCAAATTCAGCCAAATATTCTCCATTTAGGTGCCAACAGGTCTTTTAAAGCCCAAGTTAGGGCTGGGCGATATGAACCAAGTCAAATTTCGAAATGTTCGGGCTGAGTGGTGATATACAATATATATCGTTTATGTGGGTTACATGCTCAGTTGTAAGCTGCCAACTACATGTAAGATGCCAAAAACACCATGATTTATAAAACCTTGATCAAATAAAGTGCAAATGCAGGGTTCCTCTTCCTGTTTGAGAATACACAGCTGTGTAAATATCAAAATGTAAATAAAAATACTATAGTATATGTGATATATATTGTCACAATATCTATTTTAAAAATATATTAACGATATATCTCCAAAACGTTATGTAAGGCCCAGCTGGTAACTGGCTTGAATCTAAATGCACTCTACCAACTTCATTTACGAAAAGGGCCACACAAAAATGTAAATAGCTTAAGCTTTGGTGATCTTGAAAATGGATGCTATAAGAGGTCATCCAGAGAAATGGACTGGTCAATTTCAACTAGTACACACCAGGGCAGTGAGACTTATCAAGACAACCTCCAGGAGAACATAATTCCTGCCCTAAAATACCTAATATTAGCTCCCAGCAGAAGAGAAGGTTCAAAACATTGCACAGGACTTTTATTGCATGGAACTATTAAAGCCTACTGAAACGAGGATCCAAAATGTACAGCAAACTGGGTCTTCCACTATGGACCTCCCAGAGCTCTGTTTCAGACAGGAGACAGTGGCACGATCCAGCTAAAACACAAGGGCATAAGCTCATCAACGATTCCTTGTTTTCTCTCCCTGCTTATGCAGCTAAACGTCTATCATCGGACTTGACCCCTTTTGTGACTAGATTTGTCAACAAATCTTTGATGCACGGGGCGGTACCTCAGCCTTAAGCACTCTGTAGTTACACCCCTTTTGAAAAAGTCTAATTTGGACTCAGAGATACTTCAAAATTATCAACCCGCTTTCCGTGGCCCACAAAAATTCTTTAAAAAAGTGGACACAGGACAGTTGAACAATTTTGCAGAACGAGAAATGTTACTGGACAAGTTCCAATCGGGTTTCAGATCTAGATTTGGAACCGAAGCTGCCCTTTTAGCTGCACAGGATGATCTACTGAGGACCGCGGACTAAGTTGAGCTCTCCCTTTTGGTGGTGCTGGACCCGTCCGCAACCTTTGATATGTTTAATCATGATACTTTGCTAAGTCGATTGCAGGAGGTAGGAGGAGTGTCCGAGCATGCTATTGACTGGTTCAGATCATTCTTGACTGATCGCTGTCAGCAGGTGGGATTGGGCAAGTTCCTGTCGGATGCCATTAGATTGAATTGTGGAGTCCCCCAGGGATCATACCTTTCACCATTGCTGTTCAATTTGTACATTTGTCTCCTGTTGGAGATCTTGAGACGACATGGGATGAATTTTCATTCCTATGCAGACGATACTCAGATCTTCATCAGGCTTGTCAACTTTGATGAAGCATTCAGCAGATTGGGGCAGTGCTTGGAGGCAGTGAGTGGGTGGTATGGTAATGTTTATTTGTATAGCGCCTATACACAGGCAAGTGTTTCAAGTGCTCAAAGAGGGAAGGTTTACAGGGGAAAAACAACAGTCGCTAAGAGCCCTTGAATGGGTGGATGTCCACCAATCAACTCCTACTAAATGCAGCCACAAATGAACTTGTTTTGTTCAGACCTAGACATCGCCTATCTTCTGCCAAGAGACTGCCTATACCGACCCTCCTGGGAACAAATGTAAAATTAGTATCAAGGGTTAATAACTTGGCCTGTATATGGCAGGATGATCTGGGCAGCGAAGGCCAAGTCGGAGCAAAGGTTCAGGCGGTGCATTATGTTTTGAGACTCCTTCGACAGGTACTGGCTTATATCCCCAAGCAGGATCATGCTTCGGTGGTGGGTTCCTTGACTAATGCACATTTAGACTACTGTAACAGCCAGCTGCTTGGTATTCCACTTAAACAAATGCAAAGACTTCAAAAAGCAAAAAATGCGGCAGTTAGGATGATTTTTAAGTTAGGTAGAACTGCCCATGTCTCACCATCTCATCGTGCTTTACACTGGCTGACAGTTGAAGACCGGATTAGATGTAAGGTAGCCTGCCTTATTACTAAGTGCGTTAACGGCCTTGCCCCAGTATACTTGAGGGAACTGATTCAACCATATCAACCCATAAGACATCTGCAATCTAGTGATTGCCATCTTCTGTCCATCCCTCATTCAGTGTATACATCAAGGGGAGATAGAAGAGTCGCTGTCTTCGGTCCAAAATTGTGGAACTCTGATCCTTTAGAAATGTGGACGCTCAATCACTATTTCAGTTTTGTAAGGCTCTATTTTTGTTTAGAGAGAGGTCCCCCCCCTTTCCATATCTGTGGTCTTTTTTGGTTTGTTTTTCCTTTCTGAGCTTGACTATGCTTTACATGAATGTTCTTATCAACTGCGCCGTTATACGGTTTGGTCCGTCATGTGCACGATATTAAATGTAAAAATCTAAATCAAAGCATAAAACGCTCCCCACATAAGACCCTATCATTTGGAATAAACTGCTGGCGGAGTAAGACTCGGAATTGCAACTTGGTTGAGCAGGGACTGGTCCTTGGATGTAGCCATTTTTCCCCCTTTTCCCTAACCCTCCACAAAAGTTTGCCTATCCCCCTTTCTGCTCCTCCCCACCACCATTTTGCTCTTGGTGCCCCGAGTGATTCATTGGCATGTGAATCCCCATTCTTGGCACAACAAACTCAGACCGTGCAATACTAGATTTTGAACAACTGAATACGCAAGCCCTTGGCAATCACTGCATTCTGCACAATGGACAAATCTAATGAGATTAAAACTGAAAAATTACCAGCAGCTTCCAACAAAAAAACACTTCTCAAAATGCAAGCTCTGGATACAGGGAAAGAGTTCTAATAAAATGTATTTAAAAATCAATGCCTTTGGCATTTACCTTTAATACCCCGCCAAAACAAAAACAAAAAAAGAAAAGAAATGGAGAAAGGCCATACTCCAATGAAATGTACTAAATATAATTAGCGCCAACGTTCTCAATTCCTCAGCACATTGCACATTGAGGGCAAGACAGTTTCACCTCGTTGCGTTAAAAATAATGCTTTTTAGTCTGCAAACTTCTACTGAGAAGAGAAGGAAACTACTCACTAGTACGTAAACAAATAAATACAAAAAAATAAACAAAAAGTACTACTTACCAACATTTAGGAAATCGGACCGAAACTGACAGGTCATCCCAAAGCCAAAATCTCTCCAGAAACCAGAATCTTTCTTGTGAACCTGCAGAACAGTTTACAATACTTCGTTATTTAAGAAATCGTTTTAGCTGACAAGACAATGGCATCAAATTCTCCTGACTGATTTTTCAAATGTTTTTGGAAAAAATAAGTGCAGCGCTCACAAAAAAGAAAATCTAATCTACTTGGTACACCTCCAACCAAGAACTTTATTTCTCCCAATTTATTGGTTACCTGGTGACTCACTTCTAACCGTGGATGCGAACAGGGCCTGTCAATTGCTAGGTTAACCTGCTCAAGTACCCATTTTATCTGTGGCCAGGTGCATACAAGCAACGACAGCACATGGAGCTGTGCTAAAAACAAAGCTCAATATCGAATTCTTCTCCGGCAGTGTGAGGTTCTGCATGAATGAATTGGCCCAAACTCTCGAAGACGATCGGCAAAAAGAAGGCTTGCACATTAAGCTTCCAAATGAAAAGCACATTTAGGGGGAGGGAATAAATCAGTACGTTGCTTTATTATCTCAAAATATAAGCATATGACCTATTAAAAATGCAACATTTAATAAACAATCAAATACAAAAGTAATAAAACTGCACAATCTATAACAGGAATAATCACAATGATGTCACCACATGAGATATTAAGAGAATTAAATAAAAAATTGTTTTCAAAATGTGAAAACAAACCTAATATCTGACGCAAACTGACAAGAGAAAAGGTAAAGACAATGTAGCAATTATGTAATGGAGCAGGATAACCGAAAAATTGATGGCATGCAAACTACAGATTTAAAAATGTTTTCGCACAAGTCTAATAAGCAATTATTTCAATTTCCCAGTTGCCTCTAATTAAGTATTAATGCGAATGTCATCAAAAGAAGGACTTCCTTTTTAGAACTCTAGAACCCAGACTATCAGCAGATGTTCCTCACAATATCTTGTTTTTGGTGATTTTTATGTAGTGCTAAATGCCACAATGTGGTTGCCTAATACCACAAAGATGAAGGAATGGAAAAAGGGGAAGGCTTGCAATGTTATGTTCTTGAAATTTATACTACAAACCGCTGACATTTTCATGGTCCCCAAGAGCTCTTGCGGATCTGAAAAGGAAGGGCGCTGGGAGGGGTTAGTTAGTGGGATTGAGAGGTAAAAGTACAAGAGAGCTTTGATGTGCCGTTGGTAGTTTCAATTTGGAAAAAAACAGTCACTGTGTGCCGGTTTGTTTTCAGTTGGTCGACTTTATGAGGGGTTTTGTGCATGGTTGTTTATGGGTGGTTAATGGGCGTTTTGTTTAGTGTCCTTTTTGGTGTTGTGGAGTGTCCATTGAGTGTTTGTAGTTTTCGGTGTTTTTTTGTGGCATTATGCATCTGGTTTGCTCAGTGTTGGAGGGAGGAGCAGTCTTGCTGCTGCGTTCTGTATCCGTTGTAGTTTTTTCATAAGGTATTTTGGCATTCCGAGATAGATGCTGTTGGCATAGTCTATTCTTGACATGACAGAAGAGATGAGAGTTTTCTGTGTGGGAAGGTGCAGGATGGGAGTATCCTCACGATTGTGTGTAAGTGGAAGAAGCATTTCTTAGCTACTGTGTTGGTTTGCAATTCTAGCGTTAGTTCGATGTCCATTAACATTAGGAGATTTTTGGCCAATTTGGATGGTTCTGGTATGTGTCTCAATTCAGTAGGTCATGGAATGGGTGATGGTGCGACAGGTCATTGGGAGCGATCATGATTTCTGTTTTGTCCTGGTTGAGTTTAAGGCTGTTGGTGCTCATCCATTGGTTTATTTCTGTGAGGCGGTTGGCTTTTGCCATTCGCTGGCATTGATTTTGTAGATGATTTGAGTGTTGTATGCGTAGTTGTAACACATTAGGCCAAGTTTATGATGAGGCTGATAAGGATTGGGGGTGGGGGGAGTCATTTAGATGTTGAAAAGTAGTGCTGAGAGCAATGAGATTTGGGCGACTCCACATGTGTTGACTCGAACTGTGTTATCCAACTCGTTTCCATTCTTTCTGTCATTAAGGATTTTAGTCAGATGAGTAATGTGTTGCCGATTCCTTTATCTTCGAGTCTTTTGAGGAGATTTGTGGTGGACTGTGTCGAAGGCTGCTCATAAATCGAGTAGTATAAGTACCGATTTGACGCGAGAGTCTGCGTTGTGTGACGAATCACAGTATTCAGTCATTTCTTCCCAAGGGAGGGGGGGGAGGTGGGCCTGTTGCGCAATACCCTCCATAGGGGTAAAGGCAAGCAGAGCCTCACCAGGAGAGGCTCCACCCTTGGGGACAAGGGCTCAGGTTTGGAGGAGGAACTCCCTAACCCTCTTACCTATAATCCATTGGTAACATCTGCTAGAAGACAATATGAAGAGCAAGCAAACATTTGTTATTGTTACATAGAACATGTGAGTAAACCTGAAAAGGAATACTACTGTAGTACTGAGACGAAGAAAACCACTGGAGTAGTACAGAACACATGTAGAACAAGGAAAAAGGACTATCATCCTATGCTGGGGAAGTCCCACGGCTGTGTCAAATCTGGGAGGAGGAAGAAGGAGAGGTAGGGAGGGGAAGGGGAAGGGGAAGAGGGAGAGGGGGAGGGGGAGGGAGAGGGAGAAAAGCCTGGGAGTTTTAAGTCAGCTGGACGAGAGAAGATGACGTAGACAGGGACACACGGCTTCAAAGCTTGAAAGGGAGATGGCGTGCGAGTCCCCACCTGTCGCATTGTGAAGCAGGAGAAGTGGAAGGTCCGAAGAGTGGTGGCGTGACTGAGCATCGGTGGACTTGGGAGTCCATGAATGATGACATTAAGGTAGGCTCAGACTGCATCAATCACTGGGGACCAGTTGGCTTTAAAAGAACCCCTCACTTGGCGATCATTTGATGGCTTCCGAAGGAGTAAGGAGGACTCGTATGGACCCGGGTTGAAGGTACAGTCTACCTTACATCTTCCGCCAGTGAAGGAATGCCAGGAGTACCAACAGGGAAGCGATATCCCTCCTCTAAACATCTCCAAGGACCAGAGGGAGATACCGGACTCAGGCCGTCCCATCAGCTCCAGAACCGGTACCCAGCCAGCACACAGCGTGCCCTGCTAGGATCTGCCAGCAAGCTTCCTAGGTGGGAAGTTCTGGAGAGTATCTGAACTAAGGACAAGGCCGTTGCTTGCAAACATTCTCCTGAGCTTTTGGCCATCGGCCTTGAAAGGACGATACAAGCCCTGTGAAGAAGCTAGGAGGAGTGCCACACAAGCCACACAAGCATCATCCAGAGTCCATCTTAAGGGCATTTTTGAGACAGTAGAGTCCTCGAACCACATCCGGCTGCACCGCTGACTGCTGTCACGCCACAGTCACCAGAGCCTTCTGAGACACCTCAACCATCATTCCAGATCCGTCAACCAGCACAGAGATGATTCTTGGCCCTGAGCCGCCGTGCCGGACAGCCTGCAGACATCCGTCCAGCCTCACTTGCCGAACTGCCTGCCGCCTGGTAACCGCAGCGGTTTCCTGCCATGAACATTGTCTCAAGGGCTGCGAAGCGCCTTAGAACCGCCTCAATGATGTGGAGTACCAGAACTTGACAATGTACCTGGTACTGAAGGTTCTGCCCCCCTGGTCCTTCTTCGAAGGCCCCTAGAGACAGTTACGACCCTTTGCCCCTTTGGTGCTGGAACCAAATAACCTTGAACAGTAAGACTGATCACTTTACCCACTACCCCCCTGTCAGTATCCAGAGTGCATCCCTTAACCTCGTGAAAGTGTCTGTCCTCTGTGTTCCTTTACAGTTTTGTATTTTGTAGTGTGCTAGAACGGTAGGTTGTTGTAATAATAAAGTAGATATATTTTTATACAACCTTGCCTGGACAGTCCCTTTTATCATTGGGTAATAATTGTATTTTCGCTGTGTTGCAAGTAACCAACGATCCACAACCTTTGCGGAGATAAGCCGCCCATTCCGACAACGTTACCCATATTGGGCAAGGTCGTCTTATGATTCACTTGCATTCCAATTTGTTTGAATCCCTTATGGTGTACTAGAGGCTGATTGATGGTTTAGAAACCGATATTCATCCCAGGGCCACTGGTGAGATGGAAGTTGATTCGTCACAAAGAATTTTCAGATCTCTGCTGCCCAAGATTTGGAGAAGGCAGTGTGTTCTACAGTTGAGAGGCAGTAGAGGTAATAGTTACAACTAATTGTCTACTTTCGGTTAAGTCTGAAAACAATCTTTGATAAGATCATAAGTTGTCTGCAAACTGGACACAAGTGCGAGAAGGTTGGAATGAGGAATTTTGGTTTAAAATCCTAATATATGGTTTCTCTAACAAAAGTTTATTCGACATGAGCCATAAAATGTACATAGTAATCACACATTTTTAAAATTAATCAAAAGAAACATTTTTAATAACAATTCATGCATTAATCTCAACATTCCTTAAAACATTACAACAAGGACAGCAAATCTCCCAATCATGGCACATATAAAATAAGAGGAAACCGGTCTTTATCCTAGTTATTAACACAAAACTTCTTTCTCAAAAGCCAGGCCCTATAACTGTATCGGACTGTAGCAGATATCACTTTGAGAGAAGAAGTTGTTAAAAACAACATAGCCTGGCTAACTGTACGAACTCTGGCAATTTTAAGGACCATTTGAAGTAAAGGAGTCTCAGCCTCTTTCACAAAATAAGAACAAGTATGACCATTTCTCTTCTGCTGCTGAACATAGGGCGAATTTCAAATGCTTTGTTACACCAAACCTCGGTCCACATAGCTACTGCAAAGATGCCCAATCTCAAGCGCATATATAAAGATCTTTCAAATGGATGGTGAATTTCATAAAAGTATTGCTTAACGCCAAGCTCTCCAAAATAAGTAATGTAAAAGTGGCCAAGGTGGCACTTGATGGCATCTGCAAAAAGCAGTTCCATGCCATACCATTTAGCAGAAATCTTTACTTTGTTCAAGGCTGAGCTACAGCTCCCCCACCGGTCACTCCAGAGCTTGCTAGCCTATTAGGAATAATGTTATAAATAACCAAATAAAATAATCAATGATATCCTACTCCGAGTGAGTCGGGGCAGAGAGAGCACTGCGAGGGATGAGTAAAATCGTTTAAAAATGCATTCAAATGCATTTTCTTTTATGTTTAGTTGGCTGACTTTCACGTGGCCCCAAAGCTCCGACCCATAAAGCACCGCAGGCAAGACCTGCTTGCCGTTTAGGTCCAGAGTCGGGGACACAACACCACTTCCATGGGCGGAAAAATATGACATAGTAGCGGAACTTGGTTTGTCCAGATTGATTACTGCTTTGTCAACCTGGGGAGCCCAACCAAAGTGCTATTGGAACCTCACGCCAAAATAATCAAATTGGGCCAATGGTTTGATCAGGTAATCCCCAACTTTCAACCTAATTGCCTTATGCTTAGAAGGGTGGGAACTGAACATCGATTTGGTTTCACCCACGGTCAGTTTCAATTGGAGCTCTGATCACTTGGCCAAGATGATATATACAGATTTTTCTAGGCCCTTGGGAGTAATTGGAATTAAAACCGCATCAGCTGCGTAAAAGAGTGCCGGACATTTACATATAATTTCAGGGTATCCTGACACCCGCTCATTAATGCATCAATTACATCCTGTATATAAATGGTAAAAAGGAGCGGGGCCAGGACACAACCTTGCTTTTCCCCCCAAGGACACCTCAAACTGATCAGTTGTCCCACCCCTGGGCCATAACGAACGCAAGCATTCGTATTTCAATAGAGCTGAATTAAAATATACACACATTTAATGGAGCCCCACGATTTAAAAGAATTTGCCACAACAAATCTCTAGAAACAGAGTCAAAGGCAGTACTCAGATCAAGAAATACAAAAAATATTAATTCCCCACAGAAGTGAGTACTTAGCAAAGATATAAGCAAACATTGGTCCACTGTGCCCCTATCAATCCTAAAGCCTGCTTGCAGGTACGATATTATATTATTGCTGTCCACCCAATCTTGGACATACTTCAAGATAATTTTGCCAGAGTTTGCCCACACACCTAATAAAGAGAGTGGGTGATAGTTTACAGGACTCTCCTTACCACCCTTTTTATAAATTGGAACAACATTTGCCACACACTAGGAGTCGGAGATAACTCCCGTAATTAGGATAGCATTTAAATATTTTAGAAGGACCGGGGCCCCAATTGTAACATAATAGTTAAATAAATCCAGGGGTATTAAGTCGGGGCCTGGAACCTTGCCCCATTTACACGTAGCCAGAGCTACTTCCACCAGGTCCACTGTAAAAGACAGAGGAACTACTACATTCAGGCGAGTTAGAGGGAGACCTACAGAAATGGAGGCAGGGTATCACGATGTAAGCCTGAAAAATGGGATTTCTGCAAATCGCCACTAATACAACAGGGCAGGGACTGCTAGGATTTAGGGACTCTACCGGAAACCAAATTCATTCTAAAATAATAAAGTATCCCCTGCTTTATGGGCATTACACAATATCCTCCTGCTTTCCACAACACATTTCCTTTTTTGTCACTAGCAGGGATCGGTATTTAGCCCTTAACAAATGCAACCTCTCTCGATCCGCCTCTGTTGTGCTACCCGCACATTTTACTATCTCTCTGTCTTGGCTGCAGGGCAGGCATCATCATCATCATCATCATCATATCAGCTGGGCTTTCCGGCCCAGCCCCCCCCCCCGCATCATACCACTTTAATTGGAGCGGTTACCAGGGGGCAGATCGTAGCCATCATTAACTCAAATCTAGCCAATGGTGCACCAACCTCAGTTTTGGCCACCACAACTGATTCCATAATGGGCAGAGTTGTACCATACATTTGGGGATTTTTTTTTTGACCAATTAACTTAGGCCATTGCAAAGGCCTTGGCGCATTACTTTTTGTCACAGCCTGTTGGTAGGGGAAAACCAGGCAGAAATCAGGATATAAAACATTGCACATAAGAATAGAAAGTGACAAAGGGAAGTGATCACTTTCTGTTCTACGATATAATCAATGTTTTTGGCTCTAACCCAGTCTCTAGCAGAAATAAAAATATAATCAATGGTCGAACTGCCATCATGGCCATTAAAATTGGGACATGTGGGATGATCATTTCAGAATCGTCCATCAGAGGCCCCAAGGTTTAAATTAAACATCATACAGACATATTTAGCACAAAGCTGGTGTCTTCTGGTAAGTGTTTTAGCCTTTAAAGGAGGTACATCCCAGGCTATGTCCTGGTCATCCCAAAACCCTGCAAGCTCTCTAATGGGTTCCATCTGGAGATTAAAGTCTCCTACCACAGTGCTGAATTTTTACTTGGCCACTATCGGTGCAAACTTTATATTAATTAAGTCTTGACATTTATTAAGAGTTGATAAGCCATGAGGTAACCATGGCCGTTGTAGATGATTAAACAGAACAATCCCTTGTCGCCAACCGTGATGAGCAGAATTTGGAGGTCAGTGCAATTGGTTTGCACAACCTCTGGCTGCCAGCCCAGTGACACATAAATCCAGATAAGGAGCCCTCTAGATGGTCTCCCTTTGGAGACCTTTGTTGCCGAAATGGAAAAAGGGAGGTAAACCCTGTAACACTAAAGGGTCAACTGCCCAAGTCTCTTGAAAGACTATGTGTAACCGCGTATAAAAAGAGCCCCAATCCTGGTCATCCAGATGTTTAAAAATCCCTGCAATGTTCCACAAAAGGGGTCGAAAACACCCAAAAGGCACAGGGACGACATCCAAAGCCCCACCAACAGGATGTGCAGGGCTGCTTCTAAGACCCTCGGCATCGTAATGGTGGCATATAGCATGATCATCCATGTGAGAATTAGTTAAAGGCAGAGTATTATACAGGAGGGGAATACCACTTGAGAGGGCACAAGGGATGCCAACAAACTGATCTGTATATAAGGAAAAATAACAGGCCCAATGTGTAACATCTGATGTAGATTGTCATTGGTTGTCAGGACAGACTGTTTCTGGGACCCAATGTATGGCCTCTTTAATCGTGTGTAGAGTGCAAGGAGTTACACCCAATGGAAACGCCAAGCTATGACTCAAACGGTTGGAAGTAGACAGAGTTAAGCTCAAATTGAATACTTACTTGTCCCAAAGACTTGAATTAACATCATGGAGCTTCATCGATCTTTTGCGACACAGTAAGTTGGAAACCCAAATTTAACTACAGACTGGAGCACATAATAGAGAAATCACTGCATATGATGCAAATTCTATGAGTACCCAATTTGTGGGGCTATACAGAGCCAGGAGATCCACCCACAAAATGTCTTCACTAGTAACTGCTGAGAGACCCGGAAGCTGCTTCCATAAAGTCAAAAACAATCTATTTAAAAACTGACTCAGCAGTCGGGTTCATTTCCTCAATTTTAACTAGTTTCCCCCATAGTGGCACAGGTCCAAAAATCGATGAGAGGATCTTTTGTGCATAGTTCAAGGGGGTGGAAGTGGGGGTAAGAGTACATCCCTACTTTGTGTTGTACAGGTTGGGATGATAGAGGGCTGGGGTGGAACACAACAGGGGATCCTGATTTGGCAAGGGTTTCCCATTCTCTAGAACCAATCTGGGAGGGGCCATCTCAGAAGGGATGGCAGTAGAGACTTCAGGACAAAGCCATTTGCCCATGCAGGACCACCAGTCTAGTCGTTTCATCATCTTGGTAACTCTAGTAACCAAGGTAAAGGGATAGGGGGAATTTACAAGGAACCAGGTCAGGACAGGGCTGAAGAACAGTGAGTGCAGTTGAGTCAGGGCAACCGTCCAAACCTGGCTTGTTAATAGGTCTACGCCGGCACCTTAATTGCTGTTTTTTCTTTATACCCTCATACGGAGGGGCGGGTTCTCGCCATCATCAGCAGTTCATTGCGTAATGCAGCAATAGCGTGTTCTTCGGTTTCCGCTGTTACTGTCGCTTGGCCCATCCGAGTATCGCCAGGAGGAACTGTATCTGGGTGGAACCCCAGGCAATAAGGGGACTCCAAGCCCCCTGAAGTTTGGATAAGATCAGGATTGCAACCTAAGATGACATCAACCACCCGAATAAGGGTTTTCTTCAGGTCGCATTGGTCCACGGCCAAATTAGCGCATAATGGTAAGAGGGCGTCCAACTTGGAAAGAATAACAGAAGCACCTAGACTGGTATGACATGCATTACTTACTGTAATTGCATTTCTGATGATTGTATCTGCTTAGATTCACATGCTGTGCATATAGTCTGACATCTAGTGGTAATCGCAGAGTTTTGCAATTTGTCTTTCGAGGATCGAAAGGGGACGTTGACATGGGCGTGCCTGTAACACCATCCCCCAACGTGACGTGTAGTGTACCCAAAATCCCTCACGCGTCGAGGTCCCTCTGATTGTATTTTTTCTGCCATGAGGAAGCCTTACGAATATCGTGAGTGAGTACATAGATAGAGAAGTAGTAGTAAGATGTCTATGTTCCTGACATCCAAGCGGGGAGGAAGGGTGGGCGCATGTGAATCTAAGCAGATACAATCATCAGAAATGCTATTACAGTAAGTAATGCATGTCTTCTGATGCTTGTGAATCTGCTTAGAATCACATTGATATTGATATTTTATTTCTATCACGCTCGTACAAAGGTGTTTCAGAGCGCGACAAGGCAAGGGAGGGGAATAAGTGCATGGAAGGGGGGGAGAAGTGGAGAGTGCGGAGGAAAGAGGAAACAGATAAATAATAATAAATAAATAATAAAGGCAACAAACAGTGGTAGTGCAGCCAGTAAGTGGCAAGTGCTGGGTTTAAGGCAGCAGACAGGGTAAGTCTGTTAAGTGCAGGAAGAAAAAAGGGGGCGGGGAGACCATGGGTAGAGATACAGACACCAGTGCAAGGGGTGGCCCCGGAGGCAGTGCGGGATGGTTCCAGGGTGAGCAGGTACCTGGGCCCAAAGGACAGAGGCTGGCCAGGTTCACGGTGCCAAGAGAAAACAGATCAGTAGGGGAGAGGGGGAGCGAAGGCAGAAACAAAGAGAAAGGTCTTGAGGTGCTTCTGGAACCGGAGATGGTTCTCCTCAAGTTTTAGAGTGGCAGGGAGGCTATTCCAGAGGGAGGCCCCACCCGAAGACAGATCTACCCCCAGCTCGTTTCTTTGAAAAACGACTGACCCTGGGGGAGTTGGAAGTAGAGGAATGAAGAGCTCGAGGGGGGAGGTATTTGTGGAGGGATAGCTGAAGGTATTAGACTGTGCATAGACTAGCGAGCA
The DNA here is from genome assembly GCF_040938575.1 of Ambystoma mexicanum. Classification (NCBI taxonomy): domain Eukaryota; kingdom Metazoa; phylum Chordata; class Amphibia; order Caudata; family Ambystomatidae; genus Ambystoma; species Ambystoma mexicanum. The sequence goes on along the minus strand of NC_090929.1, from coordinate 1,060,283,988 downwards.
GTACCTGAAGTTGGAAGTGTGAAAGGAACAGTAGTCAGATGTCTTAGTACCGCTTGTCTCATCTGAGTATCAGACCCACAATGAGTATCTAGGCAGTAGTGTTTTGTAAAGGTGTGTAGAGAACTCCAGGTTGACGCTTTGCAAATGGACTCGAGAGGAACATTTGCAATGAATGCTATGGAAGCCCCAGTGCCCCGAGTAGAGTGTGCTCTAGGCTTGAAGGGCAGATCTCTCTTTTCAAGAGTGTAACAGAGTGGGATGCAATTGACAATCCACTTAGAGATGGCTGATTTAGAGGTAGGGTCCCCTTCTCTACCAGCCGCCACCGAGACTAAAAACTGGTTGGTTTTTCTTAGTGGTTTACTTTTCCAGATAATATATGACTGCCCTGCGCACATCCAGTGTGTGTAGGCTTATTTCTGCCACATTAGTGGGGTTCTGGAAGAATGTGGGTAGTTCTATTGATTGGTTCACATGCAACTTCAAAATGAATTTGGGCGCAAACCATGGGTGTGTGCGCAGAACCATCTTGTCTTTGTGGATAGTGACAAATGGGTCTAGAACTGAAAGGGCCTGTAGTTCCTGAACTCTTCTTATTGAAGTGACTTCCACCAGAAAGGCAGTCTTGTAAACAAGTGCTTTAAGGCTAGCCTTATGCATCGGTTCAAAGGGAGACCCCATAAATCTAGTTAGTACCACATTTAGGTCCCATCGGGGAGCTGGGTTTGAAATAGGGTGATGAAGTCTTCTAATCCCTTCCATGAAAGCTTTGATTACCGGGATCTTCCACCACGAGACCTTTCTCTGGTACGTCGTATATTCTGAAAGTGCGGCTAAGTGGACCTTCAGTGAATTAAAAACCAGACCAGAGTCCAGTAGATGAGTCAGGTATAATACAATATGTTTTGACAATCAGTCTATAGTATTGATGCTCTTGGAATTACACCAGATAATGAAGCGTTTCCACTTATTGGAGTAGCAATGTCTGGTGTTGGGCTTTCTTGCTTCTTTAAGTATGTCCATGCATCTCTGAGGAAGTTGGAGGAGGTTCCCAAACTCTACGGCTTCAGGAGCCAGGCCGCCAAGTTGAGAGTTTGCGGGCATGGATGGAGGGTTTCCCCCCTGTCTTGCGATAGCATGTTGTATGGGCAAGGTAGTTTTCATCCAAGGAGAGACATTTCCATCAGATGGGAGAACCAGGGTTGGCAGGCCCACATTGGGGCCACCAATATCATTGTGACTGGTTCCTGGTGCATCTTGTGCACTATCTTGTTGAGTAGGGGAGTCAGGGGCGGGGCAGGGGAGGGGCGTAAACTAATTTCCCTGACCATGTTATCCAGAGACCGTTCCCCGTTGGAGCGGTTCTGAGGGTACCTGGAGGCGTAATCTGGGCATTGTGAGTTCCTCAGAGTTGCAAACTTGTCGATCTCTGGGAAGCACCATTCTGAGAAAACGTTGTAGACAATGTCTTCGTGTAGTCGCCATTCGTACTCTGTGGGTAGCGGTAAGTGTCTGCTGAGTACGTCAGCCAGAAGATTGAGTTCCCCTGGAACATGTTGAGATAGGAGGAACATCTTGTGTTTGAGAGCCCACTTCCATATGTTTTGGTACAGTTTGGATAACCCCGGAGAGTGAGTGCCCCCTCGTTTGTTCAGGTAGCACATGGCTGTGGTACTGTTCCTGGGCCATGGTACTGTCCATGAGCCGAGGTACTGTCCGTGAGGACTAGTACTGTCTTCCCCCGTAATTAGGTCTGAAAGGCCTTCAGGGCTTTGAACACAGCTAACAGCTCTAATAGGTTTGTGTGTTTGGATGCTACTGCTGGGGACCAAACGCTGTGTGCTGTCTGCTGAAGGAGGTGAGCACCCCACCCTCTGAGAGAGGCGTCCCTTGTGAGAGTGGCTTCTACTGCGGGGGTGGTGAAGGTCCTCCGTTTCCAGAGGTTTTCCCTCCACCACCACTGCAGAGAACGAGGGCTGCCGAGACAACCACTAGATCGTCCCATTGTCCACCGGCCTGACACCACTGGCTGTTGAGCCACTCATGCATAGGTCGCATGCGCAAACGTGCGTGTGGGACTAAATAAATGCAGGAGGCCATCATTCCTAACAGACGCATGCTTTGCGTACCGTCACCTCTTGACTTGCTACATATTGAGGGATCTGAAACAGCATGTTTTGAACCCTTTAGTTGGAGGAGAAGACCAGGCTGCCGTCTGTCCGAATCAGAGCCCTCAGAAATATTTTGACTAGGCTGGGTCTAGGCTGGTCTTTTTCTCATTTATTGAAAATCCCAGACTGAAGAGTAGATCTATCAGCTTCTGGGTGTTTGAGAGGCATGTTCCGTACAAATCCCCTGTTATGAGCCATTTGTCGAGGTAAGGATAACTTTGGATGGATTGCCTGCGCAGGTGAGCCGCTGCTACTGCCAGGACCTTTGTAAATAGCCAAAGGGAAGGACCTTGAACTGAAAGCGCTCCTCGGTCATGCACCTCAAGTATTTTCTGTGCGCTGGCAACATTGCAATATGAAAGTATGCATCTTTCATGTCCAATGTTGCCAGGTAATCCCCCTGTGTTAGTAGAGAGATTACCTCTTGCAATGTTATCATTCAAAACTTTTGTGGTTTGACAAATTTGTTCGCTGGCCGCAAGTCTAGCACATGGTGCATGGCGAGATCCTTTTTGGGTACAAGCAAGTACACTGAATAAATACCCTTGTTTACCTGTACAACGGGGACGACTTCGATTGCGCCATTTTCCTGCAGAATCTCAAAATCTTGCAGTAGGATCCTCAGATGGTCCGGTGACAAACGCCTGCACTTTGGTGGTCGGCTAAACTCGATACAGTAATCGTGGGCAACAGTCTTGAGCACTCACTGGTCTGTGGTAATTCCCTCCCATGCGTGGAAGAAGTACGTTATTCGTCCCCCGACTGGGGAGTCATGGGAGGGGTCATGGGAGGGGACCCGGGTCGTCAAGTCATTTCTGATTGGAGGCCGGGGAGCCTCTAGGGGTGGTGCTTCTACCCCTTCCTTTGCCACAGCACGGTCCTCTAGAATGATATTGTTTTGAGGCAGCGGACCCCTGTCCTGAGGACCATGTGTTTCCCATTCCGTACTGATTGTGTGGGGAACGTGGGAAAGATTGTCCGCAAAGGGAGCCGCGAGAGATAACACCTCGCTGATGAAAGGGTCTTTGAGTTATCTGGTTGAATGTGACTTCAGAGTCTCATGTTCCTTCTTCGCAGTTTGTAGTGCCTTATCTACCGCTTTGCCAAACAGGTTAGATTCCTCTACCGGTTTGTTAATGCGGGACGCTTGTGTTTCTGGTTTGAATTTCTGGTCAATGGGGTCCTCAAAGAGATCATCTTTCTGTACATAAGGGTCCCGAGGAACCTCCTCTGGTTCCGTCAGGTCAAACGCCTCCTCATTAACAGGGTAGGAAGTCCTTTGTAATTTAGGTACAGTAGGGTATAGATCTTCCTCACTAGGCCTCTTAGGTGTGGTAAAACTTTCTGAAAAGTCCACAAGTTTTGAAATTTTATTCATGTACCCCTCAAACCTGTCTCTGGTCCATAAAGGTGAACCAGAGGGGTGGGGGGGGGGGGTCTCTTCTTGAGATCTGTGTTCTTAGGTCGTCAAGGTGTATCTGAAAGAGTCTTAGCCAGGGGCTGGGGACCTTCAGAATACTCTTCCAGCCTTTCTCGGCATGTGGACGTGTCTCTCGACCTGTCCTTAGGTCTATTAGCCGCCGAAACGATGTTCCCGAGACTCTCGCGGATTGACGGCGTAACTGGGAGGTATTTCAACTGTTCTAGTGGCTTCACTGTAGTTTGACGTTGCCGGAACTTTTTGCGTTGATGCGCTCTTAAGAGACGTCTCGATGCTCTTATGAATCTTGGTGCCGACGCCCTTGTCACTGGAGTGCCCGCACGCATGCCGGTTGCGGGGAGGGTTGCCGACCCTGCGGATCAGCGGGTTCCATCGAAGGAATCAACATACCCGTTGGTGTCTTTGACCTTCCCGACGAGTCAGTCGAAGCGGTTCCAGGGTAGTGTGTTTACCTTTGTGAGTAGTGTGTACACCCCTGTCGCCAGGGTGTACACTCCCCATAGCAGAACCGGCAGCCTGCCTGCCGGGGCCAGACAACTCGGAGCATGGCTGCTCTGAAGATAGGTCAATGGGATCCGTGTCAGAGCCACGGCTGTCGCTCAATACCTCGTCACTCTCAGCGCCTGTGTTGGTGGGGGAACTACCCTCAGCCTGCATCATGGCGTTGGCCGCCCACTGTTTAACTCGCCGTTCTTTTATCGTCTTAGGACGTAGTAGCTCGCAAGACCGATAGGACTCCTCGTGGTGATCTCAAGGTAGACACTTATTGCACCTCCGGTGCGTGTCCTTCCAGGGATACTTGCCTTTACAAGAAGGGCACAATTTAAAAAGGTGTCCTGTCCATAGCTCAGGTTTATAACCACAACAAAACCAGAAGCGAAAGAGAGGGGGGAAGGAAATGCATTCTTGAAAAAGAGCCAGGACCAGACTCTCCCTTCTGACTAGGCCTGGCCGGAGAGGGATTTTGGGTTCGGGATAGTGTTACAGGCACGCCCATGTTGACGTCCCCTTTCGATCTTCGAAAGGCAAGATGCAATACTCTGCGATTACCACTAGATGTTGGACTATATGCACAGCATAGGATTCTAAGCAAATTCATTTCCAGTCTTGTCAAATGGTAAAGTTTACATATGAAAAATATGAAAGGGGTACAGGCACACCTTATAAAAATGGTGAATGAAAAGAAATCAACCCCCTTCTCATGGTTACAGGTCGGGTGTTAGCAGGGGGCAAAATGGAAATAAGGCTAGTTACCTGCTGCAGCCAATGTTCTTTGGGCTGGAAAAGCATTAAAACATGGCAAAGTCACAAGTGAAATGTGTAAATTCTGCCTAGGCATAAACACCTTAGTAAAGACAGTTGAAGCTTCTTGGAATCTTTGGCTGTGCATCTGCACGGTGGAGTAATGGACAAGGGCAACCATGAACATTCATGTGTGGGAAGCAACAGCATTCCTCGTAGCTACACAATCCAGGCACTTTTTATAACAATGAAATGGTACATATTGTTTACATCATTGCTGTTTGTGCAACTGTTCAAATTACCCAACACTCCAAGAGTAAAACTGAGCAATGGATCTGGCCTTCCAGCCAATGTTACCTTTGTGGGTGTGGTTTAGGCTAAGAGTCTTGCCAGCTTGAATTTAAGGTAATTTTAAATTTTTAACTCCGTTAAGTTGGTTGGACTGTACAATAAATAAGAACATTTTGATATGTGCGTGTATATATAGCTTGCTGTCATTTGAAGTACTGTTTCACAGTAAAAGTCCTACCTTGTATTTGAAATATGAATGTAGAGATTACTTCGAAGCATCAGTTATGCATTGTGTGATATACTTTGCTGTTGGTTCTTCTGGTAGTACTGAGCATGCAGCAGAAGGGAGTAGTTTACCTGTAATTTCTCCAGCGTTGGTATCTTTCATGGATTAACATGCTGTGAATATTCCCCCTCATCAGGCTGGGAATCCCTTGTTACTTGGATTTAGTAATTTTCCTATGGAAAAATGTGACACCTTCAGTGTACCATCGATGCTTTAGGTCCCCACCAATGGGACGTCGAGTGTATAGCTCCGCCCTGGCAACTTCCCCTCAGATTTTAACCACTCCAGCTGGAGGATATCCCCAGTAGAGGATGTTTTCTCGTAGGGGGTAGGGCACATGTGAATCCATAAAAGATACCAACGCTGGAGGAATGGAGTTACAGGTAAGAAACTACTCCCTTCTCCAGCATTGGATCTTTCATGCTGTGTATAGATTTTATAACAGTATACATGTTAGGAGGTGATAAACCAGGCAAACACAGTTTAGATACTTTCATATTTTCTGCGTTAATGTGAGAAGAATACTGACGCAAGAGAACAAAGGAAACAACCCCGGAAGCTGCAGAGCTTACCTTACTGGAACAGCCGTTGAAAGACTGCTCGTCCCATCTGCACCTCTTCAGCGTGCTGCTGATGTAAGCAGTACTGCCTGGTAAATGTGTGGGGCATGTTCATGTTGCCGCCTGCCAAATGTCTCTGATGAGCACTTCTGCCCAGAGAGCCGCAAAGGCATCCGTAGCCCTTGTAGTGTGCGCTCTAGGCGCAGTTTGCAATGGCCTATTGGCCTTCGAGTGGCAGAAGGAGATTGTAGATGAAATCCATATTGCAAAGCCAAGTTTTGAAATTGAATTTCCCCTGTTGGATGGGCCGAAGGCGACAAACTGCTGTTTAGTCAATCTAAAGGATGTTGTCCAGTCTAGATAATATTTCAATGCCCTTTTCACATCCAGAGAATGTAGGGCTTTCTCCGCTGGTGAAGTTGTGTTTTGAAAGAATGTAGGAAGAGTTATGGTTGCATTTTTGTGAAACTCCGAAGAAACTTTTGGGATGAAATGAGGATTGGTGGAGAGTATCAGCTTGTCTTTGGCAAATCGTAAATACGGGGGTCTACTACCAAAGCCTGTAGCTCCGAAACACATCTAGAGGAAGTAATGGCCATTAAGAAATCCACCTTCCGTGTGAGAAATTTGATGTGTGTTGTAGAAAGATGTTCGATCGGGGCTTTCATAAACCCTGCCAGGACCAGGTTCAGGCTCCACACAGCAGGGGCGCCACCAAGGGGTGGCCAAGGGGGGCCACAGCCACTGCCACCCTTATAAACATGCTGGCCCCTCCACCAGCCCATTCACTTATGTGTGTTTGTTTTGGTGTGCCACCCCAAGATTTTCCAGTGTGGCCACCCCTATGGTGGGGCTGGGGGGTTGGGGGGGAAGAGAACCCATATGTGAACACGCCATTCCATGGGAACGAGAATGCGTCCCATTGAGAGTCGGGATGCGGGATCCTGCTTGCAAATCTCTTGCTCTCTTGCACTGCTTGTTGTGAGTGTCGAAAAGGTCTATGGGGGGAGGGGGGAATGACCCCACATTGAGAAAATCTTGGATACCTGGATGTTGTGCAGTTGCCATTCGTGTGACTACGATGAATCCCTACTGAGGGAATCTGCTTGCTTGTTCTGTATGCCGGTAGGTGGAAAATTTGAAGCAGAATGTTGTGCTGGATGGCCCAGTGCCAAATGGTCCGCGTTTCTTGGGACAGGGTGTTTGACTGCGTTCCGCCTTCTTTGCGCAGATAAAACATTGTGGTTGTGTTGCCCCCGAGGACTCGAACCACCAAATTCTTGATTAGCGGGAGGAAGGATTTCATAACCCAATGTACTGCCCGCAGTTCCAGCACGTTTATGTGGAGTATGGCTTCTTTGGGAGTCCAAAGGCCTTTTACTTGGTGTCCACCATTTTAGTGTGCTTGACAGAGTCTGAGTGATGGTAACTTTGTCTGACCAGGAACCCTGGATTTGGGAACATCTGGTAGCCAGAAACCTTTGCACTGGCCGCATGTGCAGCCTGCAGTGGGGGATTGGAGGTATTCAGGAGGACATGGTCCCTAGGAGAGCCATGTATGTGCGGACCATGACTAGCTTGTTTGGAGTGAAATTGTGCTAGGGATATCAATTTCTTCATCCTGTCTGATGAGGGTCTGATCAGTCCGTAAGGAATTGAGTGTCCAGTAAAACCACATTTCTTGAGGGAACTGTGCAAGATTTGGTGTCATTTATTGCAAAGCCCAATTGTTGGAGCAGTTTGTTTGTCCGAGAGAAAATAAGGCCTGTTGATATGTTGAACCTTGGACCAACCAGTTCAAGTACGGGTAGACGTGGTGGCCCCCTTTCCGGAGGAAGGCTGCTGCTGGTGCCAGGCACTTCGTGAACATCCTGGGTGCCGATTTCAGGCCGAATGGAAGTACCTGGAATGGATAATGGCTTTCTTCAACCACGAATGTGAGGTACTTTCGGTGCCTTGGGTGTATTGGCACGTGGAAGTATGGAAGTATGCATCCTTGAGATCTAACGCCAGCAGATATTCGTGGGGCTGAATGGCCTTTATGACCTCTTGAGTGTTACCATCTTGAACCTCTGTTTTTTGATGTTCTTGTTCAGCCTTTGCAAGTCCAGGATAGGGTGCCATTTCCCATCTGGTATTTTGACGAAGTACCTCGAGTATACTCCTTTTCCTCTTGCTGAAAGAGGAACCCTTTCGATGGCTCGTTTTCTTAGCATTTGACCTACTTCCTCCTGTAAAACCCAAAGGTGCGGGTGAGATACCTTTACGGGAGGCATTGTTGTTTGGGCAAGCTTTAACTCCAACAAGTGGCCGTACTGGATAACATCCAGCACCCACTTGTCCTTTGTTATTGGTTGCCACTCATTTAAGTAGAACGCCACATTTCTCCCCATCCATCTTCCCCGGAGGCAGTCATTGTTATGCCTTATTTTGCCTACCTCTTTGAGAGGTGGTTGATCCACGTTTTTGCTGCCCTTGATTGCATTCTCTGTTGGGCTGGGTGGATGGTTATAAATGGGACCGTGTACGTAGAAGTCGGGTGATCTGGATGGAAGAATTTGAAAAATATAAATTTTCTTAATAAGGTAATTTTCTCGAACGAACATGAGGAATCCCAACAGCTCAGAATACAGTTGAAATCTGAAGGGAAGCTGCTCGGGCAGAGTTATACACTCGACGTCCCATTAGTGGGGACCAAAAGCACTCACAATGACGTCGATGGGAATCAAGGTGTCACGTTTTTCTATAGGAAAATTAAGTAAACAGGGATTCCCAGCCTGATGACAGGGAATATTCACAGCATGTGAATCCATGAAAGATCCAATGCTGGAGAATGTCAAAGACACACGATAAACCCAGCAGGGATGTCGTTTGCCTGCTTGACACTGAGCAGCTTCTGTAAAGATGGCTAAATGGATATCTTTATGGGACACCTTTACAACTGTGAAACAGTGGGTCACTTTGCCACACAGTTTTTGTTCTCACCCTTCGATGGCTTTGGTTATCATTTCACAAATCTCTTGAAGCACTCATGCATTCAGGTTTACTCTTCACCATTTTAACTTCTCTATGATCCATTTCATGCTTGCACCTTTTGGGCAGCCACAGACCTCTGAAATGTGGCGAAATGAGTGCTTGCTTCTGAACATCATTTTAGTGCCACCTGTGGGAACTCTGTGCTTGACTTAAGCATAGGCATGCGTTCAATATTATAAAACGATGCATCATTTTTAACCTTTACTTTTCTGAAGGGGAAAACCCTAATGTATGCGATGGTTTAAAAAATGCATGTTGTATGTTTGAATATAAAAGTGACTGCTTAACACAGTGTATGCGCGTATTGATTAGAAAGCACTCCAAAGATAATGTGAAGTGGCACCAATAAAACCAATGAGGTTTTGGCTCTTTTGCATACTAAAGAGCATTTTGGGAAGATGAGAATGTCCAAAGAGCATTATATCCGTCATATATGTCTGAGAGTTGTATGACAGAATCACTAAATACCTAAAGCACGCTGGGTTTAGTACGAGTTTCCTTTTTTGTTTATTTATCAAAATTCACTCTAACAATACAGCTTAAGCAAATATCAAGCATTTATACAACTTTGGTCATCAAGGACTTGAGCTGTCAGAGTGGGCTGCTAACAGCTCAAATTGGCTCAGTGTTGTGGATCAGCCAGACTCAAACAAAATTTGCTTTATATTTTAAAAAAATGATTACCAGTAAATTGAAAATACACTGCAATAAAATGCTGCTCCTCTGGCAATCTGCTGCCCTAGACCTGGCCTAGTTGGCCTTGTTGTAAATATGTCTATGCCAAAAATGTTTTAGCACAATTTGAAGTGCTCTTTTTTTCTCTTTTCAATTTTTAGACTTGCACCCATGAAAGTGTGATGCGTTACCTAGCTCCAAAGACCACACCACTGGAGAGCACCTTCTGGAATGTGCCTTCTTCATCAACACTTCTTTGAAACCCTCCATATGTGGCACACATAAGATCTGAAAGTTTGAAGAGGGTGCCAGCCAGCAGAAAGGAGCAAGGCCACGGTTGAAATCAAATGGTGCCTTATCTGCATGCTCCTTGAGGACCGCTCGCCAAGTGTGTCTGATCATTTCGGATGAAACGAGTGAGAAAGGACCTGCATATGTGAACAGGAATCAGCGGGGTGTCAGTGCTAGTGTCATGGCGTTAGCCACTTCCCTCAGCGGGAATGAACGTCCCTGGCAGTAGAAAGAAGTCTGTTTAGTACATGAGAGTAGGAAGAAGAAGGCAAGATCAGATGGAAAAATGGAAGAACAAAGTCGAAATATAAACAAACATTCAGCCATTTCAAAATATACATTTTGCTATTAAACACACACACAAACACACACACACACACACACACACACACACACACCCACACACCCACACCCCCACCCCCCCCCCCCTTCTCCACGCCCCCTCACTTTCTCCTAGTTTTCAAAGTCACAAACAAGTCTTAGCAGAACGACTGAGTTACTCTGCTGAGCTCAGGAAATAGAACGAAAAGAAACCGCTCTGAAACAATCTGTCTGCAAACTATTAATTATGGCTTAAAATAATCAACTCGGCAACCTGTAATCAAAAGGTGCAGACTTCTGCTGTAAATGTACCTGTCTCAATCTCAACACACTCGACGGATTTGGATTGTTAGTCACTTGGTAACAGTAGGATATTTAGTTCTTCCCAAGGGGGGTTGTTGGTTTCCATGCTCACTTGGAAATCGCTGTACATTATGCTCGTTAGTGCATTTCTAGAGATGCGCAGTATATTATTTATGTCAATGTCATTTTATTTAGGTTATATTTATACTGCACAGCCTGGCATTGAGAGGTAGTGGAGCAACATACTTGTGCTGATGACAGAATCAAGTTTGGATGCTCACACAGGCCTAGGGTTACAACTGATCAGAGTTAGGGGAATATTATACTAGTATGTATGTACTACATAACGAAGTGCCCCCTCAAATAACATTGGATGGCTAGTGGCAACCCTTCCGAAACATAACCACTTGTGCCGCTTTAACCGTGACTGCAGTTAAAGTTAGTTTACATAGGCTGTGGCAGTCCACGTCATTGGTAAAAAGAGCAAATCACACACTAGAGGACACATTGTTATTAGACTATCACAAACCCAACAAGCTCTGAAACCTGCTTTAATTTGGACAGTACTGAGCTGCGGTACACAAATAATCACGTCTACAGCCCATCCTTAAAAGGAGTCGTGCAAAGAAGTTGATGAGCTCCAAAACCTAAGGATGCACCCCAACATTGCCCCTCCCACTTCAATGCCTTCATGGACTAAGCAATAATCTAAACAAATGCTTCTCTAAAATACGTTCCATTGGGCTTTAGTAAATGCAACATTGGGGTTACGCCCAACACAAAGTAACCTTCAGTCTCAGGTGCACTGTAAACCTGGACCAAGTCGAACTGCCTCTCAACCCATCGAACAGCACCAACTATAAATAAGCGGGTATGGCAACTAAAGCCGCCATTAAAACCCCCACCTTATAAAAACACTAATGCAGAACACTGGTGTAGCGGGCTGTGAAAAAGTTCCATCTCTAAAGTGGGAAGAGCAGGACCCTGGAGGTCAGGGAAGGCTATGCCCTCTCTAATACCAATAAGGAGGACCCCACCAGGGTCCCTCCCCAACCCCAGGCCAAGTGTCAGACCCCCTGCATATAACTAAATCCTAACCAAGACTTAATTAAGCAATAAGACCTGAGCCAAATTTAGTCACGTGAAAACGTAGTCAGAAAAAACTAGTTAAAAAAAATGTGATTCAATCCAAAGTGTGAAAATGTTGTCAGTAATAAGGTCACCAAAAAAGCAATTTTCAGATACGCAAAAGTACAAGTCTGTAGCCCTAAATATGACCCAAACCGCTAAAGAAACCTCCACAATCACCATAACTCCATTCCTAAACCTTACTCCAACTCTAATTCTAACCCTTTTCCTACTCTGAACTCGTACAGAACACCAATCCTTCAGGGCGCTAAAGCATAGTATTTGTGTGTTACTCAATACAAACTAATTAGAAAATGAACAAGGACCCTTTCACTAACCCCATCAGCTCACCACTAATCACATAGACCTTGCCCTAATCCAAAATGATTGCTCTAATACGGACCTTAGCCTTACCCTAACTGCAACTCTACCACTTACCCTAATGCTTTCTTTGCCCTAGCCACTCGGTTTATCCTAATGGCTATCCTTCAACAAAATCACCAGCCCTCTCCAACCTCCCATCCCTGTAACACTTACCCAAACCATTACTCTATTAGCACTAGCCTTACGGCCCCTACCCTAACACTTACCCCAACCCTTAATCTACCATACTACCCTAATGATATCAACATCTTTACTCTAATCCTTATCTTTATCTTCACCCCATCTTAACCCTAAACGGGGCAATCACAAGCCCACTAAACCACGCTTGACTAACAATTGCCCTAGCAACACTACATGTTTTGCTTCTTTTCACCTGCATTAATGGACTACCTTTTGCTTGGCAACTTTTTCACTAGAGGTATTTTCACCAGGACGTTTCCACTAACTACATTTTTGTTGGCTACTTTTTCACAGGATACCAATTTAGAGTGATGACTTAGAATGACACACTATCTACCATGAAGGTACTGGAGTAATCGCCAATAAGAAAGGCAGTTCCATCACTGCACAAACCACATCAACAACATTGTTTGTGGTCCATGTGCTGGGACCAAGATGGCACAGGCAGCAGATTAAAGCCTCCTTCTGCAGCTGAGCATAGGACACATCTGTCCCACGTTATAGAAAACAGTGTTTCCCCTCTCCCCCTTTGCTAGATTCACCCTATAGCAGGAGCCACACCGGGGCTGGTGTAAACTAGTATCAGAGAGCAACAACACTGGCAATGTTGGAGAGGTGGAGGAAGTCAAAAGACCTGGATAAACATATGGGTGGATTTAGAGGAGTAGGGGATTTGAGATTAGGTTTTGTTTTAGGTCTGCAAAGTCATGTTAAAGTATTTTGACACAAGGCTATGTAATACTTGGTGACTGTCAGATTGGAGCAGCTCGTAGTGAGACCAATGATAACCAGATTACTGAAACCAAAAACCAAGGACATGCCACCAATAAATTAAGGACTACAATTTGGAAGATACCCCGGACAGAACCACATCTATTAATGCATTAGTCTTCCTTTAATGATATTAATGCAGAATGGAAACAGATCTTCAAGCTACAATCTTAAAATCAAACAATTTGAAGTTTTATGAAGACAAAAATCATTTTCAAAGTAACATTTATGTTAGTACTTAAAAAATACAACTGAAAAATGTAATATGTAGGGTCATTAACATCTTATGTAAACTCTATGATTGTGGTCCTTATTGATGAAACCATGGATTCGCCACCGGATGCTTGCGTTAGGGCCATTTATCGAGTTACCTCTGGAGGGATCTTAGAATAACCAACCTGTAGTGTAACACAGGTTTAAACAAGTTAAACCTAACTCTCACTTTGGTACATTTGACAGCCTGGCTTTACAACCTCCTCTTTCCCCTTTTAAGGGTACAATTTCTCAAACCACAAGCAGACAACTATATTACTGAAAATAAACTCTTTAGTGGAGGTGAATCACTGAGACATGCACATTAAAAGAAGAGTACTTTTTCATAGTTTTCCCTATTTTTAAACAGTAATTTGTATATAAAATCCCCAAAACGAATAAGTATTGATCACAGTTGAACAGGTAAGGACAATTCCAAGTACTTCGGAGAAGTTTAAATTCAGAAACTGTTTGCCTAGGGATAAACGGGACACATTCATTTGTTTGTTTCCAGCTGCAGGGAACATATAGGTGTTACCAGGAAAGCGGAAAGAGGCAAACTTCACAATGGCTCGATAAAAGCAGTAGCAAAGTTATTTATTAGATGGGGATCTCCTTGCCGGCAATCCCATTGCAAGCAAATATCTAGTTATGGTAGCTAGAAGTAATGCAACCTAAGTGGTTTAGTATTGCACCCTTCGGTCACAATTGGTGACCTTGGTACAAGTATCTAAGAACAAGGGGGAGGGTGCTCAAAGAGACAATGGGAGGCAGATGTGAAACCAGTGGTGTTGATGGATGCAGGTCGTAGCCAGTTTGTTTGTGTCAATCTGCTTTCTATTGGTTTGGAAGAGAAACCTGGCAGTATGTTATTCAGAGGGAGGAGTAGTTCTGATAGACTACTGTGATTTGGGTCTGATCAGCTGCTGATGTGAGAGAATGTGATAGGGCTAAAGAGGACAGCTTAGTCCCGGTTTAGTAAGCGTTAATGTGCTAGTGGCTAGGTCTGTGGCGGCCATCTGTTGGGGGTATATGTGTGTGTAAGGTGGTAGGAGATGGTTTAAGCTACTCACTTTTAACTATTGTTCTCCAGCATGGATTCACATGCTCATGAATATTCCCAGTCTGGCTGATAATCCTCAATAAAAGAAAAAAACAGTTTAACTTTCACTTTACTGTATTTATCCTCTAAAAAAATCACTGTCCTCTGGGTCATACTGCCCCCATCCTATGACAGTCCTCTCCCTAAGCCTCGCCTCTGGCAGCCATCTTCAGATTTGGTAAGCACGTAAAGTAGCAGTATGACGAAGAGCCGCAGAGTGGCCAGAGGGAGGGTTTGCATGTGAATCCATGCCAGACCCCTGCTGGAGAAGAATAGTTGCAGGTAAGTAACTTAAATCTTCTCCGGCATGGGGTCTGCCATGGATTCACATGCTTATGAATATCGAATACCCAGCAGTACACAGAACACAACCTGGGGAGGTGGCAAGGCTCAACAGAAGAAATTAACACTGGAACAGACTCTCCTCAAGCTTGTAGCGCCGTAGCACTCCCTCCCTCCCAGCCCTTCCCTGCATCCATTTCCTCGTTCTTGGTCCTCCCAGCCCACCCACCTCCCCTGATTGGTGTGTTTGTTGGTCATCACTGACCCTCCGAGTGCAGCACTCTGCCCAGCAACCCCTGCGGCTAAGGACCAATAGGCAAAGGGCGGCTCCAGCTAGTGTCTGCAGGTGTCAGCAGGGGAAGTCAGTGGCTAGCCGCCAACCAGCAGCGACTAAGTAAGGTAGAAGTGGCCCGGGTTAGGAATCAGAGCCTTCCCTCTACGCAAATAACCTGGCCACATAGCAGACTCTCAGACCTAGGTGTGTTTTCTCCGGTATTTAAATTGCATTGTGAAAGTAGTGCCGTCCTTTGGTTTGCTGCCTTCTAGCAAACTTTCTACCATTATCATAGCTTCTGTCGTCGTGTGTTGTTTGGGTGTTTGGGTGTTTGGGTGTTTGGGTGTTTGTGTGTTTGTGTGTTTGTGTGTTTAAATTATCGGGGCTGAAATGTCCAAAAACAAAGTGTTCGAACTTTTGGTAATTCGAACATTTCGTTTTCGGATATTTCAGCCTCCATAATTTCCCCTTCGGTCAAATCACTGGGATTCTATCCCTCAAGGTGTAAAGAAAATTTTAATACAAACTTGTACAAAAAAGTGCAAATACACAATTACCATTATTATTCAATTACATCAATCCCATATTTTCACATACACAGGATTATTTCACAAATGTATGTCTCTCTCACTTCTTTCGGTCTCCCTCTTTCTCCAAGACATCATTTAACCTATGTGCCACAAGTATCTGGAAATTGGAAGATGCAAGAAAAGTGCAGTCTGGACACTGCACTCATTACCATGAACTAGGTGCAAAGTATTATGGGAGGTAAGAAGATTAGTTCAGAGAAACAGCTGCTTGAGATATGAAGGACCCAGGCACCCCTTTCGACTACCTTAGTATGCATGTTGGCGGGCTGAGTTCGTCTCAAACCTCACTAACTTGCTTAGGTGCTAGCTGGAACTTGGCCCCCATCACCCACAGTCTGTAAACTATTCTCTTAAAGTGTACACAGCCACAGGTCAAAATGGAAATCCCTCACTCTTGCCACTCCTTGCTTAGTTTTGCTGCCTTTCCATGACTTCAGTTTTAGAATGATGTTTAACCTCATTAGTGCCAAGGACAAGCTATCTCGTCCTTGGGATTCCCTCCCTGTTGCCAAGGACGAGATAGCTCGTCCTTTCAGGCACTCTGTTTTGTGCGATCCCTGCAAAGCAGGGATCGCTGGCCCCTCTCCCTCGATCTCCGGCTGTATTTCAAGCCAGAGATCGAGGCAGGTATCGCTGGAAAGGGGAAATTCTCCCCTTTCCAGCGATACCTTGTGTGACAGCATTGCTGGTCACGGATCGGGCGCAGAGCTCGATCCGTGGCCAGCAATGCGCACTAGACCACGAGGGATCTGTTTTGGGAGCGGGGGAGGGGGGCTGCTTACTAGGTAAGCGGCCCCCTCTCCCCCAATCCCCCAAAGCATGGCGCCACAGCGCTGGAGACCCCTGGGGCAGTGATCATCTGCCCCAGGGGTGAAAATAAAAAAAAGTAAACATTTTTTTCGAAGGGAGGTGGGAGGGGGTTTGGGGTCCTGGGGCCCACTAGCCACCACGGATTCTGGCAAAAATGGTATCGTTGAAAAGGGGAGATGCTCCCCTTTTTAACAATACCATGTATGACCCATTGCTGGTCACGGATCGGCGCAGAGCGCTCGATCCGTGATCAGCAATGGCCACTGGAATACCAGGGATAAGATTGTGACGTGGGGCGGGCTGCTTACAGTAAGACGCTCTCCCGCTGGCCCCCAAAGCATGGGGGCACATATCTAATAAACCCTGGGGGCAGATGGCTGATCATCTGCCCCCAGGGAAGGGGGCAAAAAAATAAAATAAGGGGAGTGGGGGGGCCACCAGGGATTTATTTCACAGAAAAGGGGGGTGGGCCTCTCCCCCTCACCTCAAGGGGAAATGGTGGTACCCCTTGTAGCCCTCACTGGGGGCAGATATCTGCTCCTAGTAAAGGGCATCAGACCCCAGGGAGGGCTACATGAGATGCGCGGCCCTCCAATTGGGGTGGAGAGGTGCACTCCCATTCACATTAGAAAATTCCACAGCAGTGTAGGGGGCCCCTCAGCCCCCGCCAAAGGGCAGGCTGCCAGGTTGAATTATTTTCTTTGTTTACCAAACTTGCCTTGGCGCAGAGGGGCACATTGGTGTGCCAATCTGGCGCTGGGGTGCCCAAACCTTACTGCCCCACCCACTGGGGTGCCTGTCCCACCATTTTTGGGGGCCCTCTCCCCCCCACCCCAAATGGAGGGGGGGTGTACCTCACACAGCCCTTTGTAGGAGGCCCAGGGAGGCCTGCATGAGGTGCCCTTGCCACCCATTTGGGATGAGGGTGAGAGGGCCCCCAAAAATGGTGGGACAGGCTCCGCAGTGGGTGGGCCAGTAAGGTTTGGGCACCCTGGGGCCAGATTGGCACACCAATGTGCCTCTCTGCACCAAGGGGAGTTGGGCTACCAAAGGAAAAAAGTGAAAATGGTGGAACGCTTTTTAAGGGGGGCTGTGGGGCACCCAAAGGGTCGGGAAATGTTCTAATGGGATGGGGCGTTGACCCACTCCCCTCCACCCACAATGGAGTGGGTTCCATGTCATGCAGTCCTCCCTGGGACCAGATATCTGCTCCTAGGAAGGGACGCCTGAGCCCAGGGAGGAGTGCAGGACAGCCCCCCCTTATCTGCCCTCGGGGAGGGCTAGATTAGTGGGCCATCTGAATGATACCTGGCCTAGTAGGATTGTTGTCTGTTCTCCCTTTGTTCCCCCTCCCTTGGCTTGTTACGCCTTGAAACACTTGTGTATAGGCGCGTTATAAATACCATACCATATCAATCTGGCCCCAGGGTGCCTACAACCTACTACCCAATTCAATGGAGGGCCTGTTTGGGTGGTTTGGTATTTGGCTGGGCTGACAGATAATGTATGTTTTTTTTCTTCCCTTTACAGGTCTTGTGCAGTTCAAGCTTCTCCATTGTTACGTACGTTTGGACTTTTGGTTATTTCAACATTGTATAGAGTGCGGACGACAGATTGCTACTGGGTGGGTGGGAACTGGGCCTGTAGTGTTGGTGGAGTGAACGGGAGTGGGTGCTCTGGGGAGGTATTTGGGTGGCCAGGGACACACTTGCCGGGTAGTGCACAAATTGCCCCAGACCAGCTGAACAGTGCTGTTCCCCTTGGAGGGCAGTTTGCCACTAAGCCATCCGTACTAGCTTTTGTTTGTGCTGGGGATTGCCATCCGTGGTGGTAGATGACTCGGATATGCTATGCATCTGGTGGAAGGAATCGAAAAGTTTACAGATAGCGGGCAGACAGTGTGAATGTGTTATTGGTAGGCTAAGAACTAAATGTAATTCTTTTTTGTTTCCTTTGCAGTTGTGGCTACTGGAAAGCTTTTGCTGGCTTATGTAAGTACTGCATATGTTACTTTTGCGGATAGCTATGGTAATGTGGGGGTGGATGGTTACTGTGGTTGGAGCATCTGTGGCTGCAGTGTCAGTGGTGTGGGTGGGAATGGGTAGTGGGGAGGTCCTGGGGGCAGTGATGGGTGTGCCTTGCATTGAGGAAGGTGGCTGCTTTGCAGAAAAAATAGTTTGCTAAACATAATTAGCAACAATTTTGCAAAAACTGTGTCTGGTAGTAATGCATTTCTTCTGAGCATGCAATGCACACTTGATACAGAGCTCATTCCTTTTTTAGCAACGGTCACCGTTTCTGTAGTCCAATTCCAACAGTGGCCCCAGTGAGCCCAGCCAGGGTCCCCATTCTTTTGCAGGGGGTAAAGCAGTAACGGAGGGTAGCTAGAGGGGCAGGACAGTCTTTTGATGTCACTGGGCTTGGCCGCCCGTCTCCCATGTGGGTGTTTTCTCCCCCAAGTTCAGCAGTAGGTGCAGGGTGCCCCGGCAGGGTCCCCATCCCTTGCTGGAGGGGAAAGCTGTAGCGCTGGCCAGGCAGAGAGATACGAGGATTGTAGTTGATGTGTGCCCTTGGGTGCCTCTCTGCCTTTTTAGTTGAATGCCCCCAAGGTCACCAGTGGTCCTGGAGCTGTGGCCGAAGGTCTTACAATGAAACTGTCGGAAATTGCATCCATTTGTGATGAATGGCGCACATTCCGTCAGGGTGCCTATATATTCAGAGAGCATACAAAGCACACTTTCTGTGGAGTTCTTTTCCTCTGTCAGAATACTTAACCTGCCGAAGTGTAATGGTGCTGCATGTGCAAGTCACTGTACCACTGTGCAGTGCAATCGGTGGCCTACAGGAGCACGAACCTTCTGTGATGACAATTGCGCCAGCACAACTGTGTCATTGGCACAAGGTGACATACTGTGTTCTGCACCTCATTCCCCCTAAGAAGAATGTGCCATTTATGTATCGACCTACTGTTATCTCAAATGAGAGGTGCATGTCAGAATGGGGGAACTATGTGTCTGGGAATGTTACAAGGGCCATTTGTTGACGCAATAGTTGTACTATTTGGTAAACTGTAGGTCTGGCCATATTCATGGGTGTTTACTTGTTTCCATTTCCTAGTGAGGATGAGGGCTGCGTAGATAATTGGATACTCTTTCATCCAAAGGGCTGCACGATTTTTCCGAGGGCCAAACACATCTCGGTCTCAAACGGATGACCTTCCGGTGCATTTGTTTGGGGTCAGGGGTAAGCGCTTTCACCAGCTCAGAGGAGCCATCAGCGATATCCAGCCAAAAGGAGATGCAGTCCCCTGACCTTACAGTGGTGCACCTGGGAGGAAATGATTTGGCGTATGTGGGGGGGGGGGGGGGTGGGTGGGTATACAGGAGCTGCTCATGGAGGAACTGGAATGGATTGCACAGAGGTTTCCAAACACTGGTGGCTTGGTCCCAGATGATTTCCAGGAGTTTATTTTGTGCTGGGGGATGCCATACGCCCACTGGTCTTATTTCCATTTCCAATCAGTTTGCAGTCCAGCCTTCCGTGGTGGTAGATGACTGAGAAGTGTCATGTATCTGGTGGAAGGACCTAAAACATGTACAGATAGCTGCCAGACAGTTTGGATGTGTTATTGGTAGGCAAAACACTGAATGTAATTGTCTTAGGTTTCCTTTGCAGTTGCAGCTACTAAAAAGCTATCGCTGATTCATGCAAGTACTACATATATTACTAGGTAACGTGGGGGTGGAGGGCTACTATGGTGGGAGGAACTGTGGCTGCAGCGTCAGTGGTATGGGTAGGAAAGTGTAGTGGGGAAGTTCAGGGGCCAGTGATGGGTGTGCCTTGCATTGAGGAAGGTGGCTGATTTGCAGAAGGAAAAGTTTGGCCGACATAAGTAGCAGCAAACTTTCATAAATGTTTCCGGTAGTTATGTAGATGGTAATTTTTTTCTTACCATGCTATGCACACTTGTTACAGAGCGCATTCCTTTTGCTGCAACGGTCACCATTTCTGTGCTCCAATTCGAACAGTGGTCCCAGTGAGCCACACCATGGTCCCCATCCTTTTGCAGGGGGAAAAGCTGTAACACAGAGTAGCTAGAGGGGCAGGACATTGGGAGGGGGGGTGATGTCATTGGCCTTGGGCGTTCGTCTCCCAGGTGGATATTTTTTCCCCCAAATTCAGCAGTGGGTGCAGGGTGCCCCCGGCAGGGTCCGCATCCCTTCCTGGAGGGGAAAGCTGTAGTGCTGGCCAGGCAGAGATGTAGGGTGGTGGTAGTTGATGTGTGCGACCTTGGCCGCCTCTCTGCCTTTGGAGTCGAGTGCCCCCAAGTTCACCAGTGGTCATGGAGCTGTGCCCGAAGCACTCCCAATAAAAGTGTCTAAAGTTGCATCCATTTATGGTAAATGGGGCACATTCTGTCTGGGTACCTATATTCAGAGAGCGTACAAAGCACACTTGCTGTGGACTTCCTCTGGCAGAGTAGTCACTGTGCCAAAGTATAGTGGTGTAGCATGTGCAAGTCACCTTACCACCGTTCAGTGCAGTTGGTGGCCCACAGGAGTAGAAATCTTCACGGATTACAATTGCACCAGCACAACTGTGTTATTGGCACAAGGTGACATACTGGCTTCTTCACCTCTTTCCCCTGAAAATAATGTGCCAATTACTTATCGACCTACTGTTATCTCACATGAGAGGTGCATGTCCGATTGGGTGAAGTGTGTGTCTGGGATTGTTACAAGAGCCAAGTGTTGACGCAAT
The DNA here is from genome assembly GCF_040938575.1 of Ambystoma mexicanum. Lineage (NCBI taxonomy): Eukaryota > Metazoa > Chordata > Amphibia > Caudata > Ambystomatidae > Ambystoma > Ambystoma mexicanum. The sequence continues at coordinate 1,060,262,837 of NC_090929.1, read as the reverse complement.
TGTTGCGCTAATTGGTAAACTGTATGTCTGGCCATATTCATGGGGGTTTTCCTGTTTCCATTTCCTAGTGATGATGAGGGTTGTGTGGATTTTCGGCCACCCTTTCATCAAAAGGGCCGCACGACTTGTCCGTGGGCCAACCACATCTGGGTCTGGAAGGGATGCCCTTGCGGTGTATTGGTTTGGGGTCGGTTGCTTCTCACCTCCATTTCCCATCCACCAGCATCCCATCAAGGAGGGCATGGTGCAACGCATGTTGGTCGTTTGTGCATTGGTAGTGTGGGTGCAATCTTCGTCCCTACACTTGTTTTTGTGTAATGTATAGCGCAAGAGTACATCGTCCATAGCTTTTTTGTTGTCTGTTTTAGGTGCAGGTGTGTTGTAGCTGTTTACCCACTTGTAGGAAAGCAGTCAGCTGGTCCTTAGCATTTCACGCGAGTGTTTGCAAAATAGTACTCCATTTCTTGTAGCGTGTTGAGAGTACCTCATATTGCAGAGGGCTGCTACAGTTTCTGAGCAAAGTCTGGACCTTTTGGCGTACTTGTGTGGTGTAAGTTTGTGGCACTGAATACCACTAACTGTACTACGTTCCATACTTTGAGAAGCACACATACTTATTGTTTCAGTCTTCATCTGGTCTTTGGGCAGTGAAGGGTTCCATAGCCACAGCACTCATGGCTTCTTGTCAATCAATGTCTGGTAAAGAGGCTTTAGCTGCAGTGATGGAGTCTGCCTCGGGCACAGAGGTGGATATGCAATCTGAAACAGATAGTGCTTCTTTGGGTCAGCAAGAAAGTGATTGGGGAAGTGAGTTTTCAATGGACGAAGCCTCCTCCTCCTTCTCCTCCTCCTCCTCCTCCTCCTCCTATGACAAAGAGGATGACAGAGTACATGTACCTTTGCGCACACTTTCCACACGCAGGGGGTCTGGAAGGGGGAGGTGACGTGCAGGACGTCCACGCAATGTGCCAGTTCCTGACATGGCTGAAGAGTCGCAGTGGGTGCCTCCAGCAATGACTCAGCCTGTTGTGCCCCCTTTTACTGGTATATCTGGGAGCACAGTGAATACAGATGGGTTTCAGCCTATTGATTTGTTCAACCTTTTTGTTGATGTGTTCATTGCAGATGTGGTTGAGCAAACCAATTTATACGCTGCACAGTTCTTGAGGTCCAGGGGTCCCACTCTGAAACCCCAGTCCAGAGCACATGCATGGGTTCCCACAACTGATGTTAAGTTGAGAACATTTTGGGCTCTCATTCTGCTCATGGGAATATCGCAGAAGCCGACTGTCTCAATGTACTGGCCTACTATAGCGGCACATTCTAGCCCCTTTTTATGTAGATAATTTCTACACTGGAATTCCACTGTTCAAGGAATTGTTGAATGTGGGCACACTGGCATGCGGTACAATCCGCAGTAACCGGAAAGGCTTCCCCAGACAACTTGTGTGTAAAAAGTGGGCCAAGGGAGAATGTGTGGCATTGCGGCGGGATGAACTGTTGGCAGTGAAATTCTGTGACAAAAGGGATGTGTACATGCTAAGTACTATTCATGATGAAAGTACTTCAGCAGACACTCTGCGCGGGCAGACCCGGCAAGTGTGGAAGCCCAACTGCATTCTGGACTACAACAAGTACATGGGTGGAGTAGATAAAACCGACCAAGTGCTCGAGTCATACCATGCTGAGCGCAAGGCGCGCTTCTGGTACAAAAAGTTGGCCACACTCATTGTGCATATTGCAACATACAATGTGTATGTGGTGTACCAGGCAGCTACTCCACAAAACAAACTTTCTTTTTTGAACTTTGAAACAGAAGTTAATTCTCCGACTACGGGCCATGTAGAAATTCCCTCCTTTCAAGAAGTAGAAGATTTGGCCAGATTGCAGGAGCGACACTTTGTGGCTGTGCGAGGAACATAATCACCAAAGTCACAACCTTACAGAAAATGTAAGGTGTGTACAAAACAAGGAAAGAGGAAGGATACTCGGGTGTACTGTCCCCAATGCCCTTCCCAACCAGCCCTCTGCTTTCAGCCCCGTTTACTTTTGTATCATACAAAGGAAAAATATTGGGAGATCGACTGATTTCCGAAAATGGCCATCATTCCTTGAAGAGGACCCTTAGGCTCTGAATTTGTGCATGTCTTATAAAGGAATGGCACTCCTGCTCCCTGGACTGGAGGTGTACCTTCAATAAAAATGCAACAGGATTTCAACTCACTTCACTAGATTTAGAGTGCTTTCACGAGCATTGCTTGTCCTGCTCCCTCTACTTGAGGCCTGCCTTGGAAAGGCACACCACTGCTGTAGCTTTCCCTTGAGCCGTGCCTAGGAAATAAACGTCAGTCCAGCTCCCTCAACCCAAGGCGTGACTTACAAAGGAACGCAAATCAGGCTCCTTCCATTACAGGCCTACCTCTTAAAAGAACATTCATTACGGATCCCTCCACTTGAGGCGTGCCATGAACAAGAAAAGAACTCCATTGTGGTTCATTCCCCTTTGGTATGCTTTGACAACCAATGCTAGTCCTGCTCCCTCCACTTGAGGCCTGCCTTGGAATGGCATTCCATCCCGGTACCTTTCACTCCAGGTCTGCCTCAGAAGGAAACGTCAGTCTAGCTCCCTCTCTGCAAGGTGTGACTTGCAAAGTAACGCCATTCAGGCTCCTTCTACTTCAGGCGCATCTTGGAAAGGAATGCCAATCCAGCTCCCTCCACTTGAGGCGGGCCTTGGAGAAGAAGGCAACAGAATTCTGGGTCACTTCCCTTTGGGGTGTCTTGGCAAGGCATGGATTACCATAGAAAAAAACATGAAGGAAGCCCCCTTTGCTTCCGGCGTACATTGGAAAGGAACCCGATTCCGTCTCCTTCCACCTAAGGTTTGGCATGCAAAGAAACGCCAGCCCCGCTCCCTCCACTCGAGGGGTGCCTTGGGGGTGAAGACCGGAACACCATTCAGGTTCCCTCCACTCAAGGGGTGCCTTTTGAAAATAGACACTTAGAGGGAGCCAAAGTGGCGAGTACTAAGTGTCATGAAAGTGGTACATGGACACAAACTGTATGGCGGCAGTGCCTTGCATACCTTGTAACATCCTGCCTTGTTTATTGTTTTACTGTAAGTAATGTTATGTTTGGTGTAAGTGACATGTCTTCTGTAGGAATCAATTGGATACGATTGGTGTGTCAATGAGGTAAAGCTAGGTAGAACATGCAGATGTCATTTCTGTGAATGCACTTCCCAGCACTGCAGAAATTATTGCCATGTTTCAGGGGGTGTGTTTTGTGTGGGTACGGTTGAACATATGAATGTTTGAACAGAGTGGCTAAGGGCATACTTGAAGTTGGTGTGGAAGACAGCGCCTGTAGGGCAGGTAGCCAAGTGAGCCAATATGCACTTGCTATCAGTGTCCATATACCATTGCAGGCACATAGAGATTGAATGCAGACACAGTTGCTATGCAATTGGTGACAAGGTATTGCTAGAGACACAGTTGCATTGTGAGTAGATGTGCACGTGCTATAAGTGTGTAGATATGATCAAGTGTAGATACGCTTGCTCTGGCGCAAGTGATTTGGTAGAAGTGCAACTGCTGAAATGGATGCCTACTGACTGCAGACACGAAAGGGGTATGAATGGCCAATGATCCGGTGGGTGCCTTGTCGTGGCATCACTGCTCACAATGACGATCCTCCTTGTGCTACACAAGGAGGATCGTCCTTGTGCTAAATCCCACCTTGCCTGTGCAATAGCATTGTGACTGGTATGTATGAGAAGTGTGAGGAAAGGTGCATGTGAAATGGCTTACTGACAGTACTTTACTGTTTCCTGAAGGCACTAAAGAGAACGTACTGTACAAATGATGTTCCCATTGTCACTCAGGAACGACAACCGCGCATGAGAGGTCTGCCTCTCATTGGGGCACCTGTGGGAATGCAGGAAGGTAGGACATGTGTTGTTGGCAGCCTATTTCAATGGGTGACCAGAGTGAAATGTGCGGGAATTGTTTATTTCCAGCAAATTTCAGATCAATTTCCCTCTGCCCACCCACCGAAACACGTCGCCGACAGATGTCATACCTTCCCGTGTTCCCACAGGTGACCCAACAAAAACGTTACCTCACATGTGTGGGTGCACCAATCTAGCCGCAAAGGGAAAAGGCTAATCCACTGGTAACCACAAAAGGGTTTGGGGAGAGAACCTACAGATTTGGCCCTAGGGTGTCCAAGCCACCAAGGAAAACTGGGAAACCCATGCATTTATAAAAAGACGGCACCAGTGGGAATCCACAGAGGTCCACCTTGAGCGAAGTGGACCAGAATGTTTTACTCAGAACCCCCGACAAAATGAAAAATGTGGGTTTTTTCCCCACATTTCGGACTTTGCGGGGGTGTCTGGGTAATAAATTCTGGGCCGATTTGTGCAAATTATACCTCTGCGGATTCCCATGGGTGTCCTCTTTTCGGAAGTGCATGGGGTTCCCCGTTTTCCTTGGTGGCTTGGACACCCGAAGGCCACATCTGTATGGTGTGCCCGTCTGCAGAAAGTGTGAAATTCACGTGTCAAAACAGACTTGGGGTTACCTGTGTTTTAGGCTTTCCCCTTGGCGCCCAGGTAGGTGCACCCACACATGTGAGGTACCGTTTTCATTGGGACACCAGTGGGAACGCGGGAAGGTATAACATTTGTTGTGTTTGTGTGGTTTTCATAACGTTTTGACCCATTTGCTGATGCCCTTTGTCACACAACCCTTTCATTTCCCAAATGTGCCCTACATGTAGTCGTTGCTTTAGGCACCATACACTTTTGTAACCTGCACAATTCACCTACCCTTGAAAAGGTCTTCCTGTGCTCTTTCAAAAAACGTATGCTTGCCGTTCCTCACCACATTGGTTTTCCTGATTTACACATGCTAAGTGCATCTGTTCAGGCGTAAGCATAAAACTCCTGTGTACCATGGCTCAGTGTTTGGCTTTTGGTATTGTTGTTTTGTAAAACACTACAAAAAATGTGTGCTTTCCTAACTGCAAGAGTCGTGGGAATGTAGCAGAGCATTGCTTTTCTCAAAATTCATAGAAGCCATTGCTGTACGAAGCCAACCATGTCCACCACATACCTTTTTTTTCAGTCATTTTCCCGCTTTCCCCCCCAATCTATGGCATTTTCCCCTACCTAGTTGTTGCCCGACCTACGCAAATAACCCCTTCCTAAACTTGGAATTCTGTCTACTTTTCAGAAATATATGCCTTTCTGTCCTCCAATTTGGCTTTTTCTACCCTTTTCTTCCATTCCGTCCATGCATGTCCTATTGGCAAAAATGGGCAAAATCGCCTACCTCTCACAAAACGGTTGATAACCACATCAAAATATATTTTTTTTTCGTTTCCACTCAACCTGTTCTTGAAAGCCAGGAAATTGGGGAATTCAGCACAGCAAACCATTTGTTCCTAGCTCTTACAAGGAAAAAACCACAGGCTTCTTTGTACATCATTTTATTGGCATTTATTGAAAAAACACAAAAAGTTTGACCTTTTTGCTTATTTTCTCTCACCCCCCCTACAGCAACCTATGATTCCTGGGTGGCGTTACGACCGCCTACATGTTGGAAAAAAAGGAGCCAAATTTGGATGAGATATCTCATGTAACAAAAATGTTACTAGCCAATGAATGGTCACATACCGAAATCACCAAAAAAGGCCTTGGCAGTGGGGGGAAATACCCATGGCAGTTAAAGGGTTAAACCCTGCCAGCGTTTCTTCACTGTGAAATTATATAGATTAGGTCTTCAAAAAACAACAATGGGAAAAAAGGATGTAATGTGGAGATAGAGAAACATTGTAAAGAAGAGGTTTTTAACATGCACTAAAGAAGCAAAAGCAAAAGAAATAAGAGGGGCAGTGTGTGTCGGGAAGGGAAAAGGATTAAAGGGGCTGATCTGACCCGATAAGGATATAGGGTCAACCTCAGGAATAAGGGAGCGTTTGATTTGGGATTTTGATGGTGAAAGGGATCATATTATGGTCGCTCCATATCATTGTTACTGGTGGGTGGCAGTCAAATGTCCATCCCTGCAGAAACTTCTGTCTAGTGTGTGTCCAGCTCTGTGAGTGGGTCCATCCGCTATTTATATGAGATGAAAGGTGTCTAGTAGGGTGCTGAGGGAGTTTGTTGTGGTTTCATTATCTCTTTCAAACCAGATGTTGAAGTCTCCCAGAACAATGATGTGGTCATGATTTTTTTTTTGGACAGGCTAGCTATGACATTTGAGTTTTGTGGCAAAGTTTGGGTTGTAGGTGGGCATTCTGTATATCAGAAGGAAGAGTACACTGAATTGTTCGTTGAGCTTGAGGTTGACATGGAGTGTTTCAGTTGAGGGCATGGATTTGGAGCGGATGAAATTTGTGTGTGCTAGATCTATTCCTCCTCCCCTTCTGCTTTCTCTGTTAGATTGTATTAGTTTGTATTTGTCGGGTATGACTTCATGAGTGATTACATTGGAGTTGTCGAAGAGCCAAGTTTCAGTTAAAAAAAGAGCGTGTCACCTTCGCTTAGGAGGTTGTCCATTTTCGTTTTGTGCTTAGCCATAGATCGCACATTCAGTAGGCTGAAGAGCAGTATGTGCGATTTGGCCTGTACTTTTTTGGATATAATTTTGGGCATTTCTGTGGGAGTGGCGTCCGTTAGACCTTCTGCTCTCTGTTGGGTGGGCATGTGAGTATTCATAGGCATTTACTTTGTTTGGCACATGATCCAGGTGAATAAAAAATGGGAGCTGTGAATGAATGCAATCTCCCCCAGAAATGTGAATGGTAACCACAGGTGCAGTGAGTGTGACCCGCATTCGGTGTTCCACCTACCCCTGATCTGTGAATATGCCTCTGCCTAGTGCCGAGTGCGACATCATTTCCACAGTTAAGCATACTATGTGCCCTTCCTCATGTGCCACGAGTGCTTCAGCTCTGCATGTCTTCACTGTCTGCTATCCACACATTGCAAGTTCCAAACATGTGTCATTGAGTGCCCCCCACTGTGAGAACCTGCACTTGTGACTACACCCCTACCCCAGTTCTGATTATATTACCTTGCACTACCTTCCTGTGTTGCAAGTCTCCCACACACACACACACCCTTTTCATTCTGATTCCCCATGCAAAGTTTATGGAACACTGCGCCTTCCCTACACCGAGTACTGTGACGAATCCCAGGGTATTGTCACTGCTTTCATGGGGGAAGACCGTTTCCATGAGGCCAGGGAGGTGAGCCTACTACCAGATTGTCCTCCTAGTGGTGGTACTCAGCGGGTGGATCTCAAAGGGAAGGAAACCGTCCATGGGATCAGTGATGATGTCCTTGGAAGAATGCGGTATTCACCTCCTCCAATTTTGTCCCCATTGTCCTTATACACCACTCAGTCTCCTCTGGTCCCCCATACCTCTGTGTTATAGCAGAGTAGAGGATTTCATTAATTATACCGAGAGGAAGAGTGAAACTTACCCAGGTAAAATACAAATTACCAGTGACACTAAGAAGATGGAGAAAGGAGGCAAAAGCCCACAGCAGAACCAACTCACGCAGTACAGCTTACAAGAAGCAGCCACAATCATAAAAATTGTTGAAGGACTGGATAGAGTGTCAAGCCTTCCCTGGAGGAGCGAGGAACCAGATGCCAGTTCCATAGCAGGGGACCCAAAGGCTGGAAGCTGAGATGCTGTCAAGGAGAGATGCAACGCTAACAGTTCCAAACAACAGGGACCTGGCCGGTAGCCGAGAGAAGGGAAGCCCGGCCAGTGAAAGCAAACGTGTGCAGCCAAAGATGTGAGGGAGAGCCTAACGCTGCAGAGCTGCAGAAGGCAGAACGCCATGTGTGGCAGCAACAGAGAAGCTCCTCGCTCTGCCTCCAGGAAAGACCAGAGACCGCACCAAGACTTCCCAAAAGGTAGGAAAAGGGTCGGACCAGTTATTGGGGCACTGACGGAGCTGAAGGGATTAAAAGGCCAAAGTAGTACATCATGAGAAGTAAACAGGGATAACAGAGGAATTCTACAATTTGATATAAACTTTGTGAAACATCTATCCTGAGAAGCAAAAGCTGATAATTGAGAAATTATACAATTTGACACAAACTTTGTGAACACGCCTGTGTGGAACAGTACCTGGCAGGAGAGTACACTAGGTCTATTCAAGTGGACATTAGGTGAAACAGTGACTGGGATCCCACAGAAACAGAAGAGCAGGGTCTGGGACCCATATGGAAATGGGCAAAGCCCAACAGAGAAGAATATAAGGGTAAATGACCCCCCACTACTAGAAGGATACATATAGTCAATGGGCTTGAGCCTAGAGTAAATGTGAGACCAAGAGAAAGTATAAAAGGATGCAGAACTAAGAGAAAAGATAAAAACGCAAGAGAACGTGAGATCCAGAAACAGTCCAGAGAGATCTATAAGGCCTACAAGGAAAAGAGGTACTAGAGACCAGAGGAATGGCTCTGGGACCCTTTGCCAAAAAGAGAAATAGGTTTAAGAACTAAAATATGCAATCAAGTTTGGCAGGATAGTGAACCAGACTTGATGCCACATTTGTGATCAGGAAATATTTTTGGTTATGCGTGATAATATTGCGCCGGATTTTATCGCAGCAGAATTATGCACAGCTGAAATTTCGGATGCCCTTATTCCCCTCTATCCACCATCACTATACCCCATAAAATGAGCCCAACCTACCTGCACTTACCTAATTCGGCTCCCTGCATCCAGCTTCTCCCTGCAACATCAGTTCCATATCCGAATTATGGGTGCGAACGGACGCCGCAGGGTCTCTGTTTTTGTTTTCTTTATTGTCCCACACTTTCCATGTGATGGAAAGTGGGGGACACCTCTGCTACCCCTGACATCCCATAATGTCAAAATCCTGGTGTGCCCCGCTCCCCTTATTTGACATTTTCGTTTTCTTTTACTGTGTCTAAGTCTGCATTTTTTACCCTTCGGTTCATTTACTGAAATGTTTGGTTATTTCCAGATTTTCAACATTGAGTTTTGTAAAGAGTAAAGTATACGGTCAGGTCTGGCAGGCTAGTGAACCAGACCTGATAAAACATTTAGGAGTTGAAGCACGGACAGAGGAAGAACTTGGAGAACTGTGCTGTATCTAAGTTGGATTGAACATTCAAGAAGTGACTATTAAAGCTAAACATGCTTTCACAAGATTTTCTTATCAAGGACTGAGCTTTTGAGTTTATATCCAGAACGAGAGATGCTTCCTTCTGGACACCCAATTTCTTTAGTTATTTGAAAGTGTAAGGGACGGAAATACGTTTGGCCACAGTATGGTGGACAGTTTCCTTTACGGACATCCTGACCTAGATCCTAGAATTTGTGTTGAGGTAGGGCAACCCCTCCTAGTAATAGGGCAAGATAGGCTTTTCTTTTTTTCACTTTTATAGATGCAATTATTTTCCAGCAAACATGCCATCACTGTCAGAGTTGAACTTCTGAACCATTATAGTACCCTCTGTTCAGTCCTCCCACAACCCTGTACCCATTGCGTACACAAAGTGTACACCCCCAATCCCCATTTTGTTTCACCTTTCCATTTGTTTAACCACCCTGCTGCATTATGCTTTACAATTCCTACACCTCCACATTATGCTTTTATTTCCCCATCCCCCATTTTTGTTTTATTATTCTCCTCTTCATAAGTGCGCTCCATGGCAGAAATCCACACCCGGAGAGTGCTCCTGGTGATGTAAAGGGATCGACCACTGAGGCAACAGGTGCATCCTCTACCTGTGCTGTGTGTTTCTCCAGTCCTGTGATTGTGACATGCCCAGTGTTGTGAGTGCGACATTTGCGTCCCATGCAAAGTGTCTCTCTCATTGGTTCTCCCAGTGTCAGCAATGCTGCAAGTTTTCTGCACAACAGAACCCTCCCTGTGTGATAGGTTCTCAACATGAGTCCCCTGGATGCAGTTTGAGTCCCCTGTGTGTCCCTTGAGTCCCCCGCCTTCAAGTGCTCTGCCCCTGAAAGCCCATTTCTCCTATCTTCATTTAATTCCCTTTAGTGCCACAGGTTGTAATGGTGTAGAGGTGTCCGACTCCCCCCCGCTTCCTCGTGGCAGCTCATCGCATTCCGTGCCTGATATTTTCCTTCCATTATGCCTGAGCTACTAAACCCGATTGTCAATTCCCATATATCAAGTTCCACTGACTCACTGCTGCTTGTACTGAGGAATCCAACTCCCCCCGACTGCCGCACCCCATCCTGTGTCACCATATGTATAACCAACAGCCCACATGGTACCCCCGTGTCCCACGACGATCTGTTTGATAACACAAAGGACTTCTTAAATGATTCGTTTTCATGCGCAGCCCACAAATCTATGACTCCGAACAAAGCGCTCTGCGCAAACGATATTGACCTTGTGATGTATGTAAAACTTCGCTTGCCATTGCCATGCCCTGTGCTATTGTTACTTATATGCTGTTGGTCTCTCATTCGACTTGCCCTTCGCAGTCATGCACGTTCCTAATGCCATGCTTTGAAACGCCACTGCTCGCATCGGAGCACTGAAGGGATGTTATCTCTAATTGAACTGAATTTACCAATTGTTGTTTTGCTCACCAAAAGTGCTATCCCTTGTAATTGGATTAGCTGCATCATCACGCTATTATTTTGCCAATAGCACTATCTGTTTTACATGCCAATGTTTCCTACGGCCCTAATTTTCGTCCTTGCATTGTTACCTGACTGCTACTTAACGTGTCCTGAGCTGCAGCACCAGACTGTCCATGCCCATTTATCCAATGCTACTGGACTGCTACTTAACTAGGCCAATTGTACCAGATTGTACTCTGCAGGCCTCTGCTACTCACCATACCAAACTCGTCCAATTGTACCTGCATACTTTATGTACCCCTGTACCATGAGGGGAGGAATCTCTGCATCGTTATTATGTAGCATCTTACCTACGTGTACCTGTATAGTTGATGTAGCCCCCGTACCATGAGGTGAGGCTTTCCCAATATGTGCATCGCTATTATGTTGCATTTTACCTACATGGACCTTTACTTACTTTCATTGTACCCTCCAACCCCCACTCCATGAGAGTGGCTTTGCTTGTTTCTACACACGCACTGATTTATTTATTTATTTTATTGATTATATATACAGCGCTTATACATTTGACAAACGTTTCAAAGCACTCCAAAGCAGGAGTATGAGATGAAGTTGAAATTCATACTGGTTTACAGACCACCGAGATACAATGCAATCTTCATCAACAACTTCATAGAAGCTATCACCAACATAGCCATTCAACGGGAGCATCTGATAATCCTGGGGGACTTCAACATATTGTTAGAAGAAAAACACACTGACAAAACTCACTAATCGGGCAACTTACTACCATGAAACTAGAACAGATGGTCAAAAGGAGCAAAACACTCTACAAGGCACACACCTGACGCAATCTTCGCCAAGAAACAACTTACCACCACTGCACCACCGATATAAATACTTTGGAGCAATCATCTCCTCATTCCATTTGGGATCAGGCTACTGAACAAATCTACCAACCAGCCCCTCAAACTCTCAGCCACCACAAAAAGAAACTGGAAAACCGTCAAAGCGAGCAACCTAATCGAACAATTGGAGCTGACCAAACCTTCCTAAACAGAACTGGAGAAGGCAGACCTAGATGGGAAAATGGACCAACTAAATAAATGGATTGCTGATACTATCAAAAACCTCTCCAGAAAAACTGTTTACTCCCTCAAGAAAAAGAGCAATGGCAAAATGTTTCACCCCACTACTAAGAACCATGAAAAAGAACTAGAAGCTGGAACTAGAATGGAGGAAAGAATATGACCAAGATAAAAAAACTCAGTTTCAGAGACAAATCCGATCGTACAAGGAGGAAATTCAAAAGGCAAAGAAAAGGCATTATGACGACAGAACCACCAAAGCCACCAACACACAAAAAGGAATGTTCAACATCGTAAACAAAATGAGAAACCTACCAGGTTGCGACAACACACCAATACCTTCAAAGAAACTATGCAACAACCTAGCAGACCCTTTCAAAAACAAAATCAACAACATCCGTCAAATCATACAAAACAGACTGACCAATCCTAACACCCAACCAACCGGATCCGACAAGGAGCCAGAGCACAAACTCCAAAACCTCACACAAATAACAGTGGAGACATTCATCAAGCTAGTAAAAAATAGCAAGAAAGCAAGATCGCCCATAGATCCCTGCCCCCAGACATCTACAAAACAATCCTCACACAAGGAACGCCATCTGAATCTTACTGAAATCTCCTGAATAGTAACAGGGACTGTACCACGACCCTTCAAATCAGCATATATTAAACCACTTCTTAAGAACACAAGTGCCGACGTGGAAGACCTCTTCAACTACAGGCCGATTTCAAACATTCCCTACTCCTAGAAACCTATGTATAAAAACGAACCCAAGAACACTTAGAAAAACACCAGTTGCTAGGCCAAGCACAAGTCGGTTTCAGACCTGCAAGAAGAAAAGAATCGGCACTCCTAACCATCTGGGACAACCTAAAAACAAACGTTGACTCCAACACAACCTCGGCCCCAATTCTGCTCGACCACTCGGCAGCCTTCGACACAGTAAGCCATGACATCCTGATCAAAAGAATAGAAGATATAGGTAAAACTGACATGGCCCTACTCTGGATTAAATCATGCCTAGCAAACAGAACAGAAACTGTACGGATAGCACCCTTCAAATCTACTCCACGAGTTAACAACTATGGAGTACCACAAGGATCCTCACTATCACCACTGTACTTCAACATCTACCAGACTCCGCTAATCAAGATTGTCAAAAAATACAACCTTACATGCTACAACTATGCAGATGACACTCAAATCTACAATATCGAAGATATACAAGCAGATCACTCAACTCTAGGAGAATGTCTAAAAGAAATCTATAACTGGATGCATGCCAACAACCTAAAAATGAACACAGGAAAGACAGAAATCATGATTATATCCAAAAACCAAGAGAACAGCACCTACATACCCTGGCCGATAGAATTGGGAACCACGCCCCACACCATCAAAGGTAGTCAAAAACCTGGGAGTCCTAATGCTCAAAGCACTAACCTTAGAACCACAAGTAAATGTGATAATTAAGAAATGCTTCTTGCTCCTTCACTCAACAAAAAGAATCCTACCTTTCCTGTCCTTCACCCACAAAACACTGACAATCGTCGCCCTCATCTTGTCAAGAATCGCCTACGCAAACAGCCTCTACGTCCGGATGCCAGAACACCACCTGAAGAAATTACAATGCATCCAAAATGCAGCAGCTAGACTGCTCCTCAAACTACCTAGAAGAGATCACATCACTCCAGCACTAAATATTTTATATTGGCTTTTAATCAAACAACATATTACGTTCAAAACAATGTGCATAAAACACACAGGCAATCAACGGACAGGTAGCAGAATTCCTACAAAAGAAAATAATCTACAAGCCAACGAGACTCCTCAGATCAAACAATGGAATCTGCCTGGAACCAAAACCATACGCCAGAAAAAAACTAGGGGGGGGACCTCTTTCTCCCACCTGGTGGCAAATACCTGGAACAACCTCCCGAAAGGAATAAAAAATACCAAAGACCACCTAAAATGTAGAAAACTACTAAAAATCTGGCTCTTTAACACCTGGTAACCAGGCAGAAACAACTGAAACAATTAAACAGGAAATACAAAGAACAGGCTGACAGAATCCATGACGCCACAGACAAAACTTAGAACAGACTAAGGGGAAAACTCCCACAAGAACAGGAGAGACAATGCTAGGTGGAACCGACCATGAGCGATAACCCTAGCAGGACAGAACAATAGCAAATTAGGATAACACAAACAGGCACAACTACCAACCTTCCCCACTCGGACAGGGCTTTGGGTAAGGGCATAGGTCGCAAGAAGATTGATCCGAGAGGACCAGTTTGCACCAACCACAAACTGGAATGTAGGGGCTGGCCAAAAAACCCCCAAAAAAACAAAGATAGAAATGCAGAGACAAGGAACTCTTTAGAGTCCTAAAAGAGCTCGAAACCCCAGTCTCTCCGCCAGACACTTGCACAAAAGACAGCAAATGGTGTGCTAACATTCAAGCAGCCCTCCTAAACAAAATCTCTATGCTCCAATCTAAAATAAAAGATAAGCAGGACTGCCTGAGGCGTGACAACCGCTCATCCTCCCGCACTAGGCCCACCCTCTCCAACTCTGCCAACATCAAACCCTTCACCTTCGCACCTCTCACTATCATCGAAGTAGAAAATATCATCCTCAGGATGAAACCTTCCAACTGTCAAGGTGACCTGTGCCCAGCTCCCATCATTAAGGACTCCGCCCATGACCCAGCCCCATTCATTACCTCTTCCTTTGAAACAGGTATTGTCCCGGACAACCTTAAAGACGCCTGGGTGATCCCGCTACTAAAAAAACCTTCCCTTGACCCAAGCATACCTACGAATTTCCGACCTATTACTACAGTACCATTCCTGCTGAAGATACTGGACCGTGCAGCTTACCTGCAGATCCAAAACTACCTTGAATCAAACAATCTGCTAGGTCTACGACAATCCGGATTTCGGCCCAGACACGGGACCGAAACGGCTCTGTTGGACCTAAAAACCCAGATCGAAGTCCTGAAGGACAAGGGCAAATTAGCAATGCTATTACTCCTCGACCTTTCCGCCGCATTTGATTTGGTTAACCACCAGATCCTTTGCAGGCACCTCCACTCTGCTGCCAACTTCTCTCCCTCCGCAGCGGCCTGGATCAAATCCTTCCTGAGCAACAGATCTATGAGGGTCTTTGCACCCTCCGCTGCCGCAGCTCCCTCTCCTATTCATTGCGGTGTTCCTCAGGGCTCTTGCGTGTCTCCTACCCTTTACAATATCTTTACGAAACCACTCTTCGATGTGCTCGATTATCTGGGAGTCTCTTACACCAACTATGCGGACGACACCCAGATACTCATTCCCATCTCGGGTGATTATCTTGCTGACACCAAGGCCCTCAATGACGTCTACTTGGTCATCCAAGCCTGGATGGCCCAGCACCAGCTATGTCTGAACGACGATAAGACGGAGCTACTTATTCTGGGTACTTCACAACGCCTGAGCAAACTGGAGCCATCCTATCAGTCATTCACCATAGACGGCAACTCCATACAAGTCTCGAAAGACATCAAAACACTAGGCTTTTACCTGGATTCCACCTTTTCCTTGTCAAGACAAACTAATGCAGTCAGATCCACCTCCGCCTACACGTGCAAACTCATTTCAGCCTGCAGACCTTTCCTCACCACCCACAATAGCGCCACACTAGCGAGAACACTTATCATGGCAAAAATAGATTACTGCAGTGCCCTATATTTTAGGCACCAGCCAAGAAAACCTGTCCAAACTCCAAACCACCCAGAACAATGCAATTCGAGCGGCTCTGAACATCCCTCGTAACCACCACATCTCAGAAGCCAGAGCTAGCCTTAAGTGGTTACCCGTGAAGCAGAGAATTTCCTTAAAAACGCTTGCCCTCACGCCCAAATGCCTAGCCAACAAGGCTCCGATCTATCTCTGCAGTCGGCTTTCACGCCACTCCACTGCCCGACCACTAAGAATTGCTCAGACTCACTGCCTTACTATCCCTAGGTTTAAGCTCCAAAAAGCGGGAGGCAGTAGCTTCCCTGTCCTAGCCTCCAAACTTTGGAACACCCTCCCCGCTGCCATCAGAGCTGAAGACTCCTTCAACGCCTTCAAGAATAAAACCAAATCTTGGCTCTTTGACCAGCAATAGTTGTGTTAGACATCGGTCCTACTTACCCAACCCGCCTGTTCCCCTGCTCGATTTCCGGTCTGCTACCTTTCCCAACTACCTCAGGGATACTTCCTCTGCAGAGCCTAGGGACACTGTACCATGTGTAAGATATGTAATTATTAAGATTGTTATTATGCTGTATTGTTATACTTTTTTGCAATTTATATCCCTGTATGTTCTTTTCTTGCAACCCTGTACAAATTGCGCCCAGATGCCCCCGGGCCTGATGGTCTGCGCGTTATAAATAAACAAATACAAATACAAACTAACTCAACATAAAGACAGAGATGAGAGACAGACTTATCATGCTGAGACTAGATCATTGAAAGGAAGCCAACCTTGTCTTAATTCTGAAAGGGACACAATTAGGAGTGTAATTTCCCGGGACAACAATGCTACTAACCAATCCTACAAAAAACGTCTAAAAACCTCATCCCTATTCACACACCTCTCACACCCTAACTAAACACAACCACACTTCTTAAACCGCAGTAACGCGCACGCACTTCACCACACAGCAACAAACATACCACACTGACCTTCACACAACAGCACACAATAGACTCGGATGGTAGACCACACCAAAAAGCTCAGCAAACTGTGTTAACCGAACTGAAGCTGCCAACAGTACACCACAGCTCCCTTGCACCTCTCCAAACTTTGTCCTACTAACACGCCCTAACCTACCCCCCTTTTATTTCAGATTTGGCAGAGCGCCAGGGGATCACTCCGGTGGTGATAGTGCACGATACAAATATCCTTTAACATTAACATTCTTAATAGGCATTGGTATATTCAGAATGGGCAAGTGCTATGCAGTTAGTGGTACAAAATAGGACGGGAGGAAGACAAACTGTTACAACATATAACAAATATTGCACATGCCGACTGTCATTACAATAAGGCAGGAGCTATAGATGAAAGTGAGAGAGGGGAGGCTGGGAGCTGTATGGTAAGACAAACAGAGCAAAATAAGTGTAAGGGACACATAAGCGGGCAAGGGGGATTAGAGTGGGGGTTGGGGGTACACTATGCACAACCAATCGAAGTGTTTGCAGGTGTTAAAAACACCTACATTCGATTTTTATGAAAGGCAAACTAAACCCATGAACCAAAGTGGCAGTAGATGGAAAGTCACGGGAAAGTGAATTAGTAGAACTGCCTACTCAGAAGTTTGACTGCATGTGTGCTTTTTGTTTTTTGTTGGGCCAGGCCATAGTTCCAGGTGACTTCAACAGGATGTGCAGTGTTGGGGTCGATAAAATGAGGGGTGGGGGCAGTCAGGCCTGGACAGGCACAGACAGGAGCCTTAGGTGGGGTCTTGGAGAGGGGGGCCAGTGGTCGCCTGCCGGTTTCAGGATTAGGCAGTAAGATGTAGACACTGGCCAATCAAAGTGCAGCATCAGGCTGCTTCAAGTTAGGGCTGCAGAGGGCAATGGTCAGCGGCCATGTTGAAAAGATGAGGCACACAAGAATGGCCCAGTCATGGTGGAAGCAATGCCACCTGAGCGCACGCACACCGATTGCAAGATGGTGGAGGATCAGGGTGCAATATGGCAGCAAGCGCTGCTATATAAAAATAGACAAAGAAGCCCTGCGAGCATCGCACTCCAGCAAGGCCTACAGGATGTAAAATGGAGGCTGCCTCTCCCGAAAGAAAGCGGAACCTCTTGGAGAAGGGAGAGCCTCCGACGGCCCAAGATGATTCAGCATCGGCATCTGTGCAGGTCGAGGAGGAGGGGAGGGATGAGGCACAGGAGCCTCAAAGACAGAGCTGTGACCTCGCGTTCAAATCCGGCTGATCCTCCGCCAGCTCTGGAAGCTCTAGCCTGGGCAGAGCCCGGGGGGGGGGGAATAGGCTGACCTGCCATGGTCATCGTTCTTGCCAGTGATGGCAAACTTTCTCGGGCTGTCCTCAGGGTCCACGGTCTGGATGTGCTGGGATAGACAGAGCTTCTCCTGGGTGTCTTCTCTGACCGGGGTCTTTCTCACAGGATTCCGTCTATAACCATTATGAGTACTCTTGCACTTTTCTATTGTACTATGCACTTTCTGTAACTAACGCCAATATGCCTCTGGGTTTTATGCACTGAAATAAATTCAAAAAATAAAATAAAATACTGTGATCACATGTGCCCCTCCATTACCATAAGGAAGTGTGACCCAGAGTTGAATTTAAGGGTGTCTTTGTACTAGGAGTGTTTTGTGTACACCCTCTCCATTGTGTGCGCTGTACTCTTCCCGCATGGCTTCCATCTCTCCTCCTCTCCATTGCCAGTTTTCCTATTCTCCCCCCCACATGAAGAAACACGCTGTCTATGTGGCACATACATTCGATGCACGCTGTCCTCCTGGTTGCTTGGTACCCAAGCCCGGGTTCTGAGCCCAGACGCTAGCCTCAAATGTTCTAATCCATACAAGCACTGCTTATGCCGAATCTTTTCCCCTCCTGCCGTCGAGCTCATGGAGAATCGGCAGATAAGTCTGGCATGTAAAATTACGTTTAAATGCATATTTGAATGTAATGGGGATGTGTCTTTGTTTGAATTTTATTGGATGTGCAAATCTTTTGAGTGCGGATGCTAGGGTGCATCTCTGTGTGCTCAAGTGATTCTCCGGCCAGAATCCCTGCTCCCGAACCACATGACTTTGCTTAGGACTCCTTTGCAAGCAGCGGTGGAAGTGGGGTAACTGAACAAGTGGTACACTGGCTGCAGCAACAAAGGAGGGAGTGTGTATAGGGGAGGTGTGCGTTTGTGGGTGAGCCAAGTGGTGTTGTTCAGGATGGCACTAGTCCTTTTGTTTCCAATTCTTATTGGCTCATGTTGCATTGGGGCTTAACTAGACAATGCCTGGGATAATTAAAACAATTAACTAGATTTTTCCCCAAAAGGAATATGTAAATATTTGACACAGATATCTTTAGAGAATGTTTATTAGTGTTATTTTTGAGGAGTTTACACTAAAACACACAATTACGAACAAAGGTTAATCCTATTGCGATTTGCATTAAATTCGAACTACATACTTTTAAGTCATTGGTTTATGGCACAACCAAAGTGGCCCAGAGGCATACAGGCGCCAAGGACAAAGTCCCAAACACAGATAGCAAAGACAAAGATAACCTGACCTGATAACATAGCTGGCCTCCTAGATGGATGCATAGGGCTCTAAAACAGTGCCAGTACGTAAAAATGACAGGTTTCTAATTTTATATTACAGGAAGTCAATCCAGTTTTGCCGGGTGATGTTTTAATGTTAATTTTTAATTATTACTGTATCCATTTCTTATAAATACCAGTAATTGAGCCAAACAGAAATTCAACATTTTGGGCAACCCCATACCCATCAACTTAAACTTTGTAGTCGCCAGTAATCTGGCTGCAGTTACTTCAATTGAATAAAATGGTGTGAAGTAAAACTAAGGTAAAAGCTAAGCCCAGGAGTAAAGTAGGGTACCCCCATTACATGGAGTCATCTGGCAGCCCTAATCCCTTGTGAAATTCTGCTCATATCCATCGCCCATTTGGTACTTCGCTCCCTGGTGAGGGACTCTCCTCTGATCTCGGATGCCTATGGTCACTGGCTGCACTGATCAGTTGCCGCTGTGGTCCTTCGCAACTCTCGTCCATCACCCTTGTGGTCCTTGGCTCCCTAACGAATCACCGGCAAAAACAAACTGCAAAACAGAAAGGATCAGAAAAACAAGGCTTCTGTGCGTAGGCATCCAAGACTATGGAACTCATCCCCCATCAGCATCAGACTCGCCCCCACGCGCCTACAACTCAAGACCCACCTCTTCAAGGAGTCTCTCATCAACACCTAGGCCATCATGTTGCCCCCCCAACCCTGACTCACAAGATGCTGTCTGCCCCTCCCCACCACCCTTTACAACTGTACCCCTCGTCTGTGCCCCTCTGTATCCTACCCCTTCTGTTACCTCTGAAAAGCACTACGTAATGCAGCTATACTGTTGTACACTTTACTTTATTTCATTTATAACGCGCAACCAGGCGCACAGATAAACCGAGACAGGCACAGACAGACAAAATGACACCTACTAAAAAATGAGCAACCTCTGTAAAGCGCTCTGTTGTGTATCTGTACCAGTGGCGGCTGGTGACTTTGAAAGGTGGTGGGGCGCAAATTTAGCACAGTGAATTTGCAAGTGAGCAAGCCCGACCATCAGCAAGGGGATCTGAGAAAGGGGGATGGGGGGAGGATCCCCCGTGAAACTTTGGAAATATGGCTTCCAAAATGTGTAATTTACTGCCCAATCCCACACAAAGATGACCTAAAAAACATTACAGTTTAGGTACTAATGATAGTCCATTATTCTTATGTGTGCAAGTGTGATGGTGTATTTTACAGCAGCTTGTATTGAGAATAGAAAGGTATTATGTTAAATGCATAAAGAAATGAATTAGATAGGTATACAGTAATGTCAGGAAAGGCCATATGCAAATCAGGCCTGACCCCCACCTGCTTGGTCACAACCCTTCTGCACAAGACCAGATGGACATAGTGTCATGGTATCTAGCATAGATCTCTAGTGCAACAACAAAGCAAGATGGTAAGTCCCTATCCAAAAATCTAAAAAAATAAATCAGGGTCTCCAACAATTAGAACAGTGCATTTTAATGCATATTGTGACAGTAACAAGCTACATAATGTATTAACTAAAAGTGGCCCACTTGATCGCAGAAAAGTAGCCCACACTTGCCAGATGGGACGGCCTTGCAAGTATTGTGCAGTCTGAGCCTGGCTCCTGTTACGCTGATCCCTCCATTTGGATCATTGGCCACCATAGTCTGCCATTTGTCGCATTAATCCTGGTCTAACATCTTGGCTTTGTCATCTGGAAAGCAAATCACTAAATTGTCATGAATCACGTCCTCTATTCGTAATCCATTCCTGTCTATTTTCCCAAACCACTTCTTCTCCCATTTTCCCTAATGGCACTTCAAATGAACTTCGCTATGCAATCATGCATTACAAACATCCCACTTAAATAAATCCTCTTAGATGCCATTATCCCGATGGTTGTAAAGGGACCCCCTTTTTTTGGCACTTCTGCCAGGTCACATCCCTTAGGTGGTGGTGAAAGGGAGGCCAGACTGGAACTTGTGCACCCTGAGAGCATCTTGTGACTACTCCTGCCTGCCCCCTGCACTGCTGGTTTCAGATTAGGAAAAAGGAGGTGCACTTATTCATCTCCTGAGAAGAGACACGATTAAAGCATTGAGCTTGTTGATGCATGGTGGCAAACTGGTGCTTTGGGAGTATATCCTTATTATCCCACTGCCCTTTAAGTCCACATTTATGTCTGCATTTGTTTAGAAGGCATGTTTCTAATGAGTTGCCCGCATATACTCAACTCGTGCAAGACCCTTTCTTTTCACTCTTTCATCCTACTCCTCTGCCTCCTATATTTGGCAAATGTTTCAAGTGCTTCCCTTCTGCATGGCTCTCTGGCACTTTATTTTACATCAGTCAAGCATTGTGCACAATGAAACTCGAGGTTCATAGCCATGAAAGGTTTCCGTTTACAATTTGCTCACACCACCCTTTTGTCTCTATTTGCTACTTAAGAACTATACATCACAGATACTTAAATAGAAGTACACACATATATTCCTGCGTATAATATAAATAGGTGTGTATCCCTATATTTGTCTAGAAGTGCGCATTGCCTAAATGGACAGTCTTTAGACTCCCAGCCTTGAGGTGTGGACTTCTCGTTCTCGCATGATCTGAATGGCACAAGGCCTAGTAAGATCGTTTTAGGTCCTCCCTCCGTCTTCCCTACCTTGTTGTTGCACCTAAAAACACTTGTGTACAGGCACATTATAAATGACATATTATACAGGCTAATGCAGCATGCAGTCGAAGTTCACTATTGAAGCAAAAAATAACGGGGGCCCGCTTACCGGAGCGGTCCTTGGCGAGTGCATCCACTTCTTTCAGTTTGACATCCAATTGAAGCCCCAGCCATCCCCACATCCCATCAATGCTTAAACATCAAATTCACTCTCCCCAAAACACAAGAGCCATAATTAATCGTGAAGCTCAGTGGGATTCCTGGGGAGGGGCCAGGTGGTGCCGAGAGCTGTGGGAGGTCCAATTTCATACACCAGGTTGTTAATGTGGTACCGCGACTAAGACCACATCCCAGTAACTGACACAAGCGGTATGGCGATGAATATGCTTTATGGCACCTGCGTGACGAAATAGATGATTCTTGTTCAGTTAAGTAACTTAATTTAAAGGGCCTTTAAATTAAGTTACTTAACTGATTAAAAAAACATCTATCCGAAGATGGGCACCGATGCAGCAGGGCAGGCCAGGGCCCAGGGCCTACCCGGCCTCAGCCAGCCTGTGACTGTCTCCACAGAACGGCATTGGAACTCAGGCCCCAAGGTGTTTCCAGCAACTTCCGCACAGATACTTAGCCTCGTCAGTCACCTCTCTCACACGAGGAGAGGGAGAAGAGGTGCCGGACTGGCTTGAGCACTGCATAACAAGGGCAGGCCAAGTAAAAGTTGTCAACAACAGTGACGTACTTACCGGCGGACCGGAGGGCAAACTTCTTTGGCCTGGCATGTTCTGCTGACTCTGGCGTGCACGAAGCAGATCAGCTCAAACATGAGGTGACACCCACAAAGAGAGAAGTGGGTTGCTCATGCAACCTGCTCCATCATGACTCCACCACCCAAACTCAAGTCATTGGCTGCCTCTTGCATAGATACAGTAATGTCATTGGCTGTTGGCAAACAGCCAATGACATTACTGTATCCATGTAGGGAGGAGGGAAATTATAGGTTCTTTGGTGCGCTGTTTGCGCACACATTAATACTGGCGGGGTCACCCCTCAAGCACCCTGCCAGCCTCCTAATTGAAAGGCTTACGTAAAGTGCGTGGAGCTACGAGCTCCACACACTTTACTATGGCAAAAAGCAGTGTGAAACGGGATGCGCCCGCTGTTGTGGGCGGCGTCATGAATAGGATGGAATTGTTGCCACAGCGAGGGGGGGGGTGCGCCCTGCCGCCCTATGATAGCAGCCGCCACTGATCTGTACTGTTGGATATCTCTGTAAAGCGCTCAGTTCCTTCTTGAAGCTAGGTCTGCGCTCAATAAATGCCATAATAAAACCACAACCCAAACGCTCTTTTTCTGTGTGCTGTTGCTGCCTAAAGTACACTTTGAAAGCCCCCAAATTCCCATGCTTCAATGGTGTGTCCATGAAATCAAATTATGAACAGATTGGAGAAAGACATGGACACAAAAACAAATGTCAAAATCATTCTACCTCCCAACCTAACGGACATCACATCAACGTACAACTCCTCCACTATAACGCAGATTACACAATGGAATGTTCAACAAGATAAGGTGCACTACATTTCCCCAAATGCCAAACTACCCAACCACAGATCTACCAAAATAACTCCTCACGCACTACTCTGACGCCACAAACAACCACAATTACCTTAGTAACCTGCAACACCCATTAACCACTGCTCCAGACAGCTCACAAAACACACTCCACGGAGAGCACCATCTTTTCAGATCCGCAAGCATCAACATTTAAACAAATGAACCAAGCACTTGTTTCGCTTGCTAATAGTTAGTCACTTACCTCTTGGAAGATTTTGAACCTCCTAGAAACCATGAACGTAGAAGGGGGCATGCTATACACGATTCAGCATTGGGACAGATCTCTTGACAGCCCAAGAAACTTCAGTCACTGGTAGCGGGGGAGGAAATTAATGTTGGTTCAGCTGCCGACAAACATTGCATAAATAAATATATATATATACACAGGTATCCGATGTTTGTCGGATACCTGTATATTTATTTATGTATGCAATGTTTGTCGGATACAGATATCCGACAAACATTGCATAAATAAATAATCTGGGTCCATGTCCACACGATGCAGCCACCCCACTGCTTTCCGAATGCAGCTGCCGGTGCTGTGCTGGGTGTGGTTCAAGTAAAAGAAAACGTTGTTTATACCAAACAGAAATCACCCTGTTTGAATAGTACCCAAGGAGGGGGGGAGAAAATAGGATGCAAATTGGTCATTTTAAAGAATATTTACGCAGTAACAGTGGTCAAAACTATTATCCGCATAGTGAATTAACTCATATCACCAGTGCCATGGAAGTGGTTTAAAGCGGAATTGATATATAGTTTGGACAAGAAACAGCATGAACGAAATAGCGCCTTTTGAAAATATTATTTTGGACATTTCCTTTGGTCAGAGGTCAACAGCTCTGCCCCCTAAACCATCCCCATCCTCGGGCAGCCCCCCCAAACTCAGCCCCCAGCCCTTGTGGGATGCCCCACCAATTACTTTCCATTTCCACTAATGAGTAGGGCAGTAATGTGTGTTAATGTGGATTGGTATGTGCGTCCAGTGGCCTTAGTCCTTAGTCGGGTGTTGAAAGAGCCATTTTTTGAGAGATTAGCAAAATTGGAGAATAGTTGTGTAATAAGTGACATTATAGAGAGTGCCACATACCTCCAGCTTGCTGTTCCATTATGTTAAGAACATTCGACTATCGAATTTGCTTGTCAATTACGTAGACATGAATATAAATTAATCTTTAAAAGCGGTCTTTATTCTGTTACTTTCATTCATTTGGAAGCAGACACAGATAATTTGATAATCGGTGCGGTTTGTGGTCTTTCAGTTGGAAATGTCCCATCACGCATAAGAAAGGCTTTAATGATAACAAAATAAGTGTCATCAGGGTCCTGAATGTGCAGGCTGCACAACCACTGAATACTCCGTCCCTCGGCCTGGCAGTGACTTGCGAAACGGGCCGAACCAATTTTAAATGCGTCTCGAAAAAGAAAACGCACGTCTAAGAGCCTTTTTGTGAGCATTTGAACTAAAGGTACACACTTCAAAATAAAAACTAACTAGTGGTAGGGAGTACCAATGAGATATATTACCCTTCCAGCCCTTCTTGCTACGATCTGTCACTCATGCTAATTTAAGGGGCACCTCTGCCACTAATTTCGCCTTCATTTGACAAAGTATGTCCTGACATTCTCAACCTACACACCTGAACCTCCACAATAAGTACTGGTCGTAGCTGCCCCGCCAAATGTCTTTAGATATACAGAGCTCATCTTAGCTCATGCTACGAATTTTTTCAATATTTGGTAGGGAGAATTAATCTCGTAACTAGTTAGTTGAATGACGTGTAGAAAACATTTGTAGAGCTTGGAGACCTAATACACAATTCAGAATCTTAAAAAAACGAGCTCTAGTGCAATATGAGCTTAAAGATGGGAATCTCAGGTTGGCCAAGCAAGACCATCAGTGAAAGTAGCCAGAACAAGCAAGGGCAGTGCAAGAATTGGGGCGGAACAAAGCGGAGCGGTGCTACAGCAAAAAATGTCTTGCCTGATCCCCACTCCTTCCTCCAGACCCAGGGGGTCCCAGACAAGACTCTTGCAGATCCTGTGCCTCATGGCTTTTGTGCCGAGTCTCCTGAAAGCAGTCTGCTTGTTGTAGGCAGGCTGCTCCCGCTGCACAACCCATTCTTATTCTTGCCTCATCGGCCTCCTGCTTTCTTCTGAAAGCAGTCTGCTTGTTACTAGCGTTCAGAACACAAGTTCAGGACACACACCAAACCCGCTCAAGCCTCGCATTCAGTTTTGCAGCTGTTCAAACTGGTATATATGTCCTGCATTTTACAGACATCTCTTTATTAATGTGAATATTGTGACCAATCAAAACAGAGGAGACTATTATTTGCTTAAAAGGTAAAATTGTGGATATTACGTTGTTCCCACAATGCTCTTTGCTTTTATGGAAATCGCCAGTATTGGGTTCTATATAGAGTTACTGTGTTGCTATATATGGAAGGACGCCTCGCCCCCTGGACCTGCCCCCCTCCTTCCCAAAGCCCCTCTCCTCCTAAGAAGTGACAGTTCCCCCAATAAATAGTTTCCATTTCCAGCACTGAGCAAGGGATGTAATGGAGAAGGGAAAGAGTGGCTGTCCATAGACCTCAACTGTGCACTTACCCTGGCACAGAACTGAATGGCACGTAATTACAGACCTCTCACTGGAGCAGACATGAGCATCTCCATTCAGAACCAGGAGTTCATGAACATAAAAGATAATAGGACTGTATTTGGAATGGTGCGCAAAGTACTAAATGTGGCATGAAGCCCCAAAAAAAGTCAGTAAAGCTCATAGGTGGCACCATTAGTGTTGGCTACTGAGAGCCAAAACACACTGGTATGAATATGTAATGCCTTGTTAGTAGGATTTGTACAATGCATCTGTGATCAACCCCACACTTGTAATACACCAGAAGGAATCTGAACAGATTAGAACTAACAAGCAAATTATAGAATTCCTGGTCCAATTTTGGTAACGTGGACGAAACGGCAGGCTTATCTACTCTTAATGTCATGGATCCTTGGTTAGGTGCAACACAGTGAAAATACAATTAACCAATGATAAAAGGAGTGTCCAGTCAAGGTTGTATAAACAGCATCTACTTCTATATCACAGCAGACCATTCTTTTTATTTTATTTGATTTTTTTTTATTCTTTATTTAGGTGATTCAAAACTAATTACAATTCAGAACAGACAATCATAAATTAAACAATCAAAACATAACAAAATATAAAATGCAATAACTATATAAAGTGAAATACAGTGAGGGAAAAAACCTTATAATCCTTAATTGCCAATTCACCACTAATCAATTATCCTAAACATCGCTTTTACACTTAACCAACAAAAATACATCAAAGACACCACAAACATCAAACCTCCCCTCCCACCACCCACAGAAAAAAAAAAAAGAAAAAATATTCTGACAGAGCATCAGGCATAGAACTCATTGAATTTACTCCATTGTTCATTGTAAATATCCTCTTTGTGTAATCTACTCAATTTCAATTTCTCAAAACGAGAAAGAATTTGCAGTTGAACTAACCAATCTTCCACACACGGCTTTTTCCTAGTCTTCCAGACTCGCAATATCAGTCTGACAGCAACTAAGAAGACTATTAATCCAACACAACATCAGATATTCAAGGTGTCTCACACAACTCAAAGATTTCAAAATCACAGCTAATGGATTTCTAGGCAAAGCGATCTCACACACCATATCAAACCTATCCAAAACTTCATTCCAAAACCCCACTACAGCAGACAGTTCTAGCAACACTAGGAAATACAACCCACCCTGAAAAGGAACGCATAGGACAGATAGTTTCAAAGAAGGAAAAGGGATGCTCTCTGAATACTGACAGGAGAGTAGTCAGTATGGTCAATAACAGGCACGTCATAATGGGGGTCGCACCTCCGACACCCGAGGTCTCCCTTGCAACCCGTAAGAATGTGGCTTTGTTTCTGAAGTGGCTGGCTTTCTTGTTCAGGGCTCTTTAAAAAAACAGGGGTTTCCACAAGCGTCACACTTTGAACAGTGACCTTAAATAAGAAATAAGAATAATATAATTTGTCTTTCTGGAAGTCTATACAATTGCTAGACTCATTAAAGGTTTATTTCAGGGACACTTCAGGGGGTGAGTCACTGATTTAGTCTGTTCTTAAACATCTCAAATTCACAATGCAGACAAAAACTTCCAAAAAGCATTTAGAGTAGAATAAGCATCAATTTGGGACTATGTATTTTGCTTTTCGCAAGTTGCAGTTATAGCATGTTTTTTCTGCCGTTCTCTGTTACAATCACCACAAGACATTCCATCTCGGTGTCCTCGGTCACTTGACAAAATCCCTGTGCCTAAAAGTTTGTGTACAGTGTAGAAATGTTTGACCAAAGCACATAAAGTGGCCCTTGATTTCACTGTGCCACAATTAATGCTTTGTTGTAATGAGTCTATCTTTCCTATTTCATTGGCATGGAAAATGTTTGTTTGCATGTATGAAGTAACGAGTCCCCAGAGTATGGGATGCTGTGAGAGTGTGCTGCTTTCCCCACGCTAGTCTAAATTCTTTAATGCACAGTTATGAACCCTCCCAATGGTATCTAGGTTGCCAACCTCTGAAGCCTTAAAAGTACATCCACGCAGGCTTGGCATGTGGCCAACTTTACACCAGACCTACAGATGAACTGGCCTGCTGTTGAATCTCAGTTACCAGTTTAATGGTATCCAATACAGAGTGTAATTTGCTTTCTGACTTTGAGAACATTTAGACATGTAATTTCTCATTTTACTATTGCCAGTAAGATGGCTCAGTGGGGTGAGCGCTCGCTGCTGCGAGTGTGTGTGATCTGCAAGTTCGAATCCCAGTAAGGCCAACTCAGCCCTTTATCTTTCTGAGGTTGATAAAGGAGTACCAACACAGGTTGAGTTGTATTTTATGTATATTTGCTCTATATAAAGCGTTAAGTGTTATATAATAACGCATCACTATCATTTGACGTCTGTTAGCATTCACAGTAATGTGGTAATATGGGCATTTACAGCTGATATTAACGACACATATGGTGATCCATTCTTGTACAAAATGTATATCACATTAGAGTGGTATATTAACCATATTTTTCAGTGTACTTAGGACCAATGCTATGTGATGCAACTTCCTGTTTTGTCAAGGGGTAAACGGCTGTGTGCCATCACTTCCTGTGATGTCATTTCGGGCAGTGGGATCAAAAGACATCACTTCCTGTGATGTCAGAGGGCAATGGTTGTGTGATGTCACTTCCGCTACTCCTGGCATATTGGTGAAATGACGTCCCTGGTTAATAACCACAACAGTTTAAGGTTTCTTGGCTTTAGGGAGCAATGGGTCTTAAAATTTCTCTAGGTACCTTCTGGGAAGGACCAGGGGGACAGAACCGCAATGTACCTTGTGCTGTAGATGTTCTTGAACTCGATAGGGTCAAGCAAGCTTCAGGGCACTTTGCAGGCTTCTGTGACAGAGTGCGAGACGGAGTCGCTGCAGGTTCTGGCAGCACGACGGTTCGGCGAGTGAAGCTGGATGAACAGTTGCAGGCTTCACTACACAGTGGCTCGGGGTCAGGATTAGTCTCAGTGCTGACCGCTGGTTCTGAAGCAGTGGTCGAGACCTCTCGGATGCCTTTAAGCCACGGCAGTTTGACAATGGTCAGCGTTGCAGTCTGTTACGGATCGAGCAACTCTACTGGCGTGAAAATGTCTTTTAAGGCAGACATCGGTAGATGCTTGTCGAGGCGCTTCTCCCAGCTTGAATAGGCTTGTGTCATCATTTAAGGCGGACGGCCCACAGCTGTGGAGTGCGTTGCAGGTAGCTGCCTTGTCCTTGGTTGTAGGCTCCGAGACCTTCTGGCACTTCCTATCCAGGAAACTTGCTGCAGAGCCTAGCAGGGTATGCTGTGTGCTGGTTGGGTACTGGAGCGGCTGGAGGGTCCTCAGAGTTCTGCATCTCCCTCTTCCCTGAGAGACGTTTAGGGGAGGGATCTCGCTTCCCTCTTTGCATATCCTGGCCTCCCTTCACTGGCGGAAGATGTAAGGCAGACTGTACCTTCAGCCAGGGTCCAAGGTTGAGTTCTTCTTTGTTCAATCTGGTGATGTCTTCAGATGATCTAACAAAAGAACAGGGTGGATCCATGGGGCTTTTGTTAGTGAATCAGGATGGCCAAGGCAGGGAGCAAGCTTGGTCCTCCCCCTTCCTAGAGAGGACTGTTCTCCTGGATGTCACATTCCAACTAAACAGGAGTGGGCTGACTGTGCCTCTAGGCTGTGTCCACACAGAGTACACAGGTCTATGCGTCTGTCATGGTTTGAGCATAGGAAAATGTGTATGGATTAGCCCCACACATTTTCCTGAGATTGCTACATCATTCCATTTAATAACAAATTTCAAAATGCCAGGAAAACGGACGCCCACCATGCAGATGGTCGTACTCCTCACAGCATTGCTGCCTTTTGCATGGCCTCTGGCAGGTCAGGAAGAGAGCAGTTTGCTTAGGTTAATTGGGAGGGGAGGGCAGGAGAGGTGAGGGAACAAGCAAGATTAGCATCCTTTGCGATGATGGTGCAGGTCAGAATTACGCAGAGATCTGCATGTGTAACAGCTTTCTAGGTGTGATGTGATAGGAACATTGAGGGTTTTGTCTCCAGAGGTGTTACCATATGCGTGTAATTTCAGCATGTGCTGGCTAGGGGCTGGATGTGTCAGTTGGCTTTAAGACCTATAGAGTTGTGTTGTCTGGAGAGAGCGTATTTTATAGACCATGTGCAGTTGGCTTGTTTGATTGTGGCGAAAAAGGGGACAAAACTGAGTGTTAATCAGCAGTGGAGCACAGGAGTTTGGTCCTGCGGGATTTCCTTATTAGGTACAAGCATCTGGCATCACAGTTGGATTCATTCTTGCGAGAGGTGTTTAGCTTCTGCATGGTAGTAGTGAGCTGATGTCATGGGTTGCATTTTTTATATTAAATAAGTGGAAGGTGTAGTCTAGAGTGCTAGCGGTGGCCAATGACGTGACATTCTAGTCATTGGTATATTTCTCTGAGGACCATTCGTTGGTTTGGAAACGGGCAGAAGGGAACCGGTGTGACATTCTCCTACATGGTCTGCATGGTAGGTTGGAGGACTGAAAGGTGCAGATTGAGCTTTAAGTTTCATTTCTTATGCATTGAAAAGCCTGGATTCAAGATTTTTCCTGAATTTAAGTGGTCCTGTAATGTGCGAGTTGCAAAGATACGCCACCATAAAGGAAAAGGTAGAGCCTTTTTCTCTACAGCATCTCCAGGTTATTAGCATATAATTTCCGGATCTACGATAGCTACTTGGTTGGCAGATAGGAGATTCTGCTCCTTGACCTTGGGGGCTCTTTGACCAATGCAGAGGGACTGGAAGCATTTTTTTTTTACTTGTAGCCAGTGTAGAGAAGGAGAATGAGGGGCTGGAGAGAAGTGTCCCTCCAAGCAGGGGAGGTTCCCTGGTGTCATGATCCCAGCCGTGGAATTCTGACCTAAAAATTCCAAACTTGACGGGAAGCAAGCGAACTAATGCTGAATGGTCAGAGAGCCTGAGAGGAATAGAATTGGTGGTGGCGTGGCCCAGAGAGAATCAGGGTGGGCAACCGGCCCGCACAATAACGCCAAGAAACTCAAAGGGAAGCTGCTGCAAGCGACGCGGCTCCCTGGGGAGATAGAGGAAACAAGAAGTGCGAAGACAGCAGGCGACAAATGCTGTGGACGTCGGCTTGCAAGTGCAGCGAAGAAACCAAACCGATGCCAGGCCTGTAAGATCCCCAAGGATGTTTCCGAATGAGAACGAAGGTAACGGCATACTGGGAAGTCACCGGAAGAGTATTATACAGACCAAATAACTCCTCTCAGTAAAAATGAGACAAAAGGTTACTATACTGGAATTGTGATGAAACAAGCAGGAGAACCATAATACTCCTTGAAGGAGAGTTGAATGCAAGTGAATTTGTGTTGTTACAAGGGAACCGTGATAGTTTGGGGAAAAAAAGACTGTTGCCTGAAAGGGGGGAAAGTGGAGATATAATAACATTATTAAAATGGATCTGTGCTAATACAAGCAAAGGAAGAATAATGTTCCCGAAGATGTGAATGTAAGTGAGAAGCCCAGGGTCAACCTTAATGAACTTGAATACTTTGAATAAAAGAAAGATACAGAAATCCTCAAAGAAGGGGATGAACTATGGAACATCTCCCACCTGGAAAGAAGGGAAACAGGCGGGGTGTTCAAAGCAGAAGGGTGGGAGATAAGAGAATATCATGAGTTAAAGGCCTGCCTAGCCTATACAACAAAACAAGTTGAACAAAGCAAAGACCTGCCTAAAGTGAAAAGCAAATTGTCTAATGTGAGAAAATAATTATCTGAACTGACACAGATTTGCCAAAGAGAACATATATCAAAAAGACACCTGCTGGAAGCACAGAGCTGGAGAAGGGAGTCGTTCTCCTGCCTTTATTTTGTTATGATGGTGATAGGGTCAGATAGTAGTTTTAGAGTGTGGACAGATCCTTTTTGGACATTGTTTAAGACGACTGATGAGCACCAAATTATTCATTTTAGGTAGGGAACACCCCATAGGGATAGCTAGGCCTTTCTTATTTTTATTTAACAAAACGTACTTAAAAATGTCTTCAAAGAATCTGTGCTACCTTAATGAAAGCCAAACTTGTGGTCCAGGGGCCTAAAGCAAACATTCAGTTCTTGGTTTGGTTTTCAATTACTTGCGCTTTTTTAACCCCCCCCCCCCCACTGAGAGCATTCATCCTATTAGATAACAAGGTACATTACATTTTGGCAACAAAATGGAGCCTAACTCAAAAAGGCAAAATGCATCAACTATTATTAAGTACAGAGAAAGCATTCCCAAAAGCACCACACAACCAAGGTCGCTCTCATTTCCAAACCCTTAATGTCTTTTATCCCAAATTCATGGCACAAGGAGAGCTGTGGATATTGAAGTCAATAAAGGGTCCAAGCTTGACATAAGCAGAACCTAGCTAATACATACAAACAACAATTATGAGGATGAGGTCCTGCAACCCCAAAGTGTTCAACCGAGCCTGAAATAAGCAGAAACAGATGTACTAAACTGAAAGCATTAAAAAAACGTTGTACAGTCTTAACACTTCCGTGGACAGTAAATAGAGAACATTTCAAGAAAGTCAATGTGTCATTTCCGTTGATGGCCAAATGAGCAGTTTTTTTTCTTTTTTTTTTGTATGTTGGGTCTGCAACACTAATCTAGTTACTGACTCGAAACTAAATTCAGGTGACAAGGTAGAAAGTGTAGGGTCTTGCTACGGTCTGATCTGGATAAAACCTGCATGCTACTGGGATTCCAGTTACCTCCATTGGGCAGCAATTATGCAATACTTGATATATTGTGCAATAAAAGCTCCACCACTATAGGTCAATTAGTCCAGCAGAGTTACACCCATGGAGTCTGCGCAGCACATGTTCAATGTGATCATCCCTCCCATTGCAGGGCTGCACACAGAGACCGAGAGAGACAGAGAGAGACAGAGAGAGAGAGAGAGAGAGCGAGAGAGAGAAAAAGAGAAAGAGAGATAGAGACAGAGAGAAAGAGAGAGAAAGAGAGATAGAGACAAAGAGAAAAAGAGAAAAGGAGAGAAAAAGAGAGAAAGCGAAAAGGAGAGAAAAAGAGAGAGAAAGAGAGAAAGAGAAAAGGAGAGAAAGAGAACGAGAAAGAGAAAAGGAGAAAGAGAGAGAGAGAGATCCTCGTACGGTCAGCTCCGGGAGTAAATGCTGCATACGCAGGATGGTTGGAGTCCGACACAAGCAATGTGTTGGGGAAAGGATGCACGTGGACTTCTAAATGGAGCATTAAAATTGGCAAAAGAGAATAGTGATCTTTCCACAATCATTAACCCTTCTGTAAAAGAGGCTATAGCTTAAGATGGTGGTGTACAGTACCATCTCCAGAGCCAAGTTTCTACCAAGTGCCAAACTTGCAACGGACAACAATCCCTTTCCTTTGGGGCACAGGCACAACGTCCGATCCCCTGCAACCTCAGAGATGCAGGTGCCTTTCGGTCTAATGGACACAGCTGCACAGCCATCGAGATTCAAAGCAGAGTCTGGACATTTACACTGCAAAACTGACTATTGTTACAAGACCTTTTCCACACTTACCAGTTGCTGCTCTACTGGAGGAGGCACCTCCTGATTGGCATAAACGATGGCTGGGTTATACAGGCTGAAGACAACAGGATAAAAAACCTTTTTACCTAAAATACACAAAAGGCAAAACAACTGGTTATGGTTTTCAGTAATGCTAGGGATGGTATATTTTCTAAAATGAAAGGTGCATTTAATAATAACTGACTGCATGCATTGCGATAGCAAATTGTCCAAAGCATGCAGTATTTGTGTCTCATGAAGGGGTAAATCTGGCTTCAATATGCCATTGTATCCAACAGCAACTTACATTCCTTGTCTCACGAGAAAGCGCCTAGCTCGAAACCTGTACGATATGCTTCGTGCAAGGATGTCCCAAAGAGAACAAGAGACTCTTGAGAGGAAGAGGTTCTCGGATAGACACTTTGTTGTCTCACTCTTTAAATATTGGGAACCAAACTCCTGAACCACGAAGTGTAGCCATTCAGGTTTGCAGCAAATCACTGAGGAAATGCCACTTTCACCTGGTAAATTGTCTGAGATGTGAGATGTGTGCAGATATGCACTGCGTTTTTTTCTTTGCAATTAGGATAGATATTGCAATGAGCACCAGGAGTAGGATTTTTTAGGATTCTAACTAATCATTCAATGAAGAGGGAAATCAGAAGACATCTGATACAAAACGTGTGTTCTTAACTGAGATCTTAGACTCTTCATTGATGGTGAAGAAGCCAACTATACCATATGACATCATTTCTGGCTTAATGCCAGTTCTAAAACTCCAGATATCAGGTCATTGAATGCACACTTCTAGGTGTTGCACAATCACCAAATACATTGTCCGTTTTGCAATCCAAATATATTATCAGTCTGTGCAGCCCCAGAACACTTCCAGTATTTTACTAGGCCAGCATATTGCCAGTGCTGCGGTCATGGTATTTGGAAAATAACAGCACACTTGCAGGTTGGCAATACCAGCATTTTCACAGTGTACATTGTGTCCACTTATTTACAAGGTCAGGAGAATCCTACTGCAGTGTGATATACCATTACATGATGCTCCACCTGTAATGCTACACAATCAAGCAAACTACCACATGGCAAACTCCAGGGCATATCCAACTAGCACAGTCGCAGAAGACTGTAGGAAATATCCCTACTAATTCAGTAGGCTATTTCCAGTTGGGAAAATGTCAGTAAATAGTAAATACCCTCTCTGATCATACCATTTCGAATTTGTTGAACCACAACAAATAGTCACTCCCAATTCCCAGTCTGCCCAACCCTGGTATTATTCAGTTCAGGTCACAATATACCCAGTTTGGCAATATCTCACAGGTTGCACATTAGCAGAAAACGCCTGGTTTGATAAACCCAGTAAGTTCCAAATGTGAATCCCAGAAGTTTCCCTGGGTGGGGATTTCCGAGTATAATCCCAACATAAACCCAGTTTAATAACTTTAACAGTGGGAACTAATTTAATGTTCTAAGGTACTAACCATGTATAACATTAATTGTGCAAACTGGCATAAATGCCAGCGCTCCACATGTATACAACACTCAGTCTCTTACTCACCAACAGCAAATGCCCACTTGTGACTGGCAAGGGCATATTTCGTAGTCTGATACCAATATATAGCCAGTTTCACAATACTACTACTGGCAGTTTGCATATCTATATTTCTAGTTGTACTACACCAAAGTGTGGTCAGTTTTCCATATCTAAATCAAATATCAGTTTGACAATCCCAGCATGTTCTTATTTTGCACAATATCCCAGCATACACAATTATTTTATACTTATTTTTTAGACTAAATAATACAAGTAAACTACACTTTGTACAATTCCTGAATATTGTCATTTTACTGTTGCACAATATTGGATTCCTTCCTCTGTGCTATAGAAGAAACACATTTTACCCTAAGTGTATTACTAAACAATGCTGGTTACCTCCCCTTTTTATTGTTAAACAATTCCATTATATCCTCTGTACGATTGCAGGAAATGTCTAGTTTGTACAATACCACTGTCCCCCAGTTTGGCAATCCTCTGTCCTTCCACAGCAGATGATCAACCCTTAACTGCCCTGGTACTCACCCGGCTCACTGTTGAGTCTGCAACTGTGGAGGAACTCGGCCGTGAAATAGACATCCACGTCACAGAAGAACATGAGGACTTCCCCCTTTGCCCAGGCACGGGCCCCTACTTCCAGCCCTCTGCCTCGGTTGAACTCTTCGTTAAGCGAGATCAGTGTGTAATTCCGGAAACTTGTTTTGCTGAAAGAACATTGACAAAGTCAGAACAGAATAATCAGGTTCAAGAGCAGCAGACAGATAGGCCTAGGAACACAAGAAATTACCAAGGTGTTAAACTAGTCAAGCTGCTGGTGGGGGAGCACAAGGGCAGACACATACTTTACAAAGTAAAAAAGTGAGCCGAAGTAAGAGACATCTTTTGTCCACTATGTAATTCAGAACAGTGCTGGAAATGGGGTAAATGTATTCGGGAAACCCTCTCATGCTTGGAGGGCCGGGGTCGTGGGGGAGGAGTGGGCAGGACCAAGGGATGAGGTCCTAGGCCAGGTAACGCAATTCAGTATCTCTTCATAGACCCCAATCCCAGAGATTTGCATAAAAGCAAAGGGCATTAGGGGAACATAAGTATGTCCAGATTTGTTTTTATTTGAAACAGGTCTTGTTGTGATTCAGTAAGAAACCCTTAAGAGATAGTAGAAGTTTGGGTCTGCAGTGTTAATTGATCACACTGCTCACCCTAAGAAAAAAAGTCTCAACACTGCAGGATATAGATATATCTATATATATAGATATATATAGATATATCTACATATACACACCAGTCTGGACAGCTACAACAGGTATGTGAGGCTTTGGCTTTTTCTGTATTCAGTTGCCCATGCTGAGTCTACTGAAAGTGTCCGTTTGTTGAAACGAAGGTTGCCCGTGCATGTGATAACTCTGCTTCAGGACAGATCACGGTGGGAGTATCCTGTTCCGAAGCAGAGTTGTCACACACTCAAACAAGCAACCCAGCTCTATCGAGCAGACTGCTTAGAGGCTGCCATGTTCCGGCACATTCCCTGCGCCGATTCAGACATCACAAATCCCTCACGTGAGAAGAAAAAAAAGCACCATGCCAAATACTGGTCACAAAGAAAAATGTTCAAAATGCAGGTATTTTTCATCTACGATTAAAATATATTTCAACTTGTCTAAGAACACCTCGTCAACAAACATAACCTTTACTCCCTTAAAAACTCTGACAACCAACGTTGAAAAGTAGGGAACAGTATAATCCCACCACGAAATCTGAAGCCCTGTAACTGATGTAAACAGTGAGTTCAGTAACAAAGAATTCGGGGAGCAACAGTGCATGCTCAGTTTACAGGTATGTGTTGGATGACATGCAGGAAAATTTAAGAAAATGTTGACACTTTACTCATCAAATTTGTCACTAGGATACGAATACACCTTTTAGTTATGCTGATTTTGTTTACTCTTGTTTTATAATGAGTTTGAGAGCATAAGTTGCTGATTAACAGTGGGGAAACTATAATTGTAGGCTCATGGAAGCAAGTTGGATCGGAGGAGTGAAATATAGGATGTTGTGAGCAATACACCTCGTGGAAGGAATTGAAATAAACAGGAAAAAAAAATATTCTACCTGGAATACAATGCTGCAAGCAAAATGCTTATTTTTAATTGTGTTAAAAAGACAATATAGCTGTAAAATATGCTTTAACAAGGTGAATTAATATAAAACTTACCTCAACCTCCCCAGGTCAAAAATGGGATATTAAAAAGGAAAAATAAAATCTCTAATGCACGTGTTAGAAGACTAAATAATCCCCAATGTTCAGCAAACAGCGTTTTGTGCAGAATGTTCTTAAACGTGCACCTAATAACTACGGTCGTTTTTTTTTTTCTTTTCTTTACACACATCACAAAGTGTAAGGCTTACTCCAGTGCCAGGCTGTGCCATTGTGCAGCACACAGAATGTTGTGTCCTAGATCGGTGTAGACATAGGGATAGTTAGTATGCAGCTCGGCTCATCATAGTATGACCCCCCTAAAACCATCACTGGAAAACTCAGCAAGTGTGCAGCAGTCCTGGAATTTAATACAGCGTTGTATACTAATGCATATCTTTGGGACAAGTTGAAGCCCGAAACAAAGATTACAGGGTTCGATGAGGGATCAAAAGTCCTGGTGGGAGCTTAACGAAGAGCTCTCAGAAGAAGCCATATTTAAAGGAAGGTGACCCACGTCTTACTGGCTGGTGGTGGCGGTGTTGGTGTACAGAGGATCATCACTGTTAAAATGTGCCAGGAACTAATCGGAACAAAGTTTCTAGCAAATGCATAACACACTTTGTAAACAAGCACATTGTATGGTCTGTGTCTGCTTTGAGTTGCAAAGTGATTCTTACAATTCCTCTGGAAGCAAAAATGCTAAGTGTGCAGGTGGTTAAAAACCACAGCTCTTCTTCCTCAGTCAAATCTTGTTTTACAAGACTTGGAACTTGGTTTGGCTGGACTTACCTGGCCACTGTCTCGAGGATGGTCCTTACAGTGGAAAATCCTTCCTTTCCAAAATACACCACAGTGAGGTGCGTCCTCTTGTCCTCGTGGATACACACATCCCTAGGAAATACATAACAATCGATGTAATCCGGCCACACGAGCATGCTGCATAATACTAGCATGCTCCATGGTATCTAAAGGGAGGCATATAAGTCACATAAAAACCAAGACATGAATAAAATAAAAAAGATAATCTAAATGATCTTCATCTGAAAGAAAAAAAATAAAAGCCCAAGTGACCATTTTGAGAAACATAGGTTCCGAGCACGAGATCATGCCCTAGCTACAACACCACCCCCTTCAGTCAGACCACCACACCTCCAGCAACCTTTGCTCTACCACCTGGTGTTATCTATATGAAACCCAAGGACACGGGTGACGTATGTGGTTGGAACGGGTGACGTATGTGGTTGGAACGGGTGACGTATGTGGTTGGAACACATTAAGTATGTGGAAAGTACTGGTGTAATATGTGAAAGGTACGGGAACTATGTGGATGGCACGAGTGTAATACGTGGATGGAGTGCATAAAACAACTTAGAAATACATAGAACGGATCGGAGTACATGGAACGGATTCAAGTGCGTGGAGCGGACTGAGTGCATGGAGCGGACTGGAGCGCATAGAACTGTGCGACTTACATGCAATGGTTTGGAGTGAATGGAACGTTTGAAAGAGCATATAACTCATCATATCACATCACCATGCTTACTCTCTTCTTTACACCACCACTCAACTAGAAAACAGAGATACTATGACACCATTCGGTATAGCTGTTCTCATACCAACATCTGCCGCATACTCCACATCACTCTAACTAAACACTACTTGTTACACCCCCCCCCCCCCCCCCAGCCAGGCATTCTCCTCAGGCCTAACGCAGCCACAATCGGTCTGGATAAATCCTGCCTGAACGAACACATACTCGTGATCTCTCAACCACCACACCTACTGCTAAGAAGCAGCTATTACACGAATGCCACACCAGCTGCACACATATCCGGTGCTCACATGCACCTTTGACTCTCTCTACTCTCTCTACTGACTTGAACTTCGGTTCCCAAGGGCGTTCAACCTACCAGCGCCTTCAGACCATACCAATGGTATATAAGGCGCTATATGAATGCAAAGTAACATAACATAACAGTGACTCACCTGAAGTTTTGCATGAACTGAGAAAAGACCTCGGTCCTGCCAGATAGCGGCACGATAATATTAATGAGTGATCTAGAAGTGTCCAGCGTCTCACTCCTCACTTTCATCAGGGGCCCAAAAGGCCGAAAAAGGGTGACATGCCTGTACTCCAATCGATCTGCCTTCTTATAGAACAGCTCGTACTGGGTTCCCTTGTCCTTCTCCGTGCGGTAGTACCCTGGAAAAAGAAAGAAATGTGATCGGTTAATGAGGCAAAAGAATATATTTAAGTGGCGTGGTATTCAACATAGAGGACTAGTTGTAATATCGTGGTGCATTGGATCTGGCACGAATGCCGGCATCTGCACCATCGCCTTCTCTATATTGCAATAAAGAGGTGGAATTTTGCAACAGATCTACCTTTAACAAAGCTGTAGTCGCATCTTCTAGTTACTAAAGTCTGTACAGTGCATTTATTTAATTGCTTTTGGTTTACAACAACCCTTTGCAATTGAGACAAACATGTATACATCACATCCTACATCGTCACAGCTCAACCCCCAAAAAGCTAAAACAAGACGATATTTCAATGTATCAAAAAATATATAATCTGAAACCTTTACCCCAAGAATATTCTTAAATTGCCATTAAAAACAATACTAAAACATTATTTTGAGATAAATGACAAGCTTTAAAAAATCTCAGGACATTGCAGTTGAATGGCCTCCCATAATATTTACCCACAATGCTTCAGGATCGACACATCAAGATTCTAAACGAATTTAGGAAAAGAAACTCACAATTGCAACATAGCAGGACATTTTACCGCAAATGGAACACATTTTCTAGCAAGTAAATCATTACAGTGAGCTAGCTCAAGGGGAATGCCACTTGGTACACATACAATGTTATTTGTCTGTAAAACCTTAAAACAAAACCTAATGAAATTGTCTCTCCATTGTCAGTCAGGAAATATCTTCAGATAGGGCTATGGGACTCCACGTCTCTTATAGGCCTTTCCCAAGTGACCATAAACGAAATTCCCTGGTGGGTGATCTCCACCAGTCTTTATCCAGTCTGACAGTTTTTATTTTGGTGGGCTTTTCAATGATTGTTTCCAAGGACATATTTAAGTCCACTAAAAGATCGAAGGAGTATGCTCTAAACTCATTCAACAGAGATCAGAGACTAGATCACTCAGAAAAGAATCTGAATGCAGCATAGATGCGGGTGATGTGAGAAATGTTTGCATATAACAATAGTGGCTTCCAACTAATACGACTATGAAGGGATCGTAGGCCCAGTTCATATCGAATCACCACGATTGGTACACATGTTGGAAAAGAATATAGAAGTTGCCTCCACAGAGTTGCTTCATAGTGTTCCACTTCCCCTGAGATCCTAAGTGGTGCCCCCTGCAGACCGTATAACAACGTTGGAACAACCTTCCCAGGTCAAATTTTATAACAGAAAAATGGAAAAGTGGACATATTTAATATTTATCTTTGCCATTTGTGCACCAAAAAGCCGGGCTTTCCTATTCCACATTTCCCTGTAAAACATCTTTCTGACAGGCAGTAATATAATTATACAGTTTATAATGATTGGAGGCTTTTCTTAGCATTCCTAAATAGCTGCCATTTTGATATTAGTTAAACATAATAACCCTTAGAAAATACACCAACTCCAGACATTAGCATCCATGCTGCTGTGTTTGGTCCTGTACATGGTCTTTTTTTGCCCAATTTGTACCTAGCTGATATACATACTAAAGCTCTTCAATTACATTTTTGTTTCATAAAAATGCATTCTCATTCTCTAGTGTTCTGCATAAAATAAATGCCGACCCTCGATCAGAGCTACCACTCTGGGGCGAAACCCTTAAAAGGGTTGCACGTAGCAATTAATCGAGTAAAAAGAACCATGATTATCAGCACTATTTATAACCCACCAATCAGACACAATTGTATCCTTTCCACGTATTATCAGGAAGACGTCACTTTTCAGATTATGTTCCATATTTCGAAATATGATTTATTGGCACAGTAAGCCTTCATTAAACATTAAAACTTCATGGTGGGAGCTGGGACCACGCTGGCACGCTTATCCTCAATCCAATGGAGTTACAGTGCCACTATGAATCTTAACTTGTTCCCCAACTGCGCAACTGCAAAGAGTTAAACCCCCAGCGATGGGGCCTTGTTGCCCTGTGGGCCATCCACAAGTGCATCAGTGCACTGGATTAGGCTTCTGGGATCCCACATTCGAGGATATTATGAACCACAACAGTGCACTGCAAAATAGAGCGGAAAAACGGCCAGGTCGTTTATATGCTCTATAACAAATGCCATGTGTAAGACACTAACTCAGCAGGTGATGTGCTAGAGGTGCGAGCATCGTGGAAACTGTGCCTTAAGCCGCAGAGGTGGTAATATGACATT
This sequence comes from Ambystoma mexicanum, assembly GCF_040938575.1. Classification (NCBI taxonomy): domain Eukaryota; kingdom Metazoa; phylum Chordata; class Amphibia; order Caudata; family Ambystomatidae; genus Ambystoma; species Ambystoma mexicanum. Next base: position 1,060,221,164 of record NC_090929.1, on the reverse strand, counting down.
GACAAGGGAGGCCAATCAGAACTGCTTGACTGTTAAGCTGTTGGATTGGTTGTGACTGCAGAGTGTGCTTTTCAGTGCATTACTATTTCAACATGTGGGGACAAGGCTGCACAGATGAATGGTACATGTGATGAAAATCGGCATTAAATACAAGATAAATAGTGCATTTCCAAAGATGCACCCAATCCTAATTCTGCAAAAATGGGTAAAGTGGAGGAACCAGGTGAGTGAAAAATTATCCAAGCCGGGATCCCAAAGAACAACTCGGTGCTTAAATAGTAAAAGTTCTTGATGGAGCATGAGACCAGTTTTAGGTTGGTAAATTGAGAAGGACTATAAACTGCATGTACAGGGAATCCATTCCACCCCTTAGAGTTCACTTTGCCAGTCAGCTGTGAAACAGCGGACTCCCACACATATAGCTGTGGGGGTCCGCTATTTCACAGCTTGTGAGGGCATAATAGTACCCAAAGTGCTTAAAAGTGCAATAGGGGAAAATGACATCAGAAGGTATGTTAAATGGGGAGGGACTGGAGACGAGTGAGGATATGGGGAAATCGGACCAAACTCCCAACCTCAAAGTGAGAGGGAGGGATCCGAGCACAACGCCTTTGAGTCAAACATTGTAATTGCATATAGAGCACTCAAACAGAATGTTCCTTGGGGATAGGTGAGCCAAGGGCAGGGCTTTTGGGAGGATAGCAACAGGTCTTTAAGTGGGTGGGGGATAGCACGCCTGCAGTCTCCAAAAAGGACCCCCGAGTCGGGGCCCTGCCATGACTCACCCCACCACCCGCGACTAGCACTAGCTACGCCGACCCCTCAGGCAGCCTGTTTAGCCGAAGCACTACACAGTTAAAGGGCTACCGGCAGGTGTCAGCACTTCAAATTAGTAAAAAGGAGAGCCATACTAACACAAAGCGCCAACATTTGCAGACAGTCCTTTAACCATGCAAGCTTCGGCTAAACAGGCTTGCGGAGTGTTGGCTCTTTACAAAAACAAAAAGGAGAGGCCGGGCCACCCAGCCCTGCTCCTATTTTAGATTAAAAAGCCAGCACCCAGCAGGCAGGATTTTCAATCGGGGAGCTGTGGGGCTAAAGGGTTGCCTGTGGGGATCAGCTTAGCAGGGGCTAGTCAGGGGGGTTGTGGGGGTTGAGCCCAGGCAGGACCCCGGCAGCCCTTCTTGGAGATCGGGAGCTGCATGGTTAAAGGGTTACCTGTTGCGGTCAGAGTGAAAGGACTGCCAGCTGGGTGGTGGCTCCTCATTAAAACAACACAGAAGGCTGGGGAGGATTGGTGCGACACCTTTGGTGCTCCCGGCCTCCCCTTTTGTTTCTTGGATTTGGACCAAAAAGAAGGGGCTTGGGAGAACCAAAAGATAATAATGCCAGTGTGCCCCAGCTCTCCTGCTTTTACCAGGCTCTCATCCCCCATAGGCGAGGGGTTGGGGGGGTGGCTCTAGTTAGGGGCATGACCCACGTACACTCACCAAAACTTAGGCCATGCCCGCTAACTAGAGCGCTAACCCCCCACCCCTCCCCATCGATTTGGTCTACCACTTAAAGCAGTGGATAGTCATGCAGCCTACGCCAAACCTTTATTTGGCCCACCAAACATTAAGCCAATAAACGAAAACAGTCTGAATATTTAATACAGACGCCAGTACGTGGCTCTTTTTGGTTACTCCAAAATGTAACAGTGCATATGAAATGGCTAGAAAAGCAGATAGCTGCCCCCTGCAATCTACGAGATAACAATTTTGGAGGGCAAAGGGGCCCCTGATGTACGAGAGAAGCGATTGTCAAAGGATCACACAAACTGGTGAAGGGTGCAGGCGGCCTTTTTATAGTAGGGGTGGGAACTAGGAGAGCGTGACTGGAATCGCTGGCTATTTTCCTTCAATTTAAAATTAATTTACAGAAATGTATAATATCACAGAAATGTGGGGGTGTTTAAAATGAATAGTTTCCATCATTCTGAAGTGCAGACCATAGAGGGGATTTTGAACAACTTCAACGAAGTGGTGCGAATCCGCTCAGGGCAACTCAATCATGGGCGATTTGGCTCACACTTGCTTGTTCAAATCAAGATAAAGTCTATGCTTCCTTTTGCTACAACTCTCCAGAAAATAAGTACTGCCGCAGATGCAATTGATTTTAGCCAATAGTTCAAGTAGGACTGAGCCAACCATAACGCTTTGCTTTGAACTTCTTGCATCACAGTTCAACTACCAAATTGCCAGTTTCAGCTTCACATGCTTCCAATCATTTCATCTCATGCCACCCCCCCTACTGCTTTTTAATTGGTCTAAAATCAGGTGTGAGTGGGTTCATTCATTTTCAATTTAAACACACATTTGACCACTGAAATTCTTGAGGTTGCATACGTTCAACTGACCATGGGTGGGAAGCTGCTTGGGTAAAGTGTTGGTCTCTGACATGAGAGCAGAGGGTTCAAAGCCCAGGGCATGGTCGGCATAGCATTTCATCCTTACATCAAGTAGCATTACAAAAGAAGGTAAGTAATAACAGGTTACTGGAGCAATTGGAAGCTGGAGGAGCAAACACATTTTCCACCCTATGCTAACATTGATGGACTAATATTAAGAGAATGAATGAAGAGTGGAACACAGACGCTCTAAAGAAAAACACGAAATGGTTATGGTGCACTAAAAAAGAAAAAAAAAACATTCTGGCTCCCAATGCACGAGCAAAATCCGCATAATATAGAATTCTAAGAATCACGACATCCATTTAGCTAGGACTGCTTGTCAGAAGAATGACTAAGCTAGAGAATAGCAAAGAAAACAAAGAACTAAAGCGACCTGGGCATGCATCCCTAGATCGTGGGTAACATAGGCTAATCAGAAAAAACTTTCTGAGGTTGGAAAAAGGAAAGACTCAGAATGTGAGAATATACGTACCTCTAAAATCACAACACTATGGTATGTTGATTATATTATATGTCACTACTGTTTGGTTTGATCATGTACTATCGATTTATTGTATGTATATTGCTTATAGACCTGCCCTGATGAAGGAAATATTATTCCGAAATGCATTGGCAATTTTCATGGTCTGATTGAAAAAACATATATGGCAGTTTCCTCCTCACTAAGGATTTATTAGTGACTTTTCATCACATGATATGTATATAATTTTCTTATTCAAATTCTCGGTGGATAAACCAATTTTGGAAAACAATTGAATCTCAAGACTATCATTATTTTCTATTAAAATAATTTTTACTTTTTACTTTTGAAAGCAACTTCGAATAGATTCAACTACCTACACACCCTGCTGGGGTGCTCTTGTGAGCGGCTGTGTGACCTTGCTTTTCACTTGGTCTTCTGCTTTACATGTATTTTAGATTTGGGCGTCTCCAAATTTGTCACAGCCAGCTCCTTTTGAACATTTGAACACCAATTGTACAAACAAGCAAATCTATTGCTTACAACTTTTTGAAAATTGGACGAATGCGGATTCAACAATTAAAGCAGTGCCCACTCATCTTCCCTCTTGCACCTTATCAGGATTTGCCAGTATAGGGCTGTAACTTAGAAGTAGTCTGGTCTTTTCCGTGCAACATCATTTGTAGTCTGTAGCTGAAGGCGAACTCTTGCACGCTTTAGATGTACTTACCTTTCTTTAGCAGATGAGGCACTAAACCTACCTGCGTCTACAGAACCCAATGGTGGCCACAGTGAGCATATGGCCCCTGGGTGCAGGTTCGGAGGCCAGATTTAATCAACTTTGAGCGCACACGTGCATATGAACACAGTGACAGGCAAGCATCATTTCAGTATGGGTTTTTTCCTGCAATTCTGATCGCACCAAAGAAACTTTTGCAATGTGCCTTGAACCAGTTTCCCCAATTTACCATATGGTACTTTTTGTTATACAGTAATTAGGGACACATTTGTCATCTCACTCAGAGGATTTAAAAAAATGAATTCCAGAAATAGTTGTGTCTCGGTGTGTGCACCATTCATATATGGTGTCAAACGCAGGGGGGGGGGGGTGGGGAGGAGCATGCAAAGCCGATCACAAAAAGAAAAATACATTTGTAACGGCTACAAAATTAAAGAACATGACCGTCTGGCTTCATGACTACTTGATTATGCTCACTGTAAAAAAAAGTCATGAACATGTGTTGTACCTTTAAAATTATTGTGGCATATCTTGTGAATAATCAGTGCTGTAACCTGGTGTTTTCAAAGTACAAAACCACGCATTTACCGTCAATGTCATCCCACAGCCAATTGCTCTATATTTACCTTATGGACGCACACCTGCCCCCGCTACGCCCTGCACCTGCCCCAGCCCTTTAATATAGGTCACTTGAACAGCTCTGCACATGGCCCAGAGCAGGCTGCCAGATGGCCTGGGTTGACATTTAACTGCGTGAAATGCACCATATTTAAATCATAAGCTCTGGATTTTACTGATAATTGGACAAAGGGTTAGTCGACAGAGCCTGTTTATCTATGTTACATCTGTCCCAGGACTAAATGCTCTCTGCATTATCTCTCGGGGTCTATAGACATATTCCTGAAATCAATATAGGTCTTCATTAATGCAGAAATAAGACACTTTGTGATTGGGGATGCTTCACGAATTCAGTGCACTGGAAGGGGATCAGGATTTCATGTGATTTGGCTATTGAACATATCACACAAGTGCTCACTACAGACAAAAAGCATGCCCAGGCAGCGGGATGGTGGAGATTAAATTAAACCAGCAGATGCTCCACATGTAGAATTTCACACCCGAGTAATAGTGCAGCATAGCAGCCGCTCTTCCAGGAATCCCGGAGTGACAGCATTTCTCACTCCACTGTGCCTTTCTAAGGTATTCGAGAAGTAACGGGCACAACAGGATGCGAAAATCAAGCAGAATTGAAGGGTGCCTTTTACATGGGAAACCTCTTGCAGTCCGTGTGCATAGGGACACTGTTAAAAGTAGTAGAACATAAGCAATGTCTCTGACTAAGTCCAAGAGACATTGAGTTGTGCAGGTAGACTCGGAGGCTATCCAGGCTGCGGGGCAGTATAGAAGGCATTCTAGCACACCATGGGGCGTGGGGGACAGGGGGCGCGGCGCGTGTATGCGTGATCGAGGGGGCTTTCCAACAGTGCTAAGACATCAGTATGTTTTGGTATCAGTGTAAAAGCATCAGTGCAAGGGTATCGATATTAATTTCTTGGCAGGGATAAGAAAAGATTGAACAGAAAGAGGAAGGAGGTATAGCAAAATAAATGGGAGTGGGACAGCAAAAAGTCAAAGCTAATGTCTTGGAGAAAGGGATTGTCTTGGGAGGATAGCTCAGGAGCAACATGCTCGCCTTGGAAGCAAGACGACATGGAGCACCACAGGTTTGATCCCGGGTCCGCGCTTAGAAACCTATGGGTATTAAGTGTGTTATAAATAACCTATCCTACCATATCATCTACATGCAGTTGGGGTCCTGTAAGGGAGAACATGGGGACAGGGCCAATTCAAATACCTTTCGTTACGGTCTTTTAGGGCTGAACAGCATTGCAACACGCTTTCTGGCCTCAAACCGAGGGTCTGAGCACTTTGAACACCAAGCAGGGGTTGGGTTGGAGAGCAGCGGCAACTGGTTCCAATGCTACTGTGCTGTTCATCAGTAGGAGCTCGCAGGTTGAAGATGCTAGGAAACAGTGGTGTCAGGTTGGCAGTGCTGGAAGACTCAGCGGCTTCGAGCACAGAGAAGCTGAGACTTTCCTTCAGCGGTGAGCAGGGTCGACAGCTGAACAGACTGTTGAGAAACTGCAGCAGTTACTGCTTGGATCTTGCAGAAGCTGGCAACCAGGCAGACTGTGTCAAGTTGGGGACGCTTGAAGACTCAGCGGGCCTCACATGCAGAGACAACAGAGCTTCGGGATTGGCGTCGAATGAAAGCAGGATGCAGAGAGGCAGGTCATGAGGCAAACTTCTGGAGGTACCCGTGCAGCAGCTTAGATGGCACTGAAAGTGTCCAGACCAATGTCAAGGCTGTTCGGTGATGCAAGAAGTCAGGGGTCACTTCCTCAGTTCTTTGGGTGCTAGGAGAGCCAGTCCAGGGTCTCTGGGGAAGGATTCCCTTCCTACTGCCCTTTCCAACCAGGAAGTTTGGTAGAGTGGCTTGAATGGTTCTGTCCCCTCCACAGAGCAGGGCCCTGGGTACCAGCGCTTCTGTTGCCTTGGGCCTTGTCCAGATAGCTGGGTAATGCAAATAGTGGTTTGTGATGGTTAGGGAGAAGAGGTTTACTTTTTTCCTTAAAGCGCCTGGTCTTTACTTCTCTGGCAGAAGACTTTGGAGTATGCTGTGCTCCCAATCCGGACACTGCTTGAAGGATTCACTGGAACCAAAGATGCAAGTCCCACACAGTCCATTATATAGGCAAAATGCTGCAGCAATTGGTCCACAGCAAGCCTGTTGCGGGCCAAAAGAGGCTGCTGTAACTATTATACTGTTGCCTTCTGGGGTCAGAGTACCTCATCTGAGGATGGTGGGGGGACAGCAAGTTTGGGAGACATAGCAAAATCCAAGAGGGGGAGACCTCTCCATGGACTGAAGCGCTCTTCTGGCCTACTAGGACTACCCTCCCTTCCTCTATCTGCCTACATCAAAAGGACTACACTAATCAGCACGCTGCTAAGAGGTGTATTGTAACGGCAGGACTGCCTTTGAAGTACCAATTGCCAGCTGAACCCCCAGGGGGTGTTCCTGTTCCCTGGACGATGTGACAAGCTTTCCAAGGGGTATGAAAGGAGACGCTTCCTGAGTGGGACCCACATGGTTGTGGGTATAGCCAGTCTGTCCAAACAACTTAATACTCATCAGGCCCAGTCACGAATGGCTCCCTGTTCACCCAGCACACAAAATCACATCAAATGCTTGTGGCTATATAATTTTGTAATCTCACTAGACACCATAACAAAACCAAACATGGCCAACTGCTACCAGACTGCTGGGAAACGCAATTGTGATATTTTGAAATAGAGATACATGCAGTTGAAAATCCAGGCTTGCGTGTTGGAACATTGGGTTCCAGCAGCTGTGTTAAACGCACATGTGAACTTTGAACCTGCCCCGTTGCCACTGCAGGACAGCTGCTGTGGATGTCGGTAGACTGTCGCACCAAGGTAAATGGTTGCCTTATGGTTTTTTTTTTTACTGCGTTTCAGTCGATACAACTTTTCACGAAATAAATCAATACATCACAAAATACCAAATGAAATGCTTTTTGGTATGGAGCATTAAGCAAGGTGGGTGTGATTTGCAGATCTCACTTTCAGAAACTGAATTACCCACTTTATTTTAGAATTAAAAATCAAAACGCTCATACTAGCTCACCCTCTCAGATGACACTCCAGCTACAGGTGCACCATTCTTTGGGCGTGTGGTTGTTAGGTTTGTGTGTTGTAGATTTCTGTGATGGAGAATGTATGTATCTGATTGTTTCTTGGGGTTTGTGTACTGGCAGAGTACATGATGCGGCCAATATCCACCTCAGAAAGCGAGATTAGCACTTCTTTATATGTATGCATGCACACACATCCCAGCATGTGCCTTCGTGCAGGTGAACACAGTTTAGTTTTTATAGTAAGATGTGGGTTGTGGCTATTGCGGATCTCGGTGGCTATGCATGGAGAAGTACTAGGAGTTGTGCGTGCATGTGTAGGTTTCCTGTTCACAGCTCTCCCAGATCATTCCCCGCTCTAACCTCAGTATCTGATATCTCCCACACATACCTCTAGATTATTACACCAATTTCTTCCATGTTTTAAAACCACCACTCCTTTTCAGTCTCTTGGTCTCGTTTGCCTCTCATCGCTATGCCTCAGTGCTTTTTGCAGCGTATTGAAGGAGGGTCGGTTGGGAGAGCGTTGTGACCACACTTAACTGGCTATCCCCTTCGACCTCTTCAACTTCAAGGTTGGTGTGGTAGGTCTAGCCATTCAGCCCTTTCTTACACTGGCATAAAAAATTATTCTTCCCAAGCCACCCCCTTCGTGATATTTTATAGGATGTGAAGAAGAAAACGTTCACAGCATGAAACATTAATGCACCAGCGCAATGCTAACTGGGAAGTGGAAAATCGAAGGGTTGAGTTGTTTCCAACAAAAGCTATTTTCCACTTCACAACCAACACAAACACGTAGATTTTACACATATTAGATGGGGGACTTCACCCCCCCCCCCCAATCTGCCACCCTAAACTATAACAAATGCAAGTCCAGCAAAGCACAGATAAGGAAAAGTTACTTGCAAATCTTAGTTTTCCATCCACAGATCTTCATTACATTGGCAAACAAGCAGTCGAGGATCCAGCCACCCACTGGCTTGGGGGTTGGCAGGGTTTATGCCCCGCCACTTGCGTCTCAGTCCGGGCCCGATAGGAAAGGGGTGCTACTTCAACAGACTGGCAAATCTCTCACACACCGAGAGCACAGTGTTGATGGTTACATTCTTTTTAAACGTAAACAGAAGAAAACGTGGCAGAGGGCAAAAGCAGCATTTCTCCATATCAAGAGGGTGCACAAATTCTGTTTGCAAACTACTAGTTAGTCATGCAAAAGTCACCCTGTACACAGCAAACCATTTCTTACTCGCCAAGAATCCAACATCACTGGCTCGTGGAGAGTGCACATTTTGCACCCCTGCAGATCGTTATACCCGCTATAACCAAGCAGCGTAACTGCTCTAATCTTTTAGATGGCTGACATCAGAGGCGTTGCTAGGGGGCAGGCGGGGAGGGGGCTATAGCCCCGGGTCTTTTGGTTGTAGCCCCGGATACAGGCTCGGGTGTTACAACCAAAAAAGCCAGCTAGCCCTGAATCCTGAATGTCCTGACATTAGCGTAACCCCTGATCTTTTCCAGATCTAGCAACACCCCTGGCTGACATGTCCAGATGATCTTTGTGAAACTAAATATCTTCTGAATGGGTGAGAGAGATGGATCTAATGAGCCAATGGAAGACATAATACATATTCATTCTTCTGGACTCCGAGGAAGTGGAAGGGGTTGACAGCACAATGGCTTAATACACCTACTGCAGCCATGTACGGTTCCGGGTGAGATGCCGACACAGGTTTGCTTGCTATTCTGGGAGCTGAAGTCACCATCACCTGGAGAAGGTTCCCATCTTGATTCCCAGCCAAAGTAAATCATCAACACAAATCCCCCCAGCCCCCTGGCCCCCCCAACCCCTCCCACCAGGCTTCACTCCGATTCCTCATTTTCTTCAGAGTAAAAGCTCATGTATGAGGGTTACCGAGGCCAGAGCGGCCAAAGAAAATGCACAATTGATAGTAGGCATGCAGATACATGGGGGGGGCTGTTGAGTCATCCCTGACTGGCTCTACTCACAACGGCTTTTCAAAACGGTCTTCCATCACCACAAAATGGAGGCTACATCCACCCTGCCAAACAAGGATCTCTCAGACTATGGGCCTCATTACACGGATGGCAGTAAGGATTTACCGGTACCGGTAAAATACTGGTACCGGTAAATCCTTACCGCCTTACTACGAGGTCCCTTTGCGGGTTGGGGGTTTTTTTTGCAGGTGTTAAAAACCAACCCACAAAGGGACCCAGGGAGCTAATTACGGTACCGCAATTTGCGGTACCGTAATTAGCGCCTTCCCCATTCCCATTGAGCCCTATGGGGCAAAAATGGGAATGGGGAAGGGCAATGGTGGAAGGGGGAATTACCGCCCCGCCAACCTTGGAATGGGGCGGTAATTCCCCTTTCCGCCAAGGCGGTGCCGGTATTTTACCAGCATGAACCATGGCGCCAATAGCGCCATGGTTCTCCGCCATCCGTGTAATGAGGCCCTAAGTGTGGGATTTAAAAAACCTGTTCAAGAGAAAACTCTTCTTTAAAAAGGGATACTGTTCAATTTGTGCGAATGTAACCACCAAAAAGCACAGTATCGGTGCTAAACAATAGTTTCTTAAAATTTGAAGGCAAGGAAAAAGAAAGACCAGTCATGCACATAAAAACAAACAAAAAAGTGTCACGGTGACCCTAGACTGAAGCAGACTGCTTGAGTGCATTCCGCTGTCAGTTGGAGCAAGATGGGAAGGAGAGGGATGGAGGAGGGGAGCTACAACAGGAAGGAGGGGGAGACATATGAACGGAGGGGGAAGGCCAGAGGAAATTTTGTATGTATTGCTTCACTACCGCAGTATTTAGGGCACCAAATTTTACATTTCAGTTTTTTTTCCAACTGTCAACGAGATTTCTTCCCTGGACAATATACGACAGGAGTGACAAGAGTGTAGGAGCGAAGAGAAAGCAACAGTGGGGAGAGATGGTTAGGAGATTAGTGGGGAAGGGGGTTGAGAGCATGCTTAGGAGAAGACAAGCTGGGGTGATTGTGCTAAAGAGTGCCAAGGGAGGAATCGGTCTGAACAAGACAGAGCTGAGCTCTGGCAAAAACGGTCTTGCCGGAGCACCGTTCCTTGTCGACGCGCGGCTCAAATCTGTAGCTTCCTGTCCTATGTGTCCATGACACAGGTGTCAAGGAGGAAGCATGCCATGGAGAGGAAGAGGTAGGGCAGTCGGAATATTGTAAATAAAGAAGACGTATAAGTTACTCGTGTGGTCTCGTTCCTATCCGACCCGAGACGCCCAATCACCGAATGACCCGGTTAGCAGGTTTGCCTGCAGAAGGAATATAACAACCCCCCAACGCACAATATGAGCAAGTTCTGTGCCCCCGACTGCCATGAGTCTCCCGAACGCTGTCTCATGAAGCTGAGTGGCACACATTTTCACAGACTACATCTGAAAGTTGCTCTTTGATCATCAGTCCAAACTTAAACAATGAAACTTTCCAAAGCTGGTTATAGGTCTCACGTTTTGCACACATTTTACCATCAGGGTGACTATTCTGAAAGGGGAAATGAGCACCATACAAAGTTTGCATTGGAAACTCAGAAGGAACGAAGGTCTGAATTGCAAGCAGAGACAGGTTTGAGAAATAAGTGGCCATTCTCATGGTGCCAAAATGCCCTATATTTTTTGCTTAGCTTGGGCCTTTAACTATGGCCTCGGGACATTACTTTGCACTGTAATTCCCCCCCCCCCCAGCCGCCACCCTGTGTAATGTTGCTTAGTTACTTGTTATTTCCTCTTCTCAAACGGTTCCTTCCCTTATCACTTCCCTCATATCTGTGAGCCTCTCCCCTCGCTTTTTCCCTGTTCTCTCCTTCCACACCCTTTTCTTATAGTATGTTCCATCGCTCTCCGTTCCCATCTTACTTTGTTCTCTTTCCCGATTGAGTAGAGCAGCCAAAACAGTTTCAGACAGCACTGTCTTTACCCCAGCTCTGCCGGACCTTTAGAGGCAAGAGCGGGGGTTGCATTCTCCCTCTGCAGATTAATCACTGCCAGGTGCATGGCCTTTTGCCAACCATTCTAATTCCGGTTGCCTTGTGCTGCTGCTGTGTTTTCCAGTGAATTCGCATGGGACAGCTTCCGTGCAGCTTGCATTTTCCAGGTCTGTTGCATCAACAGCCCATTCCAACATGTTGGTCTGAAAAACAACAGCCTCCCACTGACCAGATACAGCTCCTAAAGACATCTCTATAGATTGAAATGTAAAGTAATTACAAAGTATTTTACACGCACTGCATACAATCAACGAATAGTGTGCGCATGATCCAACAGCCTAAAACAGGGGTCTGCAACCTGTGGCTTGACAGATGTTTGGTCTACAAGTCCAATGATCCCTCACCATTGACCATGCTGGCTAAAATGGTTAGCTGTAGTGCAAAACATCTGGAGATGCAAAGGTTGCAGACTGACTCAAGACAACCTACAAATAGTGATTAAATAAAATAATGCATGCATTCATTTGCATTTGACTCTTGAACAACCTTTACAAAGTTTTAAAATGCTAAGAAAGAAGAAATACATTTTGAAGTGCGAATAAATTGCATTCCATAAAAACGATCATATAGTCAACTAAAATCAAACAGATCCAATAGTTCAAGCAGCCGACAATTTAAAACAGTTGTAAGAACATTTCAATAGGAAGTTATAAAAAAAAATCTTAGGGTGTGATTATAAAAATACACACGCTAATGCAATTAAATTACAGAAAGTATTCTATATACAATAAAACACATCTTTGTTCATTCTAAAAGATCCTGTCAAGGGATCGTACTGTCCACAGATAGCAATTTAAAAATATGGCGCCACAGCCTGTACAATGCAAGGTGTAGGTTTTCCGATTTGGAATTGAGGCAATAAACCCAAAACTCCTCACGCTTTATCGAGTCATAGCTACAAACCTACATGTCTAACACGGTCATATACAAGGGTCCCAAGCCCTTGCATTCAGTCAGTATGTGTCTGGCTTTTCGACCATATCTGGTAATTTGCACAAACATATCTTTTGGGCTAAGGGGTTTTTAAAATTAGGACCATGTAGGGCAAGTAGTGGTAGTTGGTTTGTGCGCAGTCTAAGAACAAATATGCGCACCGCCGGGTCTGGCCTCTAGCCAAGGTACCATTGAGTTTTTAAATAACTGTGTGAAACCTTAGCTACATATATAGGTGCTCGTTATTCAGCCAATCCCATTGATTAACCTTTCTCCTAAGGATTATTTTCAGGCTATCACACTTAGTGCATCAGTTAAAATGTGGAAGCCAATTGATATTGTACAGTTTATAAATCAGGGATGAAAATTCACTTATCCTATGTGTCAGTTGCAGGCTGTTATCTCCCACCACCAAGGCAAGTATTTGGCATTTGGGTCTAGAGTTAGCTTTCATATGGAGCTCGCCTTGCTTAGTCTGTACTCTGCCCCTCAGTGATGTCAGTCCCAGCTCAAGCCTAAAGTGTTCAATGGGGGTTGATGGGGATAGTTTTAATACTCTACACCAAAAATAGCCTTCCAGTCTACCTAACCAGGTCAAGTCCCTCATAACCAAGACCTCGAGGCCATATAGAACCATAGGGCAAAAGCATAGTTTATATAAAATGATGATGCCCTCAATAGAGTAGCCCATCGTCTGTCTGGCAAAGGTGTCTATCACAAGGTTCAGGCGGTGGGCTTTTATCTTTTTTGCCTCCATTATCGAGTCATGGGTTAAACTGGCACTAATTTCTAGCCCCAAATAAGGGCATTTCCCCACATAGTCGAGGATGCCTAACGATGTGTGGAGGGTCGGGCGGTTTATCTTCCGAGTTGTAGCCACCATGGCTTTTGTCTTGTCCATATACATTTTGATCATTTAGCACCGAGTAGAAAGTGAGTGCTTCAAACATTCCCCTTACACCTAGAAAGGTATGGTTAAATAAGACCAAATCGTCAGCATACAGCATGCAGGAGAGCAGTACCCCCCCACCCTAGGACAACAAACCACTACTATGCAGAAGTGGGATGGCAGATCAGCCAAATAGAAAATGTATAGTAGTGGTGCCAACGAACAAACCTTTTTGACAACCCAGTCAGAAAAATTCCCAGATTTGTCCAATCTCACTCTGCCCCCAGTGTTCTGGTGTAGACCCTTTAAGATACAAAGGAGCCCTTTTGGACAGCCCCATTTCTCAAGCTTGCACCAATGTTTTTCGCGGCAAACAGTGCTGAAACCTGCCTTAATGTACATCAAGATGATGTACAAGGTAGGCCCTCCCTTAGTAGAAGCTCTCCCTTAGTAGAAGCTCCCCGAAGTAACATATCCAAAGGTCCTAAGGTTGTGAGTGGTAGAGCTCCACGGATGGAAGCCAGACTGACTAAATTGGAGAAATTGTTTATCATCCGCCCACTTCTGTAGAGTGTTCAGTACCAACAAAGAGATGACTTTACCCGTCACATCTAAGAGAGACAGCAATCTATAATTTGCCGGAATCAGTCAGTCTCTCTTCTTTAAAATGGCAATTAGATAGATTGCTGCCAAGACTAGGAAGCTCCTGGTATTGGCAAACCCTCTCAAATAGGATCTTTAGGATCCGTACCCAACCATAGGGATCCTGTTTTAGGACAGTGCTGTCAAGTCCATTTGTGCTGGTTGCCCTAGAGATCTTTAGGTTTTTGATCGTTCCAGCAAGGGTTTTGATGGTGATCATTAGAGGCCAACCACTGTGACATTGTTTCTGTTTGGCGGGTTTGGTGTAGGTACTGTCTTTGCCTCTTCTAAAAGGAAGCCACACACTTTCCTGGATGGGATTTAATGTTTTATTAGGTTTGTCTCCCTTAGCTCGAGACAAAACCTGCCATATGTTTCTAATATTCTTATTTCTAAGCATACATATGGTAGTTTGCCATACGCTATTCTTAATGGAGTAATGCCATCTTTTTAACCAGGACTTGTAGGCCACCTTAATAGCCCTTGTTTGTCTACCTCTTTCCTCTGGAGGAAGTCTAGAGTTGCATACATCCTGATTTTCTTGCCCTTTGCTCTTTTGGCGTTGTGTATAGCTATAACTAAATGTATTGGTATGATTGCCCACATCTACACGGCGGGACAGAATAACCTCGCTGGATGCATTTGCTATGCATTTTAGCCATGCTTCAAATTCATTACCAGTCAGGGAGCCTAACAATGCTATGTCTCTATCCATGAGTTCAGTTACTAATAAGTTGACTTTTCGTACGTGATTAGCAGTCCAGGAATTTAGATTGCCCGCGTTGTTCGGGTATAACCCGCTGTAGTTGTAAAAGGATATTGTTTTCCTAGGGCAGGAAATGCTTAATGCCAGAATGGAGCAGTTGATAAAGCAATTCGGCTACATTTTAAAATCCACTGTATCAATCAGATGGTGTTGCCCAAAACATAAAAAAAACGTTGATCAGGAAATGTTTCCCCGGTATAATTGCCAGGTATGTCCCGGTTTGTTCTGCCCTTCATAAGTGTGAGGTCCCAATCTCTTAAGAACCACACCCATTGAAGACCTTTGTGATTTCCCTGTTTCTGTAGCATCCTGCATTTATTCCTAATATTTCTATAGGGAGTTCAATCTTGGGAGCCCGTGCACTGTGCATTAAGATCAACACCCATAAGGATCATCTGATTTTCTGAAGGCTCACACGAGTTGGAGAGAATCACCCCCCAGCAAGGCATGAAAACTCTCCAAGCCAGCAATAGCAGAGGGGATATGGGATACATTACTCACCGTAATCGTATTTCTGATGCTTGTATCTGCTTAGATTCACATGCTGTGCATAGGCCGACATCTAGTGGAAGCTGCGGAGTATTACAGTTTGTTTTTCGAAAGTCGAAAATGGGCGTCGACACAGGCGTGCCAGTAATACTATCCCTAGTGTGACGTCCACTGTACCCAAGATCCCTCACGCGTGTAGGATCCTCAGATTGTATTTTTTCTGACATGAGGAAGCATGAGGAGTAGCGTGAGTACAGATAATCCAAGCAGATAGACAGAAAAGGTAAGACTACAAGCAATCATGCGCCTTCTCTCGGAGGGGAGGAAGGGTGGGTCGCATGTGAATCTAAGCAGATACAAGCATCAGAAATACGATTACGGTGAGTAATGTATCCCTTCTGAGGCTTGTGGAATCTGCTTAGATCACATGCTGTGCATAGATTAGCGAGCAGTACCAGAAGAAGGAGGTGGGATGTGAGAAGGGTCATGAGCAAACAGGTGTCTTAGAACCGCTTGTCCCACTTGTGTATCTGTCTTGGAATGAGTGTCAATGCAGTAATGCTGAGTAAAAGTGTGAATAGAGCTCCAAGTAGCCGCTTTGCAAATGGTGTCGAGGGGAACATTTGCAATGAAAGCCAGAGTGGCACCAATGCCTCTAGTAGAGTGGGCCCTTGGCGTAAAAGGCAGAGTCTTGTCAGAAAGAGAGTAACACAGCTGTATACAGTTGATAATCCACTTCGAGATAGCGCCCTTAGAGACGCGATCCCCCTCTCTGCCTGTAGCTACGGAGACAAACAGTTGATCTGTTTTCCTTAGCGGTCTGGTTTTATTTACATAGTATAGGACCGCCCTACGCACATCTAGGGTGTGTAGTTTCACCTCAGCCGAGCTTTGCGGGTTCTGGAAGAAAGCCGGAAGCTCGATGGACTGGTTTACATGGAACTTGGATATGAATTTAGATGAGAACCTAGGGTGTGTGCGTAAAACCAGTTTGTCCTTGTGGATAGTAAAGAAAGGATCCTGCACTGACAGAGCCTGAATTTCACTGACCCTTCTTATGGAGGTAATGGCTACTAAGAAGGCCGTTTTATAAGTCAGGTGTTTGAGACTACTTTTATGCATGGGTTCGAATGGGGGTCCCATGAGCTTAGCTAGCACCACGTTGAGGTCCCATCCTGGCGGTGGGTTCGAAATAGGAGGGTGAAGTCTCTTTACTCCTTCCATGAAGGCTTTAACCACTGGTACTTTCCACCACGAGACCTTGTTATGGGATGTGGTGTAAGCCGAGAGGGCTGCCAGGTGTACTTTCAGCGAGTTAAAAACCAACCCTGCATCCAGCAGGTGGAGCATGTATGTCACAACGTTGGAAGGAGTGCAATCAACCGGGTTGATTTGTTTATTCTGGCACCAGATAACGAATCTTTTCCACTTATCAAAGTAACAGTGCCTTGTATTTGGTTTCCTGGACTCCTTTAGAATGTCCATACACCTCTGTGGTAATTTGAGATGTCCAAACTCTATGACTTCAGGAGCCATGCTGCTAGGTTCATAGAGTTGGGTTCCTGATGCACTGTTTGACCCTGTTGCTGGGACAGTAGGTTGTACCAGGCTGGGAGTCTGATGGGTTCGCACACCGCCATCCTGCGTAGGTGTGGAAACCATGGTTGTCTCGCCCACATGGGAGCAACTAGGATGAGCGTCATAGATTCCTTGTTCATCTTGTACACCACCTTCCTGATGAGAGGAGTTGGTGGAAAAGCGTACGCAAACATCCCTGACCAGTTCATCCACAGGGCATTCCCTTGGGAGTCCGGCTGGGGGAACCTGGATGCAAATCCTGGGCATTGTTTGTTTTCGCTTGTGGCGAATAGGTCTATAGTGGGGAAACCCCACTGAGAGAAGAGATCTTCTACTACGTCTCTGTGAAGGACCCATTCGTGTTCTTCTGGGAGGGAGTTTCTGCTTAGAGCATCCGCTAGGGAATTGAGCTCCCCTGGAACATGTTGCGATGACAGGAAGATGTTCCGTCTGAGTGCCCATATCCATATTTTCTGGGCAAGCTTGGACAGATTTGGCGAACGAGTCCCCCCTTGCTTGTTCAGATAGAACATGGCTGTCGTGCTGTCCGTCCTGATCTGCACCGACAAGTTCAGTAGATGGGGCTCGAACGCCCTTAGCGCTCGGAATACTGCCAGAAGCTCTAGCAGATTGATGTGGTTCTTGGCTACTGAGTGAGACCAGAGACCCTGAGCTGTGTGGTGGAGATGGTGAGCTCCCCACCCAGTCAGGCATGCATCTGTAGTCACCACGGCTTGTACTTCGGGATCGTAAAAGGGTTTCCCCTTTGCGAGATTCTCTCTTGTCCACCAGTGTAGGCTCTGTACGAGTGTTGGCGAAACGACCACTAGATCGTCCCAATGACCACTTGCCTGAGACCACTGTTTCGCCAACCATTCCTGCATGGGACGCATGCGCAGACGCGCGTGGGGGACCAGGTAAATGCATGACGCCATCATGCCCAGTAACCGCATAGCTTTGCGTACTGTTATCTGTTGACCTGACTGATAATGCGGAATTTGCAGAAGTATATTCCGAATTCTCTCTTCCGAAGGGAAGGTCAATCCTTTCTGAGTATCTAGGATAGCTCCTAGAAACTGTTTTGAGGTGCTTGGCACCAGACTTGACTTTTTCTCGTTGATGGAGAAGCCTAATTCGTGGAGGAGGTCGATAGTCCTCTGAATGTTTGACCTGCAAATTCCTGGGGTTTCCCCCGTTATGAGCCAGTCGTCCAGATAAGGGTACACCGGGATTGCTTCCCTGCGTAGGTGTGCAGCCGCCACCGCCAGTACCTTGGTGAATACCCTTGGTGCTGAAGCTATCCCGAAGGGCAGTACCTTGAATTGGTAGTGGCGACTGTCCACCTTGAAGCGCAAGTACTTTTTGTGCGCTGGGAGCATGGAAATATGAAAATAAGCATCTTTCATATCCAAGGTTGCCATGTAATCCCCCTTTTTTAGGAGGGGGATTACCTCTTGTAGCGTGGTCATACGGAATTTTTGGGGCTTGACATATTTGTTGGCAGGCCGTAAGTCCAATACTGGGCGCATTGTCAAATCTTTCTTTGGCACAAGGAAGTAAGTTGAATAGATACCCTTGTTTACCTGGTGTCCTGGGACGAGTTCTATCGCGTCCTTTTCTAGCAGAATGGCGATCTCCTCGAGAAGGATCCTTTGATGCTCTAGGGAGTGCACTTTTTGTCGTGGAGGATGATTCCGGGGACGCTGCAGTAGTTCTATACAATATCCTGCGGATACTGTTGACAGCACCCATCTGTCTGAGGTGATCCCTTCCCAAGCCTGGGTGAAGGTGGAAATGCGTCCCCCTACTGGGGTTGCGTGGCAAGGGACCCTGAACTGAGCGTCACTGTTTTGGTGGAGGCGTGCCCCCGCCCTTGTTGGGGCTGCCTCTGCCTCTTCCACGACCTCTCTTGTTACCCCTGCCGTAACTCTGGGTAGACTGCTGGTTGTTATTCCATTGTGTACCTTGTCCCTGGGCATAGTTGCCTCTTTGTGAATTTTGGCCGCGTGGGCGACGAAAATTATTGTTCCCCCTCTGGTTAGGGGGTTTGTTGGTAAGCTGGCCAAGGGATTTGAGAGTCTCATATTCATCTTTGGCATTTTTAAGTGCGTCTTCGACCGCTTTCCCAAACAATAGGTCGGGTTCCACTGGCTTGTCTATTAAAGAAGCCTGGGTTTCTGTCTTGAATCCCGACTGCCGTAACCACGCATGTCTCTTGATAACAGTACCTTCTGCTATCAATATCCCTGCGTTGTCAGCGGCGTCGAAAGTTGCTTTTAAAATGCAACCAGACACGGCTCTCCCCTCTGCCGAGATCCGAGCCAGCTGGCCCTTTAACGGTTCTGGAGCAGAGGCAATGAGCGCCGCGACTTCTTCCCATTGATGGCAATTGTAACTAGCCAACAGGGTGGTGGAATTCGCAATCCTTGCTTGGTAGGCGGACGTTGAGGCTACCTTTCTGCCAAACCCGTAAAGTTTTTTGCTCTCCTTGTCGGGAGGAGCTTCTGATGAAGATAAGGGCGTGCCAGCCCTCTTTCTAGTGTTGGTCACCACTAGGGAATCTGGTTTAAGATGTCCCTTTATATACAGAGGGTCAGACTGGGCTGCCCGGAAAATCTTTTCAATTCTGGGGTTGACAGCTCTGGTGAGGTTAGGATTCACCAGGGAAGGATCTATTCTTCGTTGGATGGATTTGAGGATAGGGATGGTCTGAGCGACCGGTCTTCTCTCTCCTACAAACTCCTCCGCGAAGTCCCTTTCCTCCTGTACACCGTGGGTGTCGATGTGGAAGTGTTCCGCTGCTCGAGCGAGAACCTCGTTAAGGAGGGGCTGGTTATCAACTGGAGAGTCAGTAACTGGGGCTTCGCTTTGTACTGGGGAATCTACTCTGTAAATTTCCTGCTCATCTTCTCCCTCCTCCAGGTCCTCATCCTCTGCATAGTAATCTGTCCCGGTTTGTTCTTCCATAAATGCAAACTCCTGGTCCTCTTCAGGGAAAACTTGTCCCTGATAACTGGGGAGTGGAGTAGAATATGGAGTGGAGTAAGGCTGAACCTTGAAGGGTTCAGGTCTTTCGACCCGGGGCTCTTTACTTAGCGGGATAGGATCGGAGGAGCCTGAGGGTGTGGCCCCTTGAGGGTTATATGAAAGAAAGTGTTCTGGGTTCTTATCATAAAAATCAGCCAAGGAAGACATCCTAGACATAACCCTGTCTATGTCTTCACTGGACCATTCCCTGGAACAGGGTATTACTTTAGCAGGTGATTTATTTTCAAGGGTAGACTTGTGTTTGCTTGTCTGCTTAGGCTTTACAGGGGTGGAAGGCTGTGCTTTCCGCTGTTTCCCCCCTTCTCCGTGCGTGGAAAAATGTTTTCCCTGTCCCTTGGGGGCCCCAGAGACTTTCGACGCCTGGCGTCGAGGGTCTGGAGAGGTATCTGTGTGCTTCGGGCGTGGGGCCTCACTGATGTTAACCGCGGTCTCGGTATCTTGGAGCGCGGCCTGGGGGTGGAAGTCGTCTTCGTCTCCCGACGATCGAACTTCCGTTAGTGTGTGTAGCGAGGCACTCTTGGCAAGAGTGGATGATTGCCTTGCGTCGTGAGGCGATCTCGATCGAGAGCGCCCAGAGGACACCGAGTCGGACCGTTCTTTTTGTGCCTCTTTCCGGGAAGTCGACGTCGTCGAGGTCCGGTTGGTCTTAGTGTGTTTAGTGTGTGTTAGGTGTGTAGCGCTTGCGTCGCCGGGGGTCTTCCCCATAGCCGCCTTGCCGGACGACCTTCCGAGGTCGGGGACCTGCGCTCGTCGGCTGTCTTTCGACGCCGTAATGCCCTCGCCGTCCGAAAGTACGGCGTCGCTGCCATCGCTGAAGGCGCCCTCCGCTGCCATGGCCTCCTGCCTGGCGTGGTGGGCCCAACGCTTTGTCGAACGGTCCTTAAGTGTCTTAGGTTTAAACCTACTACACGCTCTGCAGTTCGCTTCGGGGTGATCCCTCGGCAAGCAGAGATTGCACGTGGCGTGCCTGTCGACCCAAGGGTATTTGCGATTGCACTTGGGGCAGAATTGAAAAGGGGTACCCTCCATACGCACCTTAAGGCAGCGGGCTGCTAAGTGTAGGAATATATATAAATGTAACTATATATCAAGAGTGAAGAGTATGTACCACCCCCCACTCTCCCTACTTGTAAGGGCCGAGGCCAGCGGCCTACTAGGCCCGGGCCGAGGCCAGCGGCCTACCGAGGCCCAGATCCGTCGTGCAGCAGTCGACGGTCGATGACTTCTCCAGCCGTCGTCGAGGTTGAGGGTCGACGTTGGGGTGGGGAAGGGAATGAATAAGAATTAAAATTATAATAACAGCAAAAGTATGGCTAAGGCCAGGGAACTCCGCAAGATGCTTCCGACCAGTATGGCGGAAAAAAACAATCTGAGGATCCTACACGCGTGAGGGATCTTGGGTACAGTGGACGTCACACTAGGGATAGTATTACTGGCACGCCTGTGTCGACGCCCATTTTCGACTTTCGAAAAACAAACTGTAATACTCCGCAGCTTCCACTAGATGTCGGCCTATGCACAGCATGTGATCTAAGCAGATTCCACAAGCCTCAGAAATAGATTTACAATCAAAATATTGCATGCATCTCCAGACTCACCCAGTCTTCGCTCAACTGCCTGGACGAAGTCTGTGATAGAGAATTGGTCAAGAAAGCGGGATTCAATTTCCTGTTTTACCCCAATTACCAGCCCCCCCATGTGGTCGACCCAGTGGGTCTCTATTTGCTTTAATTTGGTGCAGTTGATATCCCTCAATGAACATTGTAGACTTCAGCCATGTTTCTTGGAGGAGGAAGACGTCGTAGTTAGCAAGCAGAGCAATTGAGCCGTCCCCGTTAGTAATATGGCTGTACCCCCTCATATCCCACCTTGCTATTCCATATCTTCATTCCCCTTCTTTCAACTGATGAGTTATCGTAGTCATGGACCTGTTCGCCTGGTAACAGTTGTTAATCTCATCCTCATCCGCATTTAAACCTTAAGGAAAGGCAACAAATAAAGGTTTGAACCTAGAACTGGCAATAGTGAGCAGCAGCATATGAGCGCTACTCCTGCCACCTGCTGAATAACATCCCACCCCTCCCCCACCGCAACAACCCCTCATCAAGAATTACAGGGGGAAACAAGGGGAGGAACCGCAGAAGAAAACCAAAAACCCCACTGGTGAGGCGGAACCTTCCAAATGTTTCTGGGAAGAAAAAGGCAAGCCCAATTTAATCCAAAATGCAAGGAGAGTGGGACAGTCTAGTGAGGATTATTTCTTGGAGATCATGGAAGGAATAGTTCTGTCAATTGGCATGAGAAAACAAGCTGGAAATGGATTTTAGAAAGGATAAATAACATTAGAAAATGACAGATGAGTTGGAGCAAAGGATGTCCACCTCAGAGGATCAAACGAATGGAAGATGAAGAAGCCAATTTAACTTTACAATTAGAAACATCTAATGGTAGGATCGCTTAACAGGATAACTATACAAGTACAATGCTACAAACGCCCAGTAATCTGAAGTTTGAGTTTAATTGTTCGAAGCACACCTGCTTGGAAGAATATAAATCCATGCAGTTCCTTTACAACATCAAGAAACCGATGAGTGGTGTTGAGTGACACATTTTAATTTAGAAGGCTGTCAAGTTTATATAGGGATGTTTGTTTTAACTTTAATATCTAGGAAGGCAGTCTAATGGGAAAGGGGGCAGGAGGGAGCCAGTTGAAGTGTAGCACCGCCCCTCCTTTCATCATATGTTTATACTCTTCACATTCTGCCACTCAATGGCTCTGAAGCGGGTGAGCGTGGTTGCTGAAAGGAGTATGACAGCATTGCATACAAGGGCTGACACTCTGGCTTGTTCTTTGTTGACAGTAGTCCCATTGCGTTGTGCTGCCGGTTGCGGTGCCGACAGTAGGAAGGGCTGCAGAGGCTCTAGTGGGCTGTTGTCGTTAAAGTCCACTGTTGGGGCTGCTGGTGTCTGTGGTTCACTGGAAGAAACGCAGCAAAACGGTCCAGCATTTGGAAACTGACGTATTGGGCGATTAAGAGTGGTATTTTCATTGACATGGGCACATATAGATAAGGGAGAAAAACTGAGGCCCACCCAACTGCTACCTTCCTCTTATGGGGTAGAATGGCTATACTTTAAACCCTCTGATGTCTCCTACTTCAAGGTAAAAGGGGTTCCATCCCTTCTTGACAGGATCAGACTACTGACCCCGTCACATAAACTTTAAGATCAATATGTAGAAAAAACAAGTATTTGTGATCACCACTGGGCCACAGGCAGGTTTAAGTATCGTGCAATTATTATTACAAAGGAGATTATGTACTTGCTGGAGAATAATGTGTGGATATAACTATGACATGGGTTCCGATTGCAATGATCAGAATGACACTGCTACTTAAGCTATTATATCTATTTATAATTCTCCCACTGCTTCTCCCGCACAGACAGATGAAGGAGATACGAAAAAATGTAAACAACTTAATTTGGTGTACCAGAACCAGACGGAAAATACCAACACTAATCCTGATGATTCAAGCCGAAGACGGTGGGTTTGGCAACCCGGATATACATATACTATAGAGCATTCTCTCTGCACAGTTAGCACCATTAGCTCAACGCAATCATGGCTGAAATGCCAGTTTGGGCAACGATTAAGGAGGAGTCAGTTCCCCCAATCCCGCTACACTCCTTACCAACGAGGGACAAATGCTTACAGATTGCTACATCAACGCCTCCTGTATGTCACACCCAGGCCTACAGATAAGGGGTGTATCGGCCACTTTTACTCTGTAATAATAATCAAATACTCACAAAAAGTGTAAATAGGGAGTACAAACCAAGTGCTCCTGCTTACACCCACACAGCTACATAGATAGTTTGGAACCAGTAGTGCACGTACTACTAGAGGAAGAAACTACTATTATCACTGCCTGATTGGAAGAAGTAAACATTTATCTTTTAATGTGCATGAATACGGTGCAAAGATATAATTACAAAAACATTTCAGTTTTCCAGTAAAAATATTTGTACTCGTTTATAAGATGATCTCATTGGGAATTGGACTTACATTTTTACTCCCTAAAAAAATCTATTTACTTCCAAATTTTAAAAAAAGGGAGCAAATATCTGGAGCACTGGTCACACCCGTACGTACAGGAGGAATGGAACAACGCAAACAAGAATCTGGTGGAGAAGTCTCTCTTATGCAGGGAATTAAACATATGGAGGAATCCTGCATTTCTTCTGGAAATCAAATAAACTGGTGATCAGGGTAAATTACGGGCATCTGGAAGCTCAAGCGTATTAGAAACAAAACTTTGGTGGACGTTGGTTTCCTTTGCTTCAAATCTAAGCTAGACAACTCCAAACTGTAGAGGTATCTCCCATTCTCGCGTCAATCTTCTCAACCCTGCATGTGAATATGCGTGAAACCCCAGAACAGTATTGCCTATCCCAGATGTTGCCTCTCACAGCATCAACGATCTAGCGCTGGTTGTTGTCAAAGCCCAACTCACAAGTGGAGGAGAGGAAGACGTGGAAGGGCAAGATAAGAACTCTTAATGCAGAACACAGGACGACAGTGTGCACACACATGACAAACATTTAAGTTGGCCTAGACCTAAGGTTCACCCAACCAAATCGTATTCCACTTAAACTAGTCACTGCAAAAATAAATACAGTGTAAGCTATTGTCAAAGTTGTGCTGGACCTGTAAGAATGAACTCTGTACAACCCTACATATGTTTTGGAGCGGGAATAAATTAGTTTGGGGTTGAAACTTCAGCAGACAGAGCTGGGACAAACAGCTGGCTACCATGTACCCTTGTGCTTTGCATGCGGGGCCTTTTCGCATCAGACCTGCACTTCCCCTATGAAGTGGATATAGGTATAAAGAACACTAGAAATGGAAGACCACTAAAAGGCATGAAGAATGGATTTGTGGAATGATAAGCCTCTGCAAAAGCAAGTGTCCCACGCCAGGAAACAGTCTACAAATAAATATATGTCAATTTGGCCTTCATTCAACACACTATAGGTGTAGGTCTTACTCTCGTTCAGAACATGGTCACTCACCAATCCCTGCTTCCTCAACTCGCTCATTCACCCACTATGTGTGACTGTTATTTATAGGTCTTGAAGAAACGCAGCTCTAAAAAACTCAGGCAGTACCACTGTATCCTTTTCAAGGCTGACACGGGAAGAAACAAGGGCCTTGTAATGTTGGGCTTGTTGGGGTAAATAAACAAAATTCTAGGGTGTGGCGCTGTCACCATTATTGACAAGCTTTTGTATTTTTTTAAAATCTTCACCAAAAAAAACAAAAGGTATGTTATGTTATGTTATTTGGCATTTATAAAGCACTCTATATATCATTGGTATGATCTCAAAGCGCTGGTAGGTTGAACATTGAACATCCTCTGGGACCAAAGTCCAGGTCAGTTGAGAGAATAGGGTGTTGCAGGGTGCTTGGGTGCACCAGTTACGTGTGCAGCTGATGTAAGTGCCTGATGGTAGCTGTATCCTAGCATTAGGTGTGGTGGTATTGATATCGCTTCAATGTGAGCAGTCTGGCGGGTGGACACCAAGACTGGGTTCGGGCTGTGTTGGGCCTGTAGGACGCTTACGTGTGCAGCTAGGCATGTTTGTCATGGGGTATAGCTGCGTTTTATAGAACGATGAGGTGTTTATGTGTTAATGTTTTTATATGAGCAGCTAGGCCGAAATTGATCGAGGGGTATAGCTGCACTGTAATTGTGTGATGGTGTAGAGAAAGGAGGAAGCATAGTGATATGGGAGGTGAGAGTTTGGGTGGAGTTATGATCTAAAACTGAGGTAAGTAAATTAGACCCTCGGAGACCGTAGTCAAGGTCAGTTGAGAGAATAAGGTGTCGTAGGGTGATTGGGTGCACCAGTTATGTGTGCATCTGATGTGGTGAAGAAATCACTCAGAACTGTAGCAGGTGAGTGATCCGTTTAAAAAGAAAATAAAATAAAGCAACGAAAATGGATACTATTAAGAGCAGAGGAAGATAAACAGTGTTTCCAATTCTTCAGAAGATTGACAGGAATACGGCCTCAATTAGTTGCTCTGAGGTTTCCAGCAATCTGGGTTGTCTGCGTCACACAGTAGCAATGCTGTGGGATTTCGGTGAACTAATGTTTCATGATCTAATATTTCGATGCTCCAAGGTTTTGCGTGTCCTAAAACCACACGATGAGTAATCAAGGTGGAACAGAAAAGTCTTCTAACATCAACCACATCTCCCTAGCAACAAGCCCTGTGAAAGCATCTATACCTCCCAAATTGTAACTTGAAACTTCACATTTTAAAGCTGTTGCTCGTCAACTCAAGGAAAGTTCCCACACGCTGCACATTTGAAGGTCCCTACAGAGGGAACTCCGCTTTTCGTCCTGCAATTGGCAGGCATGGACACATTCTTTTGAAGTGAGGTTCTGGAAATTAAGATTTCCAATGACTAATGGAGTCTGGGCTCGATACATATGTATATATAAATATATTATATTTGGCTCCGTGGATCGGTTATAAATCCGATTTTACCGCAGATAAAAACCTCAGCCGTTTGCAGCTTTCTGGCAACTAAAGTGCTGAATTTCATAGAACATAAAAGTGTTCTAGGGATTAATAATGCAGAGACCTAACAACCCGAGTTAAAGATGAAGTAAAAGCGTAGAGGTAAAAATAACCATGTATAAAAAATAAATGAAAATGGAAAAACTAAACTAATTAAAAAAGAAAGTATTCAAAATGAAATATAACTGTAATAAAAGAATACATTAAAAAAATAAAGCAAAAATTAAACGCATAGCAGCAACACATTAAAAAGAAATTGAGATAAAATATGACAATCAGGATTTCATGCAGCAGACCCCCACTGTGTCCCACGGGTCTATCAAAACACCCTACCGATTGTTTCAATATGTAGAAACATTGAGGGATAGCTTTCAAAGCAGGCAACACCCCATTCCTTTTAAACCTACTTTACTTGTTTATTAACTGTAGTTGAAGTAATTTGAATTGCTTGAGAGTACAAGCATGTTGGGTAAATTCCAAAAGAAAGTTTTTCAAAAAGGACGTTTTTATTGTAAACACCATAAACAATAGTTTATTATATTTAATAAGAGTTATTTTCCGGAAATCTTACTTTCGTCGCTATCCTGGGTTTTCTGGTTCCAACAGCACAACTATTGCCACCATATGTCTTTGCAGGCACTCTTTGTGCTCTGTGTACATGCAAAGGCACGTCCCCGTGACTGCTCCCAGGCCTATAACAATGGGGGTAGAGTTGGGAATTTGTGTTGAGTGGGTTATTCAGGAGTATTCTGAGATTGTGCAAACTAGGAGTGTACTTGCACTGCGCAAATTGGGAGTAATCTGGCATTGTAAAGATGGAAATACACTGGCCAACACTACTGGGAGCATACTGGGACTGCTAAAGAGACTACAGTGGGATTGTGCAGAATGTAATTATTTTTACAAACTGCCACTGAGCTGGAATTATCTAACAGTAACGTGTATTCTGTATGGTGTACTGTTACAATGAATGCTGCAATTACATAATGAAGACAATACTCATTGATATTCAAATACTTTCAGACTTTGAAAAGAGGATGTTTCATAGACAACATAAGGAGGAAATGTAAGTGGAATTATGGGGACCTTTCAATTAACTTTATGGGTTATAAGAGATTAAAGTGTTGAGTATGAAACTTGGAAATATTGTAAGGGGGAAGAAAATGTATTTATTTATTTGCATTTTTAAAGTGCTCACACAGCCCGCGGTCATCGAGGCGCTGTTACAGTAATTGTTTGTTTTTAGTGGCGTAGTTTTTTTGTCTTAGTTGCGTATTTATAACGCGCTTAAATACCCATAGGTTTCTAAGCGCGGTCCCGGGGATCGAACCCGATCTTCATGTCTTCATGTCGTCTTGCTTCCAAGACAAGCACGTTGCTGCTGAGCTATCCTCCCTGTTGTGGGGGTGGTGGGGTTTATCTGTTCTGTCTTATGTCTTGTTCTATGTTGGTTTTGTGTATGGTATCCGTTATACCCTGGACTAGGGTTTTGGTTGTTGGGTTATACATTATACATGTTGGAGTTGAGGATAACCTGAAACCTGTAGATTAGTTCTTATAAGGTTTTGATGATTTGTTGAAAAGAAAATAAAGAGTTAAAAAAAAAAAGACAATGAGGAACTATTACAAATTCACATTTTGGAGTATACTAACCCTAGTGCAAAATGGGACTATGCTACTCCTAGTGCAAAATGGAACTATGCAGTGCCTATCAAACTTTAATATCACAGGAATTCACAAAATTAAATGGAGGAATTATCAAGCCGATGGTAGAACAGGATCACATATGCCGAGAGTCCAAAAACAAAGTATACTGGCAGGGCCAACAATGCAGGTGCAAGCAACTTGCCAGGCACAATAGGTCTTGCCCCCCCAGTTCTCTACATACACACCACACACCATTTCTTACTTACCAAGAGCCAATTCATGATCACTTGCCAACAGCTAGGGGCAAGCCCAAACTCAGGCCTGATACTGGAATTCTGTAAGAGTTTCCTATGCATAATGGAATTCTGCAAACTGCATTGCAGCCCTACTGTAAACATTCCTAATATGTACTAAGAAGAAAGTAAAAGTCGAAGCCGGCCAGACCCTTTGCCATATTCATAAAACTGTAGGCACAATGACGCTCTGCTTTTCCAGGGGTCCCTCAGATGTAGTTTATGGCTTAAACTATGCAACCACATGCTGTCATTTTGACACTGAATGGTAAGGTTAGGTCAACTGCACCCACTTTCTAAAATCTGGATTCATTCATATCGCAAGATATGCTCCGACAGCAGCTCAAACAATCTCTTGGCATTGGAAAAATATGCACAGCATTTCGGCAATATTAGAATTTTTAAGAGCCCCCTCATAATAGACAAGAAGGTTGATTCTCTCCAGAATTAGAACTTTCCTTCCACTTCTAGCAACAATTTCGGAGAAATGTGTTCGTGAAATGTTTTTCTGCTAGGTGTCTATGCGAGATTGTACTATATATAAGTAATGGCATGAAGATCATGTTAATGGAGACCTTGAACTGAGACCAATCTAATGCCACTCGCTGCAGGCCGGATTTCTATTTTTAGTCTAGCGAATGTGTTTCCGTATGGATCCTTTCAGATTATCCTGATAGAAAAAGGCCTAGCAAGGGTTGCCAGAGAGTTGCTTGAGTGCCACGGCAAACAGCAGCAAGGAGAGTGGGCAACCAAGTCCACGTCTCATCGCTTGATAAATAGGTTTGCACTTCTGCCATTTGTTTGCCGGTTTATAACTGGTATGCTGCACAATCCTTGCACGGATTTGAAAAGGTCGGTTATGAAGCAGAACTTTTGGAAAATCTTGTAAGGCAAAGACTACCCACATTTTGTTTCCAGTGCCTCAAGAAAACACTGCACTTTCCAGTTCATCTTTTTCTCCCATCTTGTATCATGTATAAACTGTACAAAAACGGTGCTTTCACCTATAATGAACAGAACTTGTTCAGAGCTTGTGACATGCGGCGATGTGACAGCTCTTTCCAATGTTGACGTAGCATCTTCGTGCAAAACCATCAGCTAAAGGGAATAACAGTATGCTTGCCCACCAGCACAAGTTAACTGGTAGGCGTGCACAGACCTTTTAAAAGGGTGCAACAGAACATGGGAGAAGTGAATGGATGGTCTAATCACACGTGTGTGCTGCAAGATTACTTGTTTAGATCGGCCTGAATGCGCATCAGAGGTTGGAGATTGCCTCTTGGGTTGGCCTTTGTGTTGTGGGCAGTTGAAATAACTCCCCATTCTAACATGGGGAGGAGGACAAGTCACAAGAAACTGGGTTGGTCCCGCCAACGCCCAATGTGTCTGCCAGAGGTGGAAGGATTGGGATCCCGCAGGCTCACCACTCCAACCAAGGCCCGGGATCATTCCTTTAGGGGCGTTTAAAACACCAAACCACAACAACGAACATGATACCAAGAACCATTTGCACCCGTTCAAACATTGCAGATCTCATGCTTGAAACTGCTGGTAGATGCTTTGCGTTCACAGATGAACGAGTGAAGTGCGAGGATACGCCATCTTACCTGGTGAGCAGAGAGGGAAGGCTGAGCAATTGTGATCCGGGTAGTGCCGTAGATAAGCTGCCTGTAGACCATGTGTCAGTCTCTGGAAGACGCTTACCGTAGTATACTGAAAAACAGCAGCGAGAAACCCCAATGGTGCCGACGTCGCTTAGCAAAAGGCGTAAAACCAACACCTCCTCACAAAACCCTAGTGGCCGGGCCAAATCACAAGGGCCGTAACAATTAATGAAACCACCTATGCAGAAGAGCCAGGCTGTGTCCAGTTTCGGGGTAGGGGAAGAGGAGCAAAAAAGGAGGAGTTCCTTTCCACTTCCTTCCGGCCAGTTGGCACAATCTGGCTATGTTGCTGGAGAAGCTACTTGGTACCCGGAACCCAATACAAGGGTGCGTAGTCCGCCATAGGTCAAGGAATAACCGTAAAAAGAGATGCGGAGAAACCAGGTCATGGAGAGACCTGAACAAGTGAATGCAGAGTAAAGACGGTTGTGGGGAGACCGATCTGGTAAAGTGGATTACTAGATGCTGGGGATAAACCCAACAGTTCAGCAAAGAATGCAGACCATGACACTGGTTTGCACTGCAAGATAAAAAGGAAGAGGTGAATCCTAAAGAAAATCCAAGGAAACCAGAGATCGGTGAGGGGTGAAAAAGGAAAGAAAGCAGGAAGACCAAAAGAGGGTACATAATGTTAGAAAACCCTGGAAGAGACTTCCCAGAAGGCATTCTTTTCTTCTGTATTCTATAACAGGGCTAGAGATTCTAGTGCAGGTCGTGCGATTTCTACAGTTGGCTGTAGTATAGGGATTAGTGACTTTTTAAGAATAGGTATCGAACTTTATTTGCCACATCTTTGGACATTGTTTTGTATATTAAGACGACCATATATGGACAAGAGCTTTTAAGGTAGGGTTTTAACTTTATGCTGCGGAGGAACCACACTGAAGGGGTTAGGCATTGGAGAAATAACCCACGTTGTGTTCTTGCCCCATCAGACACAGTAATTCAGAACTTCCTTATAATTTGTAGCAATTGCCTTAGTTCCAGTTGGATTTGGTCCAACCACTTCCCAAACTTCACAAAAGTATACGTCATTGCTCAACCTTCCTACATTGTTACTGCTGCACAACAAATCCCCAGGCAATGGAAAAGGCCTGCGCGGCTGCTACTCTTTGAAGCAAATGAAATGGACAACATCCAGTAGAGAGGGTAGGGGAAAAAGTATCTACGTGAAAAAAACGAATGTCAAAAGGCACGAGTTTCAATCAAAACCGCGAATCTGACTTGTTCACATTTTGAAAATCTCGCGTGCTTTTTTATTTTATTTATTTATTTATTATAATTTTTTGCTGGAGATTTCTCCCCTGTTTTGCATTTAATGTGAGCAGGGGACACCCTCCCCCACACCCGTTTTTCGGCACTCAACCTTTTCTACTATGCCGAATGCCCACAAAATGCGCAATCAGCTTTTTTTCCCTCTTATTTTCGGCCACTCGGGGAAAAGGACTGGCAGAGGGCAGGGGAAAGGGAGCTGTATGGTAGTGCCAGAAGATGGGTAGATGTGCCTGTTGGGGATGTGAGGGTGCACACCAAGCTAAGCTGGAGTGAAGGGGACCCCCCCCCCCGTCTCCAAATGTTGGGGCAAAGCAGGAGCACAACAGGGACCGCAATTAAGGAGGGAACAAGGGAAATACGTTGATGTCAAAAATGTTGGGGTGTATATATCAAATGGAAGCTGTGAGATATATCAGTGTCAGCAGAAGGCAAGGCACACAGCCTTGGCAAAGGTTTTGGAGGGGGTGGGGGGGGGAGAATAGAAGTGGCCATAGCATGGATTTAAATGTTGTACATAGCAAAGTATGTACCGAGACTCCCAGCTGTCAAGCACCAACGGCCCTTTGGACATGCAGGGAAAATAAAGGACAGTTTATGCCATAAGTGCGACTAAAAGTCATCAGTTCAACAAATAGTTAAAAAGGGTAGATTTGCTTGCGTGCTTGGCTTTTTTGCCTATTACGATCAAGTGTGCGATGCACAATGTTAAAATAGAATGTAGGATAGGAGAGAGAGACCGAGTGACATTTATAAGCACTCTGTTGATGTGGGTGCATCTGACTGGTCAAACTCCTTATCACTAAACCCCAAGACACACACAACATCCAGAAAGAAAAAAAGCGCTTGGAAGAAGACACAAGGCGGCATGATGCACTCGACAAAACACCCAAATAAATAAATTCATTTAGTGACACTGAATCCACCGAAAAGGTCTTAATGCAACAGAAAAAAGAATGTATAACTGCAAACATTAAACATTAACTAAACAGAACTTCTTTCCCTCGTGTAAATTAGCGCAAGATACATCAATGGGTGAAACTTTGGGCACACACACTAGTTTGTGCACTTTCAGTTTCTTCCAGTGTTGGGTGGACACTAATAGTTCCATAGTTCTAACTGCATCGTAACCTCAGGCAAGCTTGTAACCATCCTCAGAAGTGTAGGTGTATCAACAATTATTAGCCCATCAAAGACACATTAAGGTTCAAGTGCAGCACAGAGAGTGAATATGTGTAGAAGTCGCATATTAAGATTTCAAGAAGAATCCATCACAGGCTGAAGCCAGGTTCCATCTCCCCAAAATCAAAGAAGTTCAAAACTAGAAGTCTCAGATCTTGGTAATTTGTCTTCTCTATGTGCAGAGCATGATCTCCTCCTTACTTCCCATCCTCGACAGTTATTTCAGATACTTAACCCACAACTGTAGTCCTCCATTTCTTCACACTCTCATAACGGTTTTGCAACCCGTTTCACCAAGGTTGCTCTTTGTTCATCTTTTTCCTCTCGCTGGCCTAATTATTCTAGCTACCGTCCTTCGTGTCTCAATTCCTTTGGGTGCTGTCTCTCCTCCTTGAGCCATATGCTACCGATTCCCTTTCTAGAGCACGCCCTACTAAAATCAGTCTGACCCCTACCATTCTCCCCCATTCTAAAGTTGTATTATTTGCTAGTCTTAGTTAACTAATCATTCTGCAATATATACTGCTACTTTTTTTTCGTTCAGAGTTTGTGCCTACTGCTATTACTTCAATTCTTAAAAAGCCATCTCTTTACCCCGTCTACCTTCTAGTTTCCACACTTTCTCTTCTCTCCTTTGTCTGAGGTTCTTGAACGTGTGGTATACGCTCATGTCAATTTCCAGGCATTCTTTTCTACCTTGACATCAACCCAGAGTCCATCGGTTTCTTTCCACTTTGAGTACCTTATTGTATACGTTACCAATTCTCTGATATGCCAAGTCAGTCATCCACCTTCTCCTTTCTACTGTTTCAGTAAGTTTCTTTTTCAGACGCTTTTTTAATTATTTCATTCTTAGTTTACGGGGAATATTTATGGTTCATTGGTCTATCCCCATCATCCACTGTCCTTACTCTCCAGTACAGCCCCCCCCGCCGCTCCCCAAGGCTCAGGTACTGGCTGTCTTCCCACTCTATTCTTCCCCTCCATCTGCTATTTCTTTTACTAACCCATCAGATCACTTTAATGCAGAGGAGTCAAATATTTCTCATTCTGCGTATTTTCTGAATCAAGCAATCAACTCTCTCTACTGGTTTATTAGTGATCCAGTTTAGGATTTCTGATCATTTCCTACATCACAACCCCTCGGAAACGAAGGTCCTCCTCTATTCATCACCTTAAATCTCCACCTATTTCTTTTCCTACTGTTTGACTTTATCTTTCAGCACAAAATGTAGGCGTTGCCTTTGAGTCTTCTCCCAGTCCACATTATTAATACTGCCCGCTTTTGCGGTTTCCATCTGTACAACGTAAGCACATTTTGCTCACTTCTATCATATAATTCTACCAAACTTCTTGTTTTTTTCTCTAGTCTTCTAACATCTGGAGTATTGTGACCTGCTGTTTGGACTGCTTGTGTTAAAGAGCTCCACTTCGTTCTGTTGATAATTCTTGTGTGCATGTTCTTAGCAGTTTCTCTCTCTCCCCGTTACTCCATTTCTGCCGCTCTGGCTATCCTTAGATTCCCACTTAACATTTCACTTGCTCTACGATGTGGTCAAATGTGTTCATGGCTCCACTTCCCTGACTCTTATTTCCATGTATACCCCTGCCAGACCTCTTATGGCGCAATCTCAGTTTGTCCTGACAGTGCCTATACCCATGTGTGTCAAGTCTAATTTTTATTCAGGGATCACAAAATCTACTAGCCCACTCGCATAGGCAATGATATTTTATAGAGGGCGAGTAGCATTTGCATGGTTCATGATCTTGATGGCGAGTTGGGGATGGTTGCAACATTTGACATTTACTCCAAACTGCAGTAATTGGTGAATAACAGTTTCATGTTGGGTGGCAGCATTGAACCAAATATAAAGTGTGCTTATGGTGACATGCACCATTTGACAGAAAGCACTGGTGAATATTTTGCCAACCGTAACCATGAGGCGAGTGCATTTCTCTTAAGATGAATAGGTAAACTAAGGAAAATCGCCCTACAGGTCTAGTGGGATGTTTATTTGTATTTGTTTTATTTGTAACGCGCACCATCCGGCCCGGAGGCATCAGGGCGCAATTTAGACATGGTTACATAAGCATACAATTAAATATATTCAAAGCATTGGGCAGTACATAGTATACAAGGCATACAGCAATATACATATTTACAGAAGGTAGATTAGCGCAGGAGTTTCCCAGGGCTGGTCTGGACATCATGGCTGGTTGGAGAGCCAGGATTTGGTTTTAGCTTTGAAGGCACTAAAGCGTTCTTCGGATCGGATGGTGAGAGGGAGGGCATTCCAAAGCTTAGAGGCTAGGACGGGGAAGCTAGATCCACCCGCCTTTTGTAGTTTGAACCTAGGGATGGTTAGGCAGTGGGTCTGAGCCGTTCTTGTGGACGTTAAAAACGTCCCAGGCCAGTTATTCTTTTATTGGCTCCAAAATTAATTGGCATTTTCCATCAGGTCTTTGCTCTTTTTTTTGCTCTCAAATAAGAGCATCTTCTCTCATTTTCTTCTACTTAATTAGGTTCACAGTCTTGATTTGTAAAGAGTTTTACACTATGCCGTTTTTTTTGCTAAAGCGCTACACAAGTTAAAAATAACCATAACAAAATGACCCTGGCAATGTTAGGAAGACAAGGGAGTCATTTGGTAAATTACACCGACTCCCACCACCACTGGCATGCCCTCATGGACACACAGGTGTCGCACCTACAGAATAGTGTGTTGCAGAAACAGTGCCCTTCCACAAAGTCTCATTACAGTACCTGTGGTGCCTGGATGGTGCTGGATTTCTCCCTGAAGAAGCCGCTTGAACCAGGCCGCTCAGGTTTACAGCATGCTGCATTGTCACCAAGCTCTTTAAAGCAGGTGTTGGGCAGCATAGGGTTATACAGAAGCTGCATTAGTATGCTGGCTGCAAACACATTTTTATCTGCCAACTACTGAACAGCTTTGGGCCACACAAGAGCTTCATCCCTTTGCTCTGCACTCCCCTCATTGGGTTAATGAAGACTTTGCTCTTGGATGCCAATCGGGATGACTCAGTTTACTAGAACTACAAAGGGAACAGAAGTATGTTCCTGCAGGTGGGGACAGAATCCAATCTTCTTAAAAGCCCTCTGAATTAGTGGATGCAGAAATAAATCTCCTTGATGGGGCACGGGCAGTCTAACATACTGTCCTGGGCAGAGCTCCAAGAGCTAGACGCATGCCAGGGGTTCTAAAGTCACATTGAGTTTGAATGCAGGTAATGCATTGCAGATATGAAATGTAGCATTTTGACATGAAACAGCATATTTCATACTTCGAACATTGGATTGCTAGTAGTTCTGGTGAAGACAACGCGGTGACAGAAAGGGCGGAAGTAAACCACAGTACCACGCTTTCCTTGTTATTCATTTGTCTATCCCCGTTTTTAACCGAACATTCTACCCTCGATCCATGGATTGTTCTAATCACATAATGGCATTATAGCCCTTCAAGTTATAAGTGCATTTATGCTCACCCACATTTGCTAAGGCCTTCGCATGGGGAAGAGCGCATAACAGCAGAGGTAGCCCAGCAGAAGGCTATCATATAGAGTAAGAATGCGCTGGGTTAATACGCGTTTTGTTCAAATTAGTTGAGTGCCCCCTTTGTTCCTTACAAAGACCAAGATAAAGGTAAGGTTTCCTACTCTGGTGCTCCACCGATTGATGGGCAGCACAGTGGCCACTCTGAAGTGCCATCATCTGTCTCTCTGGCGGCCCATGTAAAGGGAGGTTACTTCCACTGGTCACGGATCCATGAGTGCAAACATGCCCCTTTGTCCATGGGTCCTTTCGCCTCTCCTGTACCATGCTCCCTGTGATTAAAGGCAATGCCAAATGCATTACATGCAACACAACAAATGCCCCCTGCACAGGTTCCCTTTGCGGCCAGTCTCACATGAGCTCGATTCCGTTGCGTCCCCATCTGTTTAATGCCCAAACATTTCCTCCACACAACTCTCCCCGTGCCTCTTCTCAATTAGATTCTGCCCTCACCACCCAGTGCTCCAAATAAGATTTGGAAGTTGGAGTATTTTACTCCCTATTTTGAAAAGTTGGGAGTAAAAATATTTTTTAGGGAGTAAAAATGTAAGTTCAATTCCCAAAGAGAGTATTTTATAAGCGAGTAAAAATATGTTTTATCTAGAAAACAACAAATGTTTTTGTTATGCTTATTTACTTGCACCTAGCTTTTATGCACATTAAAAGATACACGTTTACTTCTTCCGATCCGGCAGCGATAATAGTAATTTCTTACTGTGGCACTACATGCACTACTGGTCCAAACATATCCATGGGGTGGTGTGGGTGAAAGCAGGGCCACATAGTTCTACTTGTCCGTTTTCTATATTTTGTTGGGAGTATTTTGACTCCCTTTGTTATTTTCTGGGAGTATTTGCCTTTTTTTTTTAATTTTTTTTTAACAGATATGCAGGGCTTCTCACCCCTATATACCGAAAAAGATATGCCTTTCACTACTGGCTTTGGCACAGATTATTTTCTTTCTCCATTGTGCTCCTATCAGCTTGGATGCATCCCTTCCAACACTAGGCTTGCTATGAAATCCATCACATAAAGGCGCCTTCCTTCCCCATCTCCTGTACTCCAGGTATGATTGGTGGAGTGACTTAGTGTTATGCCCCTGCAACATCACCCGAGACCCATCAGCAAAATATACTATTTAGATGTCCTGTTGGCGTGTGCTAGATTAGGAGAGATGTTAGGGCTAGCACCTGGAATCTACTGCACATGCTCTACATTCTCTCAGATGGTCCTTTCTGCAGGCTGTGGAGTCCATCGCAGAAGACAAGAAGCCTTGCCAATGGCAATAGTTTTGGCTTTTGTGTAGATATGGGGAAAGTATTTGCCAAGCATTGGCGTAATGGTACTAACGGGCCATTGATGCTTGAAAATGGTGCATGTACCTGGGCATACGATAGTAGTGCCTGGCAAATGTGTATATAGTACCTATACACAAGACAAAACTGTTGGCTTTGTAAATACTGTTTAATGGGACTTCAGTGAAGGACGTGCATCCTGCTTATACATCGAGTGGTTAAAGACAGACCTGGTTAAGACATGTTTTATTACACAAGTAGAGGGTTTACTGCACCAATGAAACAATTAACTCACAGAAGACTGCTTGATACACTATGACAGGCACTGGGTGCAAAGTTTGATTTTAAAGCTTGATAAAGTTAGCTTAAAGACATCCCAGGAGGGTGTGGTTTGGGTGGAGGAAGAGATAGGACGTGGGTAGAAATGGCAATAGGGATTAGCATGGCCATGTGTAGTTAATGGGTGGGTAAATAACAAAACACCTACAAACAGTGGGTACCTCCAATGCCATCTCTCTCCTAGCTGTACTCCAATGCATTAATTTCAGATTATGGGTGGTGCTTGAACACCACAATTTATCAAAAACTAGTAGGCCTGCTCCATTTAGAACCTCCATGCCTTGATGGCTGGAATACTGAAGGGTTTTCAGGATATCCCTCAATATTCATGAGGGGAAATGTGCATATATTTAGAATCATTGAATGCAAATTTCAAATTTATCTCATGAATATTAATGCGGGGTATCCTGAAAATCTATCCCGCTTCCAGCCCTCGAGGCTTGGAGTTGGACAACCCTGATTAGGAAACAAGGCAATTGCCATTGTGTATGCAAAGAGACCTCACTCTAAATGGCAGGCAAATAACTGATGCAGGTCACAGATGCACAGGGGGGGGGGGGGGGGGCTCCTTGGTTGCTTCAATTTTGCGCAGTCACTAGCGGGCGTTACAATATCATGCTTTTTCTTAGCACTTCCTACCATGTTCTCCCCACTTCCAAGTGCTGTAATTATAGGTGCCATTACCAGCTTAATTGTACTCCATGTCTCTACTTGGGCAGGTTGAAAGGTAGTGCTGGAATTCTAAGCTGTGACTTCAGGTTGTATAGAGACAAACAGTGCCCCCAGCATCCGATACATATGGCGGCTGCTTCCTGATCTCATGGTCTACAGAAAGGCATCACAACTTTTCATTGTAAAGGATAACCCTTCAAAATGGTTACATAAGAAGAATTATACACAGCACTGCATGGCACCATACTACCAGCATAACTGCTTTCGGATTCTGCCCATCCACAATGACCTAACGCACAAACCAGCTGGGATGGCATGCCTCAAAAGAAGGGAAGTCCATGCTGACTTGAGAAGGAGGCCACGAGAGTGAATAACAAAATAGCTATTATGCTCAAAACACTGCCTTGCTGGGCTGATTTCACTGCTGTAAACCATTCACCATCAATCTTCCATACCAAATGCTATAACACAGCATACTGAGCTTACCCATCTCAGGCATCCTCCCCATTCACACAGCTGTATTCTGCATCTGCCATAGGCTGTCCGGAGCTCCAAATGCAATAACCTGAAGGTTCAAAAACTGAACCCCCGGAGGGGGCGGGATTGAGGATGAACACCCCTTGAGACTTGAACTGTGGAGAGTTGGTGCAATCTTTGTGTTAAGAAACGAAGACTAAAGAAGGATAGTAGGGACGGGGCAGTCAGAAAGGTTTAGGATTACATTTTACTGGTGAAATTAAGTAGAGTAGTTGCTTCTTGGTGATACAGAATCACACAGGGCTTTTTAATGTTTTTATTGCCAGTTCAAAACTTGCAGACAACAAGCTCAACTTCTGTACCATTAAGAATTAGTTTGAATTGGGTGCTGCTGTTCTTCGGTTTCTTCTTGAATGCCACCATCTTGGTATTTTTTTAAATACTCCTCTCAATGTGGTACAGTACACAATTAACTTTACACAGATAACATACAATCCAAGATATAAAATATGCATACTTCAATTTAAAATCTGATATAGATCATTTACAACAGTTACGGTTTCCATGTTTAGGCCTAATTCGAGTTCATATGCTTGCCATATCAGCACTGACAAACTGCGACCACAAACCCAATTCAACCAAAACAATACATTATGTATATCAGACAACCCATCTGCATAGGGCGTGTAGTGCCTAACATTGTACTTAGACATTGCCTTACATGAAGTAATCACATGCCTAGTTGTTTCCAAAAGCGTGAGAATCTCTGCATAATTGGCAGTAGCGTTTTTCATTAGGAATTCCCAACCACGCTCCCTCCCTGCAACTGCAGGTTTACTCAATCTCAATAGCTTAAAGATCAGTCTCAGGGTTGGGCTGGGAAATTGATAAATGTACGTTCATAATCACAACGGCCGCTCTGACAAAAAAGCAA
Organism: Ambystoma mexicanum; assembly: GCF_040938575.1. Lineage (NCBI taxonomy): Eukaryota > Metazoa > Chordata > Amphibia > Caudata > Ambystomatidae > Ambystoma > Ambystoma mexicanum. The sequence continues at coordinate 1,060,181,470 of NC_090929.1, read as the reverse complement.
CAAGAAAAGCAACCCATCAGGATGAAAAGAAATTGGAGAATCATAAAAAACTCCAATCTAACTGAGCTCCTAGAACTCAGCAAACACAAGCATCAACCATGAAAGAAGCAGACCTAGACAAAAAAGTTGCCCTACTTCATACCTGGATCGCATCAAACCTTGACGACATCGCCAAAGAAAAGCCCTTCACCCCATCACGCAAGAAAACTACAGCAAAATGTTTCACCCCACTACTCAACACCATGAAAAGGAAAAACCAAAAACTAGAATCTGAACGGAGGAACAACAACACCGCAAACAAACAAATACCTACAACAGATCCGCGCATATAAAAAGGAAATACAAAAAGCGAAGAGGAAACATTACGACAACCGAATCTTCAGAGCACCAAACGCTCAAAAACTATTCAAAATCATAAACGAAATAAAAAACCCACCGGCCTGCAACAACAGCCAATCCCATCGACAAAACCCTGCGAGGACCTCGGAGACCACTTCAAAAACAAAATAACCTCCATTCAACACACCATACAAAACAGACCAAGCGTTCACAGCTCAAACCCCACCAACACAGAGGAACACGCAAACAAGCTACAAAACTTCCCAGCAATATCAGTTGAGGCTTTCGTGAAACTGGTAAACCAAAGCAACAAATCGGACTCTCCTGAAGACGCTTGCCCCCCGGACATATACAAAACAATTCTCAAACAAGGAACCTCCATGGAATACCACAGGAAGCTCCTCAACCTCTCAATCTCAACAGGTAAAGTACCGCAGGCCTTCAAAATCGGCTTACATCAAGCCACTACTCAAAGACACAACAGGAAACGTAGCAGACTTATCTAACTACAGACCCATCTCCAACATAGCCAAACTGCTAGAAACGTACGTCTACCAAATAACCCAAGAATTCATAGAAGAGCATTGCCTACTAGACTAGGCACAAGTTGGCTTCAGACCTATGAGAGGAACAGAATCGGCTCTCCTCTCAATATGGGACGACCTAAAAACAAACGCAGACTCAGACTCAGACAACAGCACCGCCCTGATCCTCCTTGATCGGTCTGCAGCCTTCGACACTGTCAACCACGCCATCCTCATAAAGAGATTAGAAGGACTAGGGATAATAGACACTGCCCTACTATGGATCAAATCCTTCCTAAAAAACAGAACAGAAACAATATGGATGAAACCTTGTAAATCCAAACCCAGAGTCTCCACGTGCGGAGTACCACAAGGATCATCCTTCTCCCCGCTTCTATTCAACATCTACATGTACCTATTAATCAAACTCATCAAAAAACACGGCCTCACATGCTACAACTACGCCGACGATACTCAAATAATCTACAACATACAAGACACCCGAGAAGAAAACACCACACTAGAGAATTGCCTTCGCAACATATTCAATTGGATGAACCTCAACCATCTCAAAATCAACCCAGGCAAAACAGAGAATGATTGTTTCAAAAAAGGGAGGAGACATCAACTACACCCTCTGGCCAAGAGAGCTCGGCACCACACCAGAACCATCATCAACTGTAAAAAACCTAGGGGTCCTGATGGATAACAACCTCACTCTGGCCACAGGTAAACTCGGTAATCAAGAAATGTTTCTTCCTCCTGCGAGCAGCAAAAAGGATCCTACCGTTCCTGTCATTCACCAACAAAACACTTACCATCACAACCTGATCATGTCCAGAGTGGACTACGCCAATAGCCTATACCTGGGCATGCCTGAACGACTTCTAAAAAAACTGCCAAGGATACAAACTGCAGCAGCCAGACTCCTCCTCAAGCTACCCAGAAGAGAACACACCACACCCGCGCTAAAAATACTACACTGGCTACCACTGAAACAGCGAATAAAGTTCAAGGCCATGTGCATCATGCACAGAGCAATACACAAACAAGGCGCAGAATTCCTAAGCGACAAACTACGCCTACACCAACCGACAAGAAAACTAAGATCAAGCACCGACATACGCCTGGAACCAAAACCCTACAATAGAAAAAAACTCGGAGGATCGTCTTTCTCTCACCAGGCACCTAAAATCTGGAATGACCTACCTAAGAATATACGGAATACAACAAACCACCTAGCATTCAGGAAACTCCTCAAATCATGGCTCTTCAAAGCATAACCACACCGGAGACGCACTAGAATGCCCAGACATTAAAACAATGACGAAAATAACTCCAACCTCGACTACTCTCAAATTGGACAAACACTCAAACCAAAGAACCAACCACTCGACAGAGCGTAAGACATCATGGAAAATAGTCACGAAGGAAGTCTGCAGAGACTGACCACATACCTAGACCCACACTAAAGCCCAATTTACTCTCCGACTCGCACGTACCAGATGAACATATCTAGACAGGCAGACGAATCTAGATAGACGCTGGCCTGCTTCGCATCTGGATAGGATCGATTGAAGGACAACATGCCCGCACCTAGAAAAATGTGAATGCCAACATGGGCCACACCTAGAGTTGTGAACACCAGCCTACGTGGCGCTCAGATGGAGTTGTGAATGTTAGCATGCCCACACCTGGACGTGTCTCCAGACACTAGCCTGCGCCGCATCTGGGTGGGAATGCGAATGTTGGCAAGGCAAAGGTCAGGTAACCCACTAACCAATATAAGCTCAAACTCTGCATACTTCTTTCACTCAAAAAACTCACACAACCATCTCTCGCACAACAAGCCGCACGCACTTCACAACACTGCAACAACACATAATCCGGAACAACGGCACACGCGGACTGACTCCGATCCGATACCCGCACCAAAGCTCAGCACCCGGTGTATACCGAGTTGAAGCTGCCAACAGAACACCACTCCTCTCACTATCCTACTCCCATCTTCACCTTACTAACCCATCCCACCTTTATCATTTACAGATCCGCCTGAGCGCCTGTGGACCAATTGCGTTGGTGACAGTGTGCGGTACAAATACCTTTAACATTTAACTTCTGCGGTTTGCAGAACAGGGAGAACATTCTCTAAAATGTGCTCAGAGAGATACGCTTAGTGGTCATAGTTTACCTCCCAGTCCCATTCTATCACACCTTTTTAAAATAATCTTTAAAGAACACCCAACCCAAATCATCATTAAGTGCCTTAAAATCTGTTAGGTCCAGAAAAGCCACATTCACAATTTTGTCTTTTAATAGTGATAACACAGTAGTATTCTCACAGCAAATTATTTTAATGAACATTTTTCCCCTGTTAATTTGAATCAAAGTAACCAAAGATGTCAAACCAAGTTTGAGTCTCGCTGCTTGTATTGGAGTAGCATTAGAGAGACCCATTAGCCGCTGCCAAATGGAGCCCTTAACAATGTTTGCCCAATCTTCAAAAGAGCATTCCAAAACAAATGCTATGCTGGAAATCACTTTTTGTCTTTAAAGTGAAATTAGTCCTACTAAGCTGTATCCAGCATTGCTAGTAAAAATAAATTCTTAATACAACGCATAATTGCCAAAGCTTTAGCACAACGCTTTTTTAGAATCTCAAAGTCAATTTTTAGTAGGCCAATATCATATCCAAGGTAACGATGGCTTGCTCATTTGTCCCTCTTTTATGGCTATTGTAAGTTTCTCTACGTTTACTTTGCCAAACCTCAAATTTAGACTTTGCCATGTTTAGTTCGAATCAATTTGCCTCGGCGTAGTCCATTGTGTCTTGGGGACTTCTGCAGATCTAGATATAGGTAATATCAAGATCGTCTCCATATGTGCGTTAGGAACTCTTAGAAAGACCCAATCCTGGAGGAAAATTACCGGCGTCTACAAAAGAGTTGCCAACATCCGACAAAAATAAATTCAACCGTAGGGGCATGAGCACACATCCTTGTTTAATGCCCCTTTCGATGGTAACAGAAGCTGAGAGTTCAACAAAATAAACAAAGAAGAATATAACTCGCACTGTAAGTTGACAAAGAAGTTAAGGTCTCATTTATGCTAAATTTACCAAACCAATGTATGTTCTGCTCCTAAAGAGTCAGAAAATAGGAAAGTACCAGGAAGAACAACTGGAGCGAAACTGACCATGAATTTTAATGAAACAAAAAGGAAATTGGTTAAAATGTTCAATGTACAACAAAAATGAAAGAAAATAGTTCTAAACAATACAATAAGGATTTGTACATAGATTGTTCAGATACATAAACAGTGAATTAAACAGAATTGTCAAAGTAGATGGTTAAAACATACTAAGAAAGAGATTTGTTCAAAGCATGGACAAAAATCACATTTAGCATACAAATTGCAAAATTAGACTTAGTATTTAGTATTTGCACAGTATTATTCAGACTGTCTTTTATCAAAGGTTCCTATCCTTTGTGTGTATTCATAATCAAGGTATGATCATGTTTTGTGAAGCTGCCTACGTGCCAGTATTGAAACTATGGATAAGTAGTAATGCATACAGAAACATTAGTTCTTGCAATTTTGATGATATGCGCTGTACTAAAGGCATGTTTCGGCTATTGCCATTTTTCTTGGCATTGATTGAAGAGCCTTCCTCAGGGCAAATTGGATCTTCAAATATTGTACTCCCTTCATCCTTGAAATGTTCAAATACCTGTCTGTCTCTCTTCTCTGGTTTAGATTCTCTAACTTGTTTCCTTCATCAGATGTCCCTGGAGCCAGATGTCTGTGGAGGGCCGTGCGACAGAGATTGACGGAGTCCACTGGATCTCTTAAAAGATTTAGCCTCACCAGTAGTTAGCGGGTGAATCGTTTTAAACAAAACTTGCTCCTAATGCACGGTAAAGGGTCCACAGTTCCTCAGCCACTACCTCCTCGCCATTACGCAGTCCTCAGGGATTATTTCGGGCAGCTGTGCGCTTCACCTGCACAGGAAGCGGGTCTCTACTGCAGTATCATAGCTCTTGTGAGGAATCTGGAGTATAGGTATACAACTGTAACACAGCTGCTATAATCAAGAGAGTTCAACAAAACCATTCAATCTAACTGGCGCCACGTTCTCATCATGTAGCAATGGACTAGCATGAAAAAGCTCCCTGGGCATTCTTAGCCTCTCCAATTTTGCCCATAACTTAGTACAGTCAATTGGGTCAAATGCTGAGGCAAAGACATTAAAAAGGACTTGGAGAGGAGGAGCAGACCTAACTCTTGCTTGTTGTATAAAGGTATTCATTCACCAAGCAAATATTATGGACCATGGACAATCCCCTACGGAATGCAGTCTGATAACGACTCACAACCTGGTTGTCTGTAATCCATTCATTTAGACTATGCAATAAACAGGTAGCAAATATTTTACTAGACCTATACAACAGCTAGAGTAGTCGATAAATCAAGGGATCCTCTCTATTCCCCGTCTTAAAAAATGGAATAAGGTGTGACTGCTTCCATGAACTGGTTACACTACTAGTCTTCAGCACCTGGTTAAATAGGGCCAGCAAAATACCAGCCCATAAGGTGGGGTTTTCTTGCATAACCATGCTTGAAAGCCAATCTGGACGAAAGACGTCTTAAGCTCCTTCATTATCTCTACTATATAGTGGGCCTATACACAAAGTGTGTGGGGACTGAAGCCTTTAACTTATTTCCCAAAAATCTCTCCCAAGTATTACTGTCTATACAACAGGCCAATCCAGAGTTATGTTTTTGTCTACTAATAAAAATACCCCACATCATCAGATTGTCACCTATCCTAATAACCGCATATTGTTCTTGGCAAGCTTTATTTGCTGCCAAATTATGGCATCGCTTCAGCCAATTACAATAGCGTTTTTTTAAATGCTTTATCTCCATATGTTTTGCCAAACGGTTGATTTATTTTATTTTATTTATTTTTTACATTTGTATAGCACACATAGCCCGGAGGCATTATGGCACTGTTAATTGTGGCATGCTTAGTTTTATAAAGGTTACATACATGTGATGGATGTAGGTTACCGATAATCCATTAATGGGTACATACGGCTACCTCCATTACGTATATGTAAAGGGGTAGGTCACAGATAATCCAATATCAGGTGCACAGCGAGTAAGCAGTCATGGGTAATGTTTAGTTGAAGAGTATGGTTTTAACCGCTTTGCGGAATGCAATGTGAGAGACTTCAGCTCGCAGGGGTGGAGGTAGGGCATTCCACTGTAGTGCAGCTAGGTATGGGGAGCTTGCCCCACCTGCTCTGGCTCTCTTGACTGTAGGTGTCGTGAGGAGGTTTGTGTATGAGTTCTGGTAGGCCTGGTGGATCTAGTGGGGTGCATCCTATCGGAGAGATAGGGTGGGGCGGTGAGATCGATGCATTTGTGTGTGATAGCAAGTGCCTTAAATACATTTCTTTCTCTTACTGGGAGCCAGTGTGCCGGTTTTCTGGCCTCGGTGATGTGCTCTTTCTTGGGTATACCCGTGGCTGCTCTAAGAGGGCTATTTTGTATCGTCTGGAGTTTAGATAAGTTCTTGGTGGAGGTGCCCACGAAGAGCGCGTTACAGTAGTCAAGTCTTGACCCTGTTATGGCTCTGGCGATTGTGATGCAGTTATCCTTTGATAGGAAAGGTCTTGCTGCTGTCAGCAGTTTGGCATGGTAGGCTGCTGTTGAGGCAATGGCGTTTACTTGTCTAGTCATTGCTAGATTTGAGTCTAGATAGACACCTAATGTCTTTACTGCATTTGCTACTGGTATTTTTATGCTGTCAATGGTGAAATTAGTGAATTGGGAGTCAAGGTTCTTGAGTGTCTCCTTGGAGCCCACTATGATAAGTTCATTTTTGTCTGAATTAAGGCATAAGCCGTTGGTTCCCATCCAAGCTTGAATTGTGTTGTAGATGTAGTTGAGAGTCTCTGAGTCAGTGTCATAGTCTCCTGTTAGGGTGACAAGGATCTGGGTATCGCCTGCGTAGTTTGTGTATGAAATACCCAGGGAGTCGCGGATGAGGAATAGGGGTCGAGTGAAAATGTTAGAGGGTGGCCGAGATACATGACCCTTGCGGGACACCGCGTAGGTTAATAGTTGGTGAGGCTGATGCAAGGTCCTCCCTTGTAGGAATGAGGTGATCCATGCTGTAGCATTGGTGGAGAAGTTAGCTGTGGTGGAGAGGTGATGACACAGGACTTGGTGTTCGACGAGGTCGAAAGCCGCTGATAAATCTAAGAGGAGGAGGAGGAGAGCAGGTTTCCCTTTGTCCCTTGCGTCGTCCATCTGGTTTTTTAGGTCGAGTAGCGCTGACTCGGTCCTGTGACCTGGGCGAAAGCCAGATTGGCGTAATCCAAGCAGTCTGTTTTCTTCAATGAATTGTTGTACTTGTATGTATGCTGCCTTGTCCAGTATTTTAAGAAGGAAAGGCACTGTGGTAATGGGACGGTAGTTGTTAGGTATGCTTGGGTCGAGAGAAGGTTTCTTTATGAGAGGGCGGACCCAGGCTTCCTTCAGGCATGATGGGACTTTGCTTGTGGCAAAGGAGGCGTTATCAAAGAATGCACCAGCCATCTCGCCCCCTTCCTCACATCTTTTGTTGAGTGTGGCTGGGTATATGTCTCCTTTGAAGTTGGATGGTTTGATAGTTTTTATAATTTTGATTAGATCTGATTCTGAGATTTTCTTAAAGGAGAAGGAGTTTTGTGTCCTAGGTGAGGGTGATGGAAATGGGGATGTTGAGTGTTTGCCTTGTTGTTTGAATTTTGGCTTGGAGAGTATTGATCTTACCGTTCATGGCTAGTTGGATTTCATCACACCAGGTTTTACCCTTGGTGAAGTTCTGTGGTGTTGGTGTGGGGGTCTCGGGGTCTCTGAAAATCGAGAAGATTTCCTTTGTATTGGATTGTGCCTCTAGGATTCTAGCTTCAAAGGAAATGGCTTTGGCCCGGATTATAGCTTTTTTATACTCTTTTGTTTTGGATTTGAAGTTGAGTTTAGCTTCCTCTGTATGCGAGTTTTCCCAGTGGGTCAGTGCTGCCCGCTTCTCTGAGCAGAGTACGAGGAGGTCTGGGGTGAACCAGGCATTGGTGTGGCTTGTGGGTTCTGCCTTGCGTGGTTTAAGTGGTGCAATGGCTTCGACAGCTGCCTTAATGGCTGTATTGTAGGATTTGGCTAGGACCTCGGGATCAGCTGAGAAAGGGGGTCTGAATGCCGGTCCGTCTAGGAATGGGATAAGGTTGTCTTTGGTGAGCTGTCTAGAGCTTCTAGTGAGTGCTTTGGGCAGCGGTGGCTCATGAGTTTTGTTATTCCTGGTAGTGGGGATGTTGTGAATGGCATGGTGGTCTGACCATGGGATGGGTGTGTTGGCGGTGATGGAGATAGGTTGATCACCAGGCCATTCATTTTCCGAACCGCTTGTCGTAGGCACATCTTTTCATCTTGAATCATTTTATCAAAAAGGCGAGTGTGCTTCTTCACCTGCTTAAATGCATTAAAACTGTAGACATGTTACAGTTTATCCAGTCCACAATCCCGTCCGGGGAGTTTAACCTTTCATATTCCCTCTCAGTTTTACACATAACTTGTAATAGCCTTCATGTTTCTAGGTTTCCATCTGTCCATCCCACTTGATTCAAACCATTGTTTACCTGCACACTAGCTACTTCGTCCCTACTTATCGTACTAAAACCCTTAATATTTATAAGTACTGTTAGGAGGGCATGATCGATAATATCAGACAATTGTGAGGCCATTGACGATAATGCAGCATACTGGCAGCATTTCACCATTAATAGATACATTTAACATGATCAGTCCAGGGGCATGAAAAACTCCACCCAGTTACAGGTCACCCTGGTCGATTTTACACATCTGCCACCAGAAACATTTAACGGAATTGCATTCCCCCCTTTGACATAATACAGTTGATACATCCAGTGTTCAGATCACCCACGATTAAGATATCAGTGTCAGAATTACTGGCTATTATAGGGACAAGAAACTCAGATGGTCAATTGGGATGCCTCGGTGCTACCACTGAGTGGATCCTACACATTCACTATCACAATAACAGGATTGTTACCAAGGTCCACCTCAGTGAATAAAAAACATTAGGATTGTCACAATTTGGTCTCACTTCTCGAGATCTTTATCTATTAAAGCATAGTGTAAGCAAACCCCAAAAAAGCGGCATTTTTCCCCTCCTTTGACCAGCCTTTTAAACCATGAAAATGCATCAAATGCCACTTCACCCATCAACCATGTTTCCTGAAATAATAGAACATCACCAATACAAAACAGGCTCTTAGACCCATTATCATCAAATAGGTGAGAGTAACCTTGCATGTTGCAAGATGTTATAGAAACTACGCAATCAGGGCTTCTGCACTGGTGGAGGTAGGAAAGAAAGCAAATTAACAAGGGGGGTCCTGGGAGTCCCTCTGCCAGACATTAGTCCTGGTTACGAGAGACTTACCCAGACTCTTTAGCTCACTATCTTTCAAAGAGGAGAAATATCCAAAACATATCAGTCTTTGTCCTGCACTGGCGCAGTTCAGCACCGAAATGCTAGGCAATTCTCCTCTGAACAAGAATACCAACAGCACCCCCAGACACTTGTCTCGGTCTGGTTGGACCTCAACAGTAGGGTGGAGCTGTGCCTCTCTAAGAATGATGCTGGACAAAGACTGATATATTTATTTCGGATTTGTAGAGCGCACTACAGCCCACAGGCATCGAGGCGCTTAACCTCTTAAGTGCCACCGACGAGCCGGCTCGTCGGTAAAAACCGCTCCAGGTTGCCACCGACGAGCCGGCTCGTCGGTGGCACTTAAGGGGTTAATGACGGGGGAAATGTTGGGCGGGTTTTGCGGTGTTTACCGCGATTTTAAAAAAAAAACGTGGCACTGGGGGGGGACAACAATGGCACTTAAAGGGTTAAAGGATACTTAAGAAGGCTTGCTTAAGGGTTACAATAAGCGGCCCAAGAGTAATGCTTAGATACAGTTAGGTTACAATTGTTGACACATTTTTGTTACATAGTACTATGTGATGAATAGAAAGGTGTGACATTCATGAAAAGCAGAAGAGTGGTCACGTGTGATGACGGGTAGCATATGTAATACAAGACTTACAGGTTTTTTTGAGAGGTTCCGATGATTTGTTTTAGATATTTCTTCTCTGTGACAGCTAGTGAGCTAAAGACTCTGTGTAAGTCTCTCGTAACCGGGACTAATGCCCGGCAGAGGGACTACCAGGATACCCCCCCCCTTGTTTTTTTCATATTTAAGTAACTTTGGGTCTCACCCTAAGTTACAAGGGAAATCCAGACGTGGACCCCTTGCTCACTAATCTTTGAGAGGCACAGCTCCACCCTACTGATGAGGTCCAACCAGACCGAAACATGCTGCTGGTACTCTTGTTCAGAGGATAATTGCTTAGCATTTCGGTGCTGGAGTGCCCAAGGGCAGTACAAAGACTGATATGTTTTAGATATTTCTTCTCTGTGAAAGATAGTGAGCTCAAGACTCTTGGAAGTCTCTCGTAACCGGGTCTAATGTCCGGCAGAGGGAATCCAACAACCCCCCCCTTGTTTTTTTGCGGTAGGAAAGAAAGGTCATTCCCAATGTGTTTTAATATCTAAGTCCCCCATAGGGCCCACCCCAGGATTCACTGGTGCCATTTTGTTGAATTGACTCTCCACTTTGGGGGCAGGTTAAACGTGGCTCCTTACCCACTGTCCTGAAGCCACCAAGCTTTTGCTTTAAATCAGCTATTTGATCAATGTCAAATCCCCATTTCAGAAGTGAAGCAAGGTAACAATTTCAGAATCTAAACAGTGGCCTCTTGTAACTGCTGCACTATAACCTAACTGCAAGAACAAAAAAAACAAAAGAAATCAAAGTCCGTAATCTAGCACTTTCAATGCAGGTAGGTAGGTACCTACATAACTGCAGCATGTGTCCCCGGATTATAGGCTAATTATCACAGACAAATAGTCTAGTAATTGTGAATGAAGTTGTGAATGAAGTAGGGGATAACTGGACTAGTACAATGAGGGAGGGGGTGAACTTTTTTGTTTAGCAGCTACTTTCACCCTTGCATTGTCCAAGCTTACGCAATCAGCTTCATCTAATGACTGTCTCTGTCAGGTTTAGCGAATCCTCTACAGCGGATGCTGCTGGTACTGTTTTGGGTTCTGTAGATTTCGAAGTAGAAATAACGGGCCCGGCTTAATCTGCATTGCTTTTCTGCTCACTGCCAAGTAACTAATTAGTCAAATTGCCACGGATTATTAACTCTTAAATTTACATGCAGCTTTTTTCTACCATAATCTATTCCAAGGGATTTTCCCTGGTTAGTCCCAAATCATCCAGTGGAATAATGTCCACACCCTCCAATGATTTTTAAGCCACTTTGTCACTTTTTCTTTCAAATTGAACTGTAGTCGACTTAACGTTTAAGAATGTACATAAATGGTCAAGTAGATGTGTCTGTCTTTGTGATTCAAAACATAATTGCACAGTTTCAACAAAATACTTGGGGCAAAATTTGTCACCTCATTATGCTCTGGAAGTGTCAGCGCTCCTTTCCAGATTAAACGAATCCTCCACCACTTCTTGTTGACCTGAGTTCCCAGATACCACAATGGACATTTCATCAGTAAAGCCTGTTAATCTCAGGCAACCTGAAAGTCTTTGGGAGGTGAGGAGAGGAGCAGCATCATCATCATCATGGATAACGTGCATCTCAACACGTGTGACGCGATCCTCCTTCTCACTAATCTCCATAGACAACTGTTGAACTTCTGATTGAAACAAGTAGCACAGGTTAGGTAGGGAGTTATTATTGTCTTATTTCCACAGATGTACCCCGTTGTACCCCAGCATGTGGTGCACCAGGCCTATTCGTCAGCCTTCTGTGACCGTTTCGTGTAACAGAGAAGTAGTTAGTAATGTTTTCAGCCGGCAAGGCTTTTCCCCAAGGATGTATAGAGGGCTACTCAGATGAATTGGAGTCTTTGAGAAGGTATCATGTGGGACTTCTTGTAATTGAGGGAGAAGCTCAATTTATGGAGGGTGTGGCAGGTTATGCTGAGATGTTCCAGGGCCTGTTCAGGAGAACAAGGCCTAATCAGCCAATCGCCCAGGTAGGGGTAGATCTGAATCCCCCTCTCCTGAGACTCGCTGACACTGGTACTGTGCGCTTCTGATGAATAGGCACATGAAAGTAAGCATCCTGAAGGTCCAATGACACACTCAATCCTAAAACTGGAGGGCCTGAAGGATTTAAGACAGGGTAACCATCTTGAACTTATCCTTCCTGAGGAACTTGTTCAATCTTCTCATGTCCAAAATGGGTATCAATCCTCGGTCTTTCTTTGGGATTAGGAAATAGGGAGAGTACCACCATTTGTTCCTCTCTGTCACGGGTACTGGTTCTATAGCACCTTTCTCTAGCAGGCTCAACATTTCCTGCAAAGGACAGATCTGGAACTTTGAATGAGTGGCTCCCCGGTGGGTGATTCCGAGGCTTTTAAGAAAGGGGAGCCAGTGACCCTGGGTTAATGCTCCCAATGCCCACGCATCTGAAGTAATACCCCGCCATTTTTGCAGATACTGCGAGAGTCTGCCTCCCACCGGGGTCTTGTGAGTTAAGGCTTCAGAGAGGTTTTGAGGCGGCTTAAGCTGTGGCTGGTGGTAAGGTACCCGTTGTTTGGGTTGACTTGACACCCCTCCCTCATTATCCCTTTTCTTGTCGGCTTTTACAGGCGTGACAGGAGCATGGCTTTTATCCTTCTCTTTCGAGGGGGTTGGGGCCTCCTTCTCGAAGATCTTTTAACATTTCCTGTCTGAATGACGACTCCTCAGCAGGAGTTGACTATTTGGTTGGGCATGTAATACTCCTCTCAGGAGATGACTCGGATGAGGAGGTGGAAGGTAATCTATATCTCCTTTTCTTCATCTTCTTCAAAGAAGAGTGGTGCGATCCACTCCTGGATCAAGAGCGCTTTGTTTTTTTCTTCAAGGAGAGTCGCCTCTTTATTCGGACAAGTGCTTTTTCCACAGAGTCGTCAAGGGGTATTTAGTAGGGGCCTACCAGCAGCTAGTTTCCCTTTTCGCTCTTTCAAAGCCTTACCAGTCAGCCTAACAGGACCCAGTCTGCCGTCCGATGTTGCATGCCCAGGCACCACAGACACACTACGAGGATCTGTGAGAGACATCTTAGCGCCGCAATCGTGGCATTTTTTTAACCTGGTCTTCGGGGTCGATGTTGTCGAAGACGAGGCCATCGTTATTTGAATATGTCACAGTTGTGACTGGAACCGAAGCGTGCAGTAATTTCTCGAAGCGTCAGCTATTACGGAAAAACTGAACTGAAGCTAATGGGCGAGGGACATCCAGTCGAACGTAGCAACGCACATCGCCCGCTACCCAAAAGGCATTTCCGATGCAGCTTACCTGGAGAGGATATCCATCTAAAGATGAGGAATACGTGGGAGGACACAATCCATTTGAAACATTACCGCCTGATCGAGGAAGATGTAAACATGCATCATTTAATCTGCATAAATAAATCGCTAGGTGCAAAGAAATTATTATTACAAAAACATTTCCGCTTTCCAGTTACATTTCTACTCACTTATAAAATACTCACATTGAGAATTGGAATTACATTTTTACTTGCAAAATAAACATTTTACTCCCAACCTCAAAAAATAGGCAGTAAAATACTCCCACTTCCAAATCTCATCTGGAGCACTGCCTGCAGTCATGCACTATTGGTAGTGTATCCTAGACATGCCCTGTGCATATGCTCACGGTCTTTTGCTCATAACACATACATTCATCTATGTTGTTAGTGATGCTCTAATCAATGTCCTCAAGGATATTACTGTCATTGAAGTTATATAATATGATATGATTTGTTATATATTACGCGGCTTTGCACAAGTGTTTCTAGATGCCACAAGACAAAAAGGGGAGACAGGGGGGGATGACAAACAACCTTACTAGGCCTTGTGACATTCAGATTGTGAAGGTGCAAGGAGAAGTGCAGGGGAGAGGGTGATGGTGTGTGGGGGGGAGTGCAGTCGTGGCGCCAGGGCTCTGAGTAAGTACAAGGACGGCAGAAGACTACACAAGTGCAGTCCCCGATCGGAGTGCTGAATAGGCCTGAACACATTGCAGGGTGACTGGTCAAGCGGAGGCAGGGGGTGGAGGGAGTGACTCTGAGGGCTACCATGCCACCAGTCAGGACATGCAGAAAGGTAGATTGGCAGGGGAGAGGGAGAAAAAGGTCTTGGGCAGCTTCAGGAACTTTGGGTGATCCAGCTCAAGTCTGAGGGGCAGGGAGGCCGTTCCAGAGGGAGGCACCTGCAGTGGAGAGAGATCTACCCCAACTCTGTTTGGAAAAGCATCTGACACATAGTTTGAGGTAGCTTAGCGGGGGGCTCTAGAAGGAAGACAGTGATGGATATCGAAAGGACCATGGCCTTAGAAAGACTGGTGGATGATGCAGAGGAGCTTGAACTTGATCCTTGAGGCCACAGAGAGCCAGTGGAGATTTCAGAGCTGGAGAGATGTGATCCCTGGGCTTGAGGCCAAGGATAAGTCCAACGGTCCTGTTCTGGATTAGTTAAAAAGGACGAAGAGTGGAGTTAGGAAGATTGAGAAAGAGGCTGTTGCAGTAGTCCATCCTGATATGATAGGAGATTTATAACGCGCCTGTACACAAGTGTATCTAGGCACGACAAGAGAAGGGGGGGGGGAACATGGGGAGGACAAAACAACGATCTTACTAGGCCATGTGTCATTCAGATCGTGCAAGTGCAGGGAAGAGGGAAGGGAGACATGCCAGGGAGGAGGGGTCGGGGGAGTGCTGGTAGCTCAATGGGTGCATCCAGAGTGTGGCTCATAAGTGAAGGGAGGGGGAACTGTAGCGTTGCAGGTACAGAGCCTTAAGTGCTGGGGGACCCCAGAGGCAATGCAAGGGCAAATGGACATGCAGGAGCCTGGTCCGAGTTCAGAGGGTACCCAGAGGTGACCAGTGTGCGGAGCAGTCAGACATCAGTAGGGGAAGAGAAAGAGAAAGTGAAAAGGAAGGTCTTGAGTTGCTTCCGGAGGTGGTTCTGCTCATGTTTGAGAGAGGCAGGGAGGCTGTTCCAGAGGGAGGCCCCTGCCGAGGAGAGAGATTAGCCACCCCACTCTCTGACTGGAGAAGAGTCTGACCCTCAGAGAGTTGGAGGTGGATGAGCAGAGAGCTCGCGAAGGAAGATGTTTAGGAAGAGAAAGTTGGAGGTAGTGCAGTCACAGGCTCCAGGACAATGAAAAGGGTCTTGAGCCTGATCCTTGTAGCCATGGGGAGCCAGTGAAGGGATTTCAGAGCTGGAGGGATACGATACCTGGGCTTGAGGCCAAGGACAAGTCTCGCAGTCCTGTTCTGGATAAGTTGAATAGGTCAAAGAGAAGAGGAAGGTAGATTTAGAAAGAGGCTGTTGCAGTAGTCCATCCCAGAGAGGACGAGGTCTCGGGAGACGGTGAGCTTCTGGGGAAAAAGAATACCTCTGAGGAGGTGCAGCTGATAGTGTGACTTCTTAGAGACGTTTGGCTGTGCTGTTAAGAGGCTGCAGAGACACAAGCTTGATTGTGGAGCCTCTTCTTGAAGAAGTGGAGAAGACGGAGAGTCTGTATTGCCTTTGAAGGGCGGCAGGCCAGTTTGTCAGAGGATGTGCCCGAAGCCCTCCACTTCCACTCGGCCGCTCTGCACTTGCGTTTCAGAGTGACCAAGTCGAGTCATTCCAAGATTTGCACTTGGAGGCAGGCTTCAGACGGATCCTCATGACAGGGGCAAGGATATTGAAATCATTTGAGATAAAGAGATGACAGTTGGAGGGGGCTGTGTCAGAGTGGGAGTCAGCTGCAGGGGTACTAGGAGAAGAGAAAGTAGAGGCAAAAGCGGCAACTGACACCCACTACACTTCATAGGTCAAATGACTGTTAAGAAAGGAAGCAGTGCTGGGGTAAGTTTTGCCAGGGGGGGTTTCAGGTGAGAGGAAAGCAGAAAAAGGTCAGTCCAAGAGAGTGGGGTAGTGAGAGGGGGAGGTCGGAGGCGATGAGAACATCCAAGGTGTGTCCGGCTGAGTGTGCGGACCAGAGGGAAGAATAGAGAGGGAGAGAGGGAGAGAGGGAGAGTCGTAAAGGATGTGGAAAGGCCCAGAGTGGTCAGAGGAGTCCATGTGGATGTTGAAATCCCAGAGGAAGAGAAGCTTTGAGGTAGAGGCGAGGGGGTGGGGGGTGAGAGCCCATTCAGAAAGGAAGAGAGGTTGATTATGATAATGCATGAGCGGTGCATGCTGGAAGGCAAGTTAGGAATGTGTAGGGAAAATTGACAGGTGAATTTTAGTAGGAATTGTTTTGCATCATAACAATAAATTATGCTAACGGTGCCCAGAATCAAGAGAGTCGAGCAGGGGGAACCAGCTTCCCCTACCTCGCAGCCCAGAATTGGAACGCCCTCCCCTCAGCACTCAGGGGAGAAAACTCGCACACGGCCTTCCACAAAGCAGTAAAGACCTTACTCTTTACATAAAATCTCTTCAGCGCCCAGCTGCCAAAGACTCTGTTCACAATGTACATATACTGTTTTACAAAATGCACTCTGTATTTATGTATCTAATCTTGTTTGACTCCAACAGAGTCCCCGACGCCCTCTGTGACTAAGCTTTTCATGTAACAGCGCCTCAATGCCTCCAGGCTGTTTGCGCGCTATATAAATATAAATAAATACATAAAACAACATGTGTACTAAAGTTTCTTCCTGGAAATTCTTACACTGCTATTTCACAACTTTTCTGGAACTCACACCAATACTATTAGTTAATGTATGTGTACTGTAGTGGGAAAAACATCAATTTTATTAGGAAGTAGTTGATTTAGACTATTACTGAGGGCATTTCCAGACTTTTACACAACATATCCAAATATTCGTCTGGGTATTGGAGGGTTTGTACATAAACTGTTATAAGCATCTACACCAGCTCAGCGGTGGGTCTCTGCTGCCCTCACACCTGGCCCCTCTCTAAACCCCCCACTAGCTCCAGATATGCTGACGCCCAGCAGGCAGCCCATTTAGCCAACGTTGCACACGGTTAAAGGGCTGCCTGCAGGTGTCACACTTCCAATTAGAAAAAGGAGAGGCATCGGACAATGCCTCTCCTTTTCCCTTAATCTGAATTGCTGACACATGCAGGCAGCCCTTTAACCATGTGTTTGGGCTAAAAGGGGTGCCTGCTGGGGTTGGCTCCTCATTAACAAAAGGAGAGGTTTGGCACTCAAGCTCTCTTGTTTTAGTGAGAGAAGCCAACCCCCATGGAAGCATCCCTTTCACTTAAGGATCACATCATTAAAGGGCTGCCTACAAGGGGAAAGCAACCCCCACAAGCAGCCCTTTAACCATGCAGCTAATTGAGTGAAAGGGCTAACTGTATGGGGTTGGATGCTCTCTTTAATAAACAAAAGGGACGCTGGGGCGCACTGGGATCATTAATTTGGTGCAGTGCGGCCGGCCTCTTCTTTTGTTTCTTAGGCACCGAACCCCCCATGCCTCCCCTCCCTCCTCGCCCCCCCCCCCCCCCCCCCGACGCCCTCCATAGGCCGCCTGCAGGACTCTGTGCCCGTGATTTAGGAAAAAATTAGAGGCTGGACGCAGTAAAGGTGTGAGTTTATGAAGCCGGCACACCAACCAGCTGGCCACTGAATACAGTCTCATCCCCGGACATCCTGGAGGTTTGCAAAACACAGCCGGCCAACTAAGCTTAAAGGGTGACTCAGACATTGTGTGTGTCTTTTTAGATCATTTGTTTTAATTCGGGTTTCTTTCTGTGGTGACACAGGTTTCCTCTGACGTGCAGCTCAATGTTTACAATTGTTCTTAGTCGCTTGTTGGTTTC
Organism: Ambystoma mexicanum; assembly: GCF_040938575.1. Lineage (NCBI taxonomy): Eukaryota > Metazoa > Chordata > Amphibia > Caudata > Ambystomatidae > Ambystoma > Ambystoma mexicanum. The sequence continues at coordinate 1,060,163,620 of NC_090929.1, read as the reverse complement.
CGGGCCCCCTTTCCGTTTGAAGGCGGTGTGGAGACCTCCGATCCCATGAAAAGTCCAGAAACCATTGCTTTTCAGCAAGTTGGTAGGTGCAGGACATAGACTATAAGAGTTCGGACTATCCTAGTCAACTGTAAAAACTGCTTAGGGAGACGCAGACTCACTAGGAAATGACGTGCGCCACGCGATTGACTGATTGCCGACCGTGCCCTTAAGTCCACGCAGCCCGGCTAATGGAGGACGGTCCATCCGGCTTTAAGCTATTGTCGACAAGGAACAAAAAAGGCAAACGTTCTTATTTTTAAACGTATTGCAACATTTCTGAAATGCTGCAACATGCAGGTTGTATTCACTCACAAGCCACTCATTTTAATGATTAAGAAGAAAACCATACTGTGATATCCGAAGCCCAGCAGAGACCCGCTGTTAACCAAGCTCACCACGCGCTCAGTGGAGGTTTGTATATAAAGGACACATATGTAGATTGTGAAAATTAAATATGCGCTTATTCCAATTGTAATTATGCATAACCGCCTTAAAAACACAAATTCCAGACGTGATCAATATTTTTTTCCCTTGGAGGGGAGTCAACTAGATGGAAGTCCACTACAGTCAAGGTGCTGCAAATTATGTGGTTGTCAAATATGTTAGCCTACAGGGTGATGACGCGTTCATTTTTAATCACTTTAGTAAACCAATGACTTTGTGGAGAAAATAAATATTGACAAGACCACCTGCTTTAAACACTGATTAACAGTAAAAATCATCCATACATACAATTGACCACTTCGAGTTAAGCACAAACCCTTGACTGCAGTCGGACTTAAATATACAGTTTTTGCCACATGCTGTACATAAACATGCTCTAATTAGGCTGACAATTAACTATTTGTCAATGTGACGCCGTGCATCCTTTTTTGGCCAGACGCTCCGTCCCACAGAGGGGCTTAGTCGAGTAGGGGTGAGGAGGGGGAGGATATCAGAAGGTAAAGGAATGCTTCTAACGGTTTTATGGGTACCAGTCACATTTTCTCCCTACAAACAGGTAAACACATCCAATATTTAAAAAAACCGGGAGCAAGTATACTCCCAACAAAAAAAAGGCCATAACGAGCAGAAGGTTGCTTTCCCTGGTTCCACCCACGCAGCTCCACAGATGTGTTCGGATCATTGGTAGCAGAAAAGAGGAGACACAGGAAGTTCGTCAAATATTTACTGGCGGATCTGAAGAGGAACTTTAATGTCAAAAAGTTTCTATTTGCGTGAATTATATAATGTAAAGATGTCTGGATTACAAAACGATACTGAGCGAGTTAAAATATGTATTTTTACACTTCTGAAAAATTCCCCCATTGCAAATGGAAAATACATATGGAGGAAAATCTATTTGAGCCGAGTCACCCACGCACGCCACAGCGCCCCTGGTAGCTCAGCTCCAGTTCTGAGCCACAACAGCAAGGCATTATGGGTATACATATTACCCCAAATGCAAACATTTTCTCCAGGAAATGGTCTTTGTCTAAGAGGGCAGAGCTTTTTTATACATAGTGTTTAATCAGGCCAAGACACATTTTGCAAGGCGGTCAGGACAACTACATACCCGGTGTCACCTTTATTAGGGATCATCAGCGCAGTATAGTCCCGACAGCCATAACGAGGTTAGAGCACTAGGCCATGTTTTCACAAGACCAAGAAAGTTATGGTGGGATGTATAGAGATCTATATTTTTTTTCTCCAAGGGAATCAAAAAGTGTAATCTCCCTTTAAAATCTTACCAGGACCCCGGATTAGAAAGCCATTGCCAGCAATGCAAGTCAAGTGCTATGCTTTGTAGCATTCACATCTTATTTCTGACTTTAAGACCTTTTCAGGGTATAGTAGCAGTCCAGCATCAAGGCAAAAAGTTTGTTAGCAGGCGCACAGAACAGCTAAGAGGTGGGCAGGAAGGGGCAGGGATAAAGGGTTGGGGAGGTGAGGATGAAGGGTTGGGGAGGTGGGGATGAAGGGTTGGGGGGCCGAGCGGGGTGAGCGACGGCGGGAACAGTCAGTGGGAACACCAAACCGAAGTGGGCACTGGAGAATTCCTTTACTTAAATAATAATCATCATTGGAAAACAGATAGTTGCAATGGTGTGGGGAGGTCGAGCAACACCAGAAAACGGGAAATCAAAGTCAAAGACAGTTCCAGTTTGGCAAAAGAGCTTGTGGGAAGGATTTGGTAAAGTACTTCGCTTTTTGTTTGCATTTAAGAAATCTATATATTTTTTAAAATATTTACGATAAAGGTCTGTAATCAGAATTATGCAAGTCAAAAACATTTCACATGGAACTGAACACAGAGAAGTTTAGAAGAGTCTGTTTGAAAAGCATTTCCTTCCCTTCACTCTCCTTGTCCAAGTCGTCATATAAAGAGGCGATTCTGCACCTCTTTAAACGGACCATGCACTGCCACAAAACAGAACAAACACTGGCAATGCCAAAAGGGCTTGTGTGTAGTTCTGGGAAAGGCACTTGACAGCCACTGCCGTATTGCCTGGACATTGATGGCATCCGGTGCAAAGTGGTGCGAGTAGCTGGGCATCCAATAGTAGTGCCTGGCCAATGCCTAATACTTATTAGCAAGTCAAAACTGTTGGCTTTGTCAAGGCTGGTTTATAACAGGACTTCAGTGAAGGACACACATAGTGCTTGTAAATCGAGCGTCTGAAGGTAGGCCTGGTAAGATGTTTTTATTACACCAGCAGCGAGTTTACAACTCACAATTAAATCATTAACTCTCAGAAGACTTCTTTGAGAAAGAACCTGGCAGGCACTTGAGCGCAAAGTCTGATGGTAAGGCTCGATTAAAGCCAGCTCAAAGCGTTTCCATGGGGTAAAGTTTTGGGCAGGGAGAGGAAAGAATGGGTGGGAATGGCCATGGGCAGTCAGTGCGTGGGTTCATAACCAAACACCGCCTGCAGACTGTATCCCTCCTCATAGGTCATTCCTGTGTGTCCTTCATATGCCATTATCCTTATATGTAATCTATTGCAATAGTTTATGCGTATAGGTGTTGCTTGCTACACCCAATAGCCCAGACTTAAAATACCCCGTTTGCCCAGTTTACCAGAAAAGCCTGAATGATTTTTCCAGTTTGTTAGTCTCTGATGAGCAGGCCATACAATCGCTGAAAAGCTAAACGTGGTCCAGTCTGCCGATTCCTACTGTGCAAACATGTACATGGAAAGTGACAGCATGGTTTGTCTCCCTCACTACTCCCCCGTCTGAAGTGGAAGCAAAGGAAACAGGGCAATTGGTGAATCACTGATGTAGCACTTTATGTTAAAGGTTCTTATACCGAGCAGTGTTGCCACCTGCATGGTCTCTTGGTTCTCTGGCGGATATGTAAATCAAGGAGTGAGGGGATAATGTAGTACGACCGATCGGCAAAAGGTGCAAGAGAGCTGTGATGTGCAGTTGGCAGCTTCAGTTCGGTGACACAGTTCACTGAGCGTAGGTGTGTTTTTGGTTGGTAGCCGCCATTTTATGTTGGGCGAGACTGTGGTTTGTTTCGTTGTTATAGTGAAGTGATGTATTCCCTGTGCCCGCTGTCCGTCTGTGCGAGATCTCACTAACACAGATGGGCTAAATGTGAGATATGGCTCACTTGATACAGATGTTTAAATGCAAGATATGATGGACTCACAGAAATTATCTATGTTCTAGTAGGTAAGAGGGGTGGGGCTTTACTGGAGTACAGTAACGGCTGTACTCCCCGCTTAGAACAATAAATCTAGACATTCATTAGACCTGCAGACTCCTGGGGGATAGTTAACACTACTGCATACTAAAATGTATAATGATTTTGAGACAAACGCAATAAACACAAAGTGCTCATAATTTTCAATATTGCCCAGCTCTTTAATTTTCATTGTTTATGCGCAGAGACCCATGCTGATGAATTTCGGACTGAGACGTCCATCTTCTGGGTAGGTTCTGTTTATTAAAAAAAAAAAGAGGAGCGGAGGGCTGGCCGCCTTTGCTACCTAAAAAAGGTGGAGCATTTGTGTTGAGGCTGCTCTGGAAATGAATGTTAGTGCTGATACTTAAAAAATCCCTTTTGTAGTCTGTGCTCCGTCCCTTTTGCGGAACACAACGACACACCAATAAAGTATGGCAGTATTTTGTAGCCTGTTCTCCTTACTTTTTGCTGAACAGGACCAAACACCAAATATATATTCAGTTCTACAGTAAATCAAGCCATTATTACTGCTTCATCCTTTGGGAAGAGATTTCCATTTCAAAATATAGGATTTGAGATATAAATGAGCAAAAGGCAGGGAGGAGGACCTAGGAACACAACCCGCACCACTCAGAACCTCGCTGAGTGACTGAAGATGCCCGAGCTGTCACCCCTCCCCATCTAACCACAATTACCTTATCAGTTGCTGCTGGTTGACTGTGGCAGACTTCCCAGGCGAACACGGGCAAACAAAGTGGAGTTGCTTCTTCGGGGACTGCCCTTTGCCTGGTAGTCCTTAGCTGGTGACTGCCCGGGTTCTGGCTGCCCTGGGAAGTTAACTAAATTCATCTCAGGAGTCAATCGGGGAGGTGGGCTGGGTGGGGAGAGACTGAGGAAGCAGGAAGGGAATAGCTGCGAGCGGTGAAGGTGGTCAGAATGCGCACAGAGCACGAGTTTGCACTTAATAAAGCCAAACAGAATCCAAGCCAACGTGGGCTAGAGGTGTGCTCTAGGCTCAAAGGCACTCGCCTCTGAAACCGTGAGGAAGAGTGCCTGCACCACGAGGGTGCGGGGCCTAGGCCCTCGATGTAAAGAGGGCTTGTCTCAGGAGCCAATCGGGGAGGTGGGCTGGATGGGAAGTGGGGGTAGGGGGGCGGAGGGAAAGAGACCGGGGAAGCAGGAAGGGAATGGCTGGGAGGGTGGTCAGAATGTGCAAAGAGCACGAGATTCCAAATACATACCTTAGTAAACTAAAGCAAAACAGAACCCAAGCTAACGTTGGATGGAGGAGTGCACCAGGCTCTGAGCTCAACACCGGCACTCACCTCAAACCGTGAGAAGGAGTGCAGGTATGCAGAGGTGTGTGTAATGATCCTAGGCATGGGTCTAGAGTCTACTACATTATATACCCATTCATTACCACTTGCGAGAAGTCACAATATGCCACAACAGAGAAACAATTCGGTTACAAGGTCCTGTAACGTCATGGCAGCATGCCAAATACTAGATAGCTGTGCAGATGAGTGACCAGATGGGGTGAGCAGTCTCAGTTAAAATATTTTTTAAAAACAGTCTATTGCCATTTCTGTCAAGTGACAGGCCGGTTTGTGAAAGCAACATATTAGGTGCAGCAAGGCAGGCGTGCATCTGTAAGCGTGTTCTAAGTTTTAGTTGTGTATATGTAAGAATGGTGGGCTTGAAGGAGGGATGATGGTGAGACACTTGAGACTGTGGGCCGCATAACATGATGAAATCAGAAACCTAGTACCACCCTTGTTTTGCAACATCTTACAAGTCAAGGAGAGTATGGTGTTAAGGCAGGAGCTAGGAAGACATTAGAAGAACCCCCCACAAATCTCTTTAGGCTAGGAGACAGTGGGTGCACTGGCAGTTGACTAAAGAGTGCATTGCTCCACCAAGCAAGGTTCTTTGTAAATAATAAAGTAATCCCCTCTCTCCGCCAAAAGTGACGAGACCTTCAGTCCCAGACACCCAGAAAGAGTTTCATTGAAGCCTTGACTGAGACAATGCATTGGGTGAGCCAGTGAAACTCCACACATCCCATTGCGAAGTATTTCAATTTGATAGAGGTCCATCTAGTTTGGATGTCCACTACCAGTCAGCAGAGGAGTACCCAACCTGATGCAGACTTTGTCCTGTGAGGTGACACGTTTTTTACCTTTTTTAATCCCCTGCACAAATAAAAGGCAAACGACTACCCCCGTTTCTCAAAGCGAAGACATTAGAAGTCTGTACAGGTTGCCCTGCCAGTTGAAAAGAAATATATGTAGTAAGTGGCAAACATGTGAACTGTAAACAGCCACCCATTTCAATCTTGTCTTGCTGTCAGCTGCCCATACCAATACACACACCAGGTCTATCTCATGCTGTTTAGGTTTTCCATGATTAACCTTGGAGGACTGAACACCACATCTTCAGTAGGGGAACAACTGTATCATAATCTTAAATTTTGCAATAGTGTTATTATGCCATTACCGCTCCAGGGTATAACCAAAAACCCTTTCTAGCAAACGTGTATTCAACATAATATGAAACTTGTATGAAATACAAGGGGTATCAGTCACCTTCAATAAACAGTACCGAGATTAATGACAATTGTCATTGCTTCGACTTGTCTCTCCCTCTTCCCAGTACTTGCACTTCCCTCCCTTACGCACTGTGCCAAGTTAAGCCCTTAGGATTTAGTGACTTGGGTAACAGGCAATTTTGGAAATGTGTCCCTGGGCCCAACATGCTCCCGTAGGTTAATGTTACCTTTGTAAGTATCTTTTGTGACAACTCGGGTCCCTTCTCCTCAGAGGGCAGCCGCCCCATGTGAGGTTAGCGAGGTGAGCCCCCTCTGCAAGACCCCGCCCATGGGCTCTGGCAAGTAGGACCTCACTGGGAGTGACTCCATTCCCGGGGACAAGGAAAAACTACACGTACCGGACTACTGTGTCTGCCTACATGGGCATTGGAGAAACTATTTTTTGCTCAAGATGTGACCACAACAATCATCCTACAACCCTTTTGGTTTAAGGCAATGCTGGGCTTCCCAGTTAAAGATTAAGAAAACCCACTTGATATCGCATTGGTTTCACCAAACACAGACATTTCCTCCAGCGGTTTGGCTTTTGGTAATAGCAGAGTTCAAAGAGCCAGAGTCAAGGAAGGAGGACACACACCTTTTGACTGGGATGATGTACTTAAGCACCAGAACTATGAACGGGGGCACAGAGAAATGTCCTATGCAGGGAGGAGGGTGAATCCTATGCAGAGACAAACCTCTGCGTAAGAGATGTCCTGGAGAGGCAGAGCCACATTAGACCACTGAGCCAGTAGTAGCCTGGAAAGGGAGCCTAGCTCTAGCCGAACAATGGGAGGCTGGCACAATGTCCGACGAGAAGCCAGGGTTGGAGACAGACGCAGCAACTCAAACACCTGTTTACTCTGGTGGGCTTAACCATGAAACAGTGGTAGGCCTGGGGCATAGCAACCGATGCAGGACCAGATCAATGGAGAGAGTACGAATCCCTGAGTTCCAAGCACAAGGACCTCCGATGTCGAGGGAAAATAGGGAGACAAAAGCTCCCATATAAAGACTTCCCTCGAGAGGTACGAATACCATAAGCCAACGTTAAGAGAACCTATGAGGTTACGGGAGCCTAAGAAACCAAAAGAGGCAAGCATCCTTGTGAAACTGATTGACAGAAATGCAAATAATTTGAATCAAGATTCTTAGAATCTAAAAAGGTTACGGGAGAATGAGTAACCCGAAGGAGCAAGTGCGCGGTGTAGACCAAAATGAAGTGAAAACTAACTTTTTGCATCCAAGCTGAGGAAGCCAGTGATGTTGTAGGACTTTGAGTAACCCGAGTGGGCAACCGCCATATGTAAAATGTATACCAAAAAGTGAACAAGTCTACCAGAGAGCCACAGAACGTTGGGGGTCAAAGAACCGCAGATTTGTTCTCAAGAGACTTGGGTTAAGACTTAAGTTCAATTGCAAATGATACATTTTCTTGTTACAGCATGTGAGAATTTTCAAATAATTTTATTCAATCCCAAATCGGACCGCGAGGCTAGCACTGCACACAGCATCCATTACAAGACCAGGAACACACCATGTAACCCTTAATCAAGTCTACCATCATTCTACTTTTGAATTTGAGATGACAACATTAACACACCAAATGATCTTCATCAGGCGAAGTCCATACACGCAGTATGAAGGAATTCATTATTTGAAAATTCACACATGCTGTAACAAGAAAATGTATCATTTGCAATTGAACTTATACCTCCTGAAGAACCGCTGACATTAAAAGCGGGCAAACACTTGTCAAGAAACCAAGCACTATCAGTGAATGAAACTGAACTTTAATTTCTTCTTTATTCAACACAATGTTTTATGAAGAGAACCTGTGAAAATCAACAGTTTCTCTCAAGAGAAAATCAATCGCAATACAATAACTCAACTGTGATAACAACAAGGAGTATGCTGCATTATTCAAGGAATAGCGCAACTCAGGACCATACATTAATCAAAGCATATCATAGCCCAGACCAGCCTGTGAGCAAAGTCCAGGGTGCAGCTTAACCTTCAACATAAATACTACAACCGGAGAGCGCCAGCACTGGCAATAAGCTGGAAACGAATTTAAACCATTGAACTCGTGTTGAAATTAATGAACTATTGAATATTCAAGTGTTGGGCCAGGCAGAACCCGAACACAGAGACTGCCTCCTGGTCTCCTCCTTTTTGTTTGTTTTTTCTAAAGATCTAGGGCCAGTTAGTGATTAGTATTTGGACGGAAGACTTTATTTGGACATTGTTGAGCACTCTTAGTTTTAGTTTGATAGATAGGGAATTTCCCTCACAGAGATAGGGCAAGTTAAGAGTTTTCTTTTTATTTGAATAAAAACTTGTTGCACATGTCACTAAGTCACCCGCCCTCTTCTGGTTCGCCACATTTTTGCTTCTTGTTTTGCCTTGTCTATGTCCTAGTTTGTTCACACCCTCAAACTGACTCACCACTGGTTATCTTTGTGCTATTGTATAAACAGCTCGGCTATCTATAAATGTATTATTTTAAGTCCATTCCGACTAAATTTGATATGGTTGTTCAAATAAACGCACACGTGCAGTAGCACAGGGCTTCTCGTTTCGGGAGGTAAAGACTTACCTCAGGTATGCCGTTATACAAGTATTTGGATAAGGAGGAAGACGGACAGGAAGATTTCCAGGTAGTAACTTAGGAATTTAACACCTTTTGTGAATGTAATCTACATCGGTTGGGGCAGTGCGGGAAGAATGCATTTTACTAGGCTTTAATCTGAACATTTTGTAAAAGACATTTTTCAAGACTGAAAAATACCCTCCTTTGAAAACACAACTCTAAACCTGCCATCCAACGAACGTTCGCCCTTTTTTATCCTGTGATGAAGTCAGGATCCCTGACTACATCTTAACGTTTGGGCTTCAGTTGGGGGAGGGAGTGGGCGCAAGAACCCCCTTTCAAATAGACCCTCCACCCCCTCTTCACCCGCAAACAAGGCCACTCAGAAAAAGCCCTTTGCTCTACTGTGAATTTCATCTCCCTATGCAGGGGAGCCGACTTATGAAATTCCCGGGGGGTGTCCAAATATAGGAAGTGACATTCCCAGCAGTTATATGACCGCATTTGCACGTTGTCGCCAACTTGTTGCGATTGGGATGGAGGGGGGAGTGCTGAACAGGGGAAACATTGGCTAGCATGTACTGCATATACTAAAGTCAAGAAAGAAGGAGGTTTAAACCATCCAGTTGCATTCCAGTAGGCCAACACTGCCCCTACTCCACCCATCTATAATCATCCAGGTTGTAGTAGCCCACAAAAGACAGAGCAACACAACTAGGATAGGAGAACGAAATGCCATCCCATCCTGTGAGTGTGTCAAACCTCAGAGCAAAGACTATGCGTGTGCCTCCTACGTTGGTGCACAATCTCACTAATTTAGCGCAAATCTCGCAAGTGGGTGCATGGGAATCCCATGTGTGTGTGTGTGTGTGTGTGTGTGTGTGTGTGTGTGTGTGTGTGTGTGTGGGCTGCAGACCCCGGATCACATGCTCACTTCTTCAGTGTGAAACTCTGGCCAAGGCTCTTTGGGCAAGCATTCAGGATGGGTCTCACAGCTTTAAACAGTGGGATATATTGAGTGGGCACCTCACTCCTTGGAGCATAGTATACCCGTTGCTGGTAATCTCACAACTGAACGTACAGTTTCACTCTTGGTCATCTCAGTGACCCCATGTATATTAATTGAGACAGTCTCCCATCTGGGAAGACAATTAGAATTCTGAATTTTCACTCCAGTTTTCTCGATCTATAGATCCATACCATATTAATTCATTGTGTGTGCAGGGGTGATAACTTGTGTCTGAGAGAGCTCATTCTTTCATTAAGGGGAGATAAAGGGGTAACAACCCCATGTATGTGGGATCAGGCTCATTTTGCCCCATGGCCCCCCCCACTCCAGACTAAGTGAGCAGGTTTTAAGACCCTGCTGATTCTGCTATCCTACAGGCTCAAGCCTTCTATCCCTTGCCCCATCACGGCTTCCAACATTCTGAGCGGCAGCTTATGTACAGCAGGCAGCTCGGGACATGCCTGTTGCCAATTGAATGTAGCCAGATCTACTATTTAGACACTGGGGGAGTGTCATGAACCCACATTGGTGGTGAAGAAGCACTCAACATACAGAACACAACGGTATAGTGTTGCAGTCCAGCTGAGAAATGACAATTTGGTCTGTTTAAATGTAAAGCAGAGTGGCTGAGAAGTACACGCACTGTGCCATTAAAAATAAAGCAGCTGTGGTGGGTGGAAGTGCACTTCGGTGGCATCAAGAGTATGCAATTCCCTCGAGGTAGTGTTGGTCATTTTCTATTGAAGTATAGCAGCCCTATTCAGAAGTTCCATTAAAAGGTGAAGCTGTCCAGTAGGCTGGATCAGTGCTGCCCCATAAAAGGTGTAGAAGCCTCTGCGAGAAGTGGCAGTACTGTCCCAATGGTGAGAAGTGTAGTATTTTCACATTAACTATGCTTAAGCTCTTTGGGTTATTGAATAGTGCTGCTACATTCTGAGTAATTCCATCCCTTTAAATATATTAGCTCTTGTACAACCACGACATTGTTGAGTTATTCTGAAGATGATATCAGACTTGCTCAATAGTTCTGGTTCTCTATCACTAAATGTACTTCAGATCTTCAGAGTCTCGGGAGGATAGCTCAGGGACAACGTGCTCGCCTTGGAAGCAAGAAGACATGGAGCAACAAAGGTTCGATCCCTCGGTCCGCGCAACACAGGTTCGATCCCTTGGTCTGTGCTTAGAAACCTCTGGGTATTACGTGCCTAATAAATAACCAATTAGCCTTGTCAATAAGAGTGTAGCAGCTCAACTGAAGTGCTTATGTTGTCCCATCAAAAGTGTAGCAGCCCCAATAAGATAAACTAGCATTGCCTCAACAAAAGCATAGTATTACAATTATAGAAGCCCTGTTGCCAAGAGGGGTGCACAGATGTACAAATACATCCAACTCAAAACGATTTTTAGAAATTGAGTGACAGACTTGCTTTGCATCTGTGCCTCAATTTTTAAACATCGTTTTTTACCCGGCTTTCACCCGGCCCGCCAGAGAGAGACACAGTATGGATGGAACAAAGGGCCATCCACACTGCGTCTCTTCTCTCTAGCCCAGGGGGCATGGGGGGCTCAGCCCCGCTTTAATTCTGCCGGGGGGGAGGTGCCCGGGCCCCAGAGCCCCCGTCTACCCGGCACCCCTGTCCCTATGTATAGATGCAAGAAGGGGCCAACCGACGTAGGGGCACTATATGATTGAGTAGAACAAGTTACTTTCTTACCTGGTAACGTTCTTTCGATGGGATGGTCCGACGACGTATTCCATATCTATGACATGTAATCACCACAGCTGTGCTGCTTCGGAAACTTTTTCGGCGTCTGCGTCCTGCGTCGATGACGTCAATGCGCCGTCGTCGAGGACCTCCTCCGACGTCATCCGATGTGATAAGTAGGACGCACGACGCCCATAGCCTCAGTTGTAGTTTTTTCCCCCAGAACGTGTGACATAAGTCAACTGCCAGTCAGACACAAAGCCTTGCGGAACGTAAGCTGCAATCGCAAAAGAAATTCTGCAGCGGGGAAGGCAGGGCGGGAGCGATATGGAATACGTCGTCGGACCATCCCATCGAAAGAACGTTAACAGGTAAGAAAGTAACTTGTTCTTCGAGGGGATTGGGTCCTCCGACGTATTCCATATCTATGACAGACTCCCAAAGCAGTACCAAAGCAAGGAGGAGGGAAAGAATTTAGAATCAAAATGTAGAATAGCCAATCAAATAGCAGAGCAAAGGACCGCCTTGCCAAAGGCCAGATCCTGTGCTCGGATGGAATCGAGGGAATAGTGACGTACAAATGTATGTACTGAAGCCCAGGTGGCTGCATCACAGATTTTGCGAATAGGAACACCCCTCTGCAGGGCAGTAGACGCAGCCATACCCCTGGTAGAATGGGCCCGCAAGCCAGCCGGTGGGTCCTTACCCGCCAAGCGGTAGCACTCCGAGATGGCCAAAATAATCCAGCGAGACAAAGTCTGTTTCGTCACAGCTTGCCCCAAACGCTTTCCAGCGTAACCAATAAAGAGTTGATCATCCACTCTGACCCGGGACATGCGTGAAACATAAAAGCTTAAAGCTCGCCTAGGATCAAGCCTATGGAGCCTCTCCTCTTCCTTACCAGGATGCGGAGGAGGATAGAATGCCGGAAGAACAACCTTCTGGGCCAAATGAAATTCCGTCACTACCTTCGGAAGAAAAGAAGGACGAACTCTAAGGACAACCCTGTCCTTGTGAAATACAGTGAAGGGAGGCTTAACTGAAAGTGCCTGTAACTCACTCACTCTGCGAGCGGAAGTAACCGCAACTAAAAACACAGTTTTCAGAGTTAACAGCCTCAAAGGGCAAGAATGTAAAGGCTCAAACGGAGCACCCATAAGAAACTTAAGAACAAGGTTCAAATCCCAACCGGGCACCAGGAAAGGTGACGGAGGGAACACATTAGTGAGCCCTTTCAGGAACTGTGAAATCAAAGGGATTTTAAAGTAAGAACACTCTTCAGACGTGCGCTTAAAGATGGACAGCGCCGCCAGGTAACCCTTAACGGTACCCACTTGCAAGCCCCTGTGGGCCAAAGAAAGTAAAAAGGACAGAACCATGGGGATGTCACATGCAAAAGCATCCACATTCTGAACTCTGCACCAGTCGCAGAACTTACGCCAACGGCAACGGTACAGAGACTTTGTTGCTGGCCTCCGGGCCGAAAGCAACACCTCCATCACGTCCTCAGGGAGGTCCCAATCCTTATACCTCAACCTTTCAGAAGCCAAGCGTGAAGGTTGAGGGATCTGACCTCTGGATGGAGAACCCGACCCCCCTCCCGTGAGAGCAGATCGTCTCGGTAGGGAAGACGACGTGGAGGGCAGATGGATAAGTCGAGAAGGTCCGGGTACCACGTCCTCCGAGCCCACGCCGGGGCAATGAGGATCATCCGGGAACCGAACTTCCGTAACCTCCGCAGCACTTGCGGGATGACGGGGACTGGAGGAAACGCGTACAGCAGCGGGAATGACCAATCCACCACGAACGCGTCTCCTAAGGCTCCTTTTGGAGGAAATTCCCGCGAGCAAAACCTTTCGCACTTCCGGTTGACACTGGAGGCGAAGAGATCCACTTGAGGGGTCCCCCAAAGGGCGAAGATCTCCAGGAGAATCTCCTGAGCCAACTCCCACTCGTGAGAGATCGCGCTCTGCCTGCTCAGAGCGTCCGCCGTCACGTTTTCGGCACCGGCCAGATGAACTGCCGAGATCGAAACTTCCTGCTGGATGGCCCAGAACTCGAGCTGCATCGCCTCCCTGCACAGAGGAAGTGACCCTGCCCCCCCCCCTTTTGTTGAGGTAGTGCATGGCCACTGTGTTGTCCGTCAGGATCAGGACATTCTTCCCTTGCACAGACGGCAGAAAAGCCTTCAGGGCTAGCCTGACGGCCCTCAGCTCCAACAGATTGATATGGAGTCTGGACTCCGACGGAGACCAACGACCGCTAACTGTCAGCCCGTTGGCATGAGGTCCCCATCCCGTGAGGGATGCATCCGTCACGATCGTCACCTCCGGCCAGGGAAGCCAAAATGGAGCCCCCTTCATCAAGTTGCCTTCGACGGCCCACCACAGAAGGTCCCGGGCGACCGAGGACGGCACCTGAATCGAGTCCGACATCCTGCCGGAGGACTGCGACCATTGCGTCTTGAGTGCCCACTGCAAAGATCTCATCCGCAGGCGAGCCTCTGGCACCAGAAGAATGCAGGATGCCATGAGGCCGAGCAACCTCAAGAACTCGAACGCTGGGAGCGTCTGGGCATGCTGAAACTTGTGCACCATCTGCTGAATGTGAAGAGCCCTCACCTGGGGAGGAAAACACTGCCCCAGGGAAGTGTCGAGCACTGCTCCGATGTACTGGAGCCGCTGCGTTGGCGTCAAATGGGACTTCTTTAAATTGAGGGAGAAGCCCAGCCTGTGAAGGGAGCGACAGGTGACCGATAAATGAACCAGGACTTGCTCGGGAGAGCTCCCCCTGATCAACCAATCGTCCAGGTAGGGGTAGACGTGAATCCCCCCCTTGCCTGAGATGCGCTGCCACCACCACCATGAGCTTGGTGAAAACCCTCGGGGCGGAGGTCAATCCGAACGGCAGGACCCGAAACTGAAAGTGCGAGTCGCCAACCGCGAACCTCAGGTACTTCTTGTGCTTGGGATGGATCGGCACATGGAAGTAAGCATCCTTGAGGTCGAGTGACACCAACCAGTCCTGAAGCTGAAGGGCCTGGAGGACTTGAGAGAGAGTAACCATCTTGAACTTGTCCTTCCTGAGGAGTTTGTTCAAACCGCGCAAGTCCATGATGGGTCTCAATCCCCCGTCTTTCTTCGAAACCAAAAAATAAGGGGAATACCATCCCTTGTTCCTCTCCGCTACAGGCACCAGTTCTATGGTGCCTTTCTCCAGCAGGGCTTGAATTTCCTGCGCAAGGAGCGGATCCGGACTCTGCAAAGAGAGGTTCCCCGGTGGATTGTCGCAAGGCCTGTGCCGAAAAGGAAGACAGTAGCCGTGGGTTATGATCTCCAGAACCCACACATCCGAAGTAATGGCTTGCCACTCTACAAGATGCTGCGCCAGCCTTCCCCCAACCGGCGAACCATGGGACATGGCCTCACGACAGAGTGGGAGCGGCTGCGGCGTTACCTGAGGGCAAAGAGGCAACTGCCCGAGCGGCCTTGGCACCACGGGTACCCTGTCGTCCACCTCTGGTACCCCTGCGCTGGCCTCTTTCACTGCCAGCTCCTCTCGCTTTACTGAAGGATGAGTAATAGCGAAAGGAACCACCCCTCCACTGCTGTCCCCTAGGACGAAGAGGCGGAGGTTGGCGAACTGCAGCGCCCAACGACTTCGCTGCAGCTTTAGAGGTCTGCAACCTCTCAAGGCTCTCGTCAGCCTTGCTGCCAAAAAGGTGTTCACCGTCAAAGGGCATGTTGAGGAGCCGGGACTGCACATAAGGAGCAAACCCCGACTTCCGCAACCACGCAAACCTGCGTATCACGGTGCTCGCCGCCATGGACCTACTGACGCATTCAGCTAAGTCCAAACCCGACTGAACGGACTCACACATGGCATCCTTACCATCCTGGACCATAGCAAGGAAACCATCCTGTTCTTCCCCTTCGGGAACATGTTCATCCGCTAACGCAACACAGTTCCACAGAGTGTGCGTGAAACGTGACAAGGCACAAATGGAGTTGGCCGCCTGAAGCGCCATACCACCAGAAGAAAACACTTTCTTCGCCCAACCATCAAAACGTTTGTCGTCCCTATCAGGAGGGATGGTAGGGTACGACGCCTGCTTCGCCGGGGCCGTGGCCGCCTGCACCACCAAACTCTCCGGAGTGGGGTGCCTGGTCAAGTAGCAGGGGTCGCCACTGGCTGGACGGTATTTTCGCGACAAGGATCTGCCCACCGCCGGGAGACTCTCCGGAGCAGTCCAAGCCGCCGCCACCCTTCTCTGTAAAGCCATATGGAACGGCAGAACCGGGTCAGTTGGGGGACCAACATCAAGGAGGTCTGTCAGATCATCCTGCACAAACTCCCCTGGGGGAGCAGACCATCCCAAGTACTCAGAAACCCTAGCCATAAGGCGCCGGTACGAGGAATCAGCATGGGAGCCAGGCCCAGGCCTACAAAACTCCACCTCCGGAGAGGTGTCCAGTCCACTGGCATCATGCAGTGACTGTCTCAACTCGTCAAACTGACTATGGCCCGAGACAATTTCATCCGGAACCTGACTAGGAACCAGGCCATCAGAATCCTCATCCGCCTCTGAAATATAGTCCAGGTGGCGAAAAGAAGGCACTCGAGAGTGCTTGCTCTTAACCAGAGCCTTCTTAGGGGGTCCACCCGTGCCCTGGGGTACCTCCGTCACGAAAGGCGTCGATGGCGTCGAGCTAATCGGCGCCAGCGTCGAGAGAACCGGCACCGGCGCCGAGAGGACCGGCGTCGACGTCGAGGAAATCGGCGTCGACGTCAGATGCAGCGCCTCCAGAATCAGCGGCGTCGACACAGCCCTCGAGGCCGGAGCCCCGAGCGTGTCCCTCGACGACCCGAGCGTCGACGGCCTCGACGACGTCCTCGAAGCCGGAGCCTCGAGAAAGCCTGTCGACGCCCTCGACGCCACAGACGTCGATGCCTTCTTCGAAGACCTCACAGGAGCACACGGTCTCGAACGTGTCGAGGACCGGGACCTGGAACGGGTACGCCGAGAACGAGTCCCCTTGTCCGAACGGGACCTCTCCCGTGACTCGTGCCGACCACTCTTGCGAGCGGTGTCTCTCGACCTCACACGACCGACCCCACTCGGGGGCGCGGACGGCT
The DNA here is from genome assembly GCF_040938575.1 of Ambystoma mexicanum. NCBI lineage: Eukaryota > Metazoa > Chordata > Amphibia > Caudata > Ambystomatidae > Ambystoma > Ambystoma mexicanum. The sequence continues at coordinate 1,060,146,871 of NC_090929.1, read as the reverse complement.
GAGTACCCTGCGACTCAAGAATCGCCAGCATCTTCTTCCCGAAGGAAGCCCATTCCTCCGGCGTCGCACGGCTGGAGGGGTAAGTGACGTGCCGGGCAGAGCCCTCCGAAGAGGACCTGGAAGACGACCGGTGACGGCGCTTCCGAGAATGCCTCAAAGAGGCTGAGGAGTGGCGAGACCGACTCCTAGAAGGAGACCCACGAGACTTCCGGCGATGACACGGAGAGTCACCCCTCGAAACATCCATCGAAAGCCCCGCAGACTTCGACTTCCAGGGCTTGGACACCCGACCTACCGACAACTTCTTCTTACGTTCGCGTAAGGCTTTGGACGTGAGCGACTGGCAGTCGATACAGTCATCCGTGTCGTGGGCCTCCCCGAGGCACCAGAGGCAGGCGTTGTGCGAGTCCGTCACCGACATCTTGGACCCATACTCCCCGCACTTCTTGAAACCCGGACGCGGGGTCGAAGACGAAGTAGACATCTTCAGAAGGATTTTCACAACCGAACAGGTTCGAAGAACCGAGATAGAACAGAACTCCAAAGAGTCGAGGCGTTTAAACCGAGAAACACGAAGCAACACGTTCGCGGAAAAAACGGAACTGAGGCTATGGGCGTCGTGCGTCCTACTTATCACATCGGATGACGTCGGAGGAGGTCCTCGACGACGGCGCATCGACGTCATCGACGCAGGACGCAGAAAAAGTTTCCGAAGCAGCACAGCTGTGGTGATTACATGTCATAGATATGGAATACGTCGGAGGACCCAATCCCCTCGAAATGCTTTCATCATGATGGCAGAGCTGGGGCTTGGGCTCATCAGTCCCAGCTCATGGGCCAGGAGGCTGTCACCAATTACCTGCCAAAACTGAAGAGTTCAGAGAGTGCGTGCATGCTGTGGAAACTGACAGAAAAGCTACTTGGAGCAGAGGCTGAATAGAAGCAGATTGGAGTCAGAATTAATTAAGTATTTCTGACTGTTGTCCAAATGGCCAACAACCTATCTGAAGTTTCAGAGTGCCGCAAAGCTGCAGAAGAGGGCTTGAAAAAGAAAATAAATAATATAACCGAAGTAAGACCAAACAAAATGTGAAGAAAATCAACTAATCCATAAAAAGAAAAGACGAAAGTAGAAGCAAGGCCTAAAAAAGGCAGATTAAGAGCAATGTAAGCAGCAGCAGCAGGCTGATGCGGGGCAGACACAGAAGGACGGGCAGCAGAAGCAATCGCAGTCTCAAAGAGACATCACCAGCAGGAGAATACCAGACACCAAAAGGTCATACAAAAGAGCCTGAGAATGGACTCCCAGAGGAGGGTGCCGAGTCACCTGGGGAAGCATACCCAATTGCAGTGTCAAGGAGGCAGAATTCTAAGAGCTGAAGGAAGGAAGGAAGGAAGGAAGGAAGGAAGGAAGGAAGGAAGGAAGGAAGGAAGGAAGGAAGGAAGGAAGGAAGGAAGGAAGGAAGGAAGGAAGGAAGGAAGGAAGGAAGGAAGGAAGGAAGGAAGGAAGGAAGGAAGGAAGGAAGGAAGGAAGGAAGGAAGGAAGGAAGGAAGGAAGGAAGGAAGGAAGGAAGGAAGGAAGGAAGGAAGGAAGGAAGGAAGGAAGGAAGGAAGGAAGGAAGGAAGGAAGGAAGGAAGGAAGGAAGGAAGGAAGGAAGGAAGGAAGGAAGGAAGGAAGGAAGGAAGGAAGGAAGGAAGGAAGGAAGGAAGGAAGGAAGGAAGGAAGGAAGGAAGGAAGGAAGGAAGGAAGGAAGGAAGGAAGGAAGGAAGGAAGGAAGGAAGGAAGGAAGGAAGGAAGGAAGGAAGGGAGGGAGGGAGGGAGGGAGGGAGGGAGGGAGGGCATAATAACCCTTACCAGTGAATTGGGGCGCTAACCCCGAATCGAAAGAAGCGATCCAGGCACTATCTTCAGATAGCACGCTGGGCACTATAACCCTGTGAAGAGGATGCATGACTAACCTGTGTATAGATGAGGCTGAGCACTATATTCCTGGGACTGAGCATGGACCTAGAAGTGGAGGATGTTATACATTTTACCTCCATGACTGTACTGCAGGGTTCGAAATTGGTGGGAGCCGGGAGCCATTTATCTCCCGTTTCTACATTAGAAAAGTCAGGTTAGCTTATAACAAACTGCTACCAGGAGTTAATTTAGATTTGAAATGCACTGTGTACTCCATCCTTGTTCCCCAGTGGTAGCTCCTGCCTACTGGTTGATGCCCAACACCCAGGAGCTGGTTTTAGCTCCTGGTAATCGAATCTTAATTTCAAACCCTGGTACTGAGTTTAGAGAATTTGGTCAAAATTAGGATTCCCCCACTCTAGGAAGAGCATAGACACTTCACAGTTTGTCAAACTCTAAAATCATTTTACGTTAGAGTTGTTTAATTGGGGAATGGGAAAGCCTAGGCCCCACAGAAGTTTAAGTCCCCCTTACTTTTTGCTTGCTCCGGAGAGCAAACTGAAGAGTCCTGAAGGAGAGGGAAATCAGCCCAGTACAAAACAGAGTATAGAACTAACTTACCAAGAAAGCCAAACACCATATGTCTTTCATTCTGACACTATTACTTTAGATTATTCCCAGGGAGGCAGCACCAGTTGTGTTCCAGAGAGGCCCCCACTAGTCTATACAGTCATTCATCTCACCAAACGCCTGCTTTGAACAAAAAAAACGTCTGAGCATTAATTCCATGAGTCACAGGGTTGGTCGATATGTCGATATTTTATTGGAAAAATGCACACCTTAGTAGCCTTTGCAATACATGAAAAAACACGTGTGCAGCCATATCGGACATTGCAAGTTCAGTAGAAAAACCATACATGTGAGAACATTCTAACATGTAAGTGAATTAAACAAGCATTGGCAATTTCGAGCTTTTGTGTAGGGGTGGGAAGGGCCATAGTGGTATTAAATAGCTATTGATGGTAGCAGGTGCAAACAATCTGCGAGTAACTGGCCATCTAATAGCAGCAGGGTCTGAAATTAAGATTGAATTAGCAGGAGGTAACACCAGCTCCTGGGTGTCAGGCAACACCCAGTAAGCACGAGCTATCGATAGGGAACCCGGAGCGAGTAAACAATACGCTGCAAAGAGGATTGGGTGGGTGGGAGAACTTTGCGAAATGGATCCAGGGCAGGAAAGGCACGGGAAAATGGCGGGAAAGCAAGAGGAGGATTCCTGGGCCGCACCCACTTATATACCTGGTTGCCCCCACTAGATGCAGGTAAGGGCTTGCCTCGGTTGCCGACCCCAACCCCCAGCATCCCCACCAGAAGACCCACTAAAACGAGAGCCCCCGCCATGGCCCAAGAGGCAGCCCCTAATGGCACCGCTCCTGCAGGGCCATGGCTGCGCCTCCAACCTTATACAGGAGGGGTAAACCTTAACTGCTCACATAATGTATGATACATTATGTCTAAATGTGTACTAGATGTGTCACAATTCTTCATCATTAACATTCGCAAAATGCTTAAAGTTAATGTCAAATATGTATCACATACTTATGTTTATAAGGCACAAGTTGGCCTAAAAGTAGCTGCTGGTTTCAAGCTAAACAGGCTCTCCTATGGTAGAAACAGGAGCTAAATATCTCCCAGCAATTTATACCCCTGTAGCAATGCTTGGCAAATGCCGAATACTTATACACAAGCCAAAACTGTTGGCTTTGCCAATGCTTTTTAAATTTATTTTTAACTTGACTTCAGTGAAGGACACAACGTTTATAAATTGAGTGGCTTAAGGCAGACCTTCTTAAGACATTGTATTACACCAGTAGTGCGTTTACAACTTCAATTAAGTCAATAACTCTCGGAAGACTGCTTAGATAAAAAACACTGGCAGGCACTTCAGTGCAAAGTTTGATGATAAGGCTTTGTTAAAGAAAACGTAAATAGTTAAAATGAGGAGTTGTTCTGGGTGGGAATAGCCATAGGGATTAGAATGGCCACGGGCGGTCAATGGGTGGGCAAATAACCAAACTCCTAACTAAGAGCTTTGTGTCCCTTCTCATCTCCCTTCTCCCTCGCTCTTTGCGCCCTCCTTTACTTTTTTCTATGCACTTACTCCATCAGATTTGTCCCTGGACACATTACGATAGCAACAAATCTTTGTCTGCCCCTCACCCCCGCCTCCCTTTACTTGTCCCCCCCCCCCCCCTCTAGCACTATCTGAAATGTCGTCAGGCCTAGTACGAGGCTCGTTTTGTTCCTCTCCCTCCTTTCTCCTCCCCACTCACTCGCCTCGTGTAATTCTCTGGCTCTACCAGAAATGTCACCAGGCCTAGTACAGTAGTCGCCTGTTTCCCATTTCCTTCCTATCTGTGTTTTAGCTCTTGCATTATCTGAAATGTCATTAGGCTGAGTACAACAGTTAATTTCACATTCTTCTTGTTCATGGCCTGTAAGAATGTCATTGTATTTTCCCTTGTTCCCACCCTCGCCGTAAAGCGCTTTTAAATACATTGTGTATAAGCACTATATGAATAAACTATCATATCATATCTGCCATTTCTCCTAATCTGTAGTCTAATGTAATAGTTTTAGCTTATAGGTGGTGCTACATCGCATCTAGTAGCACAAACTAAAAATGCATGCAATTTAAAAAGGAGGAACAGAATGCGGGCATCTGTGAGAGGCGCATTTGCCTCCACTTGTGAACATTGACGCACATTTAACCTTTGCTTAGATTTGTGTAGCAGGGCGAGTGGTAGGAGATTCCTTGTAGAGAAAGATCACATTGCAATTCGCAAAGCAAAGTAGACAGAGCTTTTTGTTAAATGTGGGTGCTGGAAGAATGCATGTACCCAACATTAATGTAGGCAAGTAGAGTCACCAGCGCGTATCTCTGGATCACCCAAGTGAAAAAAAAGTGTATTCCGTGCTTTTCCATAGTGCAAAACACTTACTCCCGCATGCATCTTTGCTCATTTATGAGGCTTTTACAGAATGAAACTACCGTTTTAATACAATTTTATGGAGCGATAGCATGTCTAAGAATACTGCTTTATCACACCAAAACAGGGGGTCCGAAACCTTTGGCTCGCCAGATGCTTTGGACTATAACTACCATACGCCCTTGCCAGCAGAGTCAAAGTTGAGATAACATGGGAATCATAGTCCAAAACATCTGGCGAGCTATTTGTTGCAGATCCTTGCACTAGAGGGAAATTAGCTTGGCAAGTGGCGTGGAGGGACCTTGTGCTGCTCTGAAGCTCGACAAAAGGCCTTCAATCACAGCACTTAAAGTAATACGCATTTATCTCTCTGAAACGGTCTTCGAACTTCAAGACCACAACGGTGGCGATTTGGCACACAAAACGAGGTCTAACCTAACAGCCTCGTCCACAACCCCTTCCCAGCTTTCGTTTGCTCAAATCTAAGGCCACCTCACGCATCCTCTTCCCTTTCCATTGTCAAGTCGCCCCCCAAGTGGGGCCACAAAATACCAGACTTCAGAATAGCCTCTGCGCTGTAAGACCATTACAGCAGTGACTGACGCAGTATAAAGCAGACCTTTAGTTTTGGAAACATTAAGGTAGCATGTTATGGACTAGGCTCTTCTGGACAAATCTAAATTCTATTTTCTGCACCAGGGCTAGCATTTATGCTAATTATTCAGGCTCTAAATCTTCTGAACTTGGATGAGACAGCATGCAAGAGTGCCCTTTATCCCAATGCTCATAATAGCACTAGAACCATGCAAGTGAAATAGGCTGCGTTTCCAAGGCATCCCACTTGGATCAGGTGTTTTTTTCTTAAGCAGTTCATCTTTGACTCAATGATCCGTTTCATTATGAACCATCTCATGAAGAAACCCGCGGTACTTGGAAGGATAACGCATTGCTCCATCTCTGCATATTGAATGGTTAGTCCAATAAAAAGTTATAAACACCTGCATCTGGTCTGATAAATAATTCAGAATAGTGCTACTTCCCAGAGACCATTAGTTCAATATACATGTTAAGATTGTATCCAGAAGGTCTAGAAAATTCGCAAGGACGTGTCAGCAAGTTTTCTGTTATCAGCCATTGGCGGACAAGAAAGAAGGTGTGCTACAGCAGGGGGACCCTGACAATTATTCTGGAAAACAGATTTGATATATGTTTTATGCTCTATGTGGGAGGACCCATGGCCTACTGAATAAATAATATGTTTTTTTATCCAAATGTGTGCGGTCTGTTGGATTAAATTGGAAGTCTATTTATTGTGGCCTGACTTTAGTGATGTTCAGGTTCTAAGAATCATAAAATAAAGTGGTTCATTCAGGGGACTCCCCTTTGCGTGTTAATTATTCTGGAAGGAACAGTTAGGATATTCCCTGAGTTTATTGGGGGTTGGCGAAGGTCTTGGGAGGGCCCTCTAAAGACAATTTTTATTTTATTTATGTATTCCACATGTGTATGGCGGCTATACACAAGTGTTTCCAGGCGCCACAAGACAAGATGGGGCAGGCGTGGGAACCACAAAAGTAGAACAACAAAACAGTCATATTGGCCTTGTGACAATCCTACCATGAAAGTGCATGACAAGGTGGTAAGTGCCGGGTGGTGGGATGCCTCAATGGTGGGGTGCAGGAGAGGGGTGCCCAAGGGTACCTTCACCGAAAAGACGACAAGTGCAGCAAGGAGAGCAATATATTTTCAAGACACTTTTCAGAACCGGTGAAAGCCCTAGAGTATCACGGTTACAGGTTCCAGAGATTTAATGAAGTGGGAAGAGTAGGGCTTTTGTATTATCAAAACTATTGCAAGGCCTTATGTATCTATTGACCATGTTTTTTAAAAGCCTTGCATGCGGAAATCACTTAATTGAAGAGGAAATGCTGTTAAGTTATTCAAGTGCACAGTAGAAACCCTAATGGCGCCTGCCACAACAACAGATGGCATCTCCGCTCACACGTTGGCCATCTGTTCTATGAACTCAGAACATTTAAAAGGTAGAGCAAATCATTGAAATTCATATGCAACATAAAAACGAAAAATATGCTATGTTTCGAATCAATCCTGGGTGCAGAGTATGCAGAATGTATCTGGCTGCATTAATAAACGTATAAGTGAAGGAGAAGGCCTATAATTGACAATGGAGGTGGGAGTGGACCAGGGGTTTCATTTTCGATAGACTGCAAAAAGAATCATTTGACCTGCAGATGAATGAAATTGAAAGATCAGTAGCCCATTTCCAATGTGAGAAAAACGTACTCAGTTGGGACGAAGATTTCTTTGCTCAGTCGGTACAAGGCATCCACTTTCTATTAATTGACGGATGATACTGAGAGCTTCATAAAAATAAAGCATGCCCCGGGTTTAGAGATTTGACGAGCAGGAGCTAAAACCAGCTCCTGGGTGTCGGGCATCACCCTGTAGGCAGGAGCTACCACAGAGGAACCAGGAGCTACCAGAGATGCTCCTTTAACTTGTCGGTTTTGTATTAACCATTGTGTTTAAAAGTGCATTGTATGAACCATTGTGTATAAATGTGCATTGGATGTGTTCCAATTCTTCTTTATTAACATTCTCAAATAAAGTTAATGTCACATTGACATGTTTGGAAGGCACCAGTTGGACCCAGGGGCCAGAAATAGCTCCTGGTAGCTGTTGATTTGAAGCTAACTAGGCTCTACTATGCTAGAAGCAGGAACTAGATAGCTCACAGCTCCCCTCATTTTCAAACCCTGATGCCTACTTACCTGCAATATCTGTTAGCATTGTCGCTCTTTGAAAGAACTATTTTACAAAAAAATAAATGCTGGTAGGGGTGTGAAAAAACATTGGTCAACCGATTGAGGTTTATACTGCCATGAGAAACCATTTGTATTGGGACATTTGGGGTTTGCTAGGGACGTTAATGCTGCCAGCCGGATCACCGGTATCCAGTAATATCCCCATACATATGGTCGCCATACATAATGACGCCGGGAAAAGGATGTGGCAACATTATTATATGGTGACCATATAAAAGGGGTCAAGGGGAGCGGGGAAGGCCTCCGCTCCCCTTGAAAAAAAGGTTTTGGGTGTTGCAGGGGTATCCCCTGCATGTTCAATGTGATAATGTCCCGGCAAATAACAGCCATTTTTTGGGCGACTTTCGCCAGGCGACATTTTTGCAGGGACAATGGAACCCCAGAACCATTACAAGATTATTGTAGCTCTGGTTTTAAGAATGGTTACTACTAAAATGGAAACACAGGGAACACGTAAGGCACCTGAGATGCTGAAACTATAAGCTCTTCATTTAGGCTGGCCCATGCCGAGAAATAACCAAGGAAATTCTTCCTGAGATTTAGGCCAACCTGCAGGGCTGCCCAAGGACGTCCCGGTGAATTTTGATGGAGTTTTGGAAGCCGCTGTGAGGGTTCCCCAATACCTTAGCTCCATTATGTCTCAATATGGGAAATTCGAAATGCACTTTTGAATTGTTCGAAAGCTGTCTGGATGCTGCAGGCTTATTCCTTTCAGCGTATTGCCTTTCCTCCTATGCCTGAAGGTTCACTTTTATTCTATGTATAGCGGGTGCTCTTCAGTTGCAACTTATTTCCAATATTTCTCTTAACACCATCACGGCTATCCCAATAACAGAATGAAAAACGTCAAGCTGCAAGCTCTAGCCAGGCAGAAAAAGTCACTTGACCCCAGACTGCCCCCATCCACACAGCACACCATGCCTTACTCGCCAAGAGTCAATTATCATTAGCCGATGGAAACTGCACATTTTGAGGTATGAATAATGTTTTTATTTTGTCTTGTGAATATGTTGTATCCTGGTGGGTGTCCAACTGCACTTCACACAGTATATTGCCGTTCTTAATGTAATACATTAAACACAAAATTGGCTAAGGAACCAATGGCAAAGCATGGTAATGAAAATAGTTCATTGAAAGGACTAGATGGTTGTTGCAGTTCGGGCTCCATTGCAGGGGTGCAAGGAAAGGAAATCCATGCGCAGAGGATATGCATGTGCTGCTGGCTTGGGTACCTATGAGGTGAGAATGCAAAAGGTATACAGAGGAGAGACTTTATAAAGAACACTGCCGTCTCACTGCTTCCATATCCGAGTAGTTTTGCACAAAACCATTCAAGTACAGGGCACAAACGCTGGGAAGCTACAAAGGAAACCACCCCCTGAGTTTAAAGGGCACCCAGGCCTGACGGCTTTAAAGGGAGTAAAAATTGCCACAAGGCTGTGAGCACATAGAAAATGAAGGGGAATAGGAAAAGGTAAGAAGAGGAGAAACAGGTTGCAAGAATGCTAAAGCAAGAATGCTAATGCGAACAAGAAAACAGGGGTTCCTACAGCACTCTGGGCCTGGAGGACGAAGGTGAATGTGCCTCTTCATAAAACAAGTCCACATTGATTCAACATGACTGGAGAATAGATCAGAGCTCAAGAATGGCTTGAGAGCACGGCAGGCGTGCCTGATCAAAACCAAGCATTGTTCAAATCACAAACCCTTAGGCTGTGGCGCGTGGACCCACTTTGTAAGGCTTCGTGTCACCAGAATACCACTATACTAGTCCCGTGATTTCATTTAACTAAATAATACAGTCTCAAATTGTAGCCTTCTTCAACTCCAAATATCTTGCCGTTAAGCACCAACAGCAAGTATTCAAAAAAGTCAATACCAAGACTGCTAACACACTGTGTTCGGATGACATGGAGCAAAGCAAGAGTGATGTGCACAGGACCAACCAACAGAACATTACTGAACACATGATCTTTATCATGTGCAAGTCAAGACCTTAGAGAGCAATTGGCGCCAGCTCTTGCTAAAACATGTCACTCAAGCATTGACAAAGCCAATAGTTCTAGATTGTATTACCAATTAAAAATAGTTTGAAAAAAAATGCCATTTACAAATGTATACCTTAACAAAAACAATTAAAACAAGCTAACAAGCATCATACCCAAGACAAAAGTGCAAAGAGATTATTAAAGTGGATCTGTCATTTCAGTGCTGGGCCAATATATCGCACCTGTATGTGCACACAGAGCAGGCACAGTAGAACAATTAAATGCAAATCGCTTCCCTTGCCACCTTCCATTACATTACTTTACTATGTAATGAATGATGGCCAAAGGAGGGCCAGGAAGTGTTCCAACAAGGTAGTCGGGGCTAAATGACCACGGCCTTAAATCCAAAGTTTTGCAAATGATATATGATATGATTAATTATTTATAACGCACTTAATATTCAGAGGTTTCTAAGCGCGGACCCGGGGATCAAACCCGTGTTGCTCTGCATCGTCTTGATTCCAAAGCGAGCACTTTGCCTCGGAGCTATCCTCCCGAGACACTCGCTTCCCCTGCCACCTTCATTCAATATAAAAAGTAAGTCTGTGATGGGAAAACACTCACATAAGTAGCATATCTTGAAGGTTTTGGTACAAATCCGCACAAAGAATAGGGCATTTCTGTTTGCTTGTCGATAATGGCTATTAAATGGAAATTGCCCCATCATCAGTTAGTAATGAAAGGGACTTTGGCTCTCAAGTGTCCCTCTCCAAAGAAAGAGGTCATGGCTACAATGGACGTGTGGCAGTACACTGACCCCCGATATAAAGCCTCGCTATTCAAACCATGGGAATACCTAACCTGAGGGGCAACCGATAGCATTTCCTCTATTACATGGCATTCGGGTCCTGCATCACACAGCGTTGTGATAGACAGTCAATGGGTGTGGCTTGAAGTTGGGCCCAACAATGTTTAGTCTGTCATAGCCACAAACAAATAGGCTAAAGCCTCAAACAAAGCTAATCATTACTGTGACTGCAGGAGCCTGTGAAAGCTTAATGGCCCTGCACCAGCTATATCCCTCAAAAGCATCAAGAGGGCAAACTAAATGGGGCAAAGTCCAAAATAGGTGACCATCTACAAAAGGGGACTAGTTTTCTTAGGTATTTGTTTTATTTATTGGATATTGATAACCCGCTTATACAGCAAGACAGTGTTTCGAAGCACCACAAGGCATAAGGGAAGGGAGCAAATAAACAATGAATAAATAGAAAGTAAAGCGGCCCTACTAGGCCTTGTGACATTCGGAGCGTGCAAGGGCAATGCAAGAAAAAGGAGAAAAAAAAGGGGCGTATGCGGTAGGGGTAAGTGCTATTAGGGTCCCCAGGGGGAGGAAGTTCCAGAGGGGCCAGTTTGGGAGGCAACAGGTAAGTGCATGGGCGGAGACATTCCAGGGGAGGGAGGTCTACCACCGAAGTGCCGAGCGGAGGCAATCGCCCGACAGGCAGGTGTGGGTTCAGAGGGCTGTGTGGGAGTTGGGGACAATTGGGCAGAAGGCAAGGACCCTATTGGACTCTTGAGGGACCATGCTTCCAATCACAGTGACATAGGGGGTTGTTAGCATGAGAGGGGCAGAGGGAAGAAGAGAAAGGTCTTGAGTTGTTTGCGGAACCTGAGGTTGTACGGTTCAAGGCGGAGAGAGAGAGGGAGGGAGGCTGTTCCATAGGAGAGAGCCAGCTGAGGAGAGAGATCTGCCTGCCGCGCTCTGCTTGAAGAAGCGTTTGATCAGCAGAGTGTTGCAGCCAGAAGATTGAAGGAATCTGGAGGGCGAGTATTTAGAGAGAAAGTCGCAGGTAGCGAGGTCCCAGACAGCTTTGTGGATGATGCAAAGGGTCTTGAATTTGTTCCTTGCAGCATCCAGGAGCCAGTGGTGATATTTTAGAGCCGGGGCGATATGGTCCCAGGGTATGAATGAGGCCAAGGATAATTCTTGCAGCCCTATTCTGGATTAGTTGAAGGAACACCTGGAAAGGGCAGTCAGTGAGGAAGGAAAACCAATCCAGTGCCCGGTCTGAGATACCAAGAGTATTGTGGAGACAATTTGAGGATAGAGTGGTTGATCATGTCAAAGGTGGAAGAGAGGTCAAGGAGAATGGGAACAGCAGGATAGTTTGAGTCAAGAGTTGCGAGCAGTTCTTCACGGGTGTTCAGGAGAGCAGTTCCTGTGCCTATGGATGCTCAGAATCCAGATTGGTCATGTAAACAACCTACAAGCTCAGTGTGTTGGGTCAATTGATGGATGACCAACTTCACCACGAGTTTCCCAAGGAAGGGTGTAGTAGAGATAGGGGGTGTCCAGACATTTGGTCGACTGAAAACTGGTCGAAAACCAAATGGTGGAATTTTTTTTTTTAATTTACATATTTATTTTTCGGGTTTTCGTTTTTAAAAAAAAGGGTTTTTTTAGAAAAAAAAGGGGGGTTGGGGAGGACCCCCCCCAAAAAAACAAAAAAGGGGTGAAAATAATAAAAAAAAAAAATTCGACCATTTGGTTTTTGACCAAATTGGTTCGACCATTTGTCCAGTCGACCAATTTTTTTCGACCAAATGTCTGGTAACAGAGATAGGGTGGTAGTTGCCAGACAGGAGGGGTCAGCTGAAGACTTTTTTTGGAGGGGTGCACAAGGGAGTGCTTGAATGAAGAGGGGAAAGAGCCAGATGCTAGGGAGTGGTTGACGAAGTTAACAAGAGCTGGAGCGAGGGAGGGAGGAGAGGTTATTCTTAATGGTTCTGGAAGAGCAGGGAGACACCTGTTTGGATGATACCTTCATAGAGCGGACAACTACACTGGAGATTTAATCCATTGTGATGGGTGAGAAGGTGGAGAGAGTGGGAAGGGGTGGGAAAGCAGCCAAGGGTGGTAGGAGGACAGAGGAGTGGGAAGAGGAGAGAGGTCAGAATGTCCTGAGTTTGAGGTGAAATGGGTGGCAAGCGCAGTACAGAGGGCCTGAGAAGGAAGAGGTGGGGTGGAGACTGCAGATGAATTGGCTAGTTCCTTGCATATTTGGAAAGGTGCAGTCGTGTTGTTAGCGGCTTGTGAGTTACGAGCCTGGATGGGAGCGCTCTTCTTGGAGCAGACAGAAAGACGGTATTGCCTTTGGAGTAGGCGGCAGACCAGTTTCCCAGAGGATGAGCCCGAGGTCTGCCACTTCCGTTCTACAACACTGCACTTGCGTTTCAAAGCAGCTGGATCGGTGTTGTACCAACTGTTATGCTTGGAGGCAGGTTTCAGGCGGATCCTCATGAAGGGGGCAAGAATGTCTATAGTGTTGGTGATCGCAAGATGAAGGTTGGCAAGGAGAGAGTCGGTGAGAGAATCAAGAGGAGGGGAAGGAGGAGGGTTGAGAGGTCCCAGATGAGAAGAAAGGAGAGAGTGATCAGTCCAGGAGAGCGGGGTAGTGAGAGGGATGGAAAGCGGGAGATCAGCAGGGATGAAGGCATCAAGAGTTGTCCGGCAGAGTGAGTAGGGACAGAGGGAAGGATAGTGAGGGGGAGAGAGGTACAGAGATCACGGAAAAGAGAAGAGGCAGAGGAGTCAAGATGGATGTTGAAGTCTTCAAGAAAGAGGAGTTTAGAGGTAGCGGTCAGAAGAAATGAGGTAAAGTCAGCACATTCAGAAAGGAAGACAGACACAGGACCAGGGTTCCTGTAGATAGTGGAAAAGGTGAGAGTGTCGGAGTGGCACCAAGCTTGCAGACAAGGCTTTCAAAGGAGGAGTAGGGCTGGGTGGGTATGAGAGAAGTGGGGATCCACTCAGGGAAGATCAGGGCTACTCCACCACCAGGTCGGTTGGGCTGAGGCTTGAAGAGGATCTTGTTGCCGTTGGGGAGAAGAGAATCAAAAGCAGTGACTGAGCTTGCATTGAACCATGTCGGTGTGAGCGAGGACATCGAGATCAAAGCCTTCAAGAAGGGGGCAGATATCAGAAGAAAGTTTGACAGCAGAATGAGCATTCAGAGTGGCTAAGTGAAGCCAGTCACCATCTTTGAAGGATTTCCGAGGAGGGGTACAGGGTGGTGGTACACCAGTCGGAGGTGGCGAAGGAGGAGCAGAGAGGGAGGAGTAGCAGGAGAAGGCGTTGATGAGGTTCGATTGGGTTGAAGACCCTAGGTCATGATAGTACCATTGTGATAGATATTAATGATGCACTTGAAGGGTGAGAAGTGTACCACAAGTGCTTCCCATCTAGTACCTCCATTAATAGGTGAAGAGGAAAAAGGGGAGTGGGTAGAGATCAGATTGGAGGTCCATAGGTCTGGCGAGGGGACAGAGAAGAGGATATCAGTGATAGTCTGTCTGTAGGTGGCACTGACATAGGTATCAGCAAGAGGTAGGCCAGTATTAGAGGCCAAGAGATCTTTTAAGCTTTTTTCTTCAAGACTTTGTGAGAGAGAAGGGATAGGTGATAGAGTAACAGTTAGAATAGATTTGGAGTGCTGCAGAGGTGGAGGAAAAGAGGGACTTTGAGAGGCTGCACAATGCACGGGCAAACTCACCAGGCGGCCTAGCAGACAGTGCGAACATACTCAAGTTAGAATTTCCCAGAAACCACATAAATGCAGTACAAAAATGGAAGGTGCAGTAAGGCACAGGAAAAGAGCAGAAATGGTATTTAAAATGCACAGCTAGGTTCAACACACGAGTGTGCAGGTTTTACGGGTGTGAGTCCTTCAAGTAAGCCATCGCCATACAATCAGTAAAATGTCAATGATTTCTGAAAAGTGGAATTGGCATTCTTTAAGGAGACGATTACCCATCAGGGAGATTTGAAAAAAAGTAGATGCCAAAGTACACGCACCCTTCCATCAGCTGCAGGGGACTAGTTATTAGCATGTAGAAACGGGACTGGATTCTCAGGAGTACTTTTTTCATAGTTAATTGTAATGCATTTCGTCAAACAATACTGGCTTAGTGCATCCATTTGACTCTGAAGCCCCAACATCTTCTGGTCAAGTAACAGTGTCAGTCGGGTACAGAAGATAAGGGGCCACAAGGCCCCAAACCTAGAGAAAACAATCTTTAAAGGATATTCTGGTAGGTCAGCCATATTTAAAGTAATGGTGCCACGATCTCAGATCAACATTCTATTCTTCATTAGAAATGTCTGACACACTACTTTTACAGTGTGGCAGGGCTGTGTGTATATATATATGGCTGAAAACAGGCCTGGTGCAAGTCACACTTTTTATAAAGCCAGTTTCATGCACAGAAAGTCATCTAGAGGAATCAACCCATTTGATAAGGACTCCCAACAACCATTCTCTTAATAACCAGGTTTTCACATGAATTTTAATAGCTGCCATTTTGGATCATAAGTGCAAGAGTAAACACGCGCTGGATTTGGAAGCGCACTCAAACCATCTTATCAAATTATCCTTAGAAAAATCTCTTGCAAGTAAAATGGAACTAGCAGGTTTTATGGGCCAAGCTTGAACCACGGTGGTTTGTTCTACATTTAGTGGAGCATCTTTTTCTTACGTTGCTCCTTTTAGTTTTTAGGCATTTATGGCATTCATTTTTCTTGGACTGGATTTGCCTCGACTCCAAGCCCATTATCTTCTACTACATTGATTTGTTATCAAATTGAGATTGTGTGGACTCTATATACATAAACACTAAATCAGATTTGCTAACTGGTAAGTGTCCCTTTACTTTGCTTACATGGCATATCATGGTTTCCCGTTTTTCATTTATATTTCTATTTCTTTCTATAGAGTCCTAGAATTGATTTCCTCCATTGGAAGGTGCTCAGAATGTCCACAAGTCTATCAGTTACCATTCACTCCATGGGAATCATGCAGGTCAGGTTTCAGCTGATCCCTTTGCCCCTTTTCCTTTTGGTTTTTTTTTTTAACCTTCAGAGTAGTCATTTGTTTTTTGCATTTCTTTTTCTTTACTGTTTCCTTTAGATGTTGAGCGAATACATCTATCAAAGTACACATGTGACAACTGGTCACATTTACATAAATTGGCACCTTTCAGATCTTGGAACTCATGAGGTGAATTATCAAGCTTATGGTTCTTTTCATACTGACTCTTTGGAGACGTATATTACTAAGAAGGATTCTTTTCTTGATCATATACTTTTTTTTTGTACTATTTTCAGATACTTTAAAGAATGATACCCCTGATTAAGAGATCATCTCGAAAACGTGTTGGGGTTTTTATTAAATTACACTGACTTGTGACAACAGAAGAGTCCAGAGAGTCTTAATTTTAGTTACGTTTATTACATAAAATTTTCAAATGTATTATTCTCTCAAATTTAAAATTTAAAATTGCATTCAAATTTTGCCTCTTTTTTGGCCTGGGATAGTGTGCAGGGGACGTGAGTTCCCTTCGTTTGGGAACTTTTTTTTTACTTCCCTAACAAATCAACTACAGCAAAGTTACGTTTCTCTACTGAAGCCAAGTTTATTCCAGACCAACTTTCTCATATGCATTACTATATAGGATAGCATGACGGCATGTAGTGGTGATGCCAGCATTAGGGAGCAACCTGCCCATTTGTGCGCATTAAAAAGACACATCCT
The DNA here is from genome assembly GCF_040938575.1 of Ambystoma mexicanum. NCBI lineage: Eukaryota > Metazoa > Chordata > Amphibia > Caudata > Ambystomatidae > Ambystoma > Ambystoma mexicanum. The sequence continues at coordinate 1,060,130,551 of NC_090929.1, read as the reverse complement.
ACACAGGTTCAGTGGCGGCTGATGAATTTTTGAACTGGAGAAGTTTACATTTTTGCGCCAATTACGCATGATTGACAGAGCACAGTGCAGACGCCTAAGCCAAACAAGGGGTGCTCGAGAGGGTTTCTCGGGCCGAAATATATTTTTAAACGGATTAAAAATGATGCATTTCACAGCATTTCTTTGAAAAATTGGGTAAAAAGCCATGATACAAGTCACAAACCGTGCAAAGGAGCATTTACCAATGCATTTAATGCCGCCTTTGCAACACAACATATGCCAGTATAAAAACATTGTCATGCTGGCTGGTCCCATACATGTCCATGCACACTGCACCAATATATGCCAGTATTACCACATAAGGAATCACAGCCAGTAAAAAATACCATGCCACAGAAAGTATATCCACTACAAGTGTTATTACAGTCTAGCCATCTGACAACACATGTTTCTTGACCTAGGCCTGGCTCAGGGTTAGTGGAGGCCCATTTCCAAATTACGGCTGCCCCTCCCACCCCCATTGCTTAGAGAAGAAAACTGTCTGAGGCAACTCTTGGGTGCATACATAATAATGGAGACAAAGAAATACAGCCATGTATTAATAGCCGCCTATTCTCACGAGACAGCCAGGAGGGAGCTGAAACACTTAATGCCCCATAAAATCTTGCCATCCTTTGTCAGAGTGTGGTTGATGTGGAGGAACCGGTGTTGCAAGGCAATGAGGTGATAACACTTCTGTATACCCCAGGAAAGCGACAACCGGAAGGCTCCAGCAAACACAGCTTGTAAGGCGAGCCCTTCAAAGTGCTCATTTCAAGCCCCAGAACAAAAGGAATATAGAAAGATATATATATTGCTGTTACAAGACTGCTGACTGGCAATATGGGGGCTTTTGCTAGTGTCCCCCAAGACCCCTTTCAACTGAAAGGCACCAATGCTGTCCCTGGCTCTAGCCTTATGTTTACTTTACCCTTGATGCAGGGTTCCATGCATCAAGAGTAAAACAACCCAGCAGCCCCACCCACGAGCCGCTAAATTTAGGGGTGGGGGCTGGCACATACAACAAATTTAGCTACGCATTTATCCGCCAGTCACAACTCCTTGCATGCACACATACATAAAAAATGAACATGCCATGCCAGCAACATACATGCGCACAAACTACTTACCTTTACTCCATAAAGCAACCCAGCAGCCCCCACCCCTAAATGTAGTGCACCCATTGGCTGCTAAATCTTGGGGTGACGGCTGGAACATACAACACGTTTAGCTATGCATTCATACACCAGCCATACAACTCCTTGCATGCACGCATACATAAAAACAAACACACCATTGACACCAACACGCAAGCGCACATACCTACACAGTTAATTTAAATTCACATTATATATGGCATACATTACTTACCGTAATCTTATTTCTGATTATTATCTGCTTAGACTCATATGCTTTGCATAGGCCAACATCTAGTGGTAGGTGCAGAGTATTGCATGACTTGTTTCCGAAATACTATCTCTAGTGTGACGTGTACTGTACCCATCGTCCTTCACGCATAGAGGTCCCTTAGATTGTTTTGTTTCTGACATGAGGGCACATGAAGTGTAAGCGTGAGGACAGAAATGTAAGGAAAGATGTAAGATGTCTATGTACCTTCAACTCCAAGAGGGGAAGAAGGGTGGGCGCATGCGAATCTAAGCAGATACAAGCATCAGAAATAGGATTACGGTAAGTATTGTATGCCTTCTGAGGCTTGTGGATCTGCTTAGAATCACATGGTTTGCATAGACTGGCGAGCAGTACCTTAAGGAGGTGGTGGGTTGTTGGAAGGTACAATAGCAAAAAGATGTCTTAACACTGGCTATTCCCCCTGTGAATCACCCCTTAAATGTGTATCTAAGCAGTCATGCTGTGTTGTGAAGGTGTGAACTGAACTCCAAGTAGCTGCCTTGAAAATAGCATATAAGTGCCTATTGGCAATGAAAGCTGGAGTAGCCCCAGTACCTCGAGTTGAGTGTGCTCCGGACGTGAATGGTAATAGTCTCTTGGACATAGAATAACCGCTTTGGATGCATTTGACAATCCATTTTGAAAAAGCCAATTTAGAGACAGGACAGTCCCTTCTCTTCCTGCGGCAAGGGAAACAAAGAATTGATCAGTTTTCCTCAAGGGTTTGGTTTAGTCTAGGTAATGCATCACTGCCCTCCTGGCGTCTAGTGTATAGAGGCTTCTTTCTGGTTCATTTTGAGGATTTTGAAAGAAAGTAGGAAGTTCAATTAATTGATTGACATTTAAAATAAATTTACGAGAGAAACTTGGATGTGTACGTAACACTAGTTTGTCTTTGTGAATCATAACAAAGGGATCTTGAATGGAGAGAGCTTGCAGTTTGCGGACCCTCATAATTGAAGTGATAGAAACAAGAAAAGCACTCCAAGTCAGATGTTTACAGGCTTTATGCATTGGCTCAAAAGGGTACCCCATGAGTTTTGCAAGGACACCATTAAGATCGCAACCTAGAGTAGGATTGGAAATTTGAGGGTGCACTATATAGGGGAGTCACTTGGACTCCTCTTGGACCCAGAAGACCCCGGGAAGGAGTCCCCTGGCCGGGATGCCCTAGAAAGGAAGGAATTTACCGGATGTTTCCTTTTTTCGTCAATTTATTGCTGTAAATGAGGAGGAGGTAGCCGTTGGAACACTTTCCCCCACCTGACGAGCCTACGTTGGAGTGCCCGGATGGATAGTGAGTTCCAGTAGAGACAAGAGTCCCTCTGATGTTCTGGGTCCAAGAAACTCAAGACAAAGAATGGGGATCCACCCTAGCGAAGGGATGTTTGCACGAAGAACAGGAAACGAATCCTTGACGCTCCAGCATAGACGGAGGTCAAGAGGACTGTGGAACTGGAACACGAAGATGAAGGAGAAGTGAGAAAAAGAAAAATGCCCATGATGCAAGTGCATCTGACGCAGACCACACAGAGAAAAAGACTGAAGGGTGATGCGCAGGGCGAAGCTCAGGAAGGCGGGGATATGGCCACGTGTGGCGGCCCAGCATAAAAATAAAAGGAGGACAAAAAGTAGTTTTTGATGCTTCAAAGTATTCTGGTCCCGTCCAGATGGACGGAATGTCCCCATAAGAATGGAGGAAAGGGTACGGGATGTAGGAGTAAGATAGGCGACAGGACAAGTATTTTGGTCTTGGAGAAGTCAAGCATAAAAACAAACTTTCATCCAGTGTTGGATGTCTAAGAGAAAGATCTTTGTGGAGGGTGAAAGTGAGAAAAGACAAGATTTGTAACTCATCAGAAAAATTGTTAGATCTCAAAGGATGAGGCGAGTTGACTGAGGATGGAGGTATAAAGAGAAGTGAGCAAAGGACAGGGCCTTGGACCCTCACTAGAAGAGGACATTTTTGTGAGCTTTTGTTGGAAAGGAAGATAGTAAAGGGATTTCAAAGTGACTGTAGAGGGGGGGTGTTTCTTGAAACTCAGAAACATTAGAAAACGCCCGTTTTTGGTTAAATTTGAGAACTCTGACTTCTCATGTAATGTGACAAATGCCTGTTCCAGAAGTCCATTTTAGCAAGGTTCAGTGCTCCAACAACATCCATCTTGTGTTGGAAGTAAAGAGTGGGATGAGTCTGTGCAGCTGGAGCTGTTGGTTCCTTGAGAGATTATTAATCTGTGAGATAGAGTTAGGAATCCAATTAAACACTAGTATTTCTAGCCTTATCCAATCCACCAATCCACGTGCCTTCCCAGTGTTTTAGAGCACGGAAATTGAATGAGAACGACAGGCCAGATTGAAATGCCAAAATAAAGGATTCCTGTTTTAAAATAGTTCAGACCAAGTCTGCGAACAATCCATTACTAGATTTTGTGCAGCAACTGTGTCTTGTTGCCTTAATGGCTTACTTAGGATGTTTGTTAGTTAGGAATCATCATCACTAGACAGCTGAAAGAATACAGAATTCTTCAAACACAGACAAGACGTTGCATGATCTCCAGGGTACTAGGTATGAGAGAGTTGGGACGACGATCAATTTATCAGAAGTGTAATTTTACTTAGTGAGGTTCGATCCTGGAGAATGGGAGCCAGATATTGAAATGCTGTTCCCCAGGTCAACACTATGTATTTGAACGCCTAGAATTCCAAAACAGAGCCTACAAAATTTCTTGCGACCATTTTTGCACTGGAAGCAGGAGAGAGGCTGTACTGTTGATGTTTGTTAGAAGAAAGGACTGTTGTGTACCCACTGACCGGCTTCATTGTGTACACAATACTACATCACCCTGTAATGTCCACTGGGTGTCCGTGATCTAGTAACATCTTCTAGTCAACCGTAACATAAACTATGTTTATCGTTACACCCCAGCACCCATCAGAATGAAGGCACCTCTCAGGGACTCCAAGATCTGCCATAACACTGCAACCTGAACCCTGCGGCATTTCCTGAAAGACCTCCTCACAGTGTTGCTTTCTCAGAGTGTTGATACGAATTACAGCTACACCATCTGGTTTTCCATACAATAAGTGACCTTGTATTTGCTGTACCTTCCCTGACACGTGGTAGGGGCATTGTGCATCTCCAAGGATAATATTCTTTGATTTTGGCAGATTGTCCTTCACTGTTGCACTGATGAGGTCAATCGATTTGCCTTATAAACGATTGCATATCTGTGCGATAAAGTGACCCTTTGCAATAAAATGTAAATTAAAAAAGCTAAACATCCTAGCATTCAATGTTACTCTTAATGCGACTATAAAGAAGGGCTCCTCCTACATGTAGCGACATTACATTATGAGGCAAGGAGTTTTTTTTTTTATATTATGGCTAGTTATGCGTCTGGAGTAATGTTAACACTTGGAAAGAGACATTATGCGTAAGTATTTCACACCACCTGGGACAACGAGAGACGTTCTATATGCTAACGGGTTGAATCTGTTTTGCTGTATTTTACCTGTGCCTGATGTAGTTTTACGCAGAGTACGCTTTCCGCTGAATAGCTATACATTGAAATGAACCTAACAAGACCATGAAATGTAAAGATTTGCGGAAACAAAGTATAATCTTGACAACCTTGGCATGGGAAGAGAAAACAAGCACGCCTAGAGTCAGCAGCATGTTAAGTTATTTCTCCAGACTAAGGAGCAGTGTTTGCATAGGGCCCGCACAATGGGAGTAATGAAGGCCATACAGTATATCTTAGACGGACAGGAAAATCGAAGAACCATAGTATGTTATGTTATGTTAGATACATTTATAAAGCGCACGTATGCCCAAGGGCATCATGGCGCTACGGAAAGGAGATGGACGGCGGCCGAAGAGGTCAACCTAGTATAGGATGCGTCTTCAGAGACCGGCGGAAGATCATATGATCGTCAGAGACAAGGGGAGCTCATTCCCAGCTTTTGCAGCCATCACCGAATAGGCACTCCCGCCTATGCGAGAGAGTCTGAAGCGAGGGACAGATAACAGAAGGCCAGACTGGGAGCGCAGAGGGCGGGACAGAACATAGCAGAGAAACCTTTCCTGGATGTAAAGCTGGAGACAGTAAACGGACCTAGCCATCATATGGTAGATTCGGTATTGCGTTTGGTATAGCCTTCATGAGCTTTTTTTTCCTAACACTTTCGGACACCCCGAGATAAACATACAGAAACAAAAGAAAATGTGAATCCTTAAAAGACACTAACGCGGTGGCCCAGCAGTACAGGGCCCCATGCTCTGGAATGGAACACGTGCGGATTATGGTCCATGATTTTTTTTGGTCTATGAACAATCTTTATTGGCAGTTGTGCTGCTGCAGCACATCTGGAAAACAAATCGTTTTTTGTTGTTGCTGAAAACGCAGTTACTGGTCTTGTAATGCGAATGCAGCATTTTACCTCGAAACGTACTACGACGGATATTAGTTTGAACAGCCAACACGGGAGGACGGACTGAAACGGCACAGGCTCAAGGGTGGACTGCAGCTCAAATTGAACGGGCTCTTGGGTTCACGCGGTCTTTACGCAATGTTTTGCTGTTAATAAACCCCCATGTCCAGCAGTCTGCCCATAGAGCATTTACTTATATATTGGTCATTTATATTGTGTGTAGCTGCTGCATAGCACCCGGGGGGTGCGCTGGGGACAGGGGGCATGTCGTTAATAAGGAAGTTGGGGATGGGTACAAAGGTGTCTGGATCAGGACAGTAGCGTACGAAAAAAAGCGATATAACCCGACTGTAAGCAGTAAGATTGGGGGTGGGGAAGGAAGGGGCTGTATGCATGTTGGCCAACCAATCACAGGAATACTTTCCCATTGTGGCTAGTGAGTGGCTGTTCATTAGTATAGTTGAATTTAAAATCCTCTCGATCAAGCAATCGATGCATCCACAAAGCTCCTACCAAACTTCAACAGCGCATCTCTAAAAGTGCCAACCACACTTCCTATGCTCCTCCACAACCTCAACTCCATCAACACCAACATTAACCAGGAAGAGAGCAGGCGGAGCAAGCTTCACCGTCATTGCTCCCTCCGACTCTGAGATGCCCTGCCACCATCTATTCAAGATGAGCCCTCCTACATAATCTTTTACAAAGCCCTCGGGTATCTAGGCGCTAGTTACAGTAAGCGCGAAAAACAATAGTACAGATCGGCATATCATACTTCTGTAGCAATGTGCTGCCGAGTCAAATTCGGTAGGTTGCAAGTCACATCCGGTAACCGATTAGATAAGGATACATAGACAGCAAAGCACTGCTGAGTCAAATTCACATCCATGATCTGATTAGATCAAAGTTAACTAGCAGGAAAAGTGCTGCCGAGTCAGAATCAGTAGGTTACAAGTCAGACTCAAGAACAGCCGAACGCCTCAGAGGACACTTTAGGTGCATGATGAATGAAACACATTCTACAGCTGGTGCTGCTTGAGTTTGAGCGGTAAGTGATCCGATGCAGCGCAAGGCAAAGGAATAACATACAAGGGTGCAAGGTCACCATTATGGTAGTCTGAATTAAAAGCATCTGCCATAATACGGAAGAGACGAGATGGAGAGCATTAGGAGAGAGTCTAAGGAGACATGGCATGTGCATTTCAGCTTATGCACTGGACTAAGGAAATTAGCAGGTGTATAGCACAGAGCCAGTAGTGCGTGGAGAAGGTCGCACTTACTTTGTGGGAGTGTGGTTAAATGAGATGGGTTTTGCAATGCTGTGTCCCCGCATGGTGGTAGTGGGTACGCGATTGGCATTCAGACTCAGACAGGCACCGACAGGAAGCAGCCTTACTTTGCTGGGCTTGCCGGCAGGGCCTGCCAACTCTATGGGGTGGCTGGTGATTGGCTGTCTGCTGACCAATCAGGAGGACTTTTGCAAGGCACTGGAGGACATCTCCGCATGAGAAGAGGCGGCGGCCATCTTATTCTTTGTTGTGGCTGCATTTTCAATAGTGCAACCAGAATTTCAGCAGCTTCGTTTTCAGTATTGGACAAATCAACTGCGAAATCTGGGGTTTTCCTCATGTTGTAGTTGTCCAGTTGGACTTTCTTCATTTTTGGGCAAAGAAATTCGCTCCGGTCGGTGCTGTCGCTGCCATCATTCCCAATAAATAAACATTAATTTAATGCAGCAGGCAGGGACCAAATGTGCAGTTCTTAAATGAGAATAGACAACTCTACCCAGATCAACCTATTGAATTATGGTGAGATGAGCACAGCCAACACAAAAAAGGTAGCAGGCGCCCCTCTCTTGAAACACCACGGCATGATAACCTGTTCAGTGGTTATTATCCACTTTGAGAGTTTGCAGCCATCAGCTTTTTGCTCACTGTACCTTTCACAAATGGGAAATATCCATTTGCATATCAGTCTTTGTCCCACCCACATGGGCAGTCCAGCACCGAAATGCTATGTCAATTTCTTTCTGAACAAGAGTACCAACAGCAACCCCATACACGTGTTTCAGCCTTGTTGGGCCTCATCAGTGAGGTGAAGCTGTACCTCTCTGAGCACATCGAGCAGGGAGTCCACGTCTGGTTGCCCCCAGGTAACTTAGGGTGACCAACCCCAAGTTCCTTCCAAAAATACAAAAAAGGTAGCAGGCTGAGAGGAGCGCGTGCTACCTTTTTTGATATAGGTTGGTCACCCTGAGTTACCTGGGGGCAACCAGACGTGGACTCTCTGCTCACTGTGCTCAGAGAGGCAAAGCTTCACCTCACTGATTAGGCTCAACAAGGCTGAAACACGCGTAAGTGGTTGCTTTTGGTACTCTTGTTCAGAGAGGAATTGCCTAGCATTTCGGTGCTGGACTGCCCATGTGGGCGGGACAAAGACTGATATGCAAATGGATTTTTCCTACCTGTGAAAGGGTCAGTGAGCAAAAAGCGTGTGCTGCAAACTCATCTCAGAACAGGTTATCATGCCATGTTCTTTCTGGAGAGGAGCGCCTGCTACCTTTTTTGATACACAGCCAGAAACGAATTACCTTAATTTGAAGAATTTGTATTCATAGGGTTTTGGGGTCACTTTGATGCTGAATGCAGTTCTAAACAGTTCCATTTAAGTAGTTTTCTAAACAGTCCAAGGTTGACCTCTGTTGCTAAGGGTAAATACAGATGTTTCCGTTGAAAAAATACTTTCGGTGACCAGGGGCGTTGCTAGGGGGGGGCTATGGGGGCTAGAGCTCCTGATCTTTTGGTTGTAGCCCCGGATAGAATCTCAGGAGCTACAGCCAAAAGACTAGCTAGCCCCCATTCCCAACAGTTCTGACATCAGCTTAGCCCCGGGTCTTTTCCAGACCCAGCAACTCCCCTGTCGGTGACAAATGTCACCCTATAGAAGCTTCTAAGCACAGAGTTGTACTCAATGCAGAGACAGTAAGGAAGACCCATTAACAAGATTACAAAGAAGATCAGTGAGGGCAAGACTAAAGACTCAAAGACCCAGAGACCAAACTAAAACTGCAGACATGAAGATGGCCAATGGGTGCACACTAGCTTGTGTTGTAGACCCTGGACTGGGCCTGGACTGGGCCTGCACAGTGAAGCACAGTGAAGAACAGAATGTACAGTAGTGAACAAAGGTCCAGAGGGACCAATGCTGTTGGGAAGAACTATGGTTACAGAGAGGCAACTCAAGGTGAGCAAAGCTCCATGGACATTAAGGAGGGTGATGTAAAGCGACTGGTCAAAGTGAGCAAGAGCCAAAGTCAGGCAGGACAGTATTTGGAGATTTATTTATCCGTCTTTGCCGAATGCCAGCGATGTATTGCAGTCACTTGTGGCTGCCCACTTGGTAACAAGGTACCTGCTTTCCACAAGGAGAGACCTGTGTAAGGCAGGAGTTGCCCCCTTCTACCCATCAATTACAATACCGTCAACATTTCCTTTATCTTTTTAAACCCAGTAAATAAATAACAGTACATTAAACATGGTCATTTGTTGGTCTTGCAGGACCACCATTTTAAAATTGTATAATTTGAGTTTCTTCAGAGATGGGCAAGACAATCTTCATTAGTAAATTTCAAGGTTCTTCATGGGAGTGTTTAGCCTATTCTTGAGTTACTATGCACAGACTCTACCCATAAGATGGAAGATACTTTCAGACAATGAAGACGTCCACTCGACCTTAAGAAACCCCAACGACAGACCAGTTTCCTGAGAAAGCCAGGCCCATGTACTAGTGGGAATCCTCTGCAAGGAGCAGAGCTGTATACAAGTCTCCTGAACGTGTCCTCTCCCATGTGGCTGTGGCAAGAAGCAGCCAAGTGACATATCCCAAAAGAATTAACCTACTCACAAAGCTGGCAGCCCAGGAGATGCCTCAGAATTTGGAGTCGCTGACAGCCATTGGTGAATGATAAAGTATTCTTGGGGAGAAGAAATTGTATGTGGAAAGCTCGGTCGATGACTCCATGCCTGACTAGTAGCTTGCAAATTGTCATTTTTACCCCTGAGAAAATGAACACATTCAAAACATTCAACCACTAAAGTCATACTCTGAAAACATCTCAATCTTTAGCAGTCCGACGGTGATCACTGCGCTGCGCAGTAACTGCCGTCGGGATTTTCAGCGTCGCAGTTGCGGGCGGTGCAGTGATCACATAGATCCAGGTAATGCTGCACTGCCCTCCAATGTCAATGAAAGATTGCCCCCAACCACGCCTATGACATGAGGTGGGTAATGGCAAGCCCCACTACTGTTCAATGAGACCTCGAGGGTGCTGTAGTAAGCAATGTGTATAGCTAAGCTGTCAGCCCCAAAATGTCGCGTTTTTTTCTTTTTCATAGCAAAATGGGATGAACTGCTCAGGCAGTTAATCCATGCAACTGGCCAAGTGCCAAGTTCCGATTGAATCACCCATTTGCGTGTCTATAGCTGGGGAGAGGGTCTGTACATGATGGCTGGCCAAGATTGAACTACAGTACATTGCAATCTTCCCACAGAGGTTCATCGGGACCGATATATTTGTAAACCATGGCGAAAGGGGATTTCCCAAGCGTGCTTGCACAGACCTCTGCCATTGGCCAAGCCTGCCGACCATTTTATAACGGAATGCATGCCAGCTGCTTTTTAATGACCTCCTTACATTGTTGGGCAGATGTGTAACTTGTCTCCCTAGTTGTAAAATGTTCCTGCTCGGCCCTTCTGCACGATACGAAGACTTCAAATTGGAGTCTTTTTACAGTCAAATGCAGAGATCTCAAAGCTGGGTGCTTCGGAGGAACCCACGACCTAAAATGAGACTGCCAACGTGCGTCTCCCTAGTAAAGCGTCAGCCCTCTACCTCGGAGCCCAAATATCGTGCAGGAAACCTACCTCCAAAACGTCTATACATAGAGTCTGCGATAGGTCAACTCGATTTGTGATCAGCCTCAGAATGTGCGCTTACTCTTCTCCCAGTCCCAACCACAGAGTCTGCGCCCTTTGTTCTCCTAGCCCACCAAACTGCTGGCACGGTCTCCTCTCCCATCCTACACTGTGCAATGCTCAGAGTGTACTCCCCGTGAATCTTCCCTCCATACACAGATAGTCCAGCTCAGCAATCTTGCGACAAATAAGTATTTTCAAATGTGATGCAAACTTTTTCGAAAATCTTAAAATAAAAAAGTACACACAAATGTGCCACTCCTTTTCATCGGAATAAACAAAAAATAAGTTGGTGCCCCCAAGAAACAATCGTGATTTCAATAAAGAATATGGTTCAGAAAGTGCTGTTTTTTAAATAGTTCATCAGTTCTGTCTAAGTTTATACGAAGCGTAATGCAACAATACTTACATCACCATGTGCATGCAACATTTTCCCTTTCCTCCCACAAAGTTTTGAAGTCAAGAACACCCTATTTTGGGCCCAGACTATACTTTCCACTTGGCTCCTGCTGGTTTATTAACCCTATTAGTTTGGCCTGTATTGTTTCAAGCATGCCAACATAGTGCAGGCAAACTAAGCTATGATTTCTCAAACCCAGACTGCTTCCCTCTACACATTTTGCCAGATGAACCAGCCCCCTGCTCGCAGTTTTTCCATTTGCTGTTTTTCTTGTTGTCCCGATGGCCATGTTTTTATGCTGTAGCCGAGACCTCTAACGTGTGTGTCAGATGGGGTGTAAAGAGGCTTTGAATCATAAGTTCCATTGCTGTGCCTCGCCTTAAAGCAGCTCAATATTAGTTCTGCCCCGCAGGCCTGATGGCTACCCATGGCATCGTCAGTGGACAGAGTCCACAACCACTAGGCATTATTTCTAGTACACAAAATAAATATGGGTTTAGTCCATGTCTAAATGGCAAATGCACCATTTTCCCCCTTAGAAGAGAAGATAAATATGCAAACTCAATGGAAATACGTATGCACGTCAGGGGCCCGATTGAAGAAACTTTGCACTGGTGCAAAATGGAATGGTATTAGCAATAGGGCAGTTTGCCCCATTTCTTAAAACACTGGGACATATTAGAAAACCATTGCACCATGACAAGTGCAGTTTGGCATGTTGCCCTAGTGCAAGAAATATACATTTTTGCACTTGTGCACAGTTTACCCTACTGTTATTTTGTTAGCACTTGGGCAAACTTTGCCCTGGTGCAAACACGTGGTGAACAGGTTTCTTTTTTGTCCCAGGGACACTTTTTCCCCCAGTGTATATACCATGCAAAACCGTACTTGTCATGGCGCAATGGTTTTCCAGTATTTTTAGAAATAGGGCAAAGTTTGCACTTGCACTGATGCAAGGTTTCTGTAATCTGGCCCCTGGAGCTCATGCGTAGCACAATATAAGTGCAGGTCATTCAGGCTCCCCCCCCCCTTTCACCACCATCCTTCTAACCAAAAAGCACTTATCTGGCGTTGCAGTCACTCGCATAACATCCTTGCTGCCTACAAATATTTGTGTGTGTCCGTAGACAAAGCAATCAATAGTGCATGGGTGGGGTACCAAAAGGGCATCTTGCAAGGCCGCGAAATTAAACTGTTGGCACAATATTTGTGTTGAACCCTGTTAATGGGACAAACCATCACAAACAAAACTGTTCAGTCCTTAAAGCTTTTCACTCAAGGGGCATTTTCGATACACTAGATTATATATTAAACGCCTGATTATACACACCAATTACTTCTAAACCCATCTATGGCCGAAGAGAAGGGAATGCACATGCAGTGTTTGGGATTCGAAAATGCCAAACAGGTAAAATGGTTCTTAAAGCGGACCAAAAGGAAAACGGTAACCTTTCTAAAATAATAAATTAAACAGCATCTTTTAGAGAGCATGCCACAAATACTGGTAGAACAAGCCACAAAATTACAAAATAGTTTCCACTGTACCTTCCACAAAGTCATTTTCATTGAACGACTGCTTCGGGCCGCCGGCCAGATCAGCACCATTGTGCCCTTCATCATCATCATCGTTTGGGTTATTGACCACCTCTAAGCCAGCCTCAATGGCTTCCACCAGCTCATCTCGCTTGTCCTTTCTGATTGGTTTCTCTTCAGGGTGCCGCGTGAGCCCCATCTCCAGTTGATAAACCTTGGTTGAGGTGAAGCTTTCAAAAGCCACCACGCTGTACTCACTGGGCAGTTTGACGCCTGTGCTCACCTCCGCCTTGTCAATTTGGGAATGGAGGAACTCCAAGAGGTCATTGGGCGCTTGCTCTTTCACACCTGTGCGCACCAGCCCATTGGCAGCAGGGCCCTTCTTGTCTTGCACAAGCTTGAGTTTCTCGCTCATCTCTTGGAGCTCCTGCTTGAGCTGGGCTATCTGCCTCTTCAAGCTTGTGGCCCGGCTTTGGTAATGCTCTGCTTGCTCTTGAAGAAGAGCTTGGTAATATTCCTTGCCATAGCCATCACCTGCCAGGCCTGGGAGGGACGCGTTACCATCTGTTGGCGGGGCACACTCCAAGAAATACATAAAGAGCATTAAACTAAAGAGCAGAGCAAGACCCACCAGAAGCCAACGGGTCCTTGCTTGGAGTATCAAACCCCTTCTGGGCATTCTCAGCAAAACACAAGGCCTTGCTCCTGAAGTTGGTCTACCTGTCGCCCAATCACAGCGGGCGTCCCTACAGCACCCAACAGCATGACACCAGTGTACGTCACCTTAACGCATACCTCAGTCAGCCGGAAGCAGATACATTTTTATTAACTTGTCAGTCAAAACAGCTTAACTGCTACACTTATTAACACCAGAAGTCACACAGCCTCGAGATTCCAGAACATAGTGGAGGCACAGAGGCAAAAGAAGAGGAACAGCTAAACTCTCAAAGCCTCTTATCACAAGCAATTGCCCAAAACGGCATTTTCTCATTTTTAAGCATTTTCTCGGGGGTTTATGCATTATTTTCAATGCATAAATATTTCAACGTCCACCGTCTGCGTAGGTCTTGAAAAGGTTTGGCGTTTCTATTTGTTCAACGTCAACACCCAAATCATGAGCAAAAGCTCGCTGGACCGGCCTCCCTCATTGGACACTCCGTCGCTCTCCACTGGCATGCGCAGCCGGGCTCCTGAGCCCTAGAGTCAGCAGTGAAGACAGCAGGGCCTACAATACAAACGAAACATTCACGTTAGAATGGAAAAAAAAGAGACATCTGGCAAACACATGAGGCCGGAGGAAATGTCATGAACTTAGTCAGGCTTGCAATGGGAGAGTCTGCGCGAGACTGTTAGACATAACTGCCCATCACGAAACAGGGTACACTGAAATGCAACTGGCACTGCAGCAAGTTAGATCTTTTGAAGAAAACGAAAACATTTCCAGGGGAAAAATGCAGCTTGATGAAGGTCTTACTTAATGTGAAACGCCTATTAAATATTCAAGGACGCATGAGAAAGTACACGAATACACACACTTCCAGGAAACTTCAGTTTCTCATTCAACAAAGTTAATCTGTGAATTCTAAACACTTACAGAGCTATTACTGAAATGCAGGGACATGGTGGCCTGACCAACGTCACACCGAGCCAGTGTAAGATCTGGACACAAGCTTACAATTTGCTTCACAATGAAGAGCTTTAAAATAGGCAAGTCTTCCCGTTGCTTTAAGTATGGTTTCTTCCCATTGGTCAATGTCAACCTTAAAAGATGGCCTATTGGGAACTCCATTAAACACACGCTAGTCGGATGAAATAAGCACATTAGATTGCACTCCATGGTTTTCCTTTTCCTACATTGGGTAGTAACACTTTTGCACACATATCAACCTTTTGTATATTCATTTGCCCGACATGTTACTTTTTGTACACACATAATATGAGTGTCTGATATTCTATTGCACATAGGATGGTGAGCATCCAATTGGGTCCTTTGGTGTGGCCAAGAGGTCAACGGTCTCACCCAAGTTGTTTAATCTCCATATAAAGCAACCAAAGGAAGTAGTTGTGGCAATGGGGGTCCACATGCATCAGTATGTGGACAGCACTTCAATGCAGCAGAGCGTTTCCTCTCCAATATGTACAAGGCCCTTACTATGGGGCTGGAATGACTTCCTTCAATTTAATCATATGTCCCTTACAAATTCTCTTGATCCAGTTTACATGGACGATTACTCATCAGACCCCCAACCCTAATCAGACAATTCAAAGTGGGTTCTGGTGTTGGCCAAAATGCGCAGACAATACGTTTTTCTTTTGTCCAACATAAGATACCCTCTTTGATATCCTTAGACATCTTACTGAGTTTTGACTATAGAAACCAGAAAACGCTTTTACTATGACACAGTTCTATGTATATCAATAGATATCCATATCAATCAAAAGATTGAAAGTAAAAGGTAGACAGGCCAATTGTAAACTAGAAAGGGCATGTCAGGTTGGAGGACTGTCGTCTAGCTATTGGGGGGAGGGGATCATTCCGATACCCCCTTGCCAGTCCCCTCGACGCCTTTCCCCATACAACACTAGATACAATTAAAACGCTGAACTGCACGCTTCCCTTTTTAGATTGGATTGTTTTGATAAAGGGGTTCCACCCCCGTACCTCTTTTACATGCCAATTGATACCCACCCAATTCCACATCTCAGTCAGATATATGTCAGCCCAAACTTTTTAATATTTTGAGCCAGTCTCTCTTGTCTAGATCTACGTTATGAGGCCACAGCATCCCATACATAGCTACGGAAGCAGAGACTCAGAGTTGGCAAAAGGGGACCTCATTGACCCACAAGCAGAGGGGTATTAATGGGCCAAAAAGGACAACAGTGACCTGGACACGTCCTTCACACAGTACCCAATCACCCAGATGGCAGTATACATGAACCACGTCTAGCTGAAGACAGGAGGCCATTGCTATAATCACTTTGGAAAATGTACCCGAAGCAGTGCGCAGGCCAAAGAATACATCTTCACTGAAAATAGTTTCTCCCTCCCCCAGTGAATCCATTTGATTATGTGAATAATCTGGTTTGTGCAGGATGGCATCCGAGTGCCACTGCACTCAGCCACTATCCAACCAAAAAGGAAAGAAAGGATGCGATTATTTTGACTATTGTCAGACAAGCAGAAGACTTCTGGGATAATTTGAATACCAGTATTTTGGCTCTTCAACATTCCATTTAAAAATAAAAATCACTCGACATATTTGAAGATCGGTAATCACTACACTGCTCAAAAGCGGAAGTTTCCAACTCTCCAATAACAATTTTGGAAGGAAGGCAAATGGAGGGCTGATGACAAAAGTGAGAATCAGGATTTAGTGTGGTTAGGATCGAGAGGCATTCTTCTTTCTTGTGGCCACGAAACGCAAGTACAGAACATAATCCTTCTGGTTTGATGGTTTTTGTAAAGCAGGTGAGCAAGAGGATGATTTAGTTCCGGAGAGAGGACTTTATCTGGTTGGGCGCAATCATCTTGAATTTCTCTTGGGGTAGAAAGAGATTGAAATTGGAGAGGTCGAGGATAGTGCACAGGACAGCCTGGTTGGGCATTGTAAACAGAGCAATAGCCCTCCCTTTGCTCCACTGCTCTCAGGTCTAGAAGTTTCTGTACCTCAGCTCGGAGGGAGGGCAACCCAGTATGCTGAAGAGGATGGTGAGAAGGTGGGGTAGGGAGGCAGGGACAAGCGAAAGCCTGGCTGGGGCGACAGACTAAGCTCATCGGTCCTCTGTGATGCTCTGCCATGCCTCCAGATGAGACGGGATTCATCCACCGGATTCTCTTGCGACCAATAAAAACATCATTTAGTTCATCAGCGGGGAGAGCACCCGCTGCTAAATAGGAAGCTGCTGACCGTGAGATAAACCGGCCACCTTGCCTTTGTTGCTTGCGGCGGGGGCAGCCAGCAGGAGCATCTGCCCACCACTCACAGCGGTCCTGGAACCCTCTGAAATCAGAGAAGAACCTGATTTGAGACCCCGACCTCTTAGAATAAGCCCCCTTAGCTTGGGCTTTGGTGAGGACTGACAATGACTTAGCAGTTTGTGTGCTTGCCTTGGTTTTGGCGAGTTCCTCATCAGTGGAGGAGTGGAATGGTTGCTTACCTTCAAAGGGAAGATCAAATACTTAGTCTTGAACCACCTTCGAGAACTTTGTAGCATGCCGCCACACTTGGCGGGAGAGGTCTACTCCAACCATGAGGGCCCAAGCGGGCCACCAGCAGGTTCTGTGCCAGAACTTTGACATCGGATAAGCCGCCCTTAAAGTCTTCTAGCTTTTCAGGAGGAATACATTTCTGAACCTCAGCAAGCTCCTTCCACAGCCTAAGATTAGCAGCCGCCAGGATGACCTCAGTATTAGCCTGACACTGCTCGAGGGCCGAATTGGAAAATCTTTTTCCATAATGGCGTCAAGAAGCTTGTCCTCCTTGGAAAAGACTTGGGACGCTGCTGTGGAGGATATAGACGGCGGCTTGGACTGGAGCACAGCTGCTGCCACCACCGTCGATGCGGGAAGCAGACAAGGATATACCTTCAGACGCATGTAGCGAGCATCAATTTTCTTGTTTAGGTGCTGCCCGGAATTAATTTATTCCCAGACCTTGCAGGCTTCGGCCAGAACATCTCTTTGAAGGAGCACACCAGCCTATTCCTTAATCGACAGAGGCTTGGGTATTGGAATGCTGGGAACAGAACCCTGATCTGCAGCACGTGGCACCTCAGACCCTGTGGGCAGAACTGTCTGGGCAAAGGGAGCCTTTAGCAAAGGTGAAAGTGGAGGCAGTGGAGGTGGCGGCCCCAATGGAAGTGGGGGAGGAGGTGACACTACCGAGACCTGCGGAGGAGTAACCGGAGCAGGTTGCGGTTCAGGTGTCTTAGGATACATTTCCTTGAAAAGCTCCTTAAGTGGTATTGTACGATCAGACCGAAAAAAAAGGTCTGACCGTACAATACAACCGAAAAATGCTACCACCAAAGGTTCGAACACCAAAGGTTTGAACACACCCCCACAACACCCTGCTCACTATACTGTGTGGTATAGTGAGCAGGTTGTAGTGGGGCACAACCCTACAGTCCCCGTAGTATGCAAGTGTGTTCGCATGAGAAAGGTGCAAACTTTTGGTAGCTTGCACCTTTCTCATGCAAACTTTCCGGCCGCTGCAAAATCAGCCGTGGTCGGATCACTTGGAATCCCTTAAAGTATGCTTTCATTGGATCAGAGTGCATAAGCGTCTGAAACTTGCGAAAAAAGGCATCCGCAGAAGAAGGCCTAGGCATTGGAGTGGGCAGAGGCCACTCCAAAGGGGCACCCCCAGGATTGCAAAGAGGAGGGTTGCCAGGAAGGCCCTCTGCCAACTGGATCCACGTAAACCAAGGGAGCGGATGTAGGAGGGAGCGAGACTGTGTGGCAGCGGAAAACAAGCACGCCAATCCATCAGAGGGCGGAACGGATTCTTATTATCCACATTACATGTAAAATGCTGCCCCACCCCAAAAACAGGCCCCTTGAAACCAGCCATTGAGAACGTTGGTGTGAGAGAGGTAGTCAAAACGGCCACTGTAGACCGCCCGCTGGGATTGGACTGCCATTTTGTTACTGCCTGAGGTGAACTGCGTCACAGGAGTCAGTGAGGCTGTTGTCACCCCTGGGGTATCAGGAGACTCATGTTCCATTTTAGCCCTGTGACAAGGAACCTCTGCAGTGCCGGTGCTAGCAGATATAGAGCACTTCTGCGACCCATTAAAATCTGCTGAAGGATGAGCCCTCGGTGAGGGAACCCCGGCAGCGCCGGTACTTGAAGACTTAGGGTGTTTAACCGTCTTCTTTGCCCCCTCAGCAGAATTGGTTCCACCACAGGCTTGTGTGTGGGAAGGCTTAGGGTCACCCCCAGTAGCCAGAGCCTTTGCAGGAGGCCCCTAGATCTTGCCAGTCTTCGATATAGCCCCAAGTCAGGGATCCTCAGGGGTAACCCCAGTGAGTTTTGTTGCCTTGACGGGAACCACAAGACGAGTCTCGGTGCACTTAGTTCCAGATTTGGAAACCTTGGGAGCTACCCTGGTGAAAACAGCCCCTGAAGTACTGGGGTTAACCCTAGCCCGTAAATGAGGAACCTCTGATGAATATCTGGTCCTGGCAGCCCCCTTAGAGGGAACTTCGGAGGAAACTCCAGAGTCCAGGTTAGATCCCTTTCGGGACACCTCAGGGAGAACCCTGGTACCAGAGCCACTTGGGCCCCTACCGGAACCAAAAGACCCCGGGAAGGAGTCCCCTGGCCAGGGTGCCCTGAAAAGGAAGGAACTTATCGGCCTCTTCCTTTTCTCGTCAATGATCTGCTGTAAATGTGGAGGAGGAACCTGCTGGAACACCTCTTCCCGCCTGACAAGTCGACGCTGGAGTGCACGGACTGAGAGGGAGTCGCAGTAGAAGCAAGAGTCACACTGGTGTTCCGGGCCCAAACACGCCAGACAGAGTGGGGACCTGCCCTCGCGAAACGACATTTGCATGAAGCACAGGACACGAATCCCACATGCTCTGGCATAGACAGAAGAAAGAAGACAGTGGAACCAGAACAGGAATATGAAGGACAGGGGCACAAAAAGAAAAATCCACTAAGATGCAAGTGTGTCCGACCCCAACTGCGCGGAGAAAAGAACCGAAGGGCGTTGCGTAAAAAATAAAAGGACAAGAAAAGTAAATTTTTTTAGGCTTTAAAAGTGCTCCTGTCCCTCCCAATGGACGGAATGTCCCACAAGTATGGACGAAAGGGGACGGGACGTAGGCGTATTAGCAAACTCAACTCATCACGCGCTACAGGCCCAGATGGAACACGCAATAGCCTAATTAAAAAATCTCCACTACTCTGGGCACAGGCGCTTCACCTACTCTTTATACAGATTGGTATGAGTGGCACCCTCCCTACCTTGTGGAGAGCGATCCATATTCTGCCAGTCTATAAGAAAGGAAGCTGGACAAATCCTGCACATTACAGGATGTTGGCAATGTTGGACATTCCAGCAAAACTGTTTGCTAAATTTATATTAATTGAACTTACTCAATGGATTCATGCCAATAACATTCTTCTTCCTAATCAGATTGGCTTCAGATTAAACTCCAATACAACTCAAACTGCTGATACTAGTGACAACAGTTGAATATATTAATATGAGTAAAACATCTGCGTTATATGGTACTTACATAAATTTTAGCGGTGCTTTTGACACAGTGATGCACAACAGGCTGTGGTCTAAGCTGATAGCTTGGGATATCCCTGGAGGCCTATTGAATATGATCATGCTGTTCTATCAGGACACCAGTATAAGAATACGCCTGGATGTTGAAGGGAAACTGTCTTGAGTCCTTCCCCACTGGAAGAGGTGTTAAACAGGGCTGCATCATTGCAGCAACACTGTTCAATCTCTACTTAGCTGATTTGCCAACAGCATTCTTAAGCTTGAGGTCTCACCTAATCAAGATCGGCCAGCAAAAAATAAACTGGTTATGCTATGCCGACGATCTATTGTTGTTAGATCAAACCCAAAATGATCTTCAAAACCTATTAGATTGGCTGCACACATATGCCAAAGACAACAGCCTTAAAGTGAATATCAGCAAATCAAAA
The DNA here is from genome assembly GCF_040938575.1 of Ambystoma mexicanum. Lineage (NCBI taxonomy): Eukaryota > Metazoa > Chordata > Amphibia > Caudata > Ambystomatidae > Ambystoma > Ambystoma mexicanum. The sequence goes on along the minus strand of NC_090929.1, from coordinate 1,060,110,085 downwards.
ATCATGATCTTCAGGGGAAAATCAACTAAAGTAGGCCCTAGGTACGTGTGGAAATATGATGGAATGCCTTTTGAATGTGTTAAGCAATACAAATATCTGGTAGGAACTGTAGATTAAACTAATTTGGAAATACCAGTGGAATGAGACCAGAAATAAATGCATGAGAATAATCTATGCATTGGGTTCCTTTTTTGGTCGCCAATGAGGGATCTCTATCCAAACTATCATTTTGTATTCTGCTAAGATTACACCTGCGCTTATGTATGGTGGGGAAGTGTGGGAGCACAACTTAGCAACTGAGCGGAGCTGTTTTGAAGCAAAGAAGCAAAGATGCTTAGAATATTGTTTACAATGCCGAAGAGTTTGCCAGTAGAATAACTCCAGTTGGAGTTATGTTGGTGTGTATATATATTGAAGTATATGAGCACATGGGTATCATGGCCAAAATCAGGAAGATCCATGAGACTTGGCTTACTGGTTTTAGGCGAGATAGTGGCAGGAGCAACTTGTGGTCATGTAAAAGATGGCTAAAACAGAAACTGGTGTCCTAAAGCTGAGGCAAATTTAGTTAATCTAGCAACAAATGTGAATAGTGGCCGATACATGATGCAGCGTGACTCAATGCCAAAATATGTGATGGCTTATCATAGTAGTTAAGACAATCATGCAATATCTATTGACAAAATTCAATAGTAGCCCTGTGCTTGAACTACGGCTGCACGTCTCCACCTAAGTATAGCGGTTCGCTTATGCCGCTCGTGCGATAATATAACTGAATCTCTAGAGCACATACTGACAAGAAAGTTTGAATAATCTGAGAACTAAATGGGCCAAAACGTACAACAATAAAGTTGACTGTGTTGATACATCTAATATGTGGCATAAACTGATGGAAGGGAATGACACTAATTTTATATATTTTATGGTGACATTTTTTCTGCAATGTATAGCGATTTTAGAGAAATCAAGAGGCCTTTTAAATGTATTATTTTTTTAGTTATACTAGATCATTTTTTGCAATAATGTTCTAACCATGACCAGTGATGCCACACCGCAACTGTCATTTTAAAAGTTTGTTTGCAGTTATGATCTATCTTATAAAGATCAAACACTATGTGTTCATGATGACAATTATTAAGTTGTGTAGATTTTACTTTTAAATCCTTGGCCTCTCATGCCGGCCTGATCCTCCCCTCCCACCTTAAAGGGATAGGAGGGAGACCGGCAGGCAAAGCCGTCGGGTGAAGGCCAAAGGTTAACGTCCCTGCAGAATTCAGAGGAAGCTGCTATGGAGAAGAATCCAGGGACACCGGAGTGTACCCTTGTCTCCCGGTCGTCAGGCGCGCACCATGTAGCATTGAAGAAACCCAAAATGGCCGAACTGTTTGCCAGGGCAACCACCATCAGCATGGCTCCAGCTGGGAGCATCACCTCCGCAGGCCCGACTTCTCATTGGCCTGGCCTGGCCTGGCCTGGCCTGGCCTGCCCTCCCCTCCCCTACCCTCCCCTCCCCTCCCCTACCCTACCACCCCCGCCTTAAAGGGAAATGAGGGAGACCGGCAGAAGAAGGCCAAGGATTAAGGCCTCTGCCACTTTCTGCAGCTCGAGGATGCTGTGTGCCGCCATACCATCCCAACAAGGTAAGGGTCACATGGCATTACAAAACGCAAGTTTCGTTCCCATCCACTCCTGTGCTGCTACCGCTAGTCTGGCCATAACCCTGCATCCATCCTCCTCGGCTGCATTAACCTGTAGAATCGATCTCCTCCGTGCGCCACTTTCCCAGCACCACATGTATCTCATTACCCGCCTCCTCACAGTAGGAACGCACAGCTCGGGCCAGGTTCCCATTCCCTCCACTGAACCCTCTTAAAACAATGCCCCGCCACCTTGCCTACGCAAAAAATGCTCATGAGGCATGCCATGTTTCTTTGGTGTGGGAAACCCTGTCAATTCTTCATGCCACACTACCAGAGGTCTCTCCTGCTCTAAGTAGACCAACCACGTGCGTAGATATTGTTGCACCAACATATGATCGGATTGACTACCTTTTATGACACTCTAAATGCTCATAAGACCGTATGCAGGGCTGGCCCCCTTGTCGCTACCTGCAGCTAACTTTTTACTGCCTGTATCAAATGCTGCCAATCATGCTCTGCCTGCATCAAATGCTGCCAATCATGCACTGCCTGTATCTAATACTGCACATTCTGCATTGTCTATGCACAATATGGCCAATACTACTGCATGGTATGCTCGTGTCCCTACACCAGTTGTTATCACTACCCTGCCTCGGACTGAATATGCCTCCGAGGCCACTGTAAAGAGGCACAGGTCATCACTTGCCTTTAGGACTGTGAGGCCTGTTTCTATACATAAGGCCTCACTGTATGTCCCACCTATTATACCTGTTGCCAATACCTTAGTGCCTATGACAAACATCGCTAATTGTGCCTTGGGTTTGCATATACCACCACCACCACCACCTTCCCTTTTCCGGCTACTACCCAGGATACATCACACTTGGTTCCTTCGCCGTCCCAAGTTATTTTTGCTGCTACACAGACTCCTAACATGATCCGTAAGGCCCCACCTAGTACTTCCCTTGGTTGTGACCTCATCAATGCACGTTCCCTCCCAGCCCATGCCCTGGACGTCCATGACCTAATCTCCGGTTAGAACCTTGATCTTTTGATAGTTCGTGAAACCTGGCTCAACGAAGCATCCTGTCCAGACTTGGACCTCGCCATCCCATCAGGTTACACTATCTTTAGGCAACATCGCCCTCTCCAGAAAAGTGGAGGGGTGGCTGTCCTGGTCAAAGAGCCCATCCACATCAGAAGCGTGGAAGGGGATCTAGGATATAATAGCGATTATCTTCTTCTCAATATTAACACCTCCCCTAACTATACCTTTGCCCTTCTTTTTGTCTATCGACCACCAGGGCCAGTCACAGACTTCCAAGAGGCCCTCATACACACCCTTTCGGATAACCTAAAAAAGTCCACCAGATCTATCCTCCTGGGAGATCTCAACCTAGGCCTGAAAGATCCCAACGATTGCCAAGCGGCCTCCATCAACATCTACCCTGGGGTTCACACAGGTCATTACCGAGCCTACTCGCATTAACGGACGCACCATTGACTGGGTTGCCCACCACAACTGCCACCTTGCGGTCACAGACATTTCCCCTATTCCCTGGTCTGATCACCATGCCATTCGATTTAATCTCGACTTTACTAATTGGTCCCCTAAGCTAGAGACTCCTCTCCTCCCGGCTCTTACCAGAAGTTCACGTCAACTTACTAGGGAAAAACTCACACCCTACCTTTTTAGTGCCTGCCCTTCAGCTCCCTTTCTCCAGCGACCCTGAAACTCTTGCAAATGTTTCCAAAACCATCATCGCCCAAGCAGTTGACGCCATCGCTCCTCTCACTCGGAGGAAAGCTAAGCGTACTAAGCACTCTATGGCTTGGTTCTACCGAGAGCTTCTTGGGTTATGGTCTAGTAAAAGGGCAATGCTCTCTTACTGGAAAACTAACTAACGAAACCTCCAAGCTAGCTTTCAGTTAATTTCAAAAGAATACAAAGCTGCCATAATCCGAGCTAAAAGTCATTTCATTCAACACTAGAATAGCTAATGCTAAATCAGGGACCAATTACATTTTTTTCCATCTTCAGAGAGTTGGAAACACCCTCCTCCCCTCGGCCAACCTGCCACAAAGACGAAGACTGTTGTAATAATATGCAATCTGCTATACTTGACAAGCTCAAAACTCTTCAAGACAAAATCCTCGCCCATCAACAGGCACTTAGCCACCAAATTTCCAACCTCCACTGCAGCACCCCAGCAGACTCCCCCCCCGCCCCTTCCTTCAGGAACTGACCGAACAGGCAGTCATCACCCTCCTTAAATCCATCAAACCCTCGACTGCAAAGAGGACGCTTGCCCAGCTCAACTTATCAAAGATTGTGCCCCCACCCTGGCCCCTTTCTTTACAGCCTTTCTCAATGCTTTCTTCACCACTGGCCATGTCACTGTTGGCCTCAAGGAAACTTGGATTTGCCCTCTCCATAAAAAACCCGCACTTGACCCGACTGCCCCAGGAAATTACCTACCTAGCACCCCACTCCCCTTTTTATTAAAAATCCTCGACAAGGCAGCCTATCTGCAAATCCCAAAATTCCTTGAGGTAAACAACCTTCTCGGCCTCCGACAGTCAGGCTTTCGCCCTGGACACGGGACCGAAACGGCTCTATTAGACCTTAAAAACCAAATGGACGATCTCAGAGATGCCAGCAAACCGGCCGTCCTTCTGCTCCTTGATCTGTCCGCAGCTTCTGACTTGGTGGACCACAATACTCTCGGCCATCATCTCTCCTCCGCTGCCAACTTCTCCACCAAGGCGATAGCCTGGATCACAATTTCTCCAGGGCAGGGTTATGAAAAGTCTTCTGTGACACATCCTGTGTCCCCCCCAAGCGCCTTAAAAAGAGGAGTCCTGGAGGGCTCCTACATATCACCAACCCTCTATAACTTGTTCATGAGGACACTGTTCTACATTCTGGACGTGCTGGGCATCACATATACAAATTATGCTGATGCTGATGACACAGGTCCTCATCCCCCTCACTGGTAACGATCAGTCCATCATGAAAACCCTCAACTCCATTTACTCCACCATCCAAACCTGGATGGCAGAAAACTGGTTATGCCTTAACTGGGATAAAACCGAACTTCTGCTTATTGGTTCGCCTGCTACCCTAAAGAAATTGGAAAATCAATACAACTCCTTCATGATTGACAACATGCCAATCCCCGTATCTCATGTTGTCAAGTCCTTGGAAGTCTATTTAGACTCCATCCTCTCTATGATCAAGCAGGTCAATGCCATCGCATCCACAGTGGCCTACCACTCCAAACTGCTCAACGCAGCCAGACCATTTCTGTCAGAACAGAATTGCCTCACTATAGCAAGAGCAATCGTTGGGTCTAAGTTGGATTATTGCAACACCCTCTTTGTAGGGACATCCGCTAAAAACATTCGACTCCAAACTGTCCAAAATAATGCCCTAAGGGCTGCCATCGGCATCTACACGAGGAACCATATTTCAGAGACAAGGAACCAGGTGCACTAGCTTCCCATCAAAGAGCAGATCATCTTCAAAACTCTCACCCTTACGCACAAATGCATCCACAACAGGGCCCCCATCTACCTGTTGCAAAGAATAACCAAACCTCTCACAACTAGACCCACAAGAATGCCTACACCAACCGAATCACCACTCCTAACACCAAAAGGGTCCGCGCTGGAGGCTCCAGTTTCCCAGTCATGGCCGCAACACACTGGGACACTCTGCCACCTCACATTAGAGGTATTGAGTCGCATATTGCCTTCAGGAAGGTAACACAAACTACGCGGTTTGTATAATTGAGCCCTTTGGTGCTACTTATGAGGCTCGTTTTCAACTCTCTATATGATGTAACCTTCATTAGCACTGTACTTTGTCCAGATCGGTAACCACCTATGTATGCATCATCCAAAAATATTTGCACTGGTATGCCACAAGCTCACGGTAACCATGAGCCAAGTATCCTCCTGTAACTAAGACACTCTACTGCAACAGCGCCTCGATGCCCTTGGGCTGTATTGAAATGTAATAACGTATATATACAAAGCAGTCTTGGCTAGTATATATACAAAGCAGTCTTGGCTACAAGTTTTTTTAAAAAAGGAATGTAAGGTTTCACATTCACACCGCAGACAATAGGGTCACCAGGCCAAGGAAGGGTTTAGCTGAAGTATTGTTGGTGGTATCATACTCAGAAAAAGAAGCCAACTCCGAAATATCAAATGTATTTCCGTGTATGCAGGTAAAACTGTACAGATGCAGCACTTATTGAAGAAAGAACCCTGTTTTGTGGACAGTGGAGTGTCAATAAGAATTAGAAGTGTGGCTACTTTGGAAACTATGTAAGGGGGCAATGATTTCATAAAAGAGTTTTTTGGCAGGGAGGGTATGCTCCAAACCATAGTGCAGTTCATATACAGTGGTATGACAGTTTGTCACATCTCAATTTGGAGCACCAGAAATCGTGCCCCTACAAGATAAGGGCCAAGGGTTGGTGTGGAGCGCAAACCGGTTTGTGAAGGATGCCTCTTTGCTAGCGCTTGTGAAAAACCTATGGAAGGTGTTGGTGAAAGCATTCATGGCTTATAGACTGACAAATGGTCTGACCCGTCATGCCCCATTTGTGATGATGCATGGTAGATGGATGGGTTCCAAGATTTTAAATCCGGCGCTAAGCCTCTAGCATGTGAAGGTTGCGACATGGTGATTGTGTGCTCTTACCACATGTTTGTGGCGGTGGGAAGGGAGGACATGCAGGTGTAGTTAGCTCCCAAGGAAGTAGTCAAAGCGGGAAAGGACTGTATGTGCGCGTTTTCCAAAAGACATGGGTCCAATACAGATGAGGATTTCAGATGGACCAAACAATAACAAATAGAAGCATATAAAAAAAGTGCATACATATACAATTCATAGTTGTACATAGAGGAAACCGGTGCATAATTCTTCATATAAATAATGACAATATTTCACCTCTGGAAGCTAGTTTAGAATACATTTTCTTGCGTCATAGAAAGACGATAAAAATACATTTCCAAAGATATTTACAAGTTCCACACAGTACAAAAATTGAAGAAGAAATGCTAAACACATCAATAATTCATTCAACAAGATCATGTGGCACTTCACTCTACACAATCCAAAAATAACAAGTTCTGAAAGACCAATCCCAACCCGACATGTTTCAATCCCATGACAAATGTGGGACCTTCCCTCGGGGGCAGATTTGCGTTTGAAGGTGTGTGGATACTACAATCTGGGTATAAAGGTGTGAGGATACTACAACCTGTGTATCAAACGACCAGAAGAAAACGTATGCAAGAAAAGAATGTCAAAAATCAGGAACGTATGCATACAAAAATATGAATGTGCGTGAAAGAGAAGATGTCTTCATCCACTTCCCTGAATTGTGGGAAATTGATAATTTCAGAAAAAGCAGTGCCAAAAAAGTCTGAATGGAGAGACCGGGACCTAAATGAGGACCAGAATATATCTAGTACAGCAAGTATGTTCCCACTAACTAGTAAAGATGTGCAGATGTTTTTTTATAATACTAGAAACATGATGAAAAGTAAAGACACGGTTATCTCACCTTCCTGGGGGAGATTGTTAGATAATGGGGGTGTGGAAACCGTATAGTGAAGCAAAAATGTATCACCAATGAATTCATTGCACCGAGACAAGGTTTTAGGCATATGAAATGCAGTATAGCCAGAATGTAATATAAACGGCAAGAATTACTGTTCTGAAATTAGTATGTTCCACACATGCTGGTGTTGCCTGATCTAAACAAAAAAAAAACAAAAAAAAAACTGCTGCATGTGGAGCATGGGCTTTTATCTTTACTCATGTCCATATTGAAAAAGGACTATACTTGTCTATAGGCAAAGAGTATGGAATTATGGGTGCCACGTTGGACTGAAAAATGGCTGAAATTAGTGGTGTCAAGTTGCCTGTGGAACCTAATAGCCGCCATATTGGGGAAACTAAGTAACATAAGTGTTTATGCAAGAAATGCGTGTTCACACACCAATTACAAACTTCTCAAGTAACATTTCTTTTATACTGTAGCACATCCTTTTTTTGAAAAAATAAAGCAAACTAAGTGCAACAAAAATATAATTTGAATGTTGTATATTCCATTTAGATGATTACGTTGAGGTAAAATAGAAAACAGCACAGACAACCTGGTATTACACATTTGTCTATCAAAAAATGGAATATGCAAGATCAGCCATAACAGTCCTTAATTCAATCCGGATGCAAGCGTTTTAGCTTTAAGATGATTTTTTGGTCCCAAAATTATTAAACGTCTCTCTAAATCGCTATGCCCATTGATGGTATGGAGGACAGGCTAGGTAAATTCTGTATCCTTATGTTCCATGGTTAAGAAATGTTGCGCCAATGGAGCTGTAAGTGTTTTGTTTTTCCCCCTTACAAAACTATGGAATTCACCAATTCTGATTTTTCCTTTGTGCACAGCTATCCCTATGTAGTGTAAACCACTTCAATCAAGTTAACGAGGGCAGTACAAATGATCGTATTTTCGATGTATGTTTTAGAAAGAAATCCACAAATTTAGACAATGGTTCAAGAATAGAATAGGTCTCACAGGGAGCGTTTGAAAAGACTCATGGGTTTTGGGCATAGTACAGAAAATAGCCATCCTGAAGGCGGTTGAGTGAGGCTAGTGGCCTCTTGCTTAGAAAGCCAGCATCGGGTGACCTCCTTGTGAACTCGTGTGGAGATGGTGGCTAGATCTTCCGTAGGATCAGTGGTCAAAGGCAAATAACTTGACCTGTCATTAAGGAACCTCTTACATTCTGCCACGCAGTCCTCTTTATCGGCTGGTTTAATGATCAATGCAATAATGTTCAAGGAGTTTAGCGATTTCTGTTGATCACGTGTTCGATAAAAAAAAAAAAATAACAGGCATGTTCATATTTTCGAACCCGTCAATATCTTTCAAAGCACGCCGCTCAAAGATTCTACACTCACATTTAAAAGTGGAGCGAAGATTGAAATCATGAATTATTGATGCGTTAGCATTTGTGAGTGGTGTGGACCATGACAATATGTGCATCTGAATAATTGTATGACCTGCACTAGCACAGGTTGCATTTATGCTCGGGAGCAGGGAGCTGTACTGGAAAACACTGGGCAGGTGAGGGAGCATGTGCGTTGGTGTCAACATGCCAAAGCGCACAGGCATGAGAGGACTGGAAGCAACTGTACCAGCAGGAACAGGTGTGCCCGGAATGTCTGGGGCAACCTTGTGCCGATGTTTGAGCTCAGCATACCCTGCATGACCGGATCTATGTGAATTTAACAAAAAATGTTTTAAAACATTTTTAACAAAACAAAAATACTGTATTGTTTTTATTTGGGGGTTCCGCCCAATCTCCCTGTTTCTCTATGATTATACCCCAACCCCCCCCCCTCACCTGTTTTAATCCCTTAACCCACCCCATATACATTTTTTATAAAAAATGTGGGTTTTTTTCTGTATTTTCTATTCGTCAAAAAGTTCTTTGTTAACATTTATTCGTTATTATCACTGGATACCTGCATGTCCCACTGCCTGCGTGAACACGTTCATCTTTCTTGAAGCAAGCAGATACGTTATGACCTGCACCCTGCTTTAAATTTGGTAAAAAGGTAGAAAGAGCATAATCCAAACTGTATTCTACGCGAGAGAGCTGTTACAATGGGAAATCCTCCGAGGTTCCTTCTACCTGGATACGCGAGAGAGCTGTTACAATGGGAGATCCCCCGAGGTTCCTTCCACGTGGAATGTTAGAAGGCACTAACCTATAATCTGTAATTGAAACCTTGCGAGGTCCTACTTAACAGAAATGGTGGTGGGACCTGGGGTGTCCGTGATCATTTCCTATTACCCAAGTGTCTGGTGTGCAAGGATACTTTAAGCTTGCTGAGCTCCTTCTCCATTTTCATGACACGCGAGCAGGAACGAGATGGCCAGAAAGTGTTGATGCTCCAATAAGAGTATGAATAGGGCCACTGGGGTGGGTAGTAATGAAGAGAGGGGTGGTAAGGTGAGCATGGCGTGGGCAGATGGCAACATGGCCTGGGACAGGGAGCAGAGGGACTAAGGCGAGGCGGAAGGTGTCGAGAGGCAAAGCCATCTTAAGATCACTTATGGCCAGATTCAAACCACAATTGAGCAAGCCGATTGGCTGCAACCTGCATGCAGTTTGCTAATTCCCTGTATGAAACCCCTAGAAATTAGAAGTCCCTCGTTCTATTAACTCTGACATAATGCCATTTCCCAAAACGTCCCTGGGGACAGTGACGACACTTTTGGAACATGTTGGAATGACACCATCGTCAGTGAAGTGCTGCATCAGCAGTCTTTTTCCCCTCCTGAACACTCTATGCTTTTTTTTGTGAGCAATGTTCCTCTTTTTAAAGATTCACAGGAAAACAAACTGACTGCTTGGCCCCTCCAAACTAGATGAAGATGAGACAACGGGTACAAATGACAAAATGGACTCTTTGGAGACAGAAGATCCCTCATACAGATCAGGGAGTAAACAAGTGATTTTATCGGCCGTAAAAAGTGCATTAGACTAGAAATAGTGTTACTTTAAAAATTAAAAATAAAGGCCTATCCACTTGCCTCAATGACCCAAAAACCTTAGTGTGGTATTAAACAGTTTAATGCATTGTTCTTTAAACTCATTTTCAAAATGAAAACACGACACATTTCAGCTTTAACTCCACTTTAACAGAAAATGTAAACACATCCAAATTCCATTAGACCATGCATAGCGCAAGCACATTGATAGGACAGCAGCAGAGTAAAGTTACATTGAGCATGAAAGCAACTTCCTAAGGGATTGATAGATTGACCAAGTACCTAAACTGCAATCCACAGTTCCTACCTATTGAACTACATTGTGCAGAACAGTCTGCAACAGAACCTGCTCACCACCAACCACCCCCTCGCAGTATCCTAGACAGCACCCCCGCATAATTACAATGAAAGGCAGGCTGTGGTTGTGTGAAATTATGGCATTGGTACATCCTGCCATTATAGGCTCATTTTTAAATATACATTGTAAATATCACTGTATGTTTATTTTTGGCCTGGATCTGCTTAGTTCAAATTACATGCAAGGGTGAAAACTTGACTTGCTGTATGTTTTAAAGGGCCGTGACCGATTGTTCTGGTCTTTTTTTGCATCACCCAACTACCACGTTGGCCACTTAAGTTGCCCAAGTATGCACTTTCTCCCGCTTCTGTCTAGCTCATCAGAAACTTAAAGGAGGCCTCTGCGCAGGGGGAAGGGAGCGTTTCCTGGAAGCTGACTGACAGGTCAATGGTTCTCATGGGGGGGGATGTGGTTTTGTAATGGCAGGGTTCTTTTCCTGGATATTCTTCTTCAGTGGAGAGCGAACCTATGTAACCTCGCTTTGTATACTAGCCACAAGTGGGATATTTCAAATTCTTGAATCGTTACTAAAATCCATTTACTTGCACATGCTTTTACTGCAGCAAGAGAATATTGTTTAATGTGATATGATATATGATATTTTATTTATATCACGCTCGTACACCAAGTGTTTCTGAGCGCGACCAAGCAAAGGGAGGGGAACAAGGGAGAAACAAAAACAACGATCTTACTAGGCCCAGTGACATGAAGAATGCGCAAGTGCATGAAAAAGGGAAAAGGGGGAAGTGCCTGGAAGGGGGAGAAGTGGAAAGCGTGGAACAGGAGAGAACAGAATAAATAATAAGCGAAATAAATAAATACAGGCAATGAAAAGTGGTAGTGCAGCCAGCAAGTGGCAAGTGCATGATTAGTCAGATAGGGTATATCTGATAAGTGCAGAAGAAAAGTGGGGGACTATCGGTACAGACACAGATCCCAGTGCAAGGGGTTTCCCGGAGGCAGTGCAGGAGGGAGGCAGGGTGAACAGGTACCTGGGCACGAAGGACAGAGGGTGGCCAGGTGCATGGTGACAAGAGAGAAAACAGATTAGCTGGGGAGAAGATGGGCAAAGGCAGAAGCGAAGAGGAAGGCCTTGAGGTGCTTTCGGAACTGGAGATGGTTCTCCTCAAGTTTGAAGGTGGCCGGGAGGCTGTTCCAAAGGGAGGCCCCAGCCATAAGGTATTCTAAATGATGTGCAGAATTTTGTCAATGCACTAGTTACTGGGTTGTGGCCTTTACTATAGAACACTGGTAAACCCGCTGCCACCACAAAGCAAGTGAGATGTTTCGTTAGCCGCAATCTGCTGAAAAAGATATAAATCCCCCATTTTAATATTGTCCCTACCCCTTGTGCAACAATCCCTGCCCATCCCCAGTCATTCCGCATACCGCTACCCTTCCACCTCCACCAGCACGGGCAACAGGCAAGGAGTAACTAAGGTGAGTGTACGTAGGAATGCCAGCGCACAGCACAGGTTCTGGTATTGTAACATGGCTCACAAGCTCCCACTAATAAAGCCTTCAACCAGAATTATTGTATCGCTTCAATTTCACAACCGAACAGGCCCTGGGCACAGTACCCAGCATCTTGCTACAACAATAATGTTCTGCAAGCACCCTCGGAATCCATTGGTTTTGTCACTTCACTGAAAGAATTAGCCAGCACGTGCGCTTTCGGAAATACAGCAGACTAATTGATCCGAGACCAGAAGATCCCATTTTAGAACAGTGGTAAACAATTTCCAAGACAGTCAAACAACAATCCATTACTCTATGAAAGAAGCCAAATAAGTACAGGTCAAAGAAGAGGTCTGCGTACCGGTACCACGCCAATGCGTGCAGGACAGGACAATTCGCCAAGCACACAAATCCACCGAAAAGGGTTCCAGCACATTCCTTTTGCATGCCAGATGCAGACAGAACATGGGAATGTTTGCGATGAGGCAGTGATTTGGTCAATGAGAAGGCACCCTGCCACAGGCAAGAAATGCATGGAATACAACAAAATCAAAATTACCCACTTCCCGTCCATGTGCAACTACAGGTGGCAAAACACATTAGATGCTGTGATGGAAAACTAAACTTACTGGACCCCCCGGCGAGGAAAAAAAATAAGAAAATTCAAGCAGGACGAGGTGGAATCCCCTTGATAACACCATTTCAGCTTCAGGTATCATATGGACACAAACTAGCACTTGCAAATGCGCCTTCACCCAGCAACAAGGGGCAGCGTTGAACGCTCATGGCTTAACCGAATAGCCAAACCACTGTGGTTCCTGCTCAGTAAAGGAGTGAACATGAATGCTCTAACAAAGGTCAGGCAACATTCGAGGAAATGAAGGTGAACATTCCAAAAGCACCAACCAACACCATGTTCTTTTCAACCCAACAAACGCACCATTCAGTGCTGTAAATAGAAAACATTTATTGGAGGAACTGTCACTTCTTTGGCGGGGCGGGGCTGTGGGAATGGGGCGGGGACACAGGGCATGACCCGCGGCCAGGTTGTGCAACACAAGATCTCTAAATAGAACCCAATCCTAGCGATTTGCATAAACAGTTTTGAATGTTAAACATGCCTTATGAAGATTCAGTAAGAATAGGGTGACCAGACATCCCGGTTTTGCCGGGACTGTCACAGTTTTTGGTGCTCGGTCCCCCTTTCTCAAGATTATGTTTCCATTGGAAACTGCAGTGGTCCCAGTCTTTGGTAGTCGGTTTTTATAGCCGACAGGCATGAATGCACAATCGGACACAGAAGAAATGCTGCATTTTATAACTTAAGATAGTGTTAGTTTGTGATGAATTAATTATAATATACGTTTATTTGAACAGTAACACTTAAATCCCCTTCTCCTCCAACCTCTACTGAAGTGTTTAGCTTGACAGTCACTTTCAAGAGTTAGTCCTACTTTGATGTTAGTTGCCCTGTCCCAGTATTTTTACTTTTTAAACCTGGTCACCCTACGTAAGAAGCCCTTTTAAGTGAATAATGGACTCTTTGTTTTGATTGGTCACAATCTAGACCCCAATAAAGAGATGTCTATAAATTGCAGGACATCCATAGTAGTTTGGAGAGCTGCAGCAATGTGCCAGGGCTTGGCAGTTTCTGCCTGCAGTGCTGAAAGCTCGTTGAAAAACGGGTTACTTGCACGTGCAACGTAACAAGCAGACTGCTTTCAGAAGACTAGGCAGCGCTCCATGGCCAGGTCTTCTGAAAGGGGTCTGCTCGTTGAGGCAGCAGGACCTCAGAGAGTCATGTGCTGGCCCATGTCTGGGGGACGGAGTGGGGCACCAGCAAGAAATGTTTTGAGAGAGTGCAGCTCCGTCTTGTTCCAGCCCATTACCTGCACTGCCACCATCAGTACAAATGATGCCAATGCTTACAGCCTATGGGCCACAACGATGCAAAAGATGGCAATTGTCAAATGTATGTTCAGAGTGCTATATGAATCAAAGAAAAATGACTTGGTGATAGAACTAGAAATGTTAGCATGCACATGGGCCACTGAATACTTCTAAAACTACATGTGGGGCAACAAATTCACAGAGTACAAACCACAAGCCTTTGGCCCACATTCTAACCCCAGGCAGTACAACAAAACCTTTCTCACTAAGCCAGACTGGCAAAAAAATTACAAGAACTAATTTTTTGTGCTGAATATACTCCAGTATGACAGAATATGCAAGCAGACAGTCTCTCTTGATTACCCCTATGAGACACATGGAAAATGGAATGGCAACTACTGTGTTGTAGCTGTCATCCAGACACATCAGAAGACACATCTGCCGGCATTTTAGCACATTAATGGTGGAGGTGCACAGATGAACACTACACGATTCAGCTCATCAAAATGTTACACCAAGCAAGGAAGGCTCTCAGAAAAATGTTTTCCATGGTTTACAACCATATAGCAAAGGGGATTCCGATTTTCGGCGAGTACCGAAAAAAATCTGTTAAGTGACGCACGCAATTATATTACTTGGGGGACTCCGATAAACACTGGTATTGTATGTAATTTATTATGCAACGCACTGTGTCCGAGTGCGGGAGGTGGATTCAAACCGCTGTAGTTCTGCATGCCGATGAGTTATGCTCCCAGCCCTGGTTGTGCATATCAAAAATCATGCTTCACAATACTGTAATAGTGGGACTCAGTCTCTCTGCTCCTCATTTCGGAGTTAAGGGTGCCAGATCTCACACATAACAAAGGCTTGTTTAATGTTTAAAAGTGACTTCCGTTCTACGGTGTATGAAAAAAGCCAGCATTTTGTTCCATTTCTCTTTTTCATTAAGAGAAATCTTTGACACTATTTCCATGTTTATTTGTGGGTGCAATATGTCACTAATGGGAAATAATTCCATTTGTTATATTGGTATTCCTGTGAACAAGTACTTTTTATTTACACAGAAAAGCTCTGGCATTTTACTCTTGCATCGAAAACTATTTTCTAAGTTCACTGTGGTTTCCTGCCCCTGTTCCACTCTTCTTGGCAGCCTTTGGCCGAACACACGCTTTTAACCAGTACCGTAGTGCAACATTGGAAATACTCTTTGGTTGCGTTTGTTAACCAGCTCAATTTGTCACTGTGTGGTTAACGTAACATGAAGTCCTAGCTTGATTATCTTTCTGGAGAACTTTACATCAGTTTATTTTTGTTGTTCAACATTTTCAAAAATGTTACCCCTTTCCGATTATGAAATCTCCACTGCAC
The DNA here is from genome assembly GCF_040938575.1 of Ambystoma mexicanum. NCBI lineage: Eukaryota > Metazoa > Chordata > Amphibia > Caudata > Ambystomatidae > Ambystoma > Ambystoma mexicanum. Next base: position 1,060,094,783 of record NC_090929.1, on the reverse strand, counting down.
GCATTTCAAGCAGATGTGGTACACTGCCCAACCTATGTTCCGGGGTCATGCATGCGTGATGCGTTGAATAATACATCCTAATTGGGGGTGGTGATCTGGTGCCACTTTGTCTCAGATATTGTGGTATTGGCTGTTAGCAGTATTTGGCGTTTCTAACAAGTTGTATGACCTTGTTGCACAATGAGCTTGTCGGATGGCAAAACTATATGGCTGAAACTGGTGTACATAATTTAAACCCACCCAGTGCGTCTGGACAGTCCTGAAAGAACAGCAAGAGCTGCAATTACATTAGTATTTGGTGCTAGCACATGTTCTACTTGCGATCTTACTTTTTCTGTGTGTGCACATCAGCATGAACCACAATGGCCTTTGGTAATGTAATGATTCGGGGCCTACCAGCAGAGGTTCTTGTGTAGTTGTTGAACAGACAGTCTGAAATACAATATGGATGTGCAGATCCAAAAATGTTCTTTACCTGGGTGGCTTATAACTTGAAACTTGCACTTTTTTGTGTGAAAGTGCACTGAAGTAGTAATGTATGCATTCAACACTCGCTTTGCCTATTCAAAATGGGTATGTGTGGAAGAGGGTCAATCCCATTACAATATACTCTGTGCTTTTGACGTCACCGGAATCACTGAGGCATGGAATAGTGCTCATCTCTGGCCCTCGTTTCGACTCAATGCCGACAACGGTGTCCAGTCAACTGGTCGACTGCAATTTGGTCGACACCATTTGGTCGAATGCCAAATGGTCGAATTTTGTTTTTTTTTTAATATATATGTGTTTTGTGGGTTTTCGTGTGGGAAAAAAAAATAAAAAAGAAAAAAAAGGGGGATGGGGGGGGGACCCCCCCCCAAAAAAACAAAAAATGGGTAAAAAAAAAAAAAAAAAAAAAGAAAAATTCGACCATTTGGCATTCGACCAAATGGTGTCGACCAAATGGTCTGTCGACCAAATGTTTTCGACCATTTGACTGGTAACCGCCAACAACACCCAAAGTTACTTTCAGGTAGACAAAGCTGAGAAATTCAACCAAGTAGCCAAATGCCTTAATGCCATCAACTACAGGATGAAAATAAACCATCTATCTTGTTTGTCTGGTGATATATTAAAGAAACACGAATGTTGGGGAGGAGCTAGCTATAGCACTGATAAAGCCGGTTTCATGCAAATATAATCACATATAGACGTAGGTGGCCACTAAATGAAAATAGTGTTTAAATAAAAGGTGCAAATAACTATTTAGCTGAATACATTTGTAAAAATGTTAAATTGTAGTTAATTTTTCTCAGAGCACAGTAAAGAGCTCTGTGCCAAAAGGAATACAGTCTGTGATAAAAATAGACTACAGACATTGCGTGGGGCGCGGCTAGCTCTGGCAAAGCACACGAAGTGGCTGAGCAGCTGTTTCCTGTCCATTAAAAACCCATGCAGACTAAAGACTCAATGCACAATATACAAAGTACTATGGAAAACAAGGTTTTAAGGAGAATTACTGGACCGGATAAAATATGAGTCTATTGAGTGAAGTGTGGAGAGTATGGCGGGAAGGTGTGTTTATGTATAAATGTTTACAATATAGCAAAATATGATAAACAGGAGCTACAATGCATTCTTGGCTAGGCAGCAGTATGCTAAGTAGTTTTGTCCGAAGTGTAAACCCAGCCATGCAAGAAGGAAGACTGCAGCCTCCCTTGTAAGGAAGGGGGACAGTTTTGGATGAGCTACACCAGTATCCAGTGACCAAGTCAAACAGTATATAAGGTGCCTGTTTAGCACCAGTCTGTCGGTGAGAAGAATCCTTTGCCCCCCCTCCCAATCCTCATTTTTGCACAGATTAAATGTATCCTTGCAAAATTAAGACTCTTGGCTTTAATTCCCTAGAGGGGTCTGAGCGTGATTAGCGGTATCCGTATTCAAGGCGTACCCCTATAAGTATGGGCTACATTTCACAAACTACATAAATAAAAGCAATTACAATGCTGCATTCTACTTACAGCCATGAGATGAATGGCCGGCTCCCATACGTCAGCATCATTTTCATTCTTTTATAAAGAGCTCTCCTGCTTTATTTACCCTCACTTACCTACTGCTTCCTTCCCACGTCCAAACATGAGTAAACATAGTACTGGATTACCTTCTGCAGTTGAATAGCACAGACCGCCTTTCCTCCATGCACATAGAGATGAAGGCCAGCCTTGTGATAGCTAACCTGTGGGCACTGCGATGGCGCCTATAAGCAAAAGGTTTCTTTTTGGTGTAATTTCCATGCTCCCTTTTCTGCACACCTGGTGACCCACACTGCAATCACAGTCAGGGCTCCATATCCCTACAATGATCATAACTAACACTAACACACACACTAACTGATAGACACTACCCCCTGCCTTATCAATTTCCTTTCCTCTCCCGCTGTCCCTCTCCCTTCTTCAGCTTCCTCGCCTTCCCACTCCGCCACCCGTTTGGCGCCCTCATCATCCCTCCTCCTCTGCCCACCCTCCGTTTTCTTCTACACTTCCGAAGGGAGTACCTCTGATTTGTACTCCTCCCCGGAAGTCTTTCAAGGGTGGCAACCTTCTTCACATTGCCACTCAACTCTCGCTCAGCTGTCATACATTCCTCTGACATCTGCATCTCCTGGAAGAACTCGACCTGGATGTCCTTGGTCTCACCGAGACATGGTTCATGGCCAGCTCTGTCACGAGCTTTGACACTCTTCGCCCTTATAAGATCCTCTCCGCAGCCAGATCTAACGGTACCAGTGGGGGTGTAGCCTTGATCTTCCTGGAGTGGATTCCTGCCTCTATATCTTTCTTATTCAGGCTTACTCCTCCTTCGAATGACTTGTCTGCAGGCTCTCTCTCCTGGCCACTCCCGCACCGTGGCGACTATCTACCAGCCAACTGGCCAGATCACCTACCTCCTTCCTCTCAGAGTGGGCGGACCTCTCCTACTCCCTACTGACCTCGCCCACTGAACTCATCCTCCTTGGACGATTCCTGTGCCTCCACTGGGGGAGGGGTCCTCCTCCCCCTGACCCCCTCCCGCTCAGCCAACAAACACCCTGCCGACATCTGCATCCTTCTTGAAGACAATGACCTTGACATTCTTGCTCTTACCGAGACATGGTTCAATGCCAGCTCACTGCTAGACTCCCTCCTGACGGCTTCAAGAATGATCCAAGCCTCAACGTCACTGTAGGGTTGCCTTAATATTCCCTGAGTGGGTTCCTTCTTCCATTTTACCGACACAGGCCTAATCTTCCTTTGAGAGCCTGGTGTGCAAGTTGGCCATCTCTCCCTCCTCCACCCTGACCATTGCCACCATTTACGGGCCTCCAGGTTCTACCACCCTGTTCCTCTCTGAATGGGCAAATTTCTGGTTTTCCTTACTTTCATCATCCTCCAACCTCCTCCTCTTGTGCGATTTCAACATCCAAGTGGACTCCCCTGTCACAGCTTCCACTCTATTCATTGACCTACGCACTTCTCTATCATTCTCCATTCTCCCTTCTCCCTTCCGGTCCAACCCACTCAGCTTGTCACACTCTGGATGCCCTCATCCACTCTGAACGCCCTCTCTTCCCCACTGGTCACCCATGTATCCTGGTCAGACCATTCTCTCCTTTCCTCCCACCTTAGCCACTGGGGCCCTCTGACCCCGCCCCGCAAAGCCATGCCAACCTCGTTCACCAACATCCACCAGATGAAACGAATATCAGCTGCTGCTTCTGCCTCCACCTTCTTCCCCGCCGTACCCCTACCTCAGATTCTCCCACCCCACTGATTCTGCTCTCAGCAACCTCCATCTGGCCATGAGAGTGCACCCCCAAATAATCTATGGTGGAAACCGTTTTGATTTTTATTTCAGCTACAAAGACTTGTACGAGGGCAACACCACCAATTACAAGTCATGCATTCTTTTAAGAGCAGTCATTTTCGGTTTGAATATATGATCAAATTGCCTCTGAAGGCCTAATGATGTCTGAGATTAGGGTTGCATTATCTGCAAATACAACAACCATTGTGCACAGCATTCTCAACTGGAAGGGGACTGTCCAGCAGTGCATCACTCACTAGTTTTTCGTGTGGATCCCTACAATCACATTTAATAAGGCAGGCAGGACATCTAGACGTGCAAAGTCTTTCTGAAACATGGTCTGGGCACAGTCATCATGCATGTAAATCTACAAATAAAACATACACAGTTGCATGGCATAAAAAAATTACAAAAGGTCTGGATGAATAGGTACAGAAAAACAACAAAAATTGGACCAGTCGATCAGGATGACAACTCGCTATTTCAATTTATACACATTTTATTAAAAAATTCACAAATACATCTGTATGTATCCTGAAACATCATCACTTTACACAAAAGTCACAACTCATACCCAAATACTCACAATCCCTCATTCATACTTGCATACATAAAACCATAACAGCCTACTATACATAGTGTCGCACTTCCAAAGTGTTACACATATGGTTACAAATATCTTTATAACATGTATTTTTCTGACCCTGTCCTTGCTAATAGCGTCATATGCGATTTGTTATGATTTCCAAAAAGATCAGTTAGTCGACACGTGTTTCAGTCAATTGGACAACAGTACTGTCCTTTTCTTCTTGCAACCTTCCTCAGGATGTAAGGCAAATTATAGTTATCTTGCCTCTCGTGGACTGGAGTAAGCCAATTCAGATCCTTGTGTATCAACTTCAAAAATGCAGATGGATGTCATTGAGTGAATCCTTCACTAGTACCTAAAATCCTATTTTAATAGGTCAGATCCACATTCAGAATCGGAGTATCTGTACCACATTCTCGTGGTCTCTGGATAGATGTGTTTCAATCACCTTCTTATAACAGATATGCAACCTCTGCCTCCGTCTCCCCCCATATAGATCTGAACCGGGTAGGTAGTTCTTGTGGTACGTGCCTTCCTTTGCTCACTATGTATCATCATAGCCACCAAATTGTTAACTTCTTCTAGTTGTTTCAATGCACCAGGCACCCCATATGCACTCCGCTAGTGAAACAACCGTATGCTGGCGTTATTCGTCTCCATCGAACTCAAGAGCATATGAATAGGTACAGTCCAAATCGTGCTCAGACCACTTTGAACCGGAACACAAATGTAGTTGCAATATCATCTATTTTTCAAATATCAATTTTTCCCATTGGTTCAAAAGAACTTTCCACAGATTCTCAACCCCAGATGGAATGCATAACTGTAATTACTTGGCTCCATCCCAATCCTTTTTTTTATATATAAACAGAGTCAATTTTGGTCTCCAACAAAGGGTACAGAGAACAATTGGTTCTTGCAAGTGCTTCAAATAGTAGGCATAGGTAAGCACCATTGGATAATCAATGAATAAATTCATTGTAAGCCTTCCAACGCAGGTCCTTGGGAGAAGGGCCATCAACATTTCACTTTCAGAGAACATCAAGTAATCTTCAACAGGAGCTGCAACCAAGCGGTCATTTTCGTTGCCCTTTTAAGTTGGAAAAATGAGAAAACCATGCTGCAGTTGGAATATGAACATCTAGGCTCTGGCTAAAGTATCTGAGAAACCACTTAAGAATGCACCAAAACAAAGTCGCTGATTCTTAGAGAAGCTGGACGACTCAACTCCTTCCCCTTTAAGGCTTTGTAGCTACTACAGATCCTCTGGATGCAGCAGACTTCGCCCCCTGCTGGTTCTTTCAGAGCAGCTAAAATAAGAGTTGTTTTAGCTTTAACATTCACCAGGAGTTTTGGATAAGCAGTTTTCTTGAGTGCATGATATAGTTTAGTAACAAACGGAAACACTAAATCAACCAAGTGGTCATACGTTCCCAAAACACAATTAGTAGTGTGTTTTTGCGGTTCACAAAGGAAGAGCTTAAATAGAAAAACTGCATTCGAGATTAGCAGTAGTATTCATTGTGACAGAATGCCATCTCTGATAGCAGGAAGCCTGCAGTTCTTTATTTTTAAGAATAAAATGATGCAGGCCAGACTGCTTTTGAAATGAGATCTACTAATAAGACCCCACTTCCACAATGTGCCATGCCATAAAGAATAATGTACCTCACTGTGACTGCCTCCTGACATTCCCCAGAAGCTGCCCACCAGTGGCAGCAGGGGAGGTTCAAAGGTCATGTATGCATTCCTGAACACATCTGCTAGATCCTGAAGCTCCAAAAGGTAGAGGTGTTTCTTCAACTGCATGCATCTCTGATTGAAATAAAATCATAATGGTTTACCACAGAAGTCTAGTGGCAGATTAGTATCAAAATATAAGCCAGGTTTAATTTTGACATGGTGGCTACTGGAATTGCACAACTATAGAGCCACAAGCAATTGATGACATGTTATTGTGAGCAGTGAGTGACCCATTCATGACAGGGCCTTCAGCTGTATTGGTTGGGTGAATCCACAACCACCATGTTGGGTCCATCCAGCCATGCCCTCTCTTTGAAAGAGACGGGTTAGCCACTTCCTTCCACATAACATGAACACTACTTGTGAGGTCCCAGGGAACTGGTGCTTCAGAGACAGTCCGTCATTACAATGGCCACCTCACACCATGGTGCAGATTGCTTGAATGCTTCTGATGTAGGCAGACAGAGGAAGAGGAAAGAGTTACAATAGCCCAGGAGAGGGCTTCAGTCCAGGCAGGAGTCTTGCACTCAGGAGACAAGGCTCTCTGGATAAGACATCAAAAGTCAAAGACACTTGTTGCAGCAGCCAGGATTAGACGACATCTCTCCCAATAGGCTTGCAGGGAACCAATCTGCTATTGCATTTTGCCTACATATGGGTTGGGGGGGGGGTCATTCTCTTAATGTATTCATCTTTGGATATTGCTTGAAGGCTTCACTGGAATCAGAGTTCAGACTGTCCAAAACACTGTGTACCAGGGGTTTGAAGACCAGGAATCCAAGGAAAAGAAAGGTTCTTCTCCTGAACCATCCCATGGGCCTATTTGGTATTAACAGCTGACTAGCCAAGCCCTACTGCAACTGAAACACTGGTACCCAGGACCCTGCTCACTGGAGATGGCAAAACACTGCAAGATATCTCTAAAAACCTTCCTGGTTCCGAACGGTGAAGGAAATGGCTTAACTTACCCGAGACCCTGGACTTTGTCCCCCAGCAACCACAAAGCCAACATCTCCCTGCATCTCCAATCTGACTGGACACCGGCTTGGGCACCTTCAACGCACTCCAAGCTGCTGTAAAGGTACCGCCAGATTCAAGTTTGAACTTGAATGCCTCTGAATCTCAACGTTTCGGTCAATGTTGAAGCTCTGCTGTCTGAGCATCAGTGGTGCAGTCTTCTAGCCCCCCAACTGGACATAAGCTGCTTGGTCACCAACCGCTTCTAGCTGCAAGACGTTGCTGCTGCAATACCACAACACTGTGTTGAGCCAGCCTCGCCCACTCACTCACTCACCATCAGCGCCTGCCAGGTCTTCAACCACTAGCGACCAGACACTGCCTGCCTTCCCGAGCATCTTCAACCTGTATCTGTTCACCCCAAACCACACTGCATCATTTGAACCTGTTGCCACCTGACTCTACCCACGCACAGTGCTGAGAGCAACCAGACTCCTGGTCCAACGTCAAACAGCCTTCCACCATGCTGCTGAGTATTTGAAATAGCCCTGTCCCCCTTGAAGGACCCTAGTGACTTAAGTTCCCTTCTCTACCTTTTTGAAAGACATTCAATTAACTGACATTTTGCTGCTGAAACCCTTGCTTGAGAACCCCCTCTCTAGAAACCTAGAGTGCCCCTTTATTTTAAAGTCTGCTTACTCTGAGTTTTCCATTACAGGGGAGGGGCAGAAGTGTTTTCACTCGTATTTATGCTCAGTTTAATTAATGATTTTACATCAAAAAATCTGTTGGATATTTTTTTATTTTGGTACCCTGTGCTGTTGCTTCTGTACCATCTTGCACCCCTTCTGGAAAAGTATAGCCTGCCCTTTGACTGCAATACCCTAAACGGCAAATGAGGCATCCATCAGGCCAAGCCTGCCCCACAGTTATGCTTGGGATCACTGCTGCTTTAGTAGCAGTGTGGGGCAGGCTAGGCACTTAAGCCACTACTCACCCGTGCACTCCGGCAGAGCAGTTAAGAATAGTCAGTCTTGGCACAGGCTGGCGTCTGTTAGATGACACAGCAACCTCAATATTCCTAGCCAGGACCGCTTAGATTAGCAAGAGACTTGCTCGATTGTCGCAAAGTGTCAATCCGAAAAGTACGGAGAGCAGGGTCCCTGTCCAGTTATTCTACGACAGGGAAGGAATTAGCTAACCAGATCCCACAAAACAATCATATTGGTACCATCGCCTTTCCGTCCTACACACCCTTGAAAGAATGACGCTGTGCTCCCTTCTGTTGCATATGTCCTCTCCCAGTTTCACCTCAATAAAAAAACAAGCAAAAAAAAAAAACAGAGTGCAGGTAATGCTAGCCCCTCCCATAAGATTTTACACACAGGCCAACAGTGGTCTTCTAATAAAGAGTGGTGACTAGCAGTAAAAGGGGCGTTTTGGAACGCACCCCATGCAAATAGGTAATTCAAGGAGCCAACAATGAAGAAGGGAAAAGAAGGGACTACTGGAGAAGGTGGGGAAGATTCGGACAATGTATAAAAACAAAGAACACAGGCTTATATCTTGTGAAGCATGAAATTAAGTTGCGTTCCGGAAATGCTTTCTCACGCAGAGCCTTCCTGAAGTATAGGATTTTGGTGGCCATTCATGGGTGCTGGAAGGATTCCCAATCAATCAAGATCCGCCACTCCTTTCCACTCGCCCGGCAGACTTGGCCGTAAATATGTCAAACTAGATCTTCCAGGGCTTAGCCCCGAGGGCTCACGACCAACGGGTCCTCCAGCTTCACGTCATGCCCCGCAGGCGCAGGGCGGCTGGAAGAGGCCGCTTCCTGCGTAGTGTTTGGCTCCCAGAAGTGTTGAACGTGTGCACCATGACTACTGCTACTGGGTGGACATCAATTATCTTTCGAGCCCCCCCTCCCTCCCCCATGCACGCCTGTCAGTACCGCTCACACTATGACACTGTAGCACACATGAGCCCGCACTGAAAAGGAGTTAGAGGGACCTGGTAAACCGGTTTTGTTAACAGACTGGCATTTTAATAGCCCGATTATGGAGACTACTGTACTGGGCTGTATGCTGCGGAGGACCAAGAGAAGTGGGCGCGCAGGGGGAAATGGCGGGGCGATGTGGCGAGATAGGGGGACCCTCATACGACTTGCTGGCTACGTGTAGAAAGCAGCACCGGCTACTTTAGAAAAGGCAACTCATCGAATCACAAGCAAGACGACGTCCGACCGAGCGCTGCAGAACACCGCTTGCAAAGCTGCATGGACCTACGTACCTGCCCAGGTGATGTCAAACACAGCACGCACTCCTACTGTTCGGCGGAATATGACACCACGTACAACATCACTGCAGACCGAGCTCCAGTTATGATGCGGTTAGTCACACCACACAACTGAAGACCCTGGCTTGCCAGCCACACCCTGCAGATGCCACCGCTCCCTCCTGTACAGTGAGGTCACGCACGGGCAACTGCGAGATCGCTCTCCCCCTGTGCATGACCTCTGAACAACAAACACTCTCCCAAGGGGGTCTCTCTCGTTCTTTCACACAAAAAGAAATTGAATTACTGGAGCTTCGCGGGAATTTTAAAGGGAAGGGCACGCGACTCCCATTCCTACTTACAAAGTTGATGGCACTCGCGGGCGGTTTCCAGTACAGGTTCCGTCCTCCGCCCGCATGGATGCCGGAGAGAAGCAGCGCGCCAGAGATGCGGGAGGACTGCAGCGCGTCGCAGCCTATATGCCCGCGCAGCCCCCATCCTGTGCACCCGAGTGCCACAGTTAGCAAGCAAACGGCACTTCCCTTTGAATGGACCCCGCCCCTCTCCCCACAGAGGACGAAGAATCGCTTGGGCATTTCAAGCGCAAACAACCCCCCCAAACGTGAATTCTCGACGCAGCTCGGGACTTCCAAGAGTATTTAAGAGTGCCCCCCGCCCCCCAGGACCCAAAGGCTGTCCAGAGAAGCCAATGGGCTATTTAAAATCTAAGCAGATATCTACTGCTTATATTTTCTATTAAAGGCAGTCGCCTTAATCCCATTTTTATATAACATTCACCTTACTCCCTTTCCAAAGACCTGGGTGGAGGTGAGGCGGGAGGGCGGGGGGGGGGGGGGGGGGCACTTGTCTAGACAGACCGGTTTGGCGATACGCTTTCAGTTCAGCACTGCAATCTCGTTCATTAGCTCTGGCGCTAATGTTAGCGGGCTCAGGATTCCGGCCGGACAGCACTTCATAAATGCTCCACAACAGGTAGCTCTTCAGGTTAACGTGCCTGGTGTAGGTCTAACTTGCAGGCACGGATTTTAAACCAGCCAGCTTTCCATCTTTCTTGTGTGCGTAAAAATAGAGCAGCAGCATATTATAGATTCCGTTTTGTTTTTCAGTAAAAACTTCAACGATGCAACCATAAATCAAATAAAATACAAATACAAATTCAATAAACACCTCATGACATGTGTTTGTGTGCAAGTGCAGTGTATGTTGAGATGTGGGGGTGGGGTGAGTGTCGGGTCTGCCTGAATGTGTTTGTGTGCACGTTCAGTGTATGTTGAGATGCAGGGGTGGGGGGTCCGGGTGCATGCTTGTGAGTTTGTTTAATGAGTTGGGGGGGGGGGGGGGGGGTTCAGGTTTGTATGGATGCATGGTGTATGCTTGTGAGTTTGTATGGTGAGTTGGGGGTGGGGGTCTGTGTGGGTGCATGGTGTATGCTTGTGAGTTTGTGTGCTGAGTTGGGGGGCGTGGGGGTTTGGGTCTGTACGAGTATGTATGCATGGGGCATAGTGTTTGGTTGGGGGGTGGGGCCATGGTGTTTGGTTGAGGGGTGAGGCCATGCAGCATAGTGTTTGGATGAGGGTGTCTTGGGACATAGTGTTTGCTTGATGGGTGGGTGTCTTGGGGCATACTGTTTGCTTGAGGGGTGGGTGTTTTGGGACATAGTGTTTGCTTGAGGGGTGGGTGTCTTGGGACATAGTGTTTGCTTGAGGGGTGGGTGTCGTGGGGCATAGTGTTTGCATGAGGGGTGGGGCCATGGGGCATAGTGTTTGCATGAGGGGTGGGGCCATGGGGCATAGTGTTTGGTTGGGGTGGAGGCCATGGGGCATAGTGTTTGGTTGAGGGGTGGGGGCCATGGGGCATAGTGTTTGGTTGAGGTGTGGGTGTCATGGGGCATAGTGTTTGGTTGAGGGGTGGGTGTCATGGGGCATAGTGTTTGCTTGAGGGGTGGGTGTCTTGGGGCATAGTGTTTGCTTGAGGGGTGGGTGTCTTGGGGCATAGTGTTTGGTTGGGGGTGGGGACCATGGGGCATAGTGTCGCATTCCAAGAGTGAACCCAAAAATAAAGCTAAAATGGGCACAGTTAGGAGATGTACCTCCTTTGCTTTTTGTAGAAAGCAGACTCAACGAAGGCCATACTCCTCTTGAGCAATCCAAACAGCAAAGTATAAGAGTCCAAAATAATGGAATGTCCAATCAAGTGTCAATAAAATATATATAATTTAATTAAACAGACTATATGCAATAACTATATAGAAATATGATAACAATGGAAAATATGTAGTACAAAATGTAAGTTTGAAATACAAATAAAAATCATTACACCTCAAAAACGTATTCTTTTTCCATGTGTTTAATACAAATTGGGGGTTGAAAAAGCCTCCTGCCACGCCGCGCCCCACTGCGCCTACCGCCCCACCCACATTTACTTTTCGGCCCACTATAGCCATCCTGTAGGGTACTTTCGGCCCTCTGTCAAAAATTAGTTGTGCACCCCTGCAAGGCTTATGTACATGCTCATACAACCATTTGTAAATCCATTAACTACAGTAGCATTTACAGCAGAGGTCCTTGAATGTCGCCGGAGTCAAAAACTACACAAACGATTAGGAGTTGTATGTGGGGGTATTACAATGTTTTTTTAAAAAAAAATAAAACAGTGTCCGGGAATCTATAACCCTTTCTTCAGATAGTCCGGGATGAATTCAAAGCATTCATCTCCATCTCGCCCAGCTAGATTCCAATCTACACTCCTTGTTCCTGAAACCACCTTTCCACACATATGCCTCCGTGGCCTTTATTTCCTTTAGGTCTACGTTCAGAGCTATCAGAACCTGGCCCTTAACCCCCGTTCTGTGCAAGGAGCCCTGCTACACCGATTGACCAGGTGGGCTTATTCAAAATGGAAGGATTTGCAAATATCCCTGCAGCATCTCATACACAGATCTGCGGACAATGGTGTACACCACAATACAAAATCCAAAAGCATTCAAAGCATGGTGCCCGCCCCCCAAAACGACCTTGCACCATAGCGCAGGTTTCTTTATAACAGGGACTCGCAATAACACGCTTTCATCTTCATTAGAGTCCTCCCCCCACTCCTCCTGTTCTTATCTCCACGTGTGTGCACACAGGTCCCAACTTTCACATCCTTGCTTTTCAATATTGCTCACCCTGGCACAGGCAGGCAACCCTGCTCAAGCAGACAGGATGCACAAGCTGCCACCCACGTTTGATTTGGAACACTCACTGTTACCAACTGTTTGCTTGAGGTGGACCCATTTAGAACTGTTGGATGGAGACACTTAATCCACTACCTTCAGCATTGACAATTTCAACAAATCTACAGGTTAGATCTGGGGCCCTAGGAACTGTGATTGCTTCGTGCAAGGCAGGATTTTAGCTAGCGAAAATGTTCATCACATTTTGGGAGTGACGTCCAAATTAAATGGTCTCTTACACATTTCTGATCTTTGACGAGTGAATTTTTAGGTGGAATGTAGTTATCGGGTGACGACGGATACTTGCTCTAGTGGCGATGCGATAAAAAAATAACTCCAGAAACACATTTGTTTTTTGCCCACAATTTGATTGCAAAATGCCCAGCGCTTTTTCTCCTACATTCCCACCAGAATCACAAACTGCCCTCTATCCGCTACTTCCTGATTTGGCATGGGTCTTCCAATTTGGAACAACAACGTTCACAAACTATTAAGTAAAGCAGCCTTTTAGCGCTTATGTAGCCAATCACACAAGAACATTCCTGTGACCATATTAGCTCTTATACAATAGACCATCTAAAGCACCTAAAACCAGCAATGGACACAGAGAGCCACACTCCATCCACACAGAGCCTAGCACTTCATAACTTTCCACTACCAGCACAAGCAATACTGGTTAAGGGATAAAATGTCAATTGTGTCACAATGTGGTGCCTCAGCATTTCCCTGCCTTTCTGTCTCCCATACCTCTGCCCGTCCTCCAGGACTTACTATATGGTGCAGCAAGGTGGCTCCTCTCCATGCCTTTTTTTTGTTTAAAGTTTTCTTTTATTCAAAATACAAATTAAATCTCAATGCCAATAAAAGATTTTTTTTATTTTTTTATTGTGTTTACCAAAATGTATTGGTTTTACAAAGACGGAGGTGTTCTTTATTGTTGAGCATTTATGTAGTTCGTTATTCATTTTTCAGTTAACAGTTTCCGTCCGTCCTTCCTGCTCTTTTGCTTTTTCTATTTTCAATAAGGCGATTTGCAGGATTTTTATTGTGGCAATCGCTCAGGAGGTTTTTTGTACACTTATCAGACGTGGCCACCAGGTCGTTTCCTCGTGGTCTGAGTAACTCTCGAGGATAGGTAGTTTTCCTGAGGTTTTGCATTGCTGGACAAGACGTCAGGAGGTGGCGAACTGATTCTTCTTCCTCCACTTTTTTGCATAGCCAGCAAGAGTTTGTGTTAGACAAACCTCTAATGTGCAGGATTTCATTGGTCGGTAGTAGGTTCAGTCTTGCTCTTAGGAAAAATTGTCGGAACAGTTTGTTAGGGAACTTTCTGTAGATCGCTGCCAAGTCATTTACTTTTCTGGGCAGCAGTGGCAGATGTCTTAGCAGTTTGTTCTTTTCCGCCCTCTGTAATGTGTTGATCCAGTCTAGTTCTTCCAGATTTTTTTTGAGGTTTTTTTTTATTCTGAGAGGATTTTGGAGTAGTTTGTCTTGTGTACAGGCGATGGACTCCAACTGGTCCCTTTTTTTAATTACCCAGGATGATAGCATTTTCGATCTCCCTTCCTTGATTTCTGTTTTCAGCAAATTTTACAGGGTCGATGTCTCAGGTGATAAGATGTTCCTGTAGAATGACATGCTGCTGTTATCCGCTCTAGTTTTTAGGGAGATGAGGCCTAGCTCTCTTCTGATCGCCGGCAGTGAGGTTGATTTAGGGAGGGACATCACAGACCTCCAGACAAAACCTTCGATCCTTTCCCAAATCTCCTCAGGTATCTTTGGCATTGCTTCCGAGCCATATAGTAGGCATTGGACCACTTTTGCTTTATAGTATTTGATGAGGGGAATCAGAGAAAAGCGGCCGAATGTATTGTCCAGCATGCATGCTTGGGTCGTTAATGTTCTTGCTTTGGCCCAAATGTATCTTTGCATGCTCACTTCTGAGCAAGAACTGTCCAACATGACCCCTAGATATTTGAATTCGGACACCACTTCGATTTTACAGTTTTCTATTTCCCATGAAGTGTAATTAGCCTGGTTGTTTTTATCTTTTTCCTCTCCAGACCCATAATCTTCGTTTTCTTGTTGTTGATTTTCAGTTTGTTAATTTCTATATAATCTGCTAAATTGGTTAATTGACGCTGAGGCCAATTGAGGTTTCATCCACCAAGGTGATATTATCAGCGTAAAGGATTCTTTGAATCTGTATCTCTCCAATGTTTGGTGGGAATCCTTTTACAGATGTAGTCGATTCTTTATAATCGCCTAGGAATTCTATGAACAGTGCTGGACCAAGGGGGCATCCTTGTTTCACCCCTCTTCTTGTGGAGATTTCACCTGACAATGTGCCGTTTTTGTTCAACTTCACCCGCATCGATGTTCCGGAGTAGAGGGCTTTTATTAGGTTCCAGGATCTTCTCTGGGCAATTGGCAGCCAAAAGTTTAGGCCATAGTAGTGGTCTATCTACCATGTCAAATGCTTGGGTGAGGTCTATGAATTCTAAAAACAGCTTTGCCGTCCCCTCTTGGATTTTGCTCGAGGGTAACTCAGGATCATGATGTTGACAATCGTTCCAGAGTTTTTGCAGAATCCAGCTTGAAATGGATCGTTCAGAGTTGTGTTTTTGAGCCAAGTTTGGAAATCCTTCAGTAGGAGCGAGGCAAACACTTTTACAATTGTATCTAGAAATGCGATTGGTCTGTAGTTTTGTGGGTTTGCCCTGTCTCCCTTTTTGAAGATTGGGACAACCGCCGCTGTAGTCCATGATCTTGGTAGCAATTGGTCAATTGCACATTTTCTGAAGACCACGCTGATGAGTCGACCATTCTTCAGGGAAGGTTTTAAGGTCGATATTCGTTACCCCACCCGGTCCTGGGGCCCGCAAGGCTTTTAATTTGCAAATGGCTACTTGAATGTCCTGTTTGTTTGCTAAATCTATCCATCCACTGTTGGACTCAGTGTTATTTGCTTGTGTCGTCTCTGCTGGGCCACTGAAGTGGCGGTGCGGTGAAATTAGCTATCCAGTTGTCTTCACTCACACTATTCACCATGGAAGGCTCGGAGTGTGCTCCTGAGGACTTGATCAGGGCTCCGGTGTTCTGATCCCCCATTTTTTTCATCATTCCTTCGGAATCTCTTTGGTAAAGGGTGATTTGCCGGTGTCTTAGCCAGGCTTTGTAGGACTTTGATTCTTTATTCAGTATTCAGTTCTGCTTGTGCTGCTGGTGAGTTAGATGTTTTAGTCTTTCTTCTTAAGCGTCTCAAGACAGCCCTTTTCTCTACCAGCAGCTTGTCGTAATGATGCCAGAGGGTGTCCCTCAGTTTGTGTTTTCCCCTTAGCTTTGCCTTATAAGGGCTCAATAGCGGCTGATAGTCTGTTCTATCTCCGCGGTTTGTGGCAGGCCAGATGCTTATGGTAGTTGGGTGTTAGTTCTTTTATTCTAGACTCTGTTAATTGTAGGCGTGACCCTTGAGTGTTGCACTCAATTTGTCGTTCACTCCTCAGTGCTTCTCGACTTGCCATCCTCCAGGTCGCTTTGAGTAAATTGTGGTCACTTGCAGCGGTTTTTAAAACTTCAAAACAGGTCTTCAGTTTTAACAGTTTTTCAGACGCAAATATGTAATCAATAGTTGCGCTTGAACAGTCTTTCCCATGTCGGCCAGCGGTTGGAAAGCTTGACCGAAGTTGGAACAGCCCCGTGACTCCATCAGCTCCAGCCACCGTGCTCCACTTTTTTCAGCTAGCGTGGTCTCGGATTTCAGTGCTTCTGATGAGAGGGCACCTTGTGTTCAGATCACTGCAAATGATACGAGTCACGTTGTTTTCTGCATATATCAAATCAACTGTCTTTTAGATAGTTTTTAGGAAGCAATCATCAGTTATGGTTTGGGGGTTCCAATAGACGATTATAACTGCAACCAGTAACTTGGTTTCTTGGTTGTATATGAGATCAGGCACGGTCCAGCTTGTCGACACTGCCAGGTGGTTCAGGGAAGCAGACAGTGTCTGTTGGATGGTGATTCTTCTACCTGATTGAACCGCTAGTAGGATTCCTGCTGATGGACGGCCCAGAGCATAATTTTTCTGCTGGCGAGATGACTGTAAAAACCATCAAGGTGTGGCATTTCGGTCAGCCATGTTTCTTGAAGGACCAGGATGTCAAAATCACTCAGGTTAACACCTCCTTTTTGCATCAGGTGCTTATAGCCACACGTGTTCCAAGAGCCCAGGTGTAGGATTGTCGTCGGCAATGAAGGATCTTCTAGCGTCCCTGACGGTTGTACCTCGATACCGTAGGTAGCAAATTGCTATTTTTTGTTCTGAGACACCAGCGTTTTTAAAAAAGATTATTAAAGCAACAAAGTCCATATCAAAATATAACGGATATTAAATAGAGATTAAATCATTTGAGATTGCTAATGTAAGAAAAAAGTAAAAGGAAAAAAAAGAACCAAACCAACCCGATTAATCAAGGAATGAGGCAATAGCAACTGGCTCACTGATATTTAAATACAGAAAGTAATCAATAAAAAGGCATAACTGGGTTAAACATTTACATCATTTAAATAATAAACAAAGCATTGCTATTTCTTGTCATGTTTAAAAGAGTGAGAGGGTGAGTTGGCTCTTCTATGTACATTACATATATTATTCCACCAACATTTCATAGACATTTTTGTAAAATCTTTCCAGTTGGATGTAATTAAGCTGATAGCAAGGAGAAAAAAATCAAAGATAATAAAAGATGTAATAATGTTTCCAGAATTAAATGCTAAACTTTCCAGCAGGATAATCGATAAACTTGGAGGAATAGACATTTTAAAAATGTGAAGAATTATAATCCAAACTTGATTCCAAAAGGAATGAATCAAAGTACATAAAAAAAAAACACAACTGAAGGATCCAGTAGCTGATTGGCAGGACCATAAATCGTCATTAAACATTTCAGACTAAGAGTTTTAGGAGCAATACATGCTCTATGAGTGAAGTACATCGTTTGGGATAGGTTTGCAGACACAGATACACTAGTTTTAGCCCAAATCATAAACCACAGTTCATCAAAGTGTGTTCCACAGCCTTCTTCCCATTGCAGTTAAACACCTAGTATTAGGAGCCCCAGTCATTTTATCAAAAATAAAACAGGGTGGCAAGTTTCACCGAAAGCTAAAATACAGAACATATTAAATATATATATTTGGTAGTAGGGTAAGGGGTTAAAATGGGTGGGGGTTGGGTTGGGTGGGATTAAAAGGATAGAAAACGGGGCTTGGGGAGGGACTCCCCAAATAAATTCCATGAAGCATAGTCTAGTAAGATCAACCACCAATTCATTAGATTCAAATTCAATTTGACTTCTGGCATCAAGACAAGCATTAATTAAGTTAGGATATTGACTGAGGAAATCTTGGTAATGAAAATGTGGTTTTGAATTCCCCGGGAAAATACAATAATTAGATTTGTATTACACCATATGAAAGGAGAAAAGGCCTTAGCAGGTTTATTTATTAGATGAAAGAGGAAATCCTTTAAATAAGAGTAAGTAGGGCATATTTTAGAGAAACCCATCTTGGAACCATTAAAGATATATATTATGTTCTTAATGTCAAATGGCAAAATCAAAAACTTTTCAACCATCAACCAAGTAGGAGGATATACATCTTCAATAGGGGAAAAACAATTTTTGGCAAGTTTTAAAAAACAAAGGCTTTCTAAAAAGTCCTAAAATTCAGAAATCCTATCCAACCGCAATCATGAATTTTTACGCTTACTGTAGGCAATCCATTTCTATGGACGCCCAAAGGCAGTCAATGAGTATCTTATTAAAGGATGTTTTAAAAAAAAAATTAAAAAAATTAAAAAATAAATAAAAAAATACAAATAAATAAAAAGGAGGCTGGTAGAGAGATATGGAGCAATTGTAAATAATATAGAATCACAGGTATGAACATCTTAATGCCTTCTAATCTTCCCCACCATGATAGATATAGGGGGGAGGTGGGGGGACCACAGGGTTATGGATTCATTTAATTTTAATTGTAGATTTATATTGACCAGTTGAGCAAATGAAGAGGCACTAGAAGTTCCCAGATATTTAATAGGAACTAGATTCCAAAATGTGTAAAATCATATTTTATATAATGTTTATTAAGCAGAAGCATTTCAGATTTACCTTTATTTAACTTCTACCCAGAGACATGAGAGAATAAGCCAATAATATCTAATGAGTGAGGGAGTGTTGTTCTCCGATTTTCAAGAAAGATTAATGGGATATCAGCTTAGGCAGCAAGTTTAAATTCAAAACGACCATAATGAATCCCTACAATATCTTTATTCCTACAAATGTATTCTAGTAATGGCTCACAGGCCAGGACAAATAAAATGGGGGAGCGAGGATAGCCTTGTCTTGTACCTCTATAAGGGGGGAAAATCGGGAAGAAAATTGACCATTTATAAAGATGGGTCAGAGTATAGAAGTTTGACCAGGTGAATAAAGCCATCTCCAATTCCATGCCACTTTAAAGCTTGGAAAACAAAATCCCACTCACACGATTAAATGCTTTTTCAGCATCAAGTGCTATTGCCATATAGCAGTTTGTTGGATGGTTCTTTTTGTTTACACAATAGAATAAGATTCATGAACAGTCTATTATTAGCTGAAATAGTTCTCTCTTTAACAAATCCTGTCTGATCAGGGTTAATTAATGTATATGGAACAAGTTAATTACCTGTAACTATTGTTCTGAGGCATGGGTTTGGCATGGATTGACATGCTCATGAATATTAGTCGTCAGGCTGGGAATCCTTGGTAAAAGAAAAACAGTTTCACTTTCACTTATAAACTGTATTCCTCCTTTAAACCAATCAATGTCCTCTGGGTCATACTGCCCCCATCCAATGACAGCCCTCTCCTTAAGCCCCTCCTCTGGCAGCCATCTTCAGATTCGGCAAGCATGTAAAGTGGTATTATAACAAAGAAGAGCCGGAGAGGGGATAGAGGGAGGGTTCACATGTGAATCCATGCCAGACCCATGCTGGAGAAAAATAGTTACAGCTAAGTAACTTGTTACTTCCTAGCATGGGGTCTGGCATGGATTCACATGCTCATGAATAATAAATTCATAGCAGTACAACATTACACAACCACAGGAGGTGGCAAGGCTCAACAGAAGCAATCAACTCTTACCTGTGGAACAGACTCACCTCAAGCGAACAGGTTGTGTAGTACTGCTTGGCTGTTTCTGGACTCCTCCCAGGAATCCCTGTCGATGCAGTAGAATTTCGTGAAGGTGTGCGTGGACGTAGCCACCCTGCAGATGTCCAGTAGGAGCACACCAGACAGGAATGCCATTGTCGCAGAGCTCGCTCTGGTGGAGTGGGCTCTAGGACGGCTGGGCAGCGGTCGGATCACCAACCGAGGACAGTGCATGACCCAGCCGGAGAGCCATCTTGAGATGGAAGCCTGGGACAAGGCCTTCCTATGGGTCACAGGACCAAAGTTCACAAACAGTTGAGAAGTTGCCCATAAACTCTTGTGCGTGTCACATAGAACTTCATGGCAAGAGCAACGGCCAGCGAGTGCAAGGCCTGTTCAGCCGGTGACAAAGGCTTCAGGAAAAAAAAAAACAGGTAACACAAAAGGCTCGTTGAGGTGGAATTCCGACAGAACTCGGCATAAAAGAGGGGTGCGTCCGCAGCACCACCCTCGATTGAAGGAAAGTCAGGTATGGTTGCTTGCAGGATAGGGCCTAGGTGGGCCTACCCTCCTGGCAGAGCCGATTTCCACAAGGAAAGCCATTTTCCACGAGAGGAACTTAAAAGGGGCCTGATGCATAGGCTCGAAGGGCCCCCACCCCTCATGAGCCTTGTCAGCACCATGTTGAGGACCCAAGTCGGGGCAGGAGCCTGCACCGGTGGGAAAGATCGAAACAGTCCTTGGTCATGGTGAATGATTGCGCCTCCTTCTCTGGTGAAAAGGATATAGAAGCAGGCCTTCCCATGGGAAGGAGAATGCGTCCCCCAGGTTCCTCGGTTGGTGTAATCTGCTGGCAAACCTCTGGCATTTGGTGTTCACCCCCATCGCCAACAGATCGATCTGAAGATGCTGTCCACCTGGTCCTGCCGAAGTTCCCAATCATGGCAGCAGCACAATTCCCTGCTGAGGGAATCTGCAACAATGTTCATGACTCCCACTAGGTGAAGAGGAACAAGGTACATCTCTTGTACGATGGCCTAGCGCCACATATGCTGCGCTTCCTTGAAGAGCGCTGGGGATCGAGAACCCCCCGGTTTCCTGCTTTAGCACATTGTGGTGTTGTTGTCCATGAAGATCCTCACCACCTTGCCCTTCAGAGACAGAAGAAATGACTTGAGGGCCCAGAACACTGCCGTAGCTCCAGGATATCGATATGGAGATCCTCCTCCAGCAGGCACAGGCTCCCCAGCCCTCCAAGTAAGCGTCCTTCGTGACCGTCTCCTGGTATGGTGGCTTTTGAAACCCCCGTGGCCCAGGCGATGTTGGAGTGGACGCCCCACCACCTTATCACACGACGGAACTCCTCGTCAAGCGGGATCTTGTCCGCAATGCTTCCGAACGCCTGTATCCAGCAAGCGTCCAGGAACTGGTGAAGAGGTTGCATCTGTAACCTGCAGAGCCTGACAAGGTAGATGCAGGACGATATCATGCAGAGCAACGACTTGATGGTGTGTACCGTGGCGGTCTTCAGCGACAAGAGCCACTGCACCTTCCCTTGAATGGCTGCTACCTTCTTCTCAGGGAGTCACACCAGGCAGGGCACCTTACTGAGTCTGGCTCCTAGGAACAGTACGTTCTGTGATGGTGTCAAGCAGGACTTTAGATAGTTGATGGAGAATACCAGATCTGTCAGCAGCTGGATGGTCGCATCCGTGTGTCTGTCAGCCAACTCTCGCGAGCGAGCCAGGATGAGCCAGTCGTCGAGGTACGAGTATACGTGTATATCCCGTAGATGAGGATGGGCAGCAACACTCTGGGGGCCAAATTCAAGCCAAAAGGTTGGGCCTTGAACTGGTAGCACGGTCCCTGCACTACGAAGTGTAGAAACATTCGATATTTCCTGTGAACGGGAACGGCTTCTGTAGGCTTCCTTAGTCATGGATCTGGAAGGCTGATGGTACGATGAGAAGAAAACTTTTGAAGACCTGCTTGACTTTCCTCTGGAGGAGGAAAAAGAAGAGCAGTGCTGCTGGAGGGTGCCCAGTGAACGGGTAGTCTCTGTATCCGTCTTGATGGCCTGTAGGGACTAGTCGATGACCTTCCCGAAAAGGTTCTCAGTCGAAAGGCATGTCCAGTACCTTCGTTTGGACTTCCTGGGAAAAATTTGTGGCCGTCATACAGTGTTGGCAACAAAGAGACACCGTTCCTCATCTGCCGGAATCCTGTGTTGGCAATGTCCAGTGCCACTGTGATGGCGTGATCGGACGCTCCTGGAAGAGAGCGAATGCCTCCATCTTCTTGTCATCGGGCAGGAACTCCAAAAACGGACCCAGTTTGTACCACAACTCCCCGTCGTAACCTTGCTAGGATCGCCAGTGTATTGGCCGTCTTGATGGTTGACACTGCAGTGTAAATCGCCTTCCTTCTCATGGCGTCCATCTTCTTCCCCCTCGCCTTCCGGAGGGGCTGAAGACGAGGACAGGTTAGCCAACAATTTCCTTGCGCCCACTAAAACCACCGAATCGGTCGATGGTTGTGACCTCAGGTGCAGATTCCGGCACCCGGTACTACTTCTCCAGCATATCCAGTTGGGCCGGAGGCGTGCAAGTGTCAAGAGGGCCAGGCAGAACTCCCACACATCGTCCAGAAGGGGCACCGCCATGATTGTCTTCCTCTTGGCCTTGCAACTCTGATGCAAGAAACCCTCCTTCCTGGTATGTTCGGGCACAAGCTGGAATAGCTTGGAGGCTCTGGCGATCATGAAATGGAATGACCCCACCTCATCCATATCGTCAGCGTCTGTTGTGGCTGTATCTGTCCCTGTACCCATGTCTGGGTCTGCTGGGCGAGAGGGGGCCCGACGCAGATGTGGAGGCTGAAATGGGGGCAGCAGATGATTCCTCCTCCTTCTCCCCCCCCCCCCTTGAGAGGCCGGAACCGGGTTCTGAGACAGTGTCCCCTTCTCTGGCATACCAGCAGACTTTGCCAAAGTCACTGCAGCAATCTTGCACCTAGGGGGCAGGGATACCTTCTGCGACACGGGGGCTACCTGCACAGGGTCAGCCCCCTTAGCCTTCATGAGAACAACCACCACCAACTCCATTCATGAAGTCTTAACCTGTGCTGATTGGACCTTCTCGGGCAGTACGGCCATCTCCTCCGTCCATGGCTCGTCGGGCTTCTACCACAATTTAGCTGGGTTGGATGATTTCCTTTTCGAGGAGGGAGCTGCAATGGAGGCCAAGGGTGATGTTGATCGTGCCCTGTCCACCATGGGACCTGCTTCCACGGAGACCCCGGTAGACCGGGACTTGCGGTCCTTGGCCTTGTATTGGGCCCCCACAGATGAGGCACCTTCAAAGGACTTAGAAGACTGCTCTCGGACTGGCCGGTCCTGGGTGAGGCATGACCCTGCTCAGAGCACAGGGCAGAGGTCTTGGCGTTCAGACACTCCGCCTGTCTACTATGCCTATCCTTCATCATGTTCTTGGAGAAACAATCTCGCATTCCCCTTCCTTGTGGTCTGGATACAGGAAGTAGAGGCATTGCAGGTGCTGGTCTCAAACAAACTCCTTCCTTCCTTCCTTCCTTCCTTCCTTCCTTCCTTCCTTCCTTCCTTCCTTCCTTCCTTCCTTCCTTCCTTCCTTCCTTCCTTCCTTCCTTCCTTCCTTCCTTCCTTCCTTCCTTCCTTCCTTCCTTCCTTCCTTCCTTCCTTCCTTCCTTCCTTCCTTCCTTCCTTCCTTCCTTCCTTCCTTCCTTCCTTCCTTCCTTCCTTCCTTCCTTCCTTCCTTCCTTCCTTCCTTCCTTCCTTCCTTCCTTCCTTCCTTCCTTCCTTCCTTCCTTCCTTCCTTCCTTCCTTCCTTCCTTCCTTCCTTCCTTCCTTCCTTCCTTCCTTCCTTCCTTCCTTCCTTCCTTCCTTCCTTCCTTCCTTCCTTCCTTCCTTCCTTCCTTCCTTCCTTCCTTCCTTCCTTCCTTCCTTCCTTCCTTCCTTCCTTCCTTCCTTCCTTCCTTCCTTCCTTCCTTCCTTCCTTCCTTCCTTCCTTCCTTCCTTCCTTCCTTCCTTCCTTCCTTCCTTCCTTCCTTCCTTCCTTCCTTCCTTCCTTCCTTCCTTCCTTCCTTCCTTCCTTCCTTCCTTCCTTCCTTCCTTCCTTCCTTCCTTCCTTCCTTCCTTCCTTCCTTCCTTCCTTCCTTCCTTCCTTCCTTCCTTCCTTCCTTCCTTCCTTCCTTCCTTCCTTCCTTCCTTCCTTCCTTCCTTCCTTCCTTCCTTCCTTCCTTCCTTCCTTCCTTCCTTCCTTCCTTCCTTCCTTCCTTCCTTCCTTCCTTCCTTCCTTCCTTCCTTCCTTCCTTCCTTCCTTCCTTCCTTCCTTCCTTCCTTCCTTCCTTCCTTCCTTCCTTCCTTCCTTCCTTCCTTCCTTCCCATCCCATCCCATCCCATCCCATCCCATCCCATCCCATCCCATCCCATCTGGTCAGAGGGCGCGCAGTAGGCCCGATGGACTTCTGGAAACATAGACGATCTTCGCCCTTGAGGGGTGCTGAAATTCACCGACAACGGATACCCGCTGTCGGCAGATTGAGCAGAGAGCACATGGGCTCTTACAAAAATAGAACCCTTTTCTGTCGAAATCATGAAAAAACGTAAAGTAGCACGCAGAGCAAGCTCGAGGACTCCCAACACTGAAGCGTGCTGTAAAATTCTGAAGCTGGCTGCCAGAGGCAGGGCCTAAGGAGAGCAGTGTCATTGGATGGGGGCCGTATGACCCAGAGGATTGGTTTAAAGGAGAAATGCAGTTTGTAAATTAAAGTGAAACGGTTTTCCTTTTCCCAAGGAGTCCCAGCCTGACTGGGAATATTTATGAGCATGTGAATCCATGCCAGACCGCATGTTGGAGAAATGAAGGTTTCTATTCTACAGGCTAACATTTTTGCAAAAATCTTACAATCAGAATTAATCAACATATATAGTTTTTGGGGAACTAATTATCTTTGTTATGTTTAGGAAAAAGGACCAAAAGAGCTTCAGTAAAGGAACTCGAGGATTTGCCAACCGTACAAAATAACTGGTACCAGGATTCTAGTTGGTGAGAGAGTGGGAGAAAAATGCTCTAAAAAGTCCATGGAAAAGCCATCGGTACCAGGAGATTTACCTTTCTTGAGATCTTTAACAACCCTGAAGATTTCATGCATGTGGATAGGGGTATTAAGGCTACTTAAATCAATGTTTATTGGATGCAGCGTTTTAAATAATCGAAAAAATCATTAAAGTTAATAATAGAATGCATGTGCTCTGAGGAATATCATTTTTCATAAAATTTGGCAAAGACATTCAAAATATCTGTATCGGAGGGTATTACTTTGGCCTAGCTCATTTCTAGTAGCCGACATTCTGGACTTTTCTTTTTTGACTTTGAGATATGAGACTAGAACTTTGCCTGCTTTAGTAGATGATTGACAGATTTTGGATTTAAATTTTAGTAGAACACCAGAGGCTAGTTACGTTAGCTTTTTTTTATCAATGGAGAAACAAAGATCCAGAATTTGCTGAGAGCACCATTCCCTGTAGAACTGCATTTCTTCTCCAAAGTCCAAAGTTGACTATGAAGGGAAATTCGCTTTTTTTGCTGCCTCATTTCTTTTAGCTACATAAGATATACTCAGTGTCTTTTTTACTTTCATGATGGCCTCAATGTGGTCACTTATGCCCTGCATGTCTTTCTCCCTTCTGTGAACCCTTCTTTCACCATCACATCAGCTTATTTTCTCTCACAAGCCACCTATGCCTCCTACTTCCCATGACATCATGCCCCTATACCATCACCCCTCCCATCTTTCCACCTCCTACTGCCTCATCATCTTCTGGCCTCGACCCCCTAATTGCATCACCCCCCCTCCCTCCAACCCCTAACTCATCACTTCCCCAACCTCATCATCCCCCGAAACACATGAATGCCAGTCTACATTTGGCCCATGAAATGGCATTTCTGTAGCACGGTCAGACCAGGATCCTGGTAACTCTACACTCCAAGGACAGGTCTTGTCACCTCAAGGCCGTAGCAGTGGCAACAAGCGCATTACAAACAAGTTGAAACAGTAAAAAATGGATGTCTTTGCATTAACCTACTTCAAGATGAAATCTACTTGATAACATTAAGACTAAAACAATTTTTAGAAAACATAACCAGGAACACAAAACTCTCACATCCTTCACTTACATGGGTTGTGAGTATTACAAAAAAAGGTAGCGGGCGCTCCTCTCCAGAAAGAACATGGCATGATAACCTGTTCTGACATGAGTGTTTGCAGCACACACTTTTTGGTCACTGTACCTTTCACAGATGGGAAATATCCATTTGCATATCAGTCTTTGTGCCACCCACATGGGCAGTCCAGCACCGAAATGCTATGGCAATTCCTCTCTGAACAAGAGTACCAACAGCAACCCCATACACGTGTTTCAGCCTTGTTGGCCTCATCAGTGAGGTGACGCTGTGTCTCTTGGAGCGCAGTGAGCAGGGAGTCCACGTCTGGTTGCCCCCAGGTAACTCAGGGTGACCAACTCCAAGTTCCTTGCAAATATTACAAAAAAGGTAGCAGGCGCTCCTCTCCAGAAAGAACATGGCATGATAACCTGTTCTGAGATGAGAGTTTGCAGCACACGCTTTGTGAGTAGTATGAGGGGCAGCTCTTAACAGCGACACAACCACAATACAATGCAGTTCCAAAGCCTTTCCTGGAAGCAACACAGCAGAACATTGTCAGCACCGTACAGAGTAGTGGAGGTCAGACAAGAACTGGAAAATAACCCATTTTGAAAGCATTTCTCCTGATAAAACAGTGACTAACACAGCACAAGGGTTTGCTAGTGAAACTGAATTTAAGCAGACGGTTGCCAGGGAATTGGGCCCATCATTTCTCTCCCTCTTGTGATAGCAGCTGCACAGTGAATACTTTCCAGCAGTCCCTTGAGTGCGGAGGGTGAGGTATCCCGTCCTCCAAACTAGGTTTCTAATGCGGGGGACGAGATACCTCATCCTCTGTACTGCTTACCTTTGGGGGAGAGGGGGAGGATCGCGCCCCCCCGCTGCTCCCTCGATCTCCACGACCCCCAGGCAGTGAAGTGGATGACTTGCCCTGTGTTTGGAGTTCAGGGGGTTGCTGTGAGGACGTCGGAACACGCTACGTGTGCTGACGTCATCAGGAAATTATATTTACATGCTCTAGCCGAAAGGCTTCAGCATGTAAATATAGCAGCCATGCTTTCACGTGCTTGGGCATTTTGTTGCCCGATTTGCATGGGGTGAGAGCTCGTTGAAACGGGAGACTCTCCCCTTTCCAACAAGCCCTCCCACAAGCAGATTGTTGGTCGAGGATCCTCGACCAGCAATCCCCACTGGACCACCAAGGAATTGATTTTGGGGGTGGGCCCACCTCCAAGCCAAGCAGGCCCTCACCCCAACCAAAATAATACATAAAATGGGGGTTTTGCCTTATTTTGGGGTAGATGGGTGCTGTTTTGCACCCATTTGCCCCCAAGGAAGGCAAAAAAAAATATTTGGGGGAAGACTTGGGTGCATTAGGGGGCTCGACCCATGCCTGTGAGCCAGCGCCCCTCAGAACCCCTTCTCCCACAAGGAGAGGAAGATCCTTTCTTCTTCCATGGGCGAGAGGGGGCAGCAAAGGGAGGGGCTGGCCACATTTTACCACCCCTGGGAAGCAGAAAGGAACACTAGACCACCAGGGAATTGATTTTGGGGGTGTGAGGCCCTGCAAAGCCACAAAGGTGGATAATAGCGATCATCTTTCCTGAGTGGATCGCGGTTTCTTATCATTCCCACTCAGGCCTATTCTTCCTTCGAATGCCTGGTCTGCAGGTGCTCTCTTGCCTTTCGGAATGGGCAGACCTGGCATCTTCTCTCCTTTCCTCCTCCTCCTCCTCCTCCCAACTCTTCCAGCTGGCGGATCTTAAGATCCATCTCGATTATCCTGATCCTCAGGAGCTTTCCGCAACCCATGAGTCTGTCTCTCTCTAGTCTACCTTCTGGTCCTCTACCTTCTGGTCCGACACACACTGCTGGCCACACCTTGGATGTTCTCATCTCCACAGACATCCCCCTCTCTATCCCCCTCACTAACTCACTCTCTTGGACCGATCACTTCTATTCACTTGAGGTTTTCTTCTCCTTTAGCACTGGCACACCCTGCATTGCATCCAAACTTCAAGGTCACCCGACCCATGAAAAGAGTGTCAGTGGCTGCCTTTGCCTCTACCTACCTACTCCTCTCCTCCTACTCCTGCGGTGACTCCCACCCTGACACATCCCTCTCTAACTTTCACTTTTCCATTGCCAACCCTCTCGACAACCTCGCCCCCGTCATGAGGGTCCGACTGAAGCCTGCCAAAAAGTGCAACTCTCGGTATGACTGATTTGGCTGAACTTAAAAGCAAGCGCAGGGCAGCGGATTGAAAATGGGAATCTTCATGTGCACCCTCCGACAAGCTGGCCTGCCGCCTTCTGCAAAGGCAAAATAGACACTGCATCGGGTCCAAGAAAAGAGTCCATATTCAAGCCCGCATCTCCGCGGCATCCAACAACACGGCCCAACTTTTCAAAGTCTGCAAGGAACTGGCCAACCCTATTGCAGCCTCATCCTCTAATACACCCCACCCAGGCCCTTTGCACTGCCATGGCTGCACACTTCACTGCCAAAACTCAAGACATCCTGTCCTCTCTCTCCTCTGCACCCACTCATGCCCCATCATCTCTTAGGCCCCCCATCATCTCTTAGGCCCCCCTCAGCTACCTCCACCCCTCTGCTCTCCTCCCTCTCCCCTGACACGCCTGAGGAGGGTTCCAGACAAGTCCCATCTATGAAAGCCCCTTTCAAACAGGTGGACCCTCCAAAACCATGGAGGACAACATTGACTCTTGCTCCGGCAGACCTCTGCAACCTCTCCTTCACCACTGGAGTTTTCCCCACTTATCTCAAGCACTCTCTTGTTCACCCATTACTTAATAAACCCTCTGCCGACCCTTCCACTCCGGCAAACTATCGCCCGAGCTCTATCACTCCTTTCCTGGGCAAACTCTTGGAGAAGTTGACCATCTCTCAGCTTACCCTCACTCTGAAATTGCAGCCTGTCTCCATGAGCATCAGTCTAGCTTTAGAGCATCCAGAGGCACGGAAACTGCTCTTCTGAACAACTGTGAAGACTTGCTCTCAAATCTTGACACCAATTCTCCCCTCTGTCCTCATCCTTCTTTACCTCTCTTCTGCTTTCAATACGGTAAAGCACAACATACTGATCCCCCATCTGTGCGATTCCCTGTGCAGCACAGAGCAGGCCCTGGCGTGGCTAGCGTCCCTTCTCTCAGATCGTCTCTCTCGGGGGGAACTTGGGTCCTTTCTCTCCGCTAGCACTCTCTCTACTTGTGGTGTTCCCAAGGGATCAAATATATGCCCCTGGTTCTGCAATGTCTGCATAGCCCCTTTAGCCCACAGGATCTCTGCCTCCACCTCTAGTTATGCGGATGACACACAGCTCTCTTTCAGGCTACCTTCGGCCTCTTCCTCCTCCTTGCCCATCACAGTCTGTCTGTGCAGTTCAGTCCTGGTGTGCTGCAAATGAGCTCTGCCTTAATGCCAGTAAGACAGATTGTCCTCATTGGGACCCCTGCTCCCGCTTTCCCACTTTCACTCTGGCCAGCCTCCCTGGGTCCAGCGCCCTCACACACCAGTGAGGCATACATTCTGGGCGTCATCTTCGACTCCACACTCTCCTACTATTCTCACATCCCAGACCAGCTGCACCTCCTCAGAGGTATTCTACCTTTTCTCACTTTCCCCAGAGGCTCACCGGCTCCAGAGCCCTGGTTCCCTCTAGACTGGACTACTGCAACAGCGTCTTTCTCAATCTTCCTACTTCTACTCTCCGTCCTCTTCAACTTATCCAGAAGAGAACCGCAAGACTTATCCTTGGCCTCAAGCCCAGGGACCGCAGCTCTCTGGTGCTGAAATCCCTTCACTGGCTCCCTGTGGCAGCAAGCATCAAGTTCAAGTCCCTCTGCATAGTCCACAAGGCCTTCTGGGGCAGTGCCTGCACAATCTACAATGCTCTTTTCCTAAATATTGTCCTTCTAGAGCCCTCCGCTCAGCCTCCTCCAACTCTCTGCAGGTGAGCAGTTTCTCCAAACAGAGATTCAGGGGTAGAACTTTATCCTCTGGCGGCGCATCCCTCTGGAACAGCCTCTCCATCTTGAGCCAGACCTCCTCAAGCTCCGGAAACTCCTTAAGACCTTCCTCTTCTCTTTCCCTTTCTCTCTCCCTCTCCCCTGCTAACCTCCTTTCTCTTCTCTCCCGCTTCCCTCCTCCTTTATCCTCCCCAACTCTACTCAGTTTCGCAGACTGCTCGCCTGGTGCACCTCCAGAGCCTCAAAGGTTCCAGGCTCCGACACCAGAACTACACTTGCCTCCGGGCCTCTGCACACTACTGCATTCAGAATACAATCCATGAAAGGGACAACCACTCTGCACTGAACCCAGGCCCCTGATGGACTGGGCACATGTGTTCCCCCTCCCTCTCACTTCCTGTCTGTGCACTTGCACAACCTTGAATGCACTAGGCCTAGCAAGATAGTTTGTCTTGTCCTCCCTTTGTGTCTCCCCCCCACCCGCTTGGTTGTGCCTGAAACACTGTGCATAGGCCCAGTCAGGTAGTCCAAGTGCATGACAAGAAGAGGAAGAGGAGCTATCTGACAAGTCGTTAGGCCTAGTACGTCAGTTTAGTGATTGTATGCCCTTTTCTTCTCCTCCCCCTTCTCCCCTTCCCACCTATCATGCACATGCACTAGTAGAAATGCCTCAGGCCTAGTATGCTAGTTATTTTTGTTAGATCATTCGGAAACTTGAAGGCCTAAGAATGACTACTGTATTCCCTTGTTCCCTTCCCACCTTGAAGCACTTCACCTGTGTATAAACACTTTACAAATAAACAATCACAATGTTGTTTTGCCTTCTTTGGGGGCAGATTCTTTGCCCCCAACTTAGGTAAAACATTCCACTACCCTGTTAGTGTCACACTTGGGAGGGATGGAAGGGGGGGGCCCTCCCTCTCAGGGATCCCCCCCCACAGGTGCACATCCTTTATGCTTACCTTGGGGTGGGGGAGCAAAATTGAGGGTCACCAGGGGAAGGGTTTTGGGGTGGGGGCTGTTTGGCCTGTCGCAGCACTGCCGTCCGTCCTGGATCTCTGGCCGAGCCACGATAGAGCTTTTGGCCTCCGGGGAGGGGACTCCTTCGGTTCGCCCCATGTCCGTCGATGGGCTGGGGGCAGTCGACACACGTGCTTGAAAGGAATGCTGTAGTAACGCAGGCCAGCCAGAGATCCAGAACGGTCGGGGGTGATGTCCCCAGCCTTGAGTGCCCGTCTCCCATGTGGGTTGACCGTCCCAAAGTCCAGCAGCAGTCCCAGGTAGCCCCGGCATGGTCCTCATCCCTTCCCAGAGGGAAATCCTGCAACGCAGCCCAGCCAGAGCTCCAGGTAGGTCGGGGTGATGTCCCGGGCCTAGGGCACTAGTCTATCATGTTGGTGGACCGTCCCCAAGCCCAGCGGCAGTTCCAGGGAGATGCAGCAGGGTCTCTGTCCTTTCCCAGAAGGAAACACCAACGCCGGCCAGCCAGAGCACTGGGACGTCCAGGGGTACAGCCTCTAGGAATGGGCGCCTGTCTCCCTTGTTGGTGGACCATCCCAAAGTTCAGCAGCAGCCCAAGGGAGCCCTGGCAGGGTCCACATCCCTCGCTGGAGGGAAAAGCTGTAACGCAGGCCAGACAGAACTCCAGGATGGTCATGGGTGATGTCCCCGGCCTTTGGCGCCCGTCTCCCATGTTGAGCGACCATCCCCAAGTTGTAACGCTCACCTGATTCCCGTAGAGGCGCCGGTCTTGACTGGGCGTATACCGTATCTGCAAAGGTGATGTGTAACACACGGCTGGCTCTTTGGGCTGGACCTCTGTGCACTGTATGTCTGACTTGAAGGGTAAGATGTCTGCAGATAGAAAATATGGGATTAAGGAACTGGGTTATTGAATGTCTCTCTCTTCTTCCCTTTCTCTTCTCCTGTAGAACCCCAAAGGTTAACGCTCTCACCTTAGGTAAGTGAACGCCGTGCTCTCCATCTGCCTCGGGGCAGGGTGCTGTAACCAGTTTCTTCACTGGATAAGGGGAGCAGGCCTCTTGACTTCAGAGGACTGCTGTCCGTCGTTTACTGCACGAACGGTAAGTTTCGAGTAATTCTAATGTCTTTAAAGTCTTTAGTAATGATGTTTCTTGTTTTGCAGGGTTCCGGCGATGGCGGATGACGGGCTGAAGTGAGTTGAAGATGGAGCCCGTGTGATGAATAGAAGCGCCTGGAAGCACGTAAGTAAGCGCTTGTTGCCTGCTTCACGATGCGCTCTAATTGTCTTTTTATTTTGCAGGTACAAGTTCGGAGCGGCTGCAGGGTGCCGGAATACCCACTGGGTTAGATGTGGAAAGGAGTAATGGCACGTGAGTATTAAAGTTCCCCAATGTCTTTAAACGCACCTTGTTTTGTCTTTCAGATGCGGGATGCAGCGCCGAAGGCCTCCGGAGCGTGCGAAGAGTTGGTAAGCTTTTGTTTTTCAGATGCCGGAATGCAGTGTGAAGACCTCCGGAGCGCACGAAGAGTAGGTAAGCCTTTGTCTTTCAGATGCCGGAATGCAGCGCAAGATGTTGGTGACAGCCGATGGACCAGGTAAGTGAAGAGCTGTCACTGAAGACCGTAATGCTAACCTGTTCTTTCTTGTCTTTATAGGTGTTGCTGAAGACTGGATTCAGGATGGTAAGCCTTTTTCCTTAGGCCCAGGATCAGATGCAGAAGACACGATGAGCGTTCTGCTGCAGAGGATGCAGAATAACGCAAAGCAAGATTCATCCATCGGGTGTGGTTTAAATAGCCTCCTATGCTTAGGTGTCTCCTTCCACAGCCACGCCTAGGTAAGAAAAGAGTTCCTGCTTTCCAGAAGAGTTCCAGTGTTCTGAATCTAGGGAGTGGCTCCTGCCCCACCCAACAGGAAAAGTAGTTCCAAACAGAAGAGGATCAGAGGCTCAACTGGCAGGCAAGTAAGCAGCATGGTCTGCTGCAGGTAAATCCACCCAAGCATTATGAGCCCGGCGCTTCCAGCGCTGGGACTGGGCATATTTATGAGCCTGGTGCCACTGGCGCCAGGACTGGGTCCAAAAGGTCCCAATTCGGACTGGTTGGCACTCGGAACCTGGGTTATGGATCTGCTTAGGGAGTTGGGAAAACCCTGACCTTTTGGAAGCAGAGATCATGACACAAGTTCAGTGGCGGTCTCAGGGAGCCCTGGCAGGGTCGATATCCATCTCCGGAGGGAAAACCTGTAACGCAACCCAGCCAGAGCTCTCACGTTAGTTGCCAACCAACAGTAATACAGCAGGATGCTTTGCTCACCAACCAAGAGGCTTCACTTCAACACGGAACGACTGCACCAGGTGGGGTTCAGCACCCATGCTTCCCCTTTGCATAGAGCCTGCATGGCAGATGACTCTTAGTGAGAATGAATCAGTGGAGCATTGGGAAGCGTTTCTAGGTTTGTCAGTTCCATCTGGGCCTAACAAAAAGGTTGTCAGAATAAAGAATGTAAAACAAAAGCTCGTCCTGAGCCCAGTCACTGTTGTAAGGAAAGATTGATCTGCTGAACATTTCCGAAGCAGTACGCAATCACCCTACCCGTATAAAGTAATGTTGGCATGCTGCCCTCAAAAACGATAACATATGATCACAGCCTTAAAAAAAACATTATGGGCAGGTTTGCATGTGGGAACAGTGACACACCACTGCAATCACTGCCAAATAGAGATCACCAAACTGGGGATGTCTCAGGGTCTTGGATTGCATTTCAATTAATTACTATTTCTTTCACCCCTGAATCTACCCTAGTACATGAATATGAAAAGGTGGCATCCCCTTGCTCTGTAGCAGTTGATAAAAATATGGCAGCTCTCCTGGCACACAACCACCCTTCTGCTGTGGAGTTTCATCATCCCGGTGTGACCCCCACCCCCAGGGAACCCTACTGTCCTCCTGAGAAGAGAATTTAACTACAGCTGGAGACGAAGAGGGGTGGAAAAGGCTAGATAATGCAGACAACTTCCAGAAGTGGAATCTAGCATTCCACCTCACTATGACCATCCCACAAAGCTCCTAGCAGGCTGCAAAAACGCACAGGGAGCCAGGCCCAGACAGAGCTATCAGAGGAGCCAGATTACAGCACTCCCAAGCTACAACCACTTTATTCCAACAGCGTCTTAGATTCAATCCCAACGTCATGCCCAAGCAGGAGGCCCTTTTCACTCTGCAGGGCACTGTCACTAGTTCGGCACATCATTGTTCTTCAACCTGAGCGGGTACTGTAGGCCACTGCAATGATTGCTGTGATAAGTCCCACACTTGCTAATTCTATGTGACCTGGCAACCATCCTATGTCCAAATGCCCCAAGTTTTTTCAGACAGTGAAACCATCACAGATTTCAGCCATAGTAGATGGGCCCAGTACCAACAACTATCTGCTAACGCACATCAACCTGTGGATGCTCAGCTGTTCGCTTGTCTTCCAATTCCAGATAAAATAACCCATCAGAAAATCATTGCACTTAGAAGCCAGCCCTTTCTACCGGACCGTGCTCACAAGGAAGTCCATCACACTGAAGCGGCAGAAAGACACCATGTAGTGATCTGAAACATGTCAACACAAAAAGCCCAGACGTGTTGAAGTCTAAAGGGCTTAGCCCATGTGCAACTCGTTCTGCGTTCCACCTGCCATTTAGGCCCAAATACCTAGTTACTGGATGGACCAGTGAAAACATACTGTGGGGTTTAATCAAAGGCCCCAAACAAAGAGAACTGAAGGGCCCACTGGAAAAATGACCTGCCAGCCTTTAAGAACTGTCATACTGAAAATGGGCCTATTAAGGCAGAGTAAGTGGGTGTCTTTCTGCAGTTGAAATTCAGAGAAAGCTGGAAAAACAATGTAATCAGAGTGCAGATTGGAAAGGCACAGCATATTGCTGGCTAAGACATAAATGCAGCATTGTCACTAAAACTGCTACCCTTCAGAAGGTGGTGCACTATGACAACTCAGACCCACTTTTCAGCATAAAAACAAACAGCAACTAATTAAAAATATATTGTATTAATGAGTGAAATAAACAGCCCTGTACTTTCAGCCATTATATTTAAAAACCAATGCTGTGTGAAAATAAGGAGGAAATCCACTGATGCAACAGCAAAGTGAACCATGATCAGTAAAACAGTATTTCAAAGGATAAAGGCTGATGTTAGAAAATGCAATATATGAGTTTATTCAGCCAACGACAATCTGTGGGTCTCTGGCCAGAATTTGCAAATGGCTTCCCCCAAGGCAAGCCTGGAGAGGGAATTCCCTTGAAGCTCTTGCATCACAGCCATTTACAACTGCAATAAAGAGTGGCCTACCCTTAATGGTGTTCAAAGCCAACTTAACCCCACCACCCCCCGTAGCCAGACCGGTTAAGATATGATGTATGATATGAGTCATTTATAACACGCCTGTAACAAGTGTTTCTAGCCGTGACAAGACAAGGTAGGGCGTCATAGGGGGACAAGACCAACGATCTTAACAGGCCTTGTCTCGATCAGATCGTGCAATTGAAAAGGGGGGTGGGGGAGAGCTAGAAGTGCCAGGGGGAGGGAAGGGGGAAGTGCAGTCTTGGCAGCGCTTTCTCTGTGTAAGTGTACCCGGGGGAACCAGCTCAGGGTAGTGCAAAGGGGAAGGAGGGGACTGTAGGCTAACCGATACAGCCCCAAGTGTGTGGAGGATTAAGTATATGCAGGATGCCATCATCTTCAACAGTCGCATGGCCTTGCGTACCGTCACCTCTCAACTGGCTACATACTGAGGGATCTGAAACAGCATGTTTTGAACCCTCTCGTTAGAGGGGAAGACGAGGCTGTCTTCTGTCCGAATTAGGGCCCCCAGAAACTGCTCGACTTGGCTGGGGTCTAGGCTGGATTTCTTATTGTTTATGGATAATCCCAGACAGAAGAGTAGGTCTATCGTCCTTTGGGTGTTCGACAGGCATATGTTCCGTAGGAGTCCCCCTTTATCAGCCAGTCGTCGAGGTAAGGATAAACTGAGATGGACTGCCTGCGCAGGTGAGCTGCTGCAACTGCCAGCACCTTTGTAAATACACTTGGGGCTGAGGCAATGCCGAAGGGAAGGACCTTGAACTGATAGTGTTTGTTCTCCATCATGAACCTTCGGTATTTCCTATGTGCCGGCAACACTAAAATATGAAAGTATGCATCTTTCATGTCCAATGTTGTCATGTAATCCCCCTGCGTTAGGAGAGGGATTTCTTCTTGCAGCGTTATAATTCAAAACTTTTGTGGTTTGACAAATTTGTTTGCTGGGCACAAGTCTAGCACAGGGCGCAGGGTGAGATCCTTTTTGGGTACAAGGAGGTACACTGAATAAATACCCTTGTTTACCTGTAGAATGGGGTACAACTTCGATTGTGCCCTTTTCTTGCAGGATCTCGACTTTTTACAGTAGGATCTTCAGGTGTTCCAGTGTTAGACACCTGGACTTTGGTGTTGTGAATTGAGGTGGCCGGCAGAACTCTATGCAATAACCGTGGGCGACGGTCTTGAGCACCCACTGCTCTGTGGTAATCCCCTCCCATGCGTGTAAGAATGATGTAATATGTCCCCCGACTGGGGAGGTATGGGAGGGGACCCCGGATCTGCGTGTCATTTCTGACTGGAGGACGGGGACCCTCTACGAGTGGCATTGCGACCGCTTCCTTTCCCACAGCACTGTCCCCTAGGTGGATACCGATTTGAGGCAGCGGACCCTTGTCCTGAGGATGTGTTACCCGTTCCATATTGGTTATGGGGGAGGGGGGAACGCGAGTAGGACTGTCCGCGAAAGGAGCAGCGAGAACTCCCACCTCACTGCTGAAATGGCCTTTGAGTGATCAGGTTTAAAGATTTCAAATTCTCTTTTTTTTTTTCCTCGCAGTCTCCAGCGCCTCATCCACAGCTTTGCCAAACAGGTTAGACTCCCCCACCGGTTTGTTGATGAGACGCTTGTGTCACTGGCTTGAACCCTGAGTTTTGTGGATGAGAGTGGGGTGTGCAGTGTGCTTTAAAATCCTGCATCATGAGTGGCTTCTCCAGCCAGTGAGCCTGTAAGTGTGAACTTGTGTCTCTTACTTTCCCCTGTGCCGGCCACTCGCTGGGTCTGGTGCTTGTCCTGGAACAAGAGGACTTGGTATTTTGTGGCGTTGCAGGGATTATTTAGAACTTTGGCCGCCACTTCCAACCGCAGCTCTCTGCCATCATCTACAGGGTTTTGTTTCCTAGTTTCTCCCTTTTTGCCTTCACCACCAGTGCCCTCTTGTGGGCTTCCCTGCACACTATTAGCGTGGAGTAGCGAGGTAGTTGGCCTTACAAATATCAAACTTTTCTAGATTATTGCATTGACTTACCATTGTGTCATTTTCTTACGGAAGTTCCTTTTGCCTTGCTGTTCATCTTTTCGGTCTGTGTTGAAATCCTCACTATATCAGGACACATGCATCATATAGTTATGTACAGCACTATAAAACTATTATAAAATGGTTTCTCCAGGATATTACCTGGTGCCTACTGAGGGCACGTGTGTGCGAACAAACTTATAAGTCAGACAAACATGAGACGGTATCTGTTTTTATGGGCCAAAATTGGAACTTGAAGAAACAGATTAAGCTCATCAGACTGCTTCTACAAAAAAAGCAGATACCTAAAATAGGAGTCTTCCAAGTCTGGTCTAGACAGTGCAAAACCATACCAGGATTTCAGGATATCCACTGATTACATTAAAAGCTTCTATTTAGAATCAAAGGATTAAAGGGTGTACTGTGTGGATGGTCTAAATGCATTAAACAGATTCAGTTCTTGAAACATGAAGATCCCGAATCTAGAAATTGAAGGACCCTATGATAACTTGCTCTCAAAGATTTAAATTTCACAATTCCAGTACTGTGTATTGTCAGTCCATTTTCAGGAGCTCAAGTGCTGCATGTGTGCACCATTTCTTTTTAATTACTAAACCCACGGTTTATACCAAACCCATCGTTTATTAAAATGTTCGTTTGATGCCAGCGATGGCTGCACTTCTATGAACATTAATTTGTCCGAAAATACTTCCTCAATTTCCCCACACCATGGTTTCACCGCCTGCGGCATCCTCTGCAGCCTTTCTTCATATCCTGTTCCAAACTGTGAACCGTTTGCCGTGACCCATTGAACCATCTTTCGATTGAATAATGCAGTTGTAGGTCTCCATGTCAAGGTTTTCTTAGCACCTTTTACTTATATGCACTTACCATTGTGCTACCGTCCACTTGGTTGCTGATAAATGCCAATACATCCAAGGTCATTAAGGAGATGCTCACCTTGTCCTGGATTCTTTTGCACTATGGGGCTTGTAGTTTTGCTATGCCCATTATAAAATGTCAAGACTGCCAAGAAAACGATGACAGGGGGAGTATCTCCAGAATGTCATTGTGGATGTGTGCAGCTTATGTGCTACCGTTTTTTTTCCAGAGTGAGTCAAAATGTTGTACGAAACGTTTCTCTAAATGTAATCCTGCTACTCAGGTAGGATTTATCAAATCAGTGAAAATGTTGCGGTTCGCAGCAAACAAAGGCTACCTTTCCAGCATACATTCCTAAACACTAAACAGGGACGGCGCCCACATCTCCGCATCAGCATGCTGGTAAACAAAAGAGAAGGTCCACCAACACTGCTGTACCCTCTCCCCCCACTCCCCAACCCCTCTCTTCCTGTGCTGAGGACCAGTCTGCAGCAAAAGACAAAGATGTTGGCTTGGCCAATGCGCGTTTCTAGAGGTCACGTGGAATTTGCCCTACTGAAATTAAATAAATACACCTTTTCTATAAATTGCGGACTTTATTTCCTATCCCAAGAATGGAGGGGAAAAAACACATCAGTCACGCCCTTTGGATCTAGCCTTACTTGTCCAGGACCAAAAAGGGGAACGAGGAGCTGCACTACCCCAGAGTGGCTAAATGGCATTTCCTGCGGATGCTCGACATACCACAGAAGACAAGCTCAACTGCTTCCTGCCGATGCCTACAGATTAGTGCACCAGAGTATCGCGCAGTGCAGTCGAAGAACAGCTTTTGTGGGCTGTAAAAATTGAAATCCTCTTACGATAAACGCCCGAATAGGAAGCGTTCCGAGAATCGTGCACGATAAGGGCATTCATTTTTGCAAAACGATTACTAAAATAACAAGTGATGCTGCAGAACGGAGGGAGTGGCTTGCCCTTGCTGAGCACGCACTTTGGAAGAGGTCTTCTGAATGCTATGATTGAAAACATTAACTATACAACCAGAGAAGAGGCTCGTCCACCGCAAGGACATCAAAGAGGGTCAAAGTGTACTGTACATAAGTAACAGCTTCTGTTGTGCAGGCCCCGATAACAGCTCAACGTTATGGCGAAACACTCCAGGAAGTCACATTAAAAAAAGAATCAGAGAGAAACTTAAACCTACTTCTTTTGCAAATATGCAAACGAGGTGTGCACAATCTTAGTAATGTGCGGTGTCCTACTAAAATAGGGCATGAAGGAGAGCCGTGCCAGGTGGAAGGAATCCTGTGCCACTCGCCAGAAAAATCACAAAGGGGGGTTGGGAGGTTGGGGGACGTATTTGCGTCAGAGACAAAGGGTTGCGTTTTAGGAGCTGGTCAATAAATCAAAAAACTTACTTTTAACCCAGGTGACCCCTTGACAATGCAATTAAACAATATGGCCTGGTGTTTCCAACCATCAGCTGCTCAGGCGAGAACAATTAATACATATAAAAAAAAAATGTAAACTCACTTTGGCACAGTCTCATCCATAGACAAAAAGTCCACACTCAACCAGGTCATAAATCACCAACCCCTTCACTACACCCAAAACCTGAGAAAACGGTCCTGTCCAAAATCAAGGCGATTTGCACGCCCGCTGAACCCAAAAACAGAGGCAGACCAACAGTGCAACGTGAGCACCAACCCCTCAAGTGTCCGCACAACATTCACCACTAAAGACCAGCTGTTAAGGCACGGGCTAGGTGTGAAAGTACTTCAGAAGCCCCTCCCCCCAATCTGCTCTTCTCTCCTTGGCGTGTCCTCCAATATTCAAGTATACGCTCCCAGTTTGAAAATGCTCACCTGGTGTAGAAGCTTCCACACTTCAGCACAGGCCTACTAAGCGCGTCAGCATTTTAAGGTGAGTACAAAGGGTACAAATGGGCGGCAGTAAGACATTTTATTCACAGCACTATGAAATGGTGAAAAACTGGTAGTAAAGACCACGATAAAAAAATAAAAATGGTCTCTAGAAGCTGGAGTAACAGATGTTCTTAGCAAACTGAAGGTACTCCCTTTATCAATCCTGCAAAGATGGGAGGCTAACCGGTGGCCGTCAGGTTGCAGATAGCCTCAGTGGATATTTTAATATAATGAGCCAGAATATTCCAAAAGTGTTTATTCATATATGGAAAACACACATAGCCGAGATAATGTCACGATTGACTTGGAACAATTCCAAATATAAAATGAAAGATAGAACACTGAAAGTGAACATATGTCACTGTGGTCTTGCCCAATTGCGAATCAATGTCAGAGGACTTGATGACAACAAGTAGGTATGTGTGGTGGCTGCCGCCTTATTGGCGACACACAGTCCCAGAAGAACTCCATCCCATCTTCGCCACATCCGCCAGATTGGAATAATGTATCTTAAATAAGGGGAGAGACATGACGGGACAGGTGAGAGGAAGGGTCTGTCTTGGGGACAGGGAGTAGAGGAGGGGAAGCCAGAGAATTAATGGCTAGACCTGAGCCACAGCAGAGTCAAGGTGTCAGGCGTGGCTCCAAGAGTCAAACAAGCCAAAGGGGCTAGCTACCCCCAACACTCAAAACATAAAACCTATCTATAACTGGCACCAGAACGCCATACCCCTATTATTGTGAGATATTGTCAGCACCAGGATAACGTTGGGAAGTGGGAGCTTTTGTCCCAGGCCCCCAAGAGGGTTTGAATGCGGCAGAGGCCCAACAGTGCATTGTAGGGGTCCAGGAAGGTTGCAGGGGGTGCCCATAGAAGCTATATTGAATTAGCTACATTGTATTACATCCTTAGGTAACCAGTAGTGGATCGTATATCGGGGGGCGGGAGGAGGGAGGTGTGCCCATAGAAGTTTATATTGCATTACCTTATTAGGTAACCAGGAATGAAACGCCATTTTAGGAAACCAGCAGCCATCTTGAAATCAAGGCCTGGTGTTGCCCCGTAGGCAAAAGCATGAAACACAGAAATCTGTGCGTCAATGCAGGAGTTGGACGCAGCTTGGGCAGCTGTGGGGAAGGCCAAATCTGCAGAGATTCATAAACCTCTCATTGTCTCATACTAACAGCACATGTAACTCAGAAGGAATGTGCCCCACAAGGCCATGAGGGCACCAAGAGCTCCCTGTGAGCAGCTATCCCTCGTGAAGGGGGGGCACAAGCCTCTGACCTACCCCAACCCCAATTCTAAGTTATAGGGTCCAGATGCCCCTGTCCCTACACCCAGACATTCCAAAGCACAGGTCAGTCGCAGACCACCGACCATAAAGCTGTTGGATTGTCACTGCATCCAAAAGATCATAGCAGAAGACCCTATGCTCCTGTGATTTGTGCTGTGAGGTGCCAGGGAGGGAAAGTAACCAAATTTCAGCCCGGGGTGGGAATAACTGGAATGGCCCTGGGCCCTGACGCATCTGGGGTTTGTAAGATAGTGTGACCTCAAAAGTAGCCTTCAAGCCATTAGGCCAACAGATGGGGCATGCTATGATTTGTTACTTTTAATTGCTCATTAAAAACTGTGGGCCTGATGACGTGTAAAGAAGAATCCCACGTTGAAGAAGACAGATAGGAGGTGCTTGGACCAATGACCTGGCATCCCCTACTGAGCAGGCCGCCTATGTTTAGGGTCAAACCAACCAGCTACACAGATTTGTACCTTATGCGATGCATGCCAATTGTAATGAGTTTCACCTTCAAAAAGCCATGTTTCCACTAATTCTGCTAGACTGTTCTGTGGCAGCAGAGTTCTTTGCTATCGCGTACTTGTTTTTTTACGAGAAAACACCTTGTTCTCCTCGCAAGAGGTGTGCTGGGCCTTTTTCCCCTGGTGTGAGCATGGAGGGGTGTCTCTACAATACAAATGCACTGCAGCTGTATAAGTAGGTCCAAAGTTGTCGGAATATGGAAAGTGTGTTGGCTATTAAAACCAAAAAGCAAGCATTTAACTACTAATATCTAAATGGTGATTTACACATGAAACTCCAATGCCAGAGTAATTTAAACATATATCAGAATGCAAGGTTGGACATTGATGGCATGGTGAGAGAAAAAAAAAAACATACGATCTGATGTAAAATATTAAAGCAGGCCTCATGTAAAGAAAGAAAAAATGCAGAATTTAAAAAGCACTCATTTCTACCTCACAAGAACAGACTTCGAAGGGAATAAACTCCCTGAATTAATTGTTGCCTCATAAATATATCCTACATTATAAAAGAACAATTCTCTGGATTCCAATATTGGCACATAGTGTCCAAATTCACTCTTTTATTAAAAGAGGTGAAGACGGGATTCGAGCCAATGCTGCACTTCAGATGTCGGGTGACATGCCTTCACATATGTGAACATAATATGTTACTATATTCACTTCAAGAGCCAACATTACACTGCTTGACTAACTCAAGCAGTGTAATGTTGAGGTATGACTTGAAAAGTACACAAATACCATAATCCAACCTTTACACACCCTGAATATGAGCCTCCAAGTACCAGAATGCAAAGTAATATCGGCCTTAAATAAAACATTTGGTTATCATCTCCTGAAGTCCTACGAGTTATTTTCAAACAACCATTTCATGAAACCCACACATTCTTTGTAGCAGAGGGAGCCTCCAAGTGCAAAACCAAACTGATAGAATCAAAGGGCCCAGATTCAACATTTGACTGAAGGAAGAGCACATGGTTCATCCAATAGAGAAGTGGCAGCCAATGCAAGAAACAAACCGCTCAGCACGAGAGATAATGGAGAGGAGACAAGGCAATAACCACAAGAGATGGAATAGTACCTCCCGAGTCCCCTGCCTCCCAGCCGGGAGAAGAACGATTACTTCCATGTAGGATTCAGCGGCAACGCCAGCTCAGAGTAGGGCCCGTCACTGAGTGTTTTCCCAGATCACCTGCAAGTTAACTCCTACCAACACAAGTCCTATGTGGGAGGTGACTTGGGGAGGGGTTGGATGGGAGGGAAGGAGAATGTAAGATCCCAGTGACATCTGAGATGAAGTAACTAAATTACTGGGTACGGGAATGGAAAAAGTATGTGCGGTCACTGCTCAGAACATTATATAGCAGTGTCTTTAACTCGGGTCCCGGCGCTCCCTTGCTACCCAGCATTCAAAACGCTCAATAACATTCCACAGTGAAGTTCTCAAACACAGTGAACAAATAAGCCGCCCTTCGAACCTTCCTGCAAAGTCTCAGATGCTCAATTCCTTCGCTAACCAAGTGACCAAGCCCCTGGAGGGGAAGAAAATTGCTCGCTACTTGGAGGAAAAGCACGCACTCTGCGCTGCTGCTGGAGATCTTGGTGAAATGGTCTCATAAAAGCAGTCCATCTGTTGCCAATTACTGGGCTTCACCTTGCAAAACAAGAACGCACTGTCGAGACAGAGCCCTTGAAAATATCAAGTACTATTATAGCGCTCCAGTTAGCTAGCTCTGTAGGTTTAAGCGCCTGATGCAGATGTGTACGTGTATCCCCGAAAGTCACAGGAGATTAATAATAAAAACGTCTATGCGTGTCCCAAGAAACAATTTCCTTTTTAATGTAAGCTATATACATGACCAATTACTAGGACAGGGAAAATGGCAGCAGAGGTCAGGATGCCAGAGAATGCATGGCTAGAGCTTGACCAGCAGGTGGCATTGTATAGGGAAGCGCAAGAATGGGATGTCCATGTGTCGCTGTGTTCCCTGCCATTCCGTCCACGTGCCTGATCTCCAGCACTTTAAAGATAACCATCATATCACATCAGTACGCTTACTCTCTACCATACTCAATCACACAATTGGAACACAGCTATACCCCTGACAAATTCGGCGTGGCTGCTCACGTGAATACTACCTCATAAACACCTCATCACCCTACTAAAACGCAGCTATCCCATGACCTCCCGGCCTAGTTGCTCACATATGCGTCCTTCAGGCTCAACGCAG
This sequence comes from Ambystoma mexicanum, assembly GCF_040938575.1. Lineage (NCBI taxonomy): Eukaryota > Metazoa > Chordata > Amphibia > Caudata > Ambystomatidae > Ambystoma > Ambystoma mexicanum. The sequence goes on along the minus strand of NC_090929.1, from coordinate 1,060,050,552 downwards.
CCAGAACCCAGTCTGGGTGTCCACCCTCCAGACTGCACACATCCAATAGCTATCTCCAGCACCACACCCAGCGCTAGTATGCAGCTACCATCCGGCAATTGCATCAGCTGCAGACCTCTGGTGCACCCACGCACCTTTTGACTGCATCTCTCTCTACTGCCCAGAACTACGGTTCCCGAGGGTGTTCAACCTACCAGCGCTTTGAGGTCATACCAATGATATATAGAGCGCTATATAAATACCAAGCAACATAAAATTTGCGTGAGCAAATATTAAAACACACACATATTTCTAGAGTACTCTGGATTTCCTAAATTGGGGAGGGGGGGCATGTTTGCTCTTCGGTCGCCCTCAACTAGATGTGTATTTGTACTGTGCACCGTCACCAACAGAGTGGTCCCCAGGCGCTCATCTTAAACCTTAGCCCTTAAAGAACTGCTTATTTACATCAGCATTCAGCCAGGGGTCTCACCTCCTATGCCATTAAATGACACCCCAAATGAATGTTTCATTACAAAACCCAGCAAAAAGAATTACTTTTTCACCAATCGAGTGTTCCATACCCACGCCAGGAAAAAGTAGGAGTGATTGGATGGGACACGCCTTATGAGGCTGGGGTAAGGTATTGAAGTATTGCCAAGCATAACATGCTTGTTTAGTCAGTACTGGCAATGGAAACAATTTACTGGGGGAACCCTCTCCTCCTCGGAGGGGCACGGCTGTGGGGAAGAGGGGTCAGGGGCCAAGGGATATTGGTCTGTACGTTGCAGGACATATATACATGGAAAGCTGCAACACAGTGTGTGAGGCTTTGGCTGTTTCTATATTCAGTCTCCCGGGCCAAGTCTTCTGAAAGATGGCTGCTCGTGCATTTGAGAACACGGCCTCAAAACAGTTCTGGGATCTTCCTGGTCTAGCCCCTGGGCCTGGAGACGGAGCAGCAATCGAGCAAGACAAACTTTGCCAGAGCTGCTCCATCTTGTTCTGGCCCATTTCCTACTGTATGTCCAGTCCCTTGGCATACACGGTTAATAGGTGACAAAATAATGGGTGGTCAGATGTCATACTCTCCACAAGTGGAAGGCTGACACCAGTTACTGGAATAGGAGGGTGAATGCAAGAAGCGAAAAATGATAGCAAACGCAGGACAGAATGCACGCAATAACAGTTTCTCCAGAGAGCATAGCAAATATGGAAACTGCACCTGTGTAATCAGGGAATAGGAGATAAATAAAACAGGGTGGTCTTCTTGGGCCAGGATTAGGAACGTGACGTATCTAAGCAAGCTAAGAAGCCTTTTTTAGTGTTAACATGTATTAGCGACCGTATAGCAAGAGAAACCGGATGCTGGTGAATGGGAAGAGAACGTTGGATATCAAAAGCATCAGTTCCAGGACCTTGGGAAGGGTGCTGGAACGGAAGGTGCACTTCTTTGCAAGTAACATCTGCCTAAGAGCAGACACCACTAGGGAAGCCAAAATATGGGAACAGGGTCCAATCAGATGGGGAAAATGTAGCAAAATGTAAATGCGGGCAGAAACGTTTAGGGTAGTAAAGGTGAGCAATGAAGACTACGCACAGTTGTCTTGGTGCCTCTACCAACAAGGTTAACGATACAGTTGAACTGCAACAAATAATTTTGGGGTGCACAGGGACCAGTTAACGTGTCGGTCTCGTTAGCTGGGGGGGGGTGTTGGGGGGAATCGTGGCCTCCTGTTCTGTTGTAGATTGGGCTCGACAGCCCTTTTCTGGGCGTTAACAAGCTTGATTTGCATATGGCCTCTTCTCTTCTACGATGGCACGGGCAGGCTGAAAAACGATGGTTTTGAGGGTTGCCCAGAGCAACGCAGTATTTTTTTTTCTTCAAAACCTTCTAGGCATCATGCTCCGTTTAGCAAAGGTCTTAATCTCCTGCTAGTATCAACATTGTATCTCATATCGAATACAGGACGTGCTGCACCATACAAATTGCTCCCCACCACAACACACAAGTGACCAACCAAACCATAGAATCTTAGGAAGACGCTCCACGACATACCGAACGACCAACTGAGAGTTAGCCAGGATAGGAGGACACTGAAACCAAGAAGCAAGTTCTAGGACGTTCCATTAATATAACCCTGGCCTTGAACCACACCAAAGCTCCCACAGATATATGATATGATAGGTTATTTATAACGCGCTTGCGCGGACCCGGGGATCGAACCTGTGTTGTTCCATGCCGTCTTGCTTCCAAGGCGGGCACGTTGCCGCTAAGCTATCCTCCCGAGACAGACCCGTGTCAAGATAGATAGCAAGAGAATAGGGAGAGAAATAGACGCACCCAATCACACTATATAATGATCTTTAGGATACAACTGGGAGGGCGCTTCACCATCACAAACCACAGTCAGACGACCTTTAAAAAAGGAAATTAGCAACAATCCCACCCACAGCAACACAATTCAAAAGGACATAGATTCATTTGAACCAGGTTACTGACCCCACTAACCTTCTTTTCATACCTTCTGCATACCCAACCCACCCAAAACCTCACACAACCATCTCTCGTGCAGCAAACCGCACGCACTTTCCCACACTGCATCAACACCAAACAACACACAATCAGCACCTAGAGCACACGTGGTCTCCACTGGAACGCTACTCGCACCAAAAGCTCAGTGTATGGTGTATACCGAACTAAAGCCACCAACAGCACACCACTTCTCCCACTCTCCCTCCACCCGACTAACCCTACCCGCCCTCCTTCTTGGTTACAGTTCCGCCAGAGCGCCTGGGGACCACCAACTCTGTTGGTGACGGTGTGCTACATAAATACCTTAAACATTAACATCTATCCATATAACTTAACTTTGCAAACACATGCCTTTTCCGGTGTAACCGTCCACACACAGCAACATCCGCAACTAACATCTTGACAAAACGTGCTTTTGTGAACTGCTGCATGGTAAAACGTTCATGCGCGTCTAGCCAAGAAATGCGTCTCACTGTGACATGTCCTTCCTGCGACGACATCCTGAGCAGGTGCTGGGCCACCTTGCGATATCCACCAACGGCATGAAAGGCGGTCCCTGTGGAGCATACGCTTCCCGCAGCTAAGCAGCATCTGCATTTGGCAAGTCTGTAAGAACGGCTTTCCAGGCTCCCATCACCAGCATGCTCAACTGAGCTCTGCGAGGAAAGAAGAGATCGCGAGCACATGGTTTGGTCTGGAAAAGGCCTGCCAGCTCACCGCTGGACTGACTTACACTGGGGAACACGCATGAAATGGTGGCCTGTTCTACCCCATCCCTGTGCATTTGCCAGCTAGCGGTGGTCTGACCGGAGAATGCAGTCAAGTCTAATGTTCTGGAACATTAGGCCTAGGCAAGCAAGGGAGCAAAAGGACAGAGGGAGCAAAAGGACAGAGGGAGCAAAAGGACAGAGGGAGCAAAAGGCAGGTTCTCGGAGAACGTGCAGTCTGAATATATGGAGGGCAGAGGCGCACACAATGCTGCAGGGAACAGTCTGGGCTGTTGCTACCAACAACCTGGATCTACTTTAATGCATTCCCCTTCCATTTACTTCTCTTCCACTCCTCCCATTGTGCCCATACTCTGTGCCCTTCGTACAAGGACATTCAGGCCAGTTACAAAGTGGGGGGAAATTAATGTTAATATGATTTTATAGTTTGACAAATCGCCACCGTAGTAGTATCAGAGCACCTAGACGTGCTTGTGTGTAGGGTGGGGCACTGTGCCCCCGCCAGGGCTATCGAGACCTTAATCTGCGGGGGAAAGACTATGAGCAAAGGAAAGATAAGAGGATGCAACAGCCTGCTTCATCATTGGAGCGGTTACCTTACAGATGATCCATAACATCATAGTCATAGGATCTGCGCTGGGCTGGCCTCCTAAGTGCATCCCTCCACACCCCCCTCCCCAGCGTGATTGCTAACTTATTCTTGCCCATTTACACCGCCCCCCCCCCCAACTTATTATTTTCTTCCTATTTTACTACATCATTTTGCTTCCACATTTACAACCCTCCCAGCGGTTTTAGGGCTGGAAGGACTTCCAAACACCTACTTTGCCAGTCACCCCAACTTAACTTTTCCTGGCCCCCTGCAGCCCTGAAACTAAACTTGTGGCTGCGCAGTACCCTTGTGGTTTCCCACAGTACTCTTCTTGGGGGAAGCACCATGCAACACCTCTGTAGGAGAAAGACAAACCAAAAGCATGAAAACATGCCATTTTCACATTGCATTAAACATTCAGGAGGTGGGCGGGCATGTGACCGAAGGACTGTTCCGCACAGAGTGCGCGGGCATGTGACCGAAGGACTGTTCCGCACAGAGTGCAAACAGCCTTCATTCTACCTATAAATCGGCCGCTGGCATCTCGCCTGAACCCCGGCCCATCGGGACATCAGTTTTGGGCAACTCACACGCTCAGCCTTAGGTTCCTCCCAAAATACGTGAAAGGCGTTTTTGCTGGGCTAGTTATGGCCGAGGATATATACCATGGACACCAGGTGAATAAACCTGTTCTATCGAAATCCCTTCATATTGCTTTGAGACTCAGTGTTAGTGGCAGAAACTCAGCCTTTCCTTCTGGTATGGCACCAGAGTAAGCGCTGCCCCTGCATACCATTACACGGTTATAGGAGTTTGCGCCATCTGCCTCACCAACAGGGGGATCTGCCCAGCACCTCATATTTTGTTGTGCAGGTGATGCAGTCTGAGTAAATTTATAAAAATTGCCTATAGATATTCCAAAAGTAACACGCAAGTACATCTTTGTGTCTTTCCCAGAGTGTTCCACTGCCCCCCCCCCCACCCACCCACACTCACACCCTCCGCCTGTGTTGACTCCTACTGGCCTAATATAGAAATATAATGCTTTCACAAAGTTGCCCGAATATTATGAAGGAATATCTTGCTCGAAGACCACTGGCCTGCACCAACCCTAGCTACCGTAGTTATCAGGCATTGATAAACTTGACCCATCCTTATCATGCCGATCATAGAGCACTGTAGTTTGCAAAACAGGACCCTGGTGACCTTTCCGGGTTGCTCTGACACCTGGGAGTGCTGGTGCCGTCATAGTATATAACAACCTATACATGAATTTACCAATCGCCTTTGCAAAGTTGATTCGTTTTTATGCAAGAGAGACGAATTCCCAACTTAAAAAGTGGGCCTGCATTTCCTTCTTGAGGCGCTCGTCCTCTTAAAACCACGGGTGCACAAGGCACTGCGCGTTGCAACCAAACCCGGCAGCCTCACAGAGCTTGCGACATGGCACAGAACTTCCGTTGTAACGGGATAGTCTCACATGTAATTCAACTATAGGGTTTGGTGCGGCACGCGCCAAGCTGGAGCCACCCTGCATAAGTGATGAGGGTTAGTCACTGGAATCATGCAAAGAAGTTCAAACAGAACACTTGCCGAAACCGCTTGGCCACATCTGGCTCAGACAAAACGCAAATATCTTAGCAAGCATATGCTGGACAACTACTCCTTCATAATCAAGGACAGAAGGTTCGCGATAGGACAATTAAAGGAGTATAAATGGAAATGCCTTCCTCGTGCACTCATTTGGGGAATTCATGATGTAGGACAACATTTCCTTTTACAATACCCGTTTTCCCCTTTAAACTGCACAGTCTTTACTCTATTGCAAATTGAATAATGAATGTATGAATTAAGACTTTGGATGAATGAGTGAATAACCTATGTCTCTCTGTTTCAGAGAAAACTATATTGATAGTATATGCATCTGTGAAATAATAGTAGCTTCATGTAGCGCCAAACATCAACATATTTATTTGCCATGTCCTTTTTTTTTATTATTTTTTTTTTTAAATACATTGACCATTCGTTGAGAAATAATCAATGAGACTCATCATCTATCATAATAGGATTGACCGATTATTGCTTGTGAGAATTATTTTTCACAGTTCCCGGCACACTGGTGCAATTCCCTGGGGAAATGTATTGTGTCTAACTTTCACAGAGCATGGCCGTTTCCCATCTAGCACCAAGGGAGCTTAAACAGCGGCGCTATACAGGACCACTTTGGATTACTAAAGAAGTCACTGCCGGTAACGTAATGCCACGCCACTCCGGTTCTGCATATTTTAAGCCCAATATAGCTTGCCAAGCGTATGCTAGTTACTCATTGGGCAAGTCATTTGCCTATGATACTAGGCATAACATAATCATTCTATTCCACACCAGTGAACTTCAGTGTCCGCACTAAGCACCGCTATGCAACGTACAGTCCTAGAACAAAGTCCGAGGTACAGATGAACTTCCTAAATAACCTGCCAGGCAGGGCCCAGCGGCATCCCTGTACCCAGTGAAACTATTTACTCTACAGCTTGATGCTTTCATGCAGTGTAAATCTGTGCACAGCGCAGTGGATACATCAGTCTCTCCATACAAAATGTACTTCCAGGCACCGTTCGCACACCAACAACCAGAATGTCCAATGCACAATGGTCCATCAATCAACGAGCACGACACTGCAGACAGTCTATCCACTTGGAGCCTCACATGATCTGTGGGTCGTGGCATCCATCAGAGTGCCCTTCAAATCGCAGTTCTGAAGGGCAAACTCGAAAAGAATGTCTCGTTGACATGCAAAGTTCCTGTAATCCACACAGCTTCCAAATCCCCATGGCCATGTGTCTGTATAGATCATTGGGCAGGAGTGTAAGTATACGCATTTCAAAGCCTAAAGAGCGGAATTACGGGGAAATCAATTCAGGCCTTCACTGGATGGACATCACGTCCGTGTGATGATGAGAGAACCACTGAATGCCTAAAAGACACCCAATGCAATCTACACTGGATGGAAGCGTCAATGTTTGGAGGAGACCACCACTTGTGCATCGTTCAGGATTAACCAACAACTCTGGCCTCCGCTAAGCCTGCAAGCCCCTTGAAAGAGGTTGCTCGATCTCAGAGGACAGGAGAGGAGAAGGAACCGGAACAGTCCCCGAGAATGTCAAGGTAGTGACTGGACTGTGAACAGGTTGGATGCATGTGCTTTATTGGAGGGTCACATTTTTGGCAGGGCAATGAGTTGACCAGACCTCCCAAAGGAGTGATGGACCTACTTGTGCTTAGAAGAAGCATAAATATATACACTTATCAAAAGAGCAACCTTCATCTGCAAGGGGTCACCCTGCCCTTCATTAAAAATGGCATGGTCATCAATTTCTACACTTCATTCTCACACTTTGCCTCCTTCACCCAGCAATCAAGCAAGCCAAAGCATCCTCCAGGTAGAGCTCCAGGGAAGAGATACGATTGGAGTGGCAAAAGGGGACATAAGTGGGACAGAAACATACATCTGGGGCAGCTATCGCAGACGGTACAAGTCCAGTGGGAGGTTAGTAATATACGGAATGCGCAACAGCTCATGGGGTGAGATCAGAGGACGGGAATTCACAGCAAGGCAATTCCAGTCCCTTGGCAATTCCAGTCCCTTGTTAAATGTGGTTGGAGCAGGCCATTGTGCATACAACTCCTTGATTGACACCAACTTGCCACGAAGTAGTAATATGCATGGAAAGGAACTGAGGATATGCTGGCATCCAATAGATCTAGTAAGGTTGTCAAATCACTGCCCGCTTTTCTCACTGCACATCAATTCATCATGTGCACTTATTTCAAAAACAAAATATGTAGAGCTAGCGAGGGGTCTTGGATTTTAGCTCGTCATGTTGAATTCCTGTAATGCAATTGTGTTATTTTGCCTTTAAAACAATTGTCCTACAAGAACCAGCAAGTGTGAAGGAAACTTTTAAGAGGCTAGAGTGGCGCTGAACAGTCTAACAAGGGAGACCCGTTGAGATCTCTAGACTGCCACACTTAAAGACTTCAAACACATCAAAGCAGCCTGTGCAATGATCACCTGCTTGTGTTGCCTACACGGCACATGCAGCAGTAGAAAATGTTTTTGTTTGCGTCAAACAAGCAGTCATCGAGGAAAGGGATAAACAGCTTTTAGATGCTCTCATGTAGTCCATGTTTTTATTGCCTTGAATGGAGCTACACATCGAGCCTTCAACTGGTGGATGGTTGGGCCTTTGAAGAGCAGATAACACATGCGGCTCATACAAAGGGAAAGCATGTAACAATGGTCGCTCAGAAAGCACTTCTGCTGAGTTAAATGGGGTGCCTGTTCTCGGTCTTTTTGCCAGCAAAGAGGAAATAGTCCCTTAAAAATAAAAGGGAAAAAAATAAAGTAAGAATAGTAGGGAGGGAATACATTCACTCGTGGGCAGATGATTTGTGAGAAGGCCCTAGTATTCTCCTTGGGCTCATAACTAAGCGTTAACTCGGAGCCAGTTTCTTTCCATGGCCCTACCTCAACAATTCCCATGACCCCCCCAGCCCCCTACCAATAGAACCCTGTTCGTTTCATTCTCTCTGAACTGTGCTGCGCTTTGAAGAGACCCACATACTGTGTGTGGAACTATACAAGACACCCATTTATCGCTCCTTAAAAGCACACATTCACGTTTCCCAATCCCACTGATGGTGGCAGATCTAGTTATCTGGAAGCAGCACCCTGCAAATAAAAATATATCAACGTTTCAGCCAAATATCTCCAAAGGCCCGTCCTTTGCCTCAAAAATAAGGCCAAGTATCCACAAGAACACCTCATTGAACAGGAGAGGCAACTGCACCCGCTCGAGAGCTGAAACCCGTCGCTTGTGGTCGGCGGGGGCGCATCGGTCAAGACTGTGCAAACAAACTGGGGACAGGAGAGGGCAAAGAAACCTAAAAACGTAGGCGACAGACATGGTGTGAACGGCACTGCCGACCACAGAAGCAATGAAACAATAGGCTATCGCGAATCGATTTCACTAGTGCTGCATGGCAGCCTGTAGGAGGGGATACACAAGATATTAAATAACTTAATATGGCCCACATTGGGTGACAAGTCCTTCAAAAGACATGGTATTACACCAGAACATCCCCAATGAACCCCAAGTCAGTAAACAAAATGGTAATATATGGAACCGTGTGGGTCAAGTGGCAACCCAAAAAGAGCGTGGTGGATCCCTTCAACAATATATCAAAATGATGGCTTTAAGAAAATACCATCGTTTCGATCAAATGGGGGCTTGAAGAAATCAACCGTGTTTTGGTCACTGCTTTGCTGTCACCCATTAGTCGGGTCGAAGATGGTAGGAAGCACCAGTAAGGCATTAGTTGCTGGTAACATTTACTGTGCTTATACCACTTCAAAGGTCTTCAGGGAAGTGTGGGGTGGGGGGTAGATGTGGAACACCTTTTTGTGTTTATTTCAAAGCCCACGAGATGTGAAAGTAAACAATACCAAATCTATGTTAATGTTTTTGGCCAACACGGTCTGCATAAGAATGTAATGCTATAATTCTGGGATAGAGACGAAAAGGGCAGTTGCAGTACTTGCTCTCCCTGCCTAGCATTGTGCAAGCCCCTGCTCTGTAATAACACTGCAAACATCGGGATGATTTAAAAAAAAAAAATCTATATATATCCCATTTTTATAGAACGCTTCATGCAGGAATTCAAGGACTGTATTGATAGATATTATAATACCCAAATTAACGGTAGTCAATTCATAAACATCACAAGTGCTACGTCTGCAATGCTAGGGTTCAGGGATGTGAGTGCAGGGAGCACACCAATCCATGTGCAATCGCTTATCGATATGAAACAAAATTGAGGTGGGTTTTACCATCCCAAGTAAACATTCATTGAATGGGATTTTGATGCTGAATTGCAAAGGCATATATGCTCAGAGTAATCAGTAATCTTAATTACATCTTGAAGTGGGAAAAGTGAACAAAAGGCTCCCACCAATCCCCTCTCAACCCTGGCCTAGAGGATCACGGCCCAGACACCCGCCACGAGAGGAGTTTGCCCATCTCCCAGACGACCAAATACCCTGGTACAAGAACATACGGATGTGCCCACCCGCCTGCCCACCAGCCTGCCCTGCACATGCTGACACCTGCGGCATGGATGAACTCGACTAAACCATCCAGCACCAAATCAACACATCGTTAGAGATGCCATGACGACCTAGCTAACGGTCAGCACACTCGTGCAAACATACACACCGGACACTCCCACACCAATCCACACGAAAAACATACTCAGTGCTATGACGTAGGCGACGGACACACCCACGGACGTGCATCTTTATTACTTTCCACATAGGCTTTTCAAATGCAGAAACGCAAGACGCATAATGAACTCATCTAAAAAGGCTTGCTCACGCTTCTTCTAAAACCATGGACCATAATGAGAAATATAACTAAGACACGATACTGGGGATGAAGCAATATGATACCATAACCTAAAGCGCCTGTGCATCAAATGGTTCCACCTATGCACCAGGCCCAAGTAGGCCGCAAGCAAAAGCTTCCATGAACATTAAATGAGCAAGAGTTCGGTTGCTGACCCTGCAGAATGAGCCCAGCAAAAGCAGACAGTCAAGGGCACAACATTGCAAACTCTCATACCGCAAGCCAACGCCAAGGTCACACCTGCAAGATAAGCCAGGCACACAGTGAGAAATGCAATATGAATTGTGCAGAATTCTGCCTCAACCACGGTCCCACCTCACGTGACCAAGCCGAACTTGATAGGGTGCCAAGCCCAGGAGGAAGAAGGCGCCTGGATCCCCCCCGTCTCAAGACACAGGCAGATACAATTAAGCGACTCAATAAGACATCTGCGGCGGTGGGAGTAGTCGGCCTTCCGGCTTATGAATAAATCCTCACATTGTCTGCACATACCCATAGTGAAACATTGTTGCAAGTGACAGGTGCACCGCGAGCTGGGAACAGCGATGGTCCCAGACTGGGGGGCTCGCGGGTGAACCAAACAGAACATGGGACCCTTATCACTGACGCCATTAACATTGACCAATCCTCAGGGGTCTTCATGTAACAATTTTTATGTATCAAACTGAAGGGACAACCCAAGTATACCACCTGACTGACCCTTAACCAATAACAACGTTCTCTATACGTATGCTATACTAACCCTGCCACTCGGGGAACCAATCCAGAGTGGCGATAGGTTTTTTGCTAATTTTCTCAGGTGACGCAAGTAGCGCGTCATGCTAAGGTAAAAAGGGCCTGCGAGCCCCACGATGTTGAGTGTCAGGACGGACGCGTACGATCCTTGGCCATCCCTGCCGTTTTGTTTAATAAACAGCAGAATCACCTTGCTTCTTGCGTGTGTCTCATACTCTCTCTCTTTTGGGTTATACGGGAGGAGTTGGGGCCTCCCTGCCTGGAGGTCCGCGGACGGCCCAGCCGACCCCGGGAGAATTTCCCCCCCGACAAGTTGGAGGCACTGCTGAGATCTGTTTAAGGTCCGCTTTTATTTTTATTTTTCCAAGTACTCCCGTTGCGAGGAGGCCCGGCGGCGCGGCCCCCTCTGCCGCTGCCCCCTTTTGAGGACTACAGGACCATCGCGGAACTGCGAGAAGACCGGACGGCGCAATCCGGATATTGGCCCTCGGGAGCCGGTTGAGAAGTATCCTGCCCGCGGTTGGCGAGTGTCCAGACGTAGTCCAGACGAGGGGAGGTGGCGAGCCGCTCGGAGGGGTGCACGCAGTCAAGCGGCCCCGCATCAAGAGAACTTGGTGAGTATGCCACACACAACAAGCAATGTGAAATTGTGAGGGAGGGGGCAGGAATTGAATACGGGAGGTATTGCACAGGTGCGCGGCGAAGGTTTGATAATTTAGTGTTGGCAATGAAATGAATGGTAGCCGGACGAGTGCGAGAGCAGTCCGCTACGTTACGGAAGAGAAGGGGGCGGAGCACGAAAACATCACGTGCGGCCGCTCATAGACACTGATTGGCCTAGGTCGCAACCATGTGTAAGGGTGTGTGCGTGGTTTCCTACGATTTGGCAATTATTGATCAATGAGTAGATGAGGATCCCTATTGTTCGAGTAGGAAACTCGATAGATAGATGACGTTTCCCTGTAGGCGGTAGCTAGCTAGTTGCCCAATACGGAAGATAATTGGCTGGTTAAGCCCTCCTGTCGAGGGGCGTATCACACGCGAGGCGACGCAGCGTGCGCAGTCCGATTATATTATTGATTACCATGTTCCAGGAGTGACAGGAAGACAGCTGTGGGGTTAACGGGGGTAGATTGCAAGTGTATTTTGGACTTAAAGAATATATGAAGAACTTACCAGTAGTTCGAAGAGATCGGTGACATCACCAGCAGGGCTTACATAGGACATCTCGAGAACCAGGCATCTTTTATTTTTGAGTGGCGGGGAGGAGAGCTGTGTTAAGGGCGTGGAAACGGAGGTAAACGGTAATGAGTTGATCGGGGGAAGGCAAAAGGAGGTACGTGGCTGCGCACGGAGAACGCCGGCCACGGCAAGTGCAGAAGAGGGAGGAGGAGCAAGTGAAAGTAGGACGGCGGTATAAGAACGTCACAAGGGGCACGCCTCGGCCGCAGGGGGCCGTAAGGGTGTTGTATAAAGGAAGAAACGAAAGAAAAGAATATACAAATGTAAATAATATATTTTACTAATTTTTCCTTAGCGGACTATCGTAAGTCCCCAAACTTACGGGGCCAGGTAAAGATACAAGGCTGTATATTGTAAACTGCTAGTGAGATAACCGCTACCAAATAGGGGAAGGGTAACAAGTGGAGCGCTACTATGTCATACGGGACAGGATCGGGGGGGTGTGGGAACACCCTCACTACCCCGCTGCAACACATATGTAAAACACTATCACCCCATAGGGAGAAATTGATCAAGTACAGCATAGAATGGACACACGGGACGGACAACAAAATGACGACACCATGGCCGCCTAATGGTAGCTTCGATCCATATACCCAACACTCACTATTAAACCATCTGCACAATACATACAAGGGGAAGAAGTTGACGCACCACGTGGAGGTGTTCAATTTATGGAGGATGTTCCAAGGGTCCCGACCAGGACCAAACGGAATGCTCATTGTAGGGGAAAAAAACGGGAGATAAGGAGATTAAGGAGGAGGGAGAGAATGGGGAAAAGGAGAGTGAAGGTACACAGAACACGGGGAAAGGACAAGAGGGAGGAGAAAAGAGTGACAACTCAACCGAAAATGAAATAAAAAAAAGGAACAGAGCGACGATATACCTCTAGCGAAGGTAGTGAAAACAGAGGGAGGGGGGTTGCATCATTTAAGAGAACTAGGAGAAATAGCAAGAGAACAATTAAGGGCGGCTGAGGGGTACTCGAACCCGGCATACAGCCCGCCTTCATATACAGCTACAGGTGGCCACAGGGGATTGGAGGAGGAGAGAAGGACTGAACGAAACAGCACAGCCAAACATGATAGAGGATCAGTAAGGGGTGGTGCAGCATGCATGGGGTTATGGAAGGGAGGAAGGAATGATAGCGCGCTAGACATTGACTGTGTGCATTGTAGATTGTGGCAAGAAAACGCAGGGGCAGAGAAAGGCGGATGAGGACAAGTAGGGATAAAATAAATTATTAAAGTATGCAATGGGAGGGGCAGTTAAAAACAGCCTCGACACACACGCACAAGAATCACAATAGCAGTGTCAACAACCACCACAATATGCACCGCCCATGTGGGGAGGATACATGGGGCAGGATGGGATCATTTCAGCACACACCACAAGCACCAACGCAGATACTGTCACCACTACATGTACAGACAAAACAAATGACAGCACCACTACCCCAGGACTGACTAGAATCACAACACAGAGGCACTGCACAGCAGCCAGCACCCATACAGAACACTGACACAATAGCAATGGTACCGGTTACATGACTGGGTGGGGTCTTCCTGATGGGGAACAAACCTTTCAAAGGACATAGATTGACATTATACCGCTAATAGGACAGCCCACGACAAACTTGATTTGACTCACTCTGCCACACACACTCATGCTCCACCTCCCCGACAGAGCGGGCGAGACGCGCGCCGACACACACACTCACGCACACTCAATAATGCAGAGGACAATTGCATAGGGGTGGTGATAGGTATCAAAACATTTTCTTTTCTGGGTGACAGTGGGGCGACTAGGCCATGCATTAGGGAAGAGACATTTGTGACATCATGAGCGATGTGGACATGACCACCTTATTAACAGAGAAATCCATAACTTGTTAAACATCAGGCATATACATGTTGAAAGTAAGGAAGATTGTTTAAGTATAATGGGGGTGCACGGTACAGAGGGGGGGTGCATAATGATAGCGCATCACAAGAGAGTACATTTAGCTACATTTCTGAGCACACATCTTTCAGTGAGGAGACTGGGCTCACGAATACGCGATTAACACAGAACAATTAAATGAGACACATAAGGTGGAAGAAGGTGCACTTGAGGCGGGCAGGCCTACATTTCATTGACAGTTCACCACAGAAGGAGAGAAATAGGGGTAAAGGGTGGATGATCCATGTTCCCAACAGAATTAATTTGGCGACAAAATAACAGTGCAAGTGGTGATGCCACTAGCGCTTTTGAAAATAGCACTGGCGCAAGTGCATTAGCCAACACACATAGGGAAAGAGGTCATTGCTGCACGAACTGGATCATGATGGTTGTATTAAAATTTGAGAGCAGATAATGGGGGGATAAATATATTGTTTAAATGTAACAGTAATTACAGTAGTGGAGTAATAAAATACTAGACTAAATGAGTAATTAACAGAGTAGGTAGGGTTTAAAAAGTGGACATGGGGTGGGATAGAGAGAATGGGAGTAAATTGTGAGGGTTGGGTTTGAAAGAAAAGAGGAAATAAATAAATAAATAAATAAATAAATAAATAAATACAAAGAGGGGGGAGAGACAGGTAGCAAATAATTGGTAGCGAATTTCATTAGTACCAGCTTAAAGTGCCTGCAGTTAACTGCGAGACACGCCCTGAGGAGTTGAGAGAGGAGCCACAGGAAAAAAAAAAGAAAAAAAGATTTAAAAACCCTGTGATTATCTTAACTAAGTAACATGGTGCACTTAATTTAGAAACACAAGCCACCCTATATGACAAATTTACCACCCTGATGTTTCCCTATTTAGCTTGTCAGTGCCTGATGCCCCACGGGACAAAGGCACGCACTATAAATAGCTTACAACAAAAGCACAGTAAATATAAAGATCCAAAGGCCCATTTGTACACTAGCACCTAAATTGCGTATATATGATCCAAGTGTGTAAATGAGTATCTTCACATAAATTAAGTGCCTACCCATTTTCTGGGTACATTTCGAATTGTGTAACAATTTACAGTCAGACCGCCATTGAACGCCACCAGGTGGTGACAGGATGGTGCATAGGTGTACCATTGGCTCGTCCCACTAGGACACTGAATAGTGTGAGAGTAGTGCAGAGAGGTTAGGTCAAGAAATTGAAGAATATGTAAATTTTCAGGTCTCAAGCGCTTCCATTTCATTTCTCACCAGATATAAAGGACCCAGGGCAGGCCTGAAGACAACGGACAACCAACACCCAATGGCTATGGACTACAGTGGGACATTTTCCCCTCCTGACAGACTTTGTTAGATGTGTGAGGTGTCAAGCCCTACAAAGCGGTGGCCACCCTGGCAACGAGGGAGCAACGATCAACAGGGCCAACGCAAGAGATTTTCATGAACTGCAAAATAGCACAAACACTCCCGAGTTAGGGAAACATGGCCATCCTGTGGTCCAACGCACACTAGCAACTAGAATAGGGACTGACACACGCATTTCCAAAGTTTAATTGAGTTTCATATTACGTTTTGTGCACCTACAGCTGTAACACTATTTTGTCCCTTCTCTTTTTCTCTCGCACATGCAGGTACTGTGTATTATTGTACTGCTAAGAAAACAGATAACTAACAAAGTTCACTGCCCAGGAGTAGATGATACCCTCAGACAATAACTACCCTGAAGAATTATCGCACCAATTTGTCTATTACATAAAAAGGCCAAAGTACCTGAAAAGGAGGAGGGTACGTGTCTACTACACAGCACTTCTCTTGGCCATAGAACAATCAATGCCCCACCTCCACCCATACATGCCTGTCCTAAGAGATAGATCGCTTAGATTGGCGTGGGAACAGCTCTTCGCCTGGGCACTGAACGACTACTTGATAGGGAGAGCTTGAAAACAACAACTAACACTAATAACAAGCATATTGAGAATTTTCAGGCGGGCAACTTTAACGTCGCAAGAATTAGCTGCCGGACTGCAGCAAGGTAAGAGCAAAATGCCGGTGAGACTAGCCTCTGTAATAAAGATGATAGGGATTTTGATGATCACCGGGTTTGTGGCTGCCTCTGTATGGCGGAACAGTTATGCTATCAATATTTTTGCTGTACCCAAACCTAATATACCCCCACCCCCAGCTGCAACAGGTGTTACGTCAGGTGGTACTAGCAAAATTCCACACAAGTGAAATAGAGTTAAACGCAGCACATACTCAGACAATAAAGATATTGACAACTACAAACAAAATTCAGCACACGTCTCAAACAACATGTGGTACCAACACATGACCCAAATAGGTAAACAAACAACAGAAGACAGCTGCTACGTCTGCTCATTGATCCCATACGCCATGAGGGCTTCCCGAACTTTCGTTGCCACGGAAATAGATGAAAAAACAGCACGGTGTATAATATACCTGGCACTGTTCCAAACAAAAGGGAGATTTCAAGGGAACACGGTGCACCTGGTATGGAAATCACGAGACACATACCCGTACGAAAATAACTTCTTTTAAGAGTTATTTGAGCTACCACAAGGCTAGTTTACATGCCGAAGCATTCAGATACATAACAAGTGGCCCTGAAAAAGGAGAAATGAAGAAAGTTACACTACAGTACCTACCATGTGATTGGTACGCCACTGAAGCTCCTGGTAAACAAGGATGTTGGGAAAGACCACTGATAATAACAGGGAAGGTGTACCTGGGTGACGAATGGGACACAGGAGTGGTTGGCAGCAACATGATAACGAGAGAAGATACTACAACTATTGCTGAGCACAACAACATATGTTGGATGACTTGGGTCAAGTACGTACCCATGCTAACGTGGATAGAGAAGGATGAAGACCCAATAACAATACTGCCGATGACTGCACCTAAGGTATGCTACCAACACAAAGGAGAAGTGGACGTAGGATACAACGCCAACTGTGCAAGCGTGACAGAGCTACCTGAGGGGGGAGCAGGAACAGCAGTAGTAATGGACCATTACTGGGCCTGTGGAGACAGGGCATACCACACACTGCCCCCTCTGTGGAATGGTGTATGCACAATAGTACACGTTAATGTACCATCACTAGTGGTGCCCCAGAAACATGTGAATGTGGCGAACTTCCCCAAAATGGATGAAGGAAACAAAAGGGAGAAGAGATCTGCACAGCTTCAGAAGGGGCCAGAGCACCGAAACAACGGCAACAGCACTGTCCTGAATAGAAAGAAAAGACAAGGAGAACCTCTGACAGGAAATTACCTGTGGGGATGGTCGGAAACAGCACTCACTTCAATTCCGCCAGAACACAGACTATTCAGCAGAGCAGCAATGTTCTTCTCCTCAATAATACATCCGGGATTACAGGCTTACGCAAACGCAAAATGGCTCCAGATAACTAGATGGGAACTAATGATGACAATTAACTCTACAGTAAATGGATTCAATGCAATAAAAAAGGAACTGCGAGCAGTGAGGATGGTAGCACTACAGAACAGATATATACTGGACCTCCTCACAGCAATGGAAGGAGGAGTCTGCGCAAAGATAGGACAATCATGCTGCACATTCATTCCTGCTAACGATGCTGACAATGGTACACTGACAGAAGCAGTATCACAATTGGCCCAGATGCACTCCAAAATGATGGATGAAAGTAAAGGTGTAAAAAAGGATGAGAGCTGGTTTTCGACGCTATGGTCATGGATGCCATCTTGGCTGTCAGATGGACTGAAGATCATAGTTGGATGCATTATTTTGGCTGGAGCTGCACTTATCATAATAAGATTTTGGAAGGCCCGGAAGGCACGCACCACAGACGAGATGATCGAAATGGTCGGTATGCACCCCTTGATGCCAGCAGATGACGGCCAACACACAGGCACAATAATAAAAGAGAGAGAGGTTGCGCAACCAGATCATCACTAACCACCTGGACCCACCATCTGTGAAGCTCGAGAACCCAAGAAACCCAAGGAGCTACATAGGGAAATGGGTATACTGCACACCTGGAGGAACCTGTGTATATATGTACTGGTCATTTGAAGACCATGTCAACCACTATGGACATTTGGGAGGAGTAACTAAAATATGGAGAGTGAGAGGAGATAAGGAAAAGGATATGTTTGTGGTCGACAAGTCGACCAGAGGGGGGACTGAAGTGGGAAAAGTGAACAAAAGGCTCCCACCAATCCCCTCTCAACCCTGGCTTAGAGGATCACGGCCCAGACACCCGCCACGAGAGGAGTTTGCCCATCTCCCAGACGACCAAATACCCTGGTACAAGAACATACGGATGTGCCCACCAGCCTGCCCTGCACATGCCGACACCTGCGGCATGGATGAACTCGACTAAACCATTCAGCACCAAATCAACACATCGTTAGAGATGCCATGACGACCTAGCTAGCGGTCAGCACACTCGTGCAAACATACACACCGGACACTCCCACACCAATCCACACGAAAAACATACTCAGTGCTATGACGTAGGCGAATGACACACCCACGGACGTGCATCTTTATTACTTTCCACATAGGCTTTTCAAATGCAGAAACGCAAGACGCATAATGAACTCATCTAAAAAGGCTTGCTCACGCTTCTTCTAAACCCATGGACCATAATGAGAAATATAACTAAGACACGATACTGGGGATAGAGCAATATGATACCATAACCTAAACCGCTCTGCATCAAATGGTTCCACCTATGCACCAGGCCCAAGTAGGCCGCAAGCAAAAGCTTCCATGAACATTAAATGAGCAAGAGTCGGTTGCTGACCCTGCAGAATGAGCCCAGCAAAAGCAGACAGTCAAGGGCACAACGTTGCAAACTCTCATACCGCAAGCCGACGCCAAGGTCGCACCTGCAAGATAAGCCAGGCACACAGTGAGAAATGCAATATCAATTGTGCAGAATTCTGCCTCAACCACGGTCCCACCTCACGTGACCAAGCCGAACTTGATAGGGTGCCAAGCCCAGGAGGAAGAAGGCGCCTGGATCCCCCCCGTCTCAAGACACAGGCAGATACAATTAAGCGACTCAATAAGACATCTGCGGCGGTGGGAGTAGTCGGCCTTCCGGCTTATGAATAAATCCTCACATTGTCTGCACATACCCATAGTGAAACATTGTTGCAAGTGACAGGTGCACCGCGAGCTGGGAACAGCGATGGTCCCAGACTGGGGGGCTCGCGGGTGAACCAATCAGAACATGGGACCCTTATCACTGACGCCATTAACATTGACCAATCCTCAGGGGTCTTCATGTAACAATTTTTATGTATCAAACTGAAGGGACAACCCAAGTATACCACCTGACTGACCCGTAACCAATAACAACGTTCTCTATACGTATGCTATACTAACCCTACCACTTGGGGAACCAATCCAGAGTGGCGATAGGTTTTTTGCTAATTTACTCAGGTGACGCAAGTAGCGCGTCATGCTAAGGTAAAAAGGGCATGCGAGCCCACGATGTTGAGAGAGTGTCAGGACGGACGCGTACGATCCTTGGCCATCCCTGCCGTTTTGTTTAATAAACAGCAGAATCACCTTGCTTCTTGCGTGTGTCTCATACTCTATCTCTTTTGGGTTATACGGGAGGAGTTGGGGCCTCCCCGCCCGGAGGTCCGCGGACGGCCCAGCCGACCCCGGGAGAATTTCCCCCCCGACAATCTAGTCACTCTTCCTTATTACAGCCCATCCATATGGCAGCAGTTTGCCATCCTCACTTGATCTCCTAAAATTCCCACTTCCCCAAAAAAATATATACATGTATATAAAGGGGTAGCCCCTGCTGGCTCCTACCCTCAGGGTAAGAAAATGGCCAGTTTACCCATAATTAACCTCAAAATACCAAAAGAGTCAGATGACCGCATACTAGAGAGTGACTAGATATAATGTGGATTACTCCAAGTAATGCAAGGATTACCTCCAAGCCCTCTCCGTGATCTACTGTAGTTCATGAGACACTAGAAACCAATGTTGCAAAATCTAGTGTTCCCTTAGTAACCAAGAATAACAAATTAGAGAGATGCACAAACTACTAGCCGTCAGAGGCAAAGTCATGATATGCCCAACCCAGGAAAAGAATTAAAAGGATGGTGCACAAAGGTTGCCATGTCCTTGCCTTGCAGAGGTCGATCAGAGACTCTTCTTTTGCCTCTGCCGTAGATGCCACCAACCCATTGATCTACAAACGATAACTGCAGGGGGTGGAGAACCTGAAAGGTAGAAAAGCAATGACTGCCTTCAGCCACTCGATGATGCAAACAGAGGCTTTGAGACCCTTCTCCATACCCTTTTTAAAAAGGTGAGAAATAGGATATTACAGCGCCCAGTTACCCCAGGGTCGGTTGCGCGGTATAAATAGAGAAACTAAACTAGAGGAGCCATGTACGAATGCCCTGCAACATGTGAAATGTAGAACGCACCCTAGGCCTAAATGTGGGATCACAGTTAAAGGCGTCTGCCTCAGGCATGAGCACGAGGTAGGACAGAGTGTAAAGAAGCCCCCACCACACTCCTCAAAACTTCTGGCCGAGGAGGAAGCAACTAGGAATATGGCCTTGCAGAGCCAGCAGATTAACGGAAGCTGATGACAGCAGCTAGAAGGGGGTGTGGGGGAGGAGAGAGAAGATTACCGAGCATTAGGGGACGTCTCAGAGCAAGATTTAACCCCAGGGTGAAAGAAAGAAGCTCTAAACCAAACGTGGGGATGGCTATGGTGACAAGGTCACAGTCCTTCGAGGGAACCCTAAATGCCCAGACTTTAGAGAAGAACGGGCCAGCTCCAGGGCAACCCCTTCTTGACAACTGTACAATCAGGGACACCATCATCTAGAAGCAGGAGGGTTTTGTTAGCACATCAACCCACAACGGCCTGCAAGTGCTGGGAGAGGACTGTGAGGTGGAGGGCCATGGGAGCTTATGACTGCTAGGGAGAGGAGCCGCCGAGAGATCTGCACTTTTAATTGTTCCGCCGAAGAGCCCCAAAATCCCCTGAAGCTTGCAGGGCTGATGGTCAAACCCAGTGAGGAAGGAAACGCCCTAGTGGCCGTATCCACCAAGATGTCCTCATAAGTCCCTACAAATTATGGAATTTCATATTCAGAAATATGAGGCAGCATGAGTGGGTCATAGTCATTAACCGTAAATGGGGACGTGTAAGCGAGTTTAGCTATGCCACTTCCACTCCCGTAGGAAACGACGCGGATGCAAAATTACACACTTTCCTTTTTTGACATTACATAGTAGGGAAACTGCTCTGCACCCATGGGACCCCATCTACGAGTAAATGAGAGAGATATTGATCCTTGGAGTAGAAAATCAAACCCATTTTCTATGTTGGGTAGGTGAACCAATATCCTGGGCATCCTGAGCACTGCTTTCTGAACCAAACCCAGCAGATTTAGATGAAACTCAAACTACATTCAAGATGCATGCACATGTTAGCATGCTAGCCACCCACAACCTCACGGTGGAGGGGGTGGGGTAATTCATTCAAATGCATTTACATAAATGTCATTTTACTATGCAACTTTCCTCGGATACCAATACTTGTTTTTGATGCTGCTAGTTATTAACAAACAGAATATATGTAAATGTTAACTGAAGAGAGTTAATGTACTGACTTATAAGCAGATATAAGTGTTGCTGTGCTTTCCCAGATGTCACATCTGCTTACATTTCCTATTAAAAAGCAGTGCCAGTGGGCATCCTTTGTCCCTACCTAAAAGGGGCCAGCCCTGCAGTTTGAAGATCACTGAGTTAGAGGGCGGGATTGTATTATTTAGGATTATAAATATATTCACTTGATAGATGTGACTGCATGTGTGCACAGAATGTTAGCTGAGATGTCACCGAAGGTCATTTTATTTCTGTATACCAGCGATTAACGTGTATTAATTGTTCTTTGTGTATTAATTGTTCTTTTATAACGCGTTTAATACCAGAGACCAGTTTCTGAGCGCGAGACCGGGATTCAAACCGGTGTTCCTATGCGTTATTTTGCTTTCAAGTCAATTGTGTTGACCCTGAGCTATCCTGCCGGCTCCAGATTTCATTGTGGTGAATTCCCCTGCATAAAGATAGGGGACAACCCCACCCCCCTTGAATTGATTTTATTTAAATAAAATAAGATAAGATATAGACTCCTAATACAGCCTGCTTCTTTTCGCAGAATTGAATAAGAGTGCATAGTGGGGAATGTTACCCGAGGGGTTGCCATCAGCCCTACAGATAAGGGGTGTATCGGCCACTCTTTCTGCCTAAAAATACCCCCATAAAATAAAAACTGTGTAAAAATACTCCCACTAAAAAATAGGAAACCGACATGTAGGACCTTGTGCCCCTGATTTCACCCAAATAGCTCAATGGATATGTTTATACCAGTATTGAATGTAGTACCACATCAAGAAACTGCTATAGTTACTTTCTGATAGGGCAAAGGAATAGTCTAATGTGCATGAATAACTAGGTGCGATCAAATAATTATCACAAAAACATTTCCGTTTTCCAATTAAAATAGGTTTACTCGCTTATATGGGAAATGGACTTGCAGTTTTACTCCCCCCAAAAATATTTTTACTCCTAATTTTAAAATATGGGGAGCAAAATGCTCCCACTTCAAATTCTTATCTGGAGCACTGATTGTCATATAGTGGAAAGAGCAACATATCAACAAATATCTCAACACAAGTGAACTGGTAACACTAGCACCCCAAACGTCATTAGTACAATGATACAAAATAAAAGTGTCCGATCAAAGTTCCATGAAAATAGGGCTTTTCATCATACTAAAAAATAATAACTAATTTAAGACACTAAGTACCCCACCCCTGTTAGCGAGAGCACAGAGAACACAGATTTTATAGTAAAAGAGGCACTCTGTGTCTTGCAGACAAAAAAGGTAGAGCGGGCAAAATGTCATTAAATAGAAGATGTCTTCGGATAAAAGTAGAGCGGTCAGGTCACTAGGGCGCTCAAAGGAGGGACAGGGCTTGCAAGTACTGCAAATACCTTTTGTCTGCATTTTGAGGCTCAAAGGTGCCAAGCCACGCTTCAAGGTGTTTTCTGAAGCAGGGCTTCTGCGTCGGAAGGCAAGCTGGAAATCTGGATCCAGCATACGATGCTGTACACAAACAGCAATGGCACGTGACAAGAAGACGGTTGGACCAGGGAGACAATGTCTGGGGATATGTAGCCCAAACAGTTCAATGGGGGAAATCAGGGCACAGAACTGTTCCTTGGCTTCTGGAAGGCCCTTTTCAGGATCTCCACCGACTATGCGAGTCCTTCCTTTATGCCACCTGCCAGCCATAAGTGGGCTGAGCACACTTGCAGGATTCTCCCATCTCCAGTGAACAGGGTCCCAGGTAACAGTGTCAATTACAGCATGCCTGGGTCAGCCCGCTGGTCACCCCAAATTTGAGGTTTGGAACAGAGCTTGCCTTTGCATTGGAGCCTTCAGTCTTTACCTCCATGTCAGGTCTTTAGCATAGACTCAGCTCTGAGGTCCAGTGAATTCTTCAGTCCCTTCTTCAATCCCTCCCTCCTCCGCTTTGCGAGCCCTAACCAGGGCTGCTGTGACAAATATCCTTTGCCCTGTGATGCCATACCTAGAGTGTTCAGTCTCCTAGAAGTAGGGAGGGTGCAGACAGTTTGACAATCCCCAGCAAGAATGAAGCTGGTGGAACCCTTCATGGGCTGTACTTCTGTACCAGGCTACTCTAACTGCACCCCCTTTCTCTGTCTCCATGATAGAGTCTCTGGCCATCAACATCCTGATTGTACTACCCATTGTATCCTGGCAGGCATGTCTTTGAACCTAGTTCCCAGTCCACCATCTAGCAGGGGGGTGGGGCAGCAGGGGGGTGGAGGTGGATTTCCTCCTGGGACACCCAATCAAAGAAACACAAATAGAAGCTTACTGACCTCCATTCAAAAGGATGCCTCAGTGTGGTCCAGGGCAGGCAAAAACGACGAGTCACTGATCTAGATTAACAACTAGAACTCTGATCAAGAGCCACAGTGACACACCAGGCATGGCATAACGTGATAGCTTCATCTGCCACCAGGTCCCTGTAAGAAACACAATTACCGTTTTGGGAAAAGGGGAGCCTTTGACTGCAAAGGCATCCCACCCCTCAGCCCCTTATGCCAAGTTGGCCCCAGAAGGCTTTACTCCAGAAGCACATGTGCCCTTTGATCCTGCCCTGCTTCCACTGCATGCAGGGACTGTGGAAAAGTCAGGAGACAGTTCCAGCCGAGTCAAATGGGTGCACTAGGAAGTTAGCAAAGAGCATTATTATGAAAGAGAATTTGATCAGCAAAGTCCTCTTTCTGAGGCAGAATTACCAGCATCATGTTATTAAATGCAATAGTTCAGGCTTACTGCCCTCACAGATGGCCTGTCACAATACTGTAAACAGGATCTAATTTGTTAAGTCTCTGGACCAATTACCTCTTCGGGCGACACAGATGCAACACTTCCATTATGATGCGATTCTTTGCTTCTGAGAAAAGCACCCTGCCCAGTCTTGTCTGAAATCAGATTTCCCAAGAACTGAGGGTGCTGTGAAATTTTGCTGAAAGCCATACACAGTTGCGAAGTCGCATGCCCTACATACACAATCTTGGATGCTGGATTGGGTGAGCTCCTGGATGTGGCAAATGTCCAGATAGTAGGCGATGCAATAACTGAAAATGCTGGATCCCGGTGCAAACCAAGAGAAATCTTTGTTGTACTGCCTGCTGGAATTGTGTAGGTATGCCTCTCCGAGGACCAAGGATGCAACCCAATCACAGCTTGACAGGGGAGCGAGGACTCGTAGGGCATACTCACTTCTTTCCTCAACGTATCCTCCTCCCAGGGGGACGGGGAAAGACTGTCACTATCGGATCCTGACGCTCGGGTGGATATGTGAGGGAGGACTACCTGGGTGGAGGAGACTTGGGGAGTGGAGACAAGGCAGCCTTGGGTGAGACATTATTCCCCCCCCATTCCTTTTCATAACGAGTTCACCATCACCCAGGCCTTAATAGGCTATTGTCAGTCCAGTTCCTATTTTTCCAGCTTCAGAGTGAGGTCAGAGCTGCGAGAGACGCATCGGTGGCGGGAGTGAAGCCGCGGCATGTGTGAGAAAGAGAAAAAAAAAAAAAAAAAAAAAAAAGATCAAGAGTAACAAAGAGTGATCACTGTAAGCACCGACCGTTGAGTCAACCTAGATAGGGGAACACCGGGGCGGCAGGCTGGCATGTCAGACCAGTCAGCACTTTCAATGAATACCGATCCGAATGAGAGCAAGCAATTTTGAATATAGATTTGAATGAAAACAAGTACTGTTGAATATTGATCTGAATTAAATCCGTTTTGTGGCATCTCACACTATAAAAAGGAACTGTGCAAATTGAGAGAAGAAGCATTGGCAAGAGCCACAAGAATATATGAAAGTTCAACAAGTGAATAGTGGTAAAACAAGTAATGATCAAGCATCATGAGGATGTGAAATGAGAATAAAACCAAGCACCACTATAGAACTGAAACAGTGGCAACGTGCATATAAGAAAGAAGAGGCAAGTCAGGTGTTTTGGGTGTGTGATCTGTAATGTGTGGACTGTGTGGTTTTACAACTGCGCCTAGACCAGAGGTCTTCAATCTGTGGGGCGCGCCCCCCTTGGGGGGCGCGCCACCATGCCTGGGGGGGCGCGTGATGCCTTCCAAAAGAAAAGAAAACGAGTAACGCTTTTTTTTTTTTTTTTTTGGCCGCACTGAACTGAGCATGTGAAATGGGGAGCCACTGGCTCCCATGCACATGCTCAGCCAGTGCGATGTGGTGGGGGCGTGGCCATGGAAACAGGAAATAAACGCAGCCTGGACGCGCGCTTTCCTGCATTTGGATCGCGCGTCCAGGCTGCCTTGTGGTGTCCTGTGTTCCCTGTTGTTGTTGCTGCTGCTGCCGCCGCCGCCGAGTCCGAGGTAAGTGACTCGTTCCGCTTTATGTTTAACACGGCTCCCCCGTGGCAATCTGCCATGGGGGAGCCGCGTTATTAATGCAGCACCGGTCCCCCTGCGCCCCTCTCTCCCTGCATCCCCCTTATTGGGGGGCATGCATGGGGGAGAGGAGGCGAGCGGGGGACCGGAACTGCTCTGTTGGTGTTTTTTTTTTACAACGCGGCTCCCCCATGGCAGATTGCTGGAGCCCAGCAATCTGCCATGGGGGAGCTGCGTTGTTAATGCAGCACCGGTCCCCCTGCTCCCCTCTCTCCCTGCATCCCCCACATTGGGGTGCATGCATGGAGGAGAGGAGGCGAGCGGGGGACCGGAACTGCTCTGCTGGTGTTTTTTTTTACAACGCGGCTCCCCCATGGCAGATTGCTGGAGCCCAGCAATCTGCCATGGGGGAGCCGCGTTGTTAATGCAGCACCGGTCCTGCTTCATTTGCCATGGCTGTGTTTTCAGTCATCCATTGGATCCCTAGCTTGCGCAATGCTCCTCGTTCTGGAAAAAATGTGTTGGTTAAACCAGGGCTCTCAACCTTCACCCGCCAATAGCGAGTGATCATGGGGAGTATATATATGGTGTGCATTTGGCGAATTGAAGTGGTGAGTGACTTCTCATGCCTGGTAGTAACTTGCAGCTTGAAATTTATTTCTCTGGATATGAAGTCAGGTTCGTTTTCAGTGTTGGTCCTGTTTGACAGATGATTTACTGACTTTTGGAGAATGTTTTTCAACTTTTGGTGGTACCTTTTTTCTTTCCCAATTCTGAGGTTGATACTCCTTTCGGCAAAGCCTCTCCTACAAACTGATGGCACTTGGCCAGAACTAAGGTTCTTGGCTCTAGGGAAAATCCCCAAATGGTATGTAATACCACATCTGTCACTACTGCAAATTCAACTACTACACTAAGCTCATTTCCTTTCTCCTCCCCTAAACGCAAGCTATCTATTGACCCCTAGTCAATGCTTGCCCTCCTCGTTCCTGCTCAGATTGCGCTACCGTTCCATTTTTCCCAAAACTGAGAGCTCCGCCATCCACCACCACCACCCCTTGCCAGTATGGATTTCACAAGGCCCCATTTTCTTCATGCCGTATGCCACCTCTCACTGCAAACCCATCTCCTTTGGATTCTCATATCCTGTATTTGATGCTATTGAAGCTGGGGCAACACTATTTTTAGTCGAGTCCTCTGTATTATAGCAAAATAATCGGAATGCTTTGTTCACAAATATTTGTCCTCATCTGATTTGAATCATTGCAAGCAATGATTTTGAAACAACGTGGTGTGTGGCATGCACTCCTTCGTTGGGGGCACCATTATACTCCAGCGCGCGATAACCGTTCGCAACCGAGTAACATTTTGGAGTACATGTGTATAGGGGGGGCCTGGGCCGGAGAAATTTTTCTTAGGGGGGGCTCGGGGTCAAAAAGTTTGAAGACCACTGGCCTAGACTGAGGACACCTACCTCTGGAAAAGCCACTTAAAAATACCTGCAAAGATACTTGTGATTGAAAATAAAGAAAATTTGCTGTGAACTGATATTAAGGAACTGTACTTGGTGAAATTGGTCAAAGATAACCAAACCAGAAGACCTGGAAAATATCACAAAGAATAATACCCCTTTGCACTGTGAACTATCTCAAACCTTGGGGAAGGGAAACATTTTCCAAACCAAGAGCTGGAAGAAGCTCTGAATTTTATTTGAACACTTCTTATTTTAATGCGGACAGCCCTACACATTGTATACAAATAGATGCGAGGGCAAGTATAGGTTTTGAACACGGGCAGATGTGTTCTTTGGACTTGCTGCCGCAGACTATCCTTAGTTTTATTTAGGTAGGGAAATCCCACCTTAGTAAAAGGGCAAGATAAGCCCGTTTTCCAACCTTTTTTTCCGTTTAATAAAATTTAGATACCAAACTTTAGTTCAGCTGTCTGAATCTACTTCATGATGCCTTACAGGAGGTAATAACCCACTCTAGTGCACCTTCAGCCCGAAGGAGATCTTGTTAACCTGCCAGTGGCTCCCCCCCCACCCCCCAATTCCGGTCTGACCAGATGGTGCACTTTTAAGGCCCAATCAATCACAGCATAGATCAGGGCCCAATCCATCATGACATAGATCAGACCACAGAATGGCACTTACTCAGAGGCCACAGAGGGGTAGTCTATCCAACTGCAAATTAGGAATGCCACTTCACAGGAGGCAGGCCTGGTCTGTGCATCGTCTCAAAAGGTGGCAGCCGGGGATATATATTTTAAGTTGCAAACTACCGCCCTGTATGTCCTGGATGAGGGCCAACCCCTTCTTAGTCGTCTACCTAAACTACCTCAACTTGGGATTGGCTTTGGGATCACACATTTCAACACCGGCAATTGCACATAAGGGGCCAAAGGACTCAGAACCTGCTTAACTGCACCTTTGTCCAGGTATTTCCCCTTGGGTTCTTTCCTACACCCTTTATCTTAACAGGTCATGGAGAAAGATTGAAGAGGATGAGGAAGGGGAGAGTGCCTGAATCAGTGTCTCCTCCTTTTGCCTCTGCTCTTACCCCACACACTTCTTGCAGGGTCACACCAATATGGGACTTCATACAGCGAACAGAGATTCCCACAAGATATTAGTAGATTTTCTGCATGGAGGGGAGCTGGAAGGGAACAAAACTAGGCAGCTTCTGCCTGCAAGGCGCAATGATGCTGCCAAAAGTAGCTCATGAAATGGGCACAAAGTAATAGTTTAAATAGGTTGGAGAGCAGGTGTAGACCATCTGATGCAACCGTGAGCAAGGGATACAAGTTTTGGCAGAGGGCAGGATGAGCAGAACAACCGAGCGATACATCTTACCGTTCACAACGGCAGGCCTTCCCGCAATCGTGAACAGAGAATGAGGGTGGAAGATGGCGCGCTTCATGCTGCCTGACCCTTGAGCCAAACAGAGCCCTTCCTGATGCAGGCAACCAGAGTGCCAAGATGTCAGTGACCCTGCAGGACACCCTGAACTCGGCCTGACTCAGCCATCACCACTACCACCACCACCACCTAACTGTGACCCAAGCCCGGCAGACTAATCTGGGTCCTGGAGAACAGCAAAAAAAAGAATGACCAAGGGTAAGCTATGCCGCACCCCCTTTAAACCATGAAGGGAGTGGGGCTGCCATATGAAAATTACTGTCTTTAGGAGTATTGACTGACAGGAAAGGGCTTGGGCGTGGGGGAGAAGGGGTGGACTGAGGGCAGAGTGTGAATATATATATATATATATATATATATATATATATATTTTCTTTTTTTTTTTTTAAACTTTTAAACCGAAACCACCCAACAGCCACCAAGCGGAAATAAGGTGCCACTCCCATCTATGAAATTGTTCTCGTTTTATTAAAACAGTTGAAAAATATGCATGAAATCAATTGCGCCACGAGTCACCTGGTCTATGAACAACATCCATTTTAAATTATGGAAAAAATTAAGCCAACATTTTCTTGGCGTCATGCTTCAATTTACGCTTACCTTACTTTTGACGCCATGCACATGTTCTTAGGATGCTAGCATAAACTATGCACGTTTAAATCTGTGGACACTCTCCGGGCGCAACCATTTCTACTACGCATAGCACGTATGTAACCGTTCATGACACCTCGGAAAGCCAAGACCGCAGGCCGTTAAAATATATATATAACATGGCCATCTAGAAATTCAAAAACAACGTCTCGATATGAGAAATGGTCATCGGATCCCAAAAGACGACATACAAAAAGACAACAAAACCCAGGAACTGGCAAGGTTTCTCTTTCTTTCGTTGCTTAGAAGGAGCTTGTACTTCAGTTTTAAAAAGGACAAGCAATTCAAATCGAACTACTTGGCAAGGGAAGCAGAAGCAATCTGGTAAAGTGCTCCGTGATGGAGCGGGAGAGAGGGGGGAGAGGGAATAATTAAACTAAAGAAAAATGGTGGACACAAATTTTTTTTTTTTTTTTTAAAGGACAGGCCAGAGGATAACGGGGGAGGGTGCCGCACGTCTCCCTGCAGCAGGGGATGGTTTAGAGCCATTCCCTATGACAAGCAACCCACGCTGGTGTACTCAGCAAGGGCACACCTCGACAGAAGAAAGTACTGCGAGAAACGGGCCATTTTGCATACACAAAAAAAAATACAGACAGGCGAAAGGAGGGGTGAAGCGTTAGAGGTCTTTAACATGGTAAGGCTGCTGGAAGCATAGGCCTTTTTTTCCAAAATCCTGAAGCTCCCGTGAATGAGGATTTTGAGGAAAAAAAAAAAAAAGGCCTCTGCTTCCAGTGGCCTCACCTTTTCAGCCTCGAGGGGCAGCGCCACCATTAAGGCTGAAAAGGAGAGGTGCTGTCGTCTGCCGGCAAAGACTTTAGAAAATAAATGCAGAGATCAGCACCCCTGCGAGAGGGTGCCAATCTATACAAAAGGCTGCCTGGCAGGGGTGCCTGTCGGCCAGTGAGCCAGGGCTTGTCAAGGGGGCGTGGCATAACAAGCAGGCAGTCAACAACCCCCCCATCCCTGCTGTTGAGCCATGCCCCCTTGATGAGCCCCGGCTCATTTTTTGCAGGGCACTTAAGTCACTGCCCTAAATATTCCTTGCCTTGAACAAGGATGTGCCTGGCTAATGGGTGTTATAGTCCAAATAATTTGGACAACAAAATGTACCCGCCTTTGACCTACAGCGATCCGAATACTCTGTGGGGCCAGGCAGCTACATACCAATATTAATCACAAAGGAAGCGGGTCACCAAGACGTAACAGCGGGGTGGTTCTGCAAGAAGATGATGTAAAAATCTCAAATAACCTGTAAAAATGGCTTGGAAAATCACAAAGATCTGGCCAATGTTACTGATCTATTCACTTGCTTTAAAATGCTTCATTTGTCACACACCCCCAACCGCCACCCAAAGTTCACCAGCTAAAAAAAGGGCCCAAGCTAAGTGTTTTTAAAATCAGGCCAAGGTTGGACTTGTGGTATTGGACCAATCAACTTTCCTAAAGCCATCTACATATCCATTGCTGCCATTTAGCAACACATTACTTTTTGGAACATCATTGCCTTTAAATGAGTGGGGAGGGAGGGGGAGGATGGCAATGAAAAATGGAAATTAGCATCTGAGGACGTGCATGAAACCAGTCAAGTTCTTCAGATCGTGGACAGAACAAGGCTGCGTTCTGACGGAATCGGTCAAAATGACAGATAAAAAAATGACCGAATGCGTGAATTGGCCCATTTCCAGACGTTCGAAAATTACAAATTGCCGAAAAGTTCTACCAGATCACGCATTCGGTGCATGGGGCTGCAGCGGTGCGACCTCTGAGAACTCCCTTGCAACCTCTTTCAAAAAAAAAAAAAAAAAAAACACCTATGCAAGCTCCCGGGCTGTGGCCAGCACCATGTGGCTCTTTACTTCTGGAATGGCTGGCTTTCTTGTTCAGCGCCCCCCCCCTTTAAAAAAAGAAAAATAAGAACAGGAGTGCCACATGTCTAACACTTTCAGCACGGACCCTACATAAGAAAGAATAGGAATAACAAATAATGTGTCTTTCTGGAGTTCTATACAATAATTGCTAGACTCATGAAAGGTTTATTTCAGGCACACTTCAGGGGTGAGTCACTGATTTAGTCTGTTCTTAAACGCCTCAAATCGGCCTTTCTTCCTTCTGAGGTTGATAAAGGAGTACCAACAGAGGTTGGGTGATATTGGGTGTATATTTTTTCTATATAAAGCGCTTAAGCGTAAGTGCTATATAAACACATCAATATCATTTGGTCATGGACGTCTGCTTGCATTCACAGTAATTTGGTAATATGGGCCTATACACACTGATCTTAATGATACATATGGCGATCCATTTTTGTATGAAATGTACATCAAATAGTGATATAACCATATTTGTCGTAGTGTACAATGCTATGTGATGCCGTTTTGTCAACGGGTGAAAGGTCGTGTTCCATCGTTTCCCGTGATATCACTTCGGGGTGGGGTCAAATGACATCAGGGGTCAAGTGACGTCACTTCCACTAATCCTGGCATTTTGGTGAAATGACATCCCTGCCGAAGAAGGAAGGATGACACATTTAGAAGTACGAGAAATGTTCATAATATCGAGGTACCATTACTGCAGGAAAACCCCACCCCAAACTGCCTCTACATGGTCATTTAACTTCTTAAGCGGTTGCAATTTCTGAATTTTGTAGAACAGAACGTTATTCCTTATATTGCAATATAGTCATTCTGAAAGAGTGCTGCACGGAAGTATCTGACGTAACAAATAACATCTGTAGCCAATTACATGCGGACTGTCAGCTCAGACTAATCAGCATAGTCTCAGAAGGATCCTTGTTGAGCTATAAAAGCCCCCACATTTTACCAAGGGACGCTGATGAATCCCAGCGATAGCGAAAAAGTGGGGATGGAAAAAGATCAAAGGAACTCGCTGCATGAAGATCAAAAGTAAACGGATATTGTACAGTGGCTGGAATTCTAAGAAGCCACAGAGATGTGAACAGAGAACAAACCAGTGTGCAGCAGAAACCGCAAAAATTAGAGGAGGTGCTGGCATGCCAAGGAAGCCAATAGGAGTGGCAAGAAATAGCACTGCACCAGTGGACTCAGAGACAGCTACACAAATGCACAGTGCGGGCCGGAGTAACCTATACACTCACAGTCCCCTAATTCTGCACAACCAGGGGTGACTGGAAAGCAAAAGAGGCCCCGGAAATAAAGTTCAAAGTGGCACCATATTACACATTTTCAGTGAGCCCAACCATTTTGGAAATGAAATAGGTTACCACACACTAGAGGCCAAGGGTGAAGAGGCCTAGAAATCTCCAGAGTTCCCTATAGGGCAGTCCACAAACTATTTAACGAGTGATAGAAAAGTTTTCCATTAGCAAAGATGAGGAAAAAAAACATGCAGTCCATCTTGCAATCAGAATACCCTGACTATTAAAATCCAACCTGCAAGGGGGTCCGACCGTCACCTAAACCTGACCACTAACAAACCTACACCCCTCTGCTCAGTTAGTTCCTGAGACCATAAGTACATCTGCTGCCAAATACTTCAAACTTACTAATTGGAACAACTTCCTGAAGGACTTACACCACCAACTCCCGGTTGCTGTGACCAAACACTGTGCTCACTGCAATAAAAAAAAAAATGTAATATAATATAGATATTTTTTATTAAGTGATAGCCAGGTGCCCCTTCAAAAAAGTTGCAGCGAGCACCTAATAACCTGCCTAAGCTCCAAACCAATTGAGAGATATCAAAAGACGGTCAGTAAAATTGCACTATAAACAGTTCTGTGTAGGTATTAGAGGAAGTCAATCGCTCACAAGAAGAACTACACAAAGAAGTACAAGGTGGAAGACCAACAAAAGAAATTCAGGGGGTGGGGTGGAGGATTTCCTATACCAAATCAACTCTCTGCTTAATCCCAAGGAGGTGCATCTTGCCGACACAAATTTCGCTTTCAGCTTGCCCAAAAAGCCATACTGTTTACTGAAAAATCAACTAACAGCATAAAAAACATAAAGCCTCTACATATCTACCTCTGTTGCCACACACCTAGACAACCCTGCCTGGGATCACATTCATCCACAGGTCCTTCACCCCGAACACAGTCCCCAACCTCCTCAAGCATTCGCGCGTCACACCCCATGCTAAAGGAAATCCAGGGACCGAAAATAAAAAGATTTTTTAAACATTTAAAAATCTTAAAAAACAGGAAACTGGCATAACAAGACAGGTTTTTAAATTGCTCGGAGCCATTTAGCCCCTACTTCTACACTAGGAGCAACTGATTAACTTAAAACCAACAGTTGCCAGGAGCTACTTTTTGCTCCAATTGTGATATTAACGGAGTGTTTAAGGATGTAAATAAAGAAGAATTAGAACATATTGGCTCCTACATAATTTGCAAAAAGTTAAAGTGTGCATTTTAGCAATACTAGTGCCTGGTTCCCAAGCAGTAGCTCCAGCCGGGTGATGCACATGACCCATGAGCTGGTTTTAGCTTTGGCTCATCAGATCTTAATTTCAAACCCTGCAAGAGGATTGAATAAGAAATCCCTTCCCAGCTGCAACATCAGGGGTACAGCCAGTCCTTCTGGAACAACACTGACCAGGCTTTATACACGCCACCAAATTGGGCCAAGCCACACTATGGGATGACTTGCGAGGGAACTGTCGCTCTCCATTCATGCTCATCTCGATTGACAGCTGATGCAAGCAAACCCATGACCCATACATCCCAGAAAAACGTCTACAATCAGTTGCAGGTGAGATCGACCAGATCCTAGGGTACTAATTTTTCCCCATTAAAGAAGTTATCCAAATCAGATACCGATTCCGAGAACAGTAGATGGAAGGATAGCTCATGCATCAACCATGCCTCTGCTACACTGCAACATATGCACGAAGCGTTTTTGCATGGATGTCTATGGGCAAGTTGACCGGTTCACCATAACAAGAAGACTAGAGCCCATTACATCAAAGATGCACAACAGTGTCTAAACCTTTAACGGGCATAAAATAGAGATACTAGCACTAGGCATTAGTATCTCCCTCCTACTCACTACCAATTTGAAACCGAAATCCCAAATCATCATTCTGGGAGATTTCAACCTGGGACTCAATGACCCCAATGACAACCAAGCCACTTCCCTAAATGACACGATTACTCATCTAGGATTCACCCAACACATTAATCAACCTATACACACAAAAGGAAGATCCTTGGATTGGCTTGCAGATGCCAATTGCAACCTTTCACTGACTGACATCACTCCCTGTGCTTGGACTGACCATCATCTCATTACCTTCTCCTTACCCAGATCCCTACCATCTACCACACGACTCACAAGGTTACCTCAAATAATCTCCACAAACAACCGCAACATCACTATAGAGAACCTCAAACCTTTTCTCGCGCCTATCAGTATAGCTAATCTACCCACGCAAAAAAACAACCCAGCAGCCATAGTAGACCTATATAACAAAAATTTAGAACTAGCCCTCAACCAGATAGCTCCTCTCAAACAACGAAAAGCCAAACCTATTGCCCATTCCAACAAATGGTTCTCAGCAGAATTAAAAGCTCTCCGCAATATTAAAAGAACTGCAGAAACCAGCTGAGAAAAGCCCCTTCTCTCTCCACTAAAGACAAATTTGCTTCAGCTGCCTCCACCTACAAATCCGCCATCTTAAATGCTAAGAAAGAGACCTATAATTTGAGAATACAAAATGCCAAATCTGACACCAAATAACTTCCCTATACTAAGAGAACTTGAATCACCACTGCCCCCTACAGAGGACTGCATCAAAGACAAGGCCTGGTGTAACAATATCCAGCTTGCCCTCGCTAACAAAATTGCCCCCTACAAACCAAGATAGAAGCAAAAAAAGCTAGCCTTGCCTCTAAGCAGAACCCCAGCAGCAAAATTAACCACACTACCCCTATCTGCCCATCTTTCCACTTCTCACCAGTCACAGAAGAGGAAGTAATCAAGATAATCGCCAGCCTCAAACCATCCAACTGCAAAGGTGACATTTGCCCAGCATCCGTCATCAAAGATGGTGCTAATGAGTTAGCCCCTCTCATCACCTCTCTGATAAACTCCTCCTTCAAAAACTCAGTGGTCCCCAACAACCTTAAAGAAGCGTGGGTCCTACCCCTGATCAAAAAACCTAACCCAGATCCCAACACCCCCACAAATTACAGGCCCAGCACCACAGTCCCATTTCTTCTCAAAATCTTGGACAGGGTAGCCTATCTCCAAATACAACAACATTTGGAAGAAAACAACCTCCTAGGCCTGCGACAAACAGGCTTCAGACCAAGGCACGGGACTGAAACTGCCCTCTTGGATCTAAAAATCCAAATGGATGACGCCAAAGACAAGGGCAAACTGGCCATCTTGCTCTTGTTGGATCTCTCTGCTGCCTTTGATCTGGTTGACCACCAGATCTTCACTCAACACCTCTCCTCGGCTGCTGCATTCTCTCAGAATGCCACTAAGTGGATCCAGTCATTTCTGTCTGACAGGACGACTAGAGTTTGCCCCCACTGCGGCTGCGGGCCCTATCCCAATCACATGTGGAGTGCCACAAGGTTCCTGCATTTCCCCCACCGTTTACAACATCTTCACGAAGCTCCTATTTGACCGTCTTGACGATCTGGGTGTCAGCTACACTAATTATGCGGACGACACCCAGGTCCTCATCACGCTCACTGGTAGATATGAGGAAGATGCTGCAAAGCTTAATGATATCTACTTAGAAATCCAAGCCCGGATGGCCACACACAGTCTTTGCCTTAACGACGATAAGACAGAATTGCTTATCGTAGGCTCCCAGGCTCGCCTCAACAAACTGGACCAAAGGTACCATTCCTTTACCATTGATGGTAACATCATAAAAGTCTCCAAAGAGGTTAAAACACTAGGTGTATACCTCAACTCTACCCCATCACTAAAGAAACAAATAAACTCTACCATCTCAGCTACCTCATACACCAATAAATTGATCAATGCCTGTAGGCCTTTTCTCTCCACCTCTAGCTGCCTCACCTTATCTAGAGCGCTGATATTGTCTAAATTAGACTATTGCAACACACTACTTAGGCACCACCACTAAAAACATGAATAGACTCCAGATCCTGCAAAATAATGCACTAAGATGTGCCCTCAACCTCCCGCGCAAGGCGCACATATCCACGGCTAGAAAAGAAGTCCACTGGCTCCCGATCCGTGACAGAATCAAGCTAAGAACACTGGTCATCACCCACAAGTGCCTATCACACACTGCCCCACGGTCCCTTTCTGACAAATTCTCTAGACACTGCCCCATTAGACCCACCAGAACACCTTACCTACACCAACTAAAGATCCCTAATTATAACCTAAAAACAGCAGGGGGCTCCAGTTTTCCAGTGCTCGCAGCACAATGTTGGAATACCCTCCCCACTACAATAAGATCGGAAGCCGCATTTTGGCCATTCAGAGCCATGGTAAAACATGGCTTCTAGATGCCTAAACATCCAGACTCTCACCGTGATGACCTGCTAGCCGCCGCTCTCCACCTGTAGTAATGTTTACTCTACCTACAGCACAGTCAGGACCAACCTGTAACCCGGTCCGCATTAGCCACTGTAACTTGTTTTTCTCTTTGCATATTCTCTGTACATACTGTTCTCGGTATAATATATTATATATATATTCAGAGCTTGGACCAATGTACGCTCTGTCTGTTGTACTATGATGTGCGTGCAACGATATGTAACCCTGCTGTACACATGATTATGTGCCCAGTTACCTGAGGGTTCGGATGCGCTTTATAAATAAACAAACTAAACTAAACTAAACTAAAGCCCTCCCTAAAACAGAGATACTGCAGAATCCCAGGACCACCCTTCTTTAGTGTGTGTTCTCTCTCAAACCAAGAAACCACGGCATAACGCGGAACACACTCAGTGGCATCGGTATCTTGATGGGCTGTCTGTCAAAAGTCTTTGCACCAAATAATACTGCTTAAAAAATAAAATAAAAACCTTCCTTTCATTCCCAAAGACTGCCACCCAATAACAGAAAATGCCCTTATAAACTACAGCAATTCCCTTTACAGAGACTCCCTCCCAATCAAATACAAAGCCACTGGCTATGTTGCCCCTTGGCTTTAAAAACAAAACAAACAAAAAAAGAAAACATAACACAGTAACCAATCACCACCAACAGTAACCAATCACCACCAATGAGAAGCGAGCATGGGCACCCAGTGAAAACATGAATTCAATTTAAAATGATGTAGGGCAAAAAATGTATTTGCAAGCTACTCGCCAGCCACAAAAAAAGTCACTCGTCACCTCAATACTATACACACACAGCATACCACTTCTTACTGACCAAAAGTCAAATATATCGCTAGTGGTATCCTAGTGTTAAAAAGCATCAACAACCAGGCCACAATATACCATTAAATGTGTATGTATGTACTGGGTGTGACAGAGAATTAAACATATGAAGAAACGCAGCACTGAACAATAGGGCAATTCAGTAACAAAGCAAAATAAAATAGATACAAAAACAAGGCGCTCCCTCATTCAATAATTCGATGTTGGCACTCCGCTCAAAGACTATGTTCTGATCTGTTCACCTGCTCCGCGATAGCCCAAAACGCTGCGACAGACGCACAAGGTGACTCAGTAAGACGTCAATGTCGAGCTTGGTGATACAGACAGAAAAGCATCAACACAACAAGCTCACAGACACAGAAGCCCATCTGCGACCAATAGCACTGAAGAACTGTCGCAATCGCTATGCACAGACGGGGTCAAGCATCTAAAAGAAAGGAAAACCCCCATCCCCAATGGACTAACATTACACCTGTAGTTTTGTCACACACCAGTTAGTTTGCAGAGCAAGCGCTAAAAATCCTTAACAAAAGCGTTGCAGTGACCGATTTTCGCAGTTGGCCAAATTGTGTAATCAAAGACAAATCATCATGGTCTTGGACCTCAGTTCCCCAATCTGCCAAGAGGGGGACACCTTACTAATATATCACTGTGCTCTATGCAAAAATCACTCACTAAGCACATCCGTTTTTACACAAAGTGGGTGCTACAAGACACAAAATGACAAACTCGTGAGTGTTGCAAAAGAGGATAGAAAAATGTACCACTACGATTGCAAAACACAGCTTTCGTAAGTATTTGCCTTGATACTTGCGCTTCCAGCACCATCACCATGCTGCCATGACAAACATGAGAAGGGCCTCCCATCACAAATCGAACAGTATTTTTTTAAATAGTATTTTCTTCCTGTATAAGTGCCTAACAAGTCAACAATAAATATATGAAGCACGCACCTGCTTCAATCCACAGAACCTCCTTCAGCCCATAGCAGGCTGAAGACGTGCATAAAAAAATAAATGTTAAAAAATAAATAAATAATTAAAACAAAAAAGGACTGCTGAGAAAGAATGCATTTTTGAAAGCTATTGGTATTCTCCATGGCCTTCAGAACCTGAGCCATTAAGAGTTTACATGTCAGATCCTTTGCTAGGAAAAGTGCTTTCAGACTTACGACCTATAAAGAGGTTACACCACACCTTGGAATGCTGATGTGTTAGGGGTGAGGGGTGGCAGAGTGAAGGGAGGCTGAGTATTGAGGTGGCGCCATCAACTTCTGGGTGTGGCGGCAGCAGTAGCTGTGGAAATACAGGACGTTCTGCTGCAGGTGTGCAAGATCACAGGTGGCAGTACTGGTTTCAGCGCAAGCCTAGAGGTGTGTTATATAGTGCAAGCCTAGAGGTGTGTTATCTGAGGAAAGAAAGGCTGCAGTTTTAGCTAGATGCATGGGCGGCGGCAATATGTTGGTCCTCGATACTTGTGCAAAGAAGGTCATTGGGGATGGTAGTCGTATCGGCCTTAATCGAGTTTAAGGTTGGCTGTGGTGATCACAGGATCAGGGAATGGGGTTGTGCGTGTGTTGGGGTGGTCGTTTTCACTATCGCAATTGTGAGTGCTTCAATAGTTGTGGATGGGGCTGTGAAAGCTGGTTTAACAGTAGTAGCGGTTGAGTGACTGCTGCTTTAGTTGTGTGAGCGATATGATATGACATGTTATTTATAACGCGCTTAAAAACCAGTTTCTAAGCGGACCTGTGGATCGAACCCATGTTGCTCTGTGTTGTCTTGCTTGCAAGTCGAGCACGTTGCGCCGAGTTATCCTCCCGAGACAAAGGAGGTGGTACATTTGGATGTGCGACAATAGTTGCACGATATGCGAGCAGGTTTGACGTCTGTTCGTCCTTTGGTAGTGTTTCAGCTTCAGCATCTCCGCAGATTGAGGGCGAGGTCTGTGTGAAAGATGAGTGACAGTTGGGGGCAGGGCGCCTCAGTGATAACTTTAGCTGTGGAAACGGACAGCTCGGGAATAGGGGGTGGAAGAAATAACAGCAGCTCGGTAAGGCAGCAGCAATGCCCCTTCTTTAATAGCCAGCATGTCTGGCACACCAGGCGAGAGGGATAACATCCAGTAAACATTTCATGGTGAATAACTCTGAACTCCAAACAGAGAGGCCAGGAAGAACGGGGGTCTTTGTTCTACACCAAAGGCACATC